>NC_067398.1:138916624-139577338 GCF_016432865.1 Antechinus flavipes | reverse complement strand
TTTGCAATGAACCTTCTTTGTTTCCTAAAGGCTTAAAGCATTTCCCACACATTGGCTTATGTCCTTGCAATAACCCTGCAGAGTGACTAAAACTAGAAATTCTCTCCACTTTACAAGAAAGATCAAATGTAAAAATGTCACACTGATACTTTGAAAGATCCATGGTCTTATTGCCATTTATTTGTTTATGTTGATGAAAATTAGTTTGTGTGACTCTCACTCATATTTTTCTATAATTCATTTACAGAAAGTCTACACAATATATTGTAGGCTTTCTTATTATTCATCTTAGTGCTTGGCAGGTGCCACAGCAGCCTATTTTGTTTTTTTCTCTCTTTCTCATTCATACTGGACAATTAGTTTGTTTGGTTTTCTAGTTATATTCTCAATGTCATTATGTACTTCTTGCATGCAAGAAGAGTTAAAAAATATACTTCAATGTGCTTGTGCGCACTATTTAATTTTCCATTGCTTTTTTTTTTTTTTTTTTGCTAAGGCAATTGGGGTTAAGAGACTTGCCCAGGGTCACACAGTTAAGATGTGTTAAGTGTCTGGGGTCAGATTTGAACTCAGGTCCTCCTGACTTCAGGGCTGGTGCTCTATCCACTGCACCACCTAGCTGCCCCCTCCATTGTTTTTTGATACACTTGTCATTTGGGTTCTCATACTGTGAAATTCTATGACTTGACAACAATTAATATCACAAGAAGCGTAGAAATGTCAGAAAACTGGACTTCCTGTCTTTTGGTGTTGTGGTATTTCATAGCTTGCCTCTTGTTTCTGTTGGATGTGGTGACTTACACGGCTGTGTCAAGCGAATGAAGAGCACTGATGCATTGTGGGCTTCCTCCTTTTATTTCCTTAGATTGCTGGGAAGCTTTGTCAGTGTCTTGACCCTTAGCATTTCTAGTCTGGAGGATATTATTTTTGCTTTTTAGAGAAAAAAAATCATGCTATCCTATATAGGAGGAGCCTGATAGATGTTGTATGTACCATATATGATATAGTAGAATAAGCTCTGGACTTGAATTCAGAAGACTTGGCTTTGCCACTAGTTGCTTTACTTAACCTCTCCAGACCTCAGTTGCCCCTCATCTAGAAAATGAAAATGTTAGACTAGATCATGTTTAAGGATTATACTGCACAGTCAAAGATTTGGAGCTTGAAAGGGCCTCGGAAATCATCTACATTTATTCTTTCCAGAGGTTAGGGATATAGAGCCCTCACAATATGGAAAATCCATGTAAACTTTTTTGGCCCTTCCTTTCATATCAGGAAAGTCTGAATTTTATTTTTTTTTTTGATGGGGTGTTTTTTTCCCCATTTTTTTCTAATTACATGTAAAGGTAATTTTCAGCATTCATTATGGTAAGATTTTGATTTCTAAATTATTTTTCTCTCTTTCTTCCTCTCTCCCTCACCTCTGTCTTCTCTAAGACTGCAAGAAATCTGTTGTAGGTTATATATGTACAATCATTTTAAACATATTTTTATAGAGTGTTTACAGTACCTTATTATAAAATTTGGATTAAGTATTTGGTCATAGGCTCTATCTTTGTTGTTGGTCTTTGTGTGTTGCCTGTGGCTTCTGCAAAACTCATAATTCTCATTTAATTTCTTGTGCTTACCCATGAAATATCAAAACCACGAGGGGCAAAGTTGCAATGTGGAAGGGATAATTTATCTTTAGCATTCAGTGATCTCTATAATAGGGCTATTCTCCATGTGATGAGTTCTAAATGCTAAAAGAAAAAAAAATTAAAAAGTGCTAACAGGGTTGCCTTTTTTTATGCCTATTTAGGATTTTGAAAATGATAGAGCCTTGGTTGTCCAAAAGCACTTTTATAATGGCAGAGCTGCTTAACTAATCTTACTGACACCTTAGGTGTCCTTTCCCTCAAATTCTAGCCCTTCTAGATCTCCCTGTAGTATAGCTGCTGACTACTTTCTCCTCTCTGGATAGTCTCTCCTCTTTAGGTTTTTGTGATTCTCCTTCTACCTGTCTGAGGATAGTTATTCAGTCTCTTTTGTTGGATATTTATTCATGTCACTTTCATTAATTGTAGGCATCTTCCTAGGATTTTGCTTCAGACCCTCATCTATTAGTATGATCTTATCAGTACCTTTGGGTTCAATTCTCATTTTTATGCAAATAATTCCATAGCTACATATTCATGTCCTAATATCACTGCTGAACTCCACTCCAATAGATAATACTGGTGTTTTGAAGTAGATACCTTCAAATTCAATAGGAGCAAAGCACAATTTATTGTCGCTCCTCTGCCCCATTACCTCCCTCTTACTGTTGTGGGGTGCTACCATCCTTCTAATTACCCAGGTTTGCCACTTGTTATCCTCAACAACATAATAATCAATTGCCAGATTTCCCCAATTAATTTCTCCACAGCATCTTATAAATGTTTCCTCTTTTCTACTTACAGTCACCACCATCATTCAAATCTTTATCTCCTCTTGCTTGAACTATTGCAATAGCCTTGCAATTGGACCCCCAGTCCTAAGTCTAGCCTCATTCCAATTCATCCTTCACAGAGCTATCATTTTGTTAAAGTATACGTCTGAACTCTTGAGATACCACTACACATCTGTCAGATTGGTTAAGATGACAGGAAAAAATAATGATGAATGTTGGAGGGGATGCGGGAAAACTGGGACGCTAATGCATTGTTGGTGGAGTTGTAAACGAATCCAACCACTCTGGAGAGCAATCTGGAATTATGCCCCAAAAGTTATCAAACTGTGCATACCCTTTGATCCAGCAATGTTACTTCTGGGCTTATATCCCAAAGAAATACTAAAGAAGGGAAAGGGACCTGTATGTGCCAAAATGTTTGTGGCAGCCCTGTTTGTAGTGGCTAGAAACTGGAAATTGCATGGATGCCCATCAATTGGAGATTGGCTAAATGTTATGGTATATGAATGTTATGGAATATTATTGTTCTGTAAGAAATGACCAGCAGGATGAATGCAGAGAGGCTTGGAGAGACTTACATGAACTGATGCTGAGTGAAATGAGCAGAACCAGGAGATCATTATATACTTCAACAACGATACTGTATGAGGATGTATTCTTATGGAAGTGGATTTCTTTGACAAAGAGACCTAACTCAGTTTCAATTGATCAATGATGGACAGAAGCAGCTACACCCAAAGAAAGGACACTGGGAAATGAATGTAAACTGTTTGCATTTTTGTTTTTCTTCCCGGGTTATTTTTACCTTCTGAATCCAATTCTCCCTGTGCAACAAGAGAATGTTCGGTTCTGCAAACATATATTGTATCTAGAATATACTGTGACATATTTAACATATATAAGACTGCTTGCCATCTAGGGGAGGGGGTGGAGGGAGGGAGGAGAAAAATCAGAACAGAAGCGAGTGCAAGGGATAATGGTAAAAAAATTACCCTGGCATGGGTTCTGTCAATAAAAAGTTATTATAAAAATTACCCTGGCATGGATTCTGTCAATATAAAGTAATTATTAAATAAAAATTAAAAAAAAAGTTATTATAAAATAAAATTCAAAAAAATAAAAAAAAAAAAGAGAGAGAAAAAATAAAGTATATGTTTGCCCATATAACAGCCTTACTTAATAAACTCCTAGAGAAAGGGACAGCTAGGAATTGCAGTGGATAGAATGCGGAGGCCTGGAGAAGATTTATCTTGTCAAGTTCAATCTGGCCTCAGACATTATTTGTAGAACTTTGGACAAGTCATTAAATCTTTTTTCCCCTCAGTTTTCTCATCTGTAAAATGAGCTGGAGAAGTAACTTTATCAAGAAAATCCTCAAGAACTGAGTGTGGATCACAACATAGTATTTTCACTTTTTTTTTGATTGTTGTTGTTATTTGCTTGCATTTTATTTCCTTTCTCATTTTCCCCCCTTTTTCATCTGGTTTTTCTTATGAAGTATGATAATTGTGAAAATATATATAGAAGATTTGCACATGTTTAACATATATTTGATACTGGTTGTCTAGGGGAGAGGGTAAGAGGAAGGGAAGGAGAAAAAAATTTGGAACACAAGATTTTGCAGTGGTGAATGTTAAAAACTATTCTTGCATATTTTTCAAAATAAAAGGCTTTTAAAAAATAAAAAAATAAAAAATTGGGAGACAAAAAAAATGACAGACTTAAAATGCAATATGGGACATATATTTTAAGACTTTAAGGACAACTGATCAATTTGTTTCCTTTGACTATGTATATTTGATATGAAAATTTTGTTGTTATCATTATTAATTGTTAATTTGAGGTAGAAGTAGGAAATGAAAACAAGTGACTGCTAACCAGAAAAATAAAATTTGAACAGAAAAATGATAATTTCTTTATTTAAATATTTTTCTTAGGTTAAAATATCACTATATAAAATAATTGTCATAGTATGAAATTATATTTCTTCAATTTGTATTTAATTTTGAATTTCTATTCTCCCTATTTAAATTCTTATCCTAATGAAATAAAAACCAGATTTAAAAATAAAAAGAAAATCCCCAAAAAGGGTCACAAAGATTAGACTCAAATAAAAAATGAGTGGACTACCCTAGAACATCAAGTGAGTTCCCTGTTTGCCATTTTAAGTTCTTCACAACCTATCCCCTTCCTATCTTTCCATTCTTACAACTCATTACTCCTCTCCACTCATTCTACAATTCTCCAGAACTGGTCTGCTTATTGTTCTTCACACCCTCTGTCTCAGTTTTGTGTTTTTACACAGATTGTCTTTGATACCTCAATCAACATTTATTAAGCACTTAAGTGTCTGGCGCTATGCTAATAATCAGAAACACAAAAAGAGACATAAGTCTCTGCCTTAACTTAAAATGCTTACAATCTTAAGAAGAAAACAACATGCAAACAAATATAGACAAAACAAAGAGGATTAATAGGATATAATTAACAGAAGCAAGGTATGTTTACCCTTTTCATCTCTCTCAGAATCCTTGGCTTCCCTTAGAAGTCAATTTCAGTACTACTTTCTACAAGGAAGAGGCTTTTCCTGTTATCCCTAAACAGACTGTTTTTTCCTTTATAAAGGAAATCTTATCTACATATTATCTTTTCATTCCAGTGGTTCTCAAACTCTTTTTTCTCAGTATCTTTATGGTATTAACAACTATTGAGAATATGTCCAAAGAGTTTTTGTTTATATGGGTTACATAATAGATATTTATCAAAAATAGAAAAAAAATTAATTTTGAATTTGTAGACCCTCTGAAAGGATTTCAGAGACCCTCCAGGATTCACTGCACCACAATTTGAGAACCACTGCGATTAGATTATAAACTCCTTGAAAGGAGAGACAGTTTTTGCCTTTTCTTGGTATTTTCAGCACTTCCCACAAAGACTGACACTATATTTAATACTTGATGGATAAATAGGAAGGTGATAACTTAATTTTTTTCTCCCCAGACCATGCATTTTTACTCATATTTAGTCATGCTTTCTCCTTGAGCCAAGTCTCAACCAAAATAATTCAATCACTCTGCTGTGAAATGGGCCATAATTTTCAAGTCTATTTTATAATAGAGACCATCTAAAGAAAGAGTCCTAGCACTGAGATCAGAAGAAATAGATTCAAATCCTGCCTGTGTGACCTTGGACAGATTACTTCACCTATGGAGTTTCATTTTCCTCTTTGTAGAATGAAGAAATTAGACTAGATGTTTTCTAGATTCTCTTGCAGGTCTCAATCTATGACAGAGAATTTTTAGCGTTTATATACCACTTGGGTCAGAAATTAATTCCTTTGATCTGAATTCATAATTAATATTTTTTGAAAGATTTTAATAGAAAGCCATTTGGCTACATGATTACCTTCTGGAATTATTTTGTTTACATCTTCCAAAACATAATTTCCCCTGAAGATGAATGTTCTGTTGTTTATAATGTTGCATGTTAACATGGGAACTTAGAATGTGCTGGTTATTTTTAATTTTAAATCACAAATGAAAATTTTAAATTATACTTTGCTTCCTTCCAAATAAGGGGGGAGGGGCAGCTAGATGAGACAATGGATAGAATACCAGCCCTGGAGTCAAATGCAATCTTAGATACTTAGTAGCTGTGTTACCCCGACCAACTCACTTAATCTTGATTGCCTTGCCAAAAAAAAAAAAAAAAAAAAAAAAAAAAAAAAAAAAAAAAAAAAAGGTACACTTTGGTGCCTTGCCTTTCTCCCTCCTTCAAATAACACATCTAATTTAATTGGGACATGACTGGGGAACAGTGTAGCAGGAGGGATCCTGAGTGTACGCAGACTCCCTTCAGATCCTTTTGGCCCCTGTTTTCATGCTTCCCTTTACTTGGGACTCCCACATTCAGCTCTCTGCATAATCACAAAGCTGGCAGAACCCAGTTATCTGCTGCTGTGTTGGCTATTTATTAGCTCAGGGCCAGAGAGGACACAGACCAGCTCTGTGAGACAGCCTGGGTCACACCCAATCAGCCTTTGCCTCCAGCTGTGGTAAAGTAAGCTGTGCAGAACTCAGGGCAGGCTTTTGGAGGGGTGCAAAGCAATCAGAAGGGAGAGAAAAGAATGAGGGAAGAGAGGCAATTTGGGAAGAGATAATGGAGACCAGAACAGGAAATGGAAAAGAGAAGACTGAGAAGGGAAAAAAAAAATTAGACCAGTTCTTATCAGTGTGGTTAAAATGCATGGCATTTGAGGAGAAGTCAGAGAGTTCAGTGTCTACTGGTATTATGAGATTGGAATCCGACTCCAAGAAGGTAGAAATAGGCTAGAAAGCAAAATGGTTGGTCGGAATGACTAGTACCATGCATGATCTGAAACACAAATATTTATGGCTAGCACATGTACTCAAATACCCATGGCTCTGGGATCTTATTTATGTGGATGTCCCTTTTAGCAATGCAGATCAGAACAAAGTAGAATCCATTGCCTCTCACTGACCCTGTGTGACTTGTGCCGATCCTCCCATAAGTTTGCTGGTCAAAGTGAAACTTGTTGAAGACCTTAGCTTATAAAAGTCAAGGTCTCCCATTGCATCCAGGACCATCTCCAGTCTTCCTGATCTATATCTTACCCCTGGACCCAGATGGCTCTGGAGGAGAACATAAGGCAGGTGATCTTGCACAGCCCTCCCTCACATAAATACTATTCACTTACGGGTCATGGCAATACCTCCCTGATGTCATGGTCTATTTCCCATTGCATCCAGGACCATCTTCAGTCATCTTGACCTACATCTGGCCACTGGACCCAGATGGCTCTGGAGGGAAAAGTGAGGCAGGGGACCGTGCCCAGCCCTCCCTCCTGTAAATCCAATTCAAGATCCTGATGTCATTGTTCTCTTTGAAGGACAAACAACAATAAGTTACCAGAGAGGGTCTGTTCATCACTAGACATCTTTCTCTCTTTTCTGTTTATATCAGGAGGATATTAGTAGAATACTTTGGCCACTTGTTATTCTATCTCAGAAAATCTTGGTTCAGACTAGAACAAAGACACAATTCCTATAATAGTATTAGCTAACATTTATATGGCATTTTATATTCATAGTAATTCTGTGAATCAGATGCTACTATTATTCCCATTTTATAGATGAGGGAACTAAGACTGAAGGATGGTAAGTGTCTGGTTTAGTATTAGACAATGTCTGAGGGAGCATTTGAACACATACTTTTCTATACTTCATTATCAGCACTCTATCCACTAAGCCAGTGTATAGAATAGAATATTAGAATAGAAACAGATTCTTGAGGGATTGCATACTGACTTGCAAAACTACACATTCATATTATTTATGTCTTATTGTATTTAAAAATATTTTATTAAAATTTCCCAATTAAGATTTTAATCTGGTTCTGTCTATCCTGGGGAATGTTACAGTTAGATATACCAGAGTTAAAAAACATTCCATGTAAAGACATTCCTGAGCTAACTGAATTGTAAATTCCTTGAAGCCAGAAACCATATCTTGCTTTTATTTGTGTTTTTATCTCTCCCTCCCTTTTTCCCTTCAAGCACCTGGTACAGTTTACATAGGGATTGAAACTGAACTTGTGATTTCACAGATATATAGGGAAATCCTGTGTAAGAAAACTCTCTCTACCCATGCAGGTCAGTCTCTTCTCTGCAACATATATTCCTAGAGATTTGTCTTAGAACACTGAGAGGCTAAATTTTTTGTCCAGTGTTGCACAGCCTTGAAATGTCTGTGGCTGTACTTCAAACTGAGTCTTCCTGGCTGTAGGTTGACTCTCCATTTGTTATGTAAAATTTCTCTCCCAATACACTTGGTAGAATTTAGTAAATGTTCAAATATTTTTAATGAGGCATTTAATTTTTTTTAAGTTTAATTTAAAGTTTATTTTAAAAATATATTTTATTATCACTTTTTATTTACAAAACATATGCATGGATAATTTTTCAACATTGGCCCTTGCAAAACTTTATGTTCCATATTTTTCCCTCCTTTCCCCCAGCCTCTCCCCTAGATGGTAGGTAGTCAATATATGTTAAATATGCTAAAAAATATGTTAAATCCAATATATGTATTGATATTTATACAGTTATCTTGCTTCACAAGAAAAATAGGATCTAGAAAGAAAAAAAAAAACCTGAGAAGGAAAACAAAAAAACAAACAATATCAGAAAGAGGGAAAATGCTATATTGTGGTCCATACTCAGTTCTCAAAGGCCTCTCTCTGGATGTAGATGGCTCTCTTCATCACTGAACAGTTGGAACTGATTTGGATCATCTCATCATTGAAGAGAGCCATGTCCACCAGAATTGATCATTGTATAGTTTTGTTGTTACTGTGTATAATAATTTCCTGGTTCTGCTCATTTCACTCAGCATCAATTCATGTAAGTCTCTCCAGGCCTCTCTGAAATCATCCTGTTGTTCATTTCTCACAGAACAATAATTAAATGAGACATTTAAATCCCTGAAAATAAATGGTATTTTATCCATTGGCAATGCCTGTATGTGAGCCATGCTGTATTCTTCCTCCATTTTAGCTTGGAAGAGAAGAGTTGCCCACATAAGGGAAGGAAAGAAATCTGTGAGTATTGTCCTTTATTTCAGGCAGCCTGGCTCACACATTGTCAGGATAGGCTGCTGTTTAGAGATCTCTGCTCCATTTCCCTTCTCTACTGTTTCCTTGGTCAGCTATGTTATAAACTCTCTCAGGCAGCTGGTTGTGTATTAAAGTCTATTTATAACAGTCAATGGACAACTGATTGTTTTATGGGTCATTGTGGCAATTTTTGCCCTGAAGGGACAATTAGACTATTTCTTCATGAGCAGAGATGGCAGAGCTACTAGACTCAACAAACATTGCCCCATTTGTATTCCTAGGCATTCAGGCTTGGGACTATCCTGGTTGGTTAGACAAAATTCCAATCCAGCTCAGCCTGGGGGTTCTTAAATCAAGGTCCTCAATAGTTGGACAGTGAACAGAATAAAACAATAATGCTGTGTGACCAGAGAGAAAACACTATTTAAAAATCACCATATGCTATCAAATATATACCTCAGGAATAATATACTATATTAAAACTCAATATTGGAGCATCATGAAATGCCATGATGAGAAAAATACAGTAATAACCATTTCTGTATCCACATAGAGAGTATGAACATGCAAGTGAAAAAACACCACCACTTTTTAAGCACTTCTAGAGTAATAGGAGTGTGGTTGGTTTTTCACCACAGAGAATTTTCCTTATCTAAAACAAAACTCACAACAAAAAACAAACCCCAGCAGCAACAAAACTTGTATTATGTGTATGATCCCTAAAATCTACTTCTCAGGAAAGACTAAGTATGAGAATACCAAGAGAAATTTCTGCCCAGATCTCTGTGGAATGTCTTGCATGACATTTTCTCCCCTTGTTGAGAGAGGTTTTAAATCTTGAAAGCCTCATTCACAATGACAGCATCTACTCACTGCTTTGCCGATTTTGTTTTCAGTTCCCTCCTTCTCATCTTTTAAAATATTGGTTTGATACACTTTTAAAATTTTGCTCCATTTCAGAGTTTCTCTACAGACTTCTAAACTATGCCCAAAGAGGGATGATTTTATTTTTTAAGAGCCTGAATCATTTGTAGCTTGGGTCTTTAGACTTTTTAGTAGTATTCCCCACCCCCTCCTTTCTTCTTTCCAGGCTGTAAATAATCCCTCCCTCAAGTGAGTAGGTATCCAGCTTTTCACAGACCATATGACTTGGTGAGAAAGGATGTGGCTTAGTGGTTAGCAGGTTGGTTTTGGTGTTAGGAAGATTGGGATCCAAGTTCTCTCTCTGCTACAATGCAACTCTGGATCCTTGTCAAGTGACTTCATTCTTCAGTCTCAATGACTATTTTGCTTTTGATCAATTCATTTTGTTAGTTACACAGTAGCTAGAAATACTTTTTCATAGAAGGCAACCAAACTCTGTTCTCTACCATAGTGTTTAGCTTAGATGTATAAGGTCTTTTGCGCTTCAGTTTATGTTCTCTATAGAGGTGATAGTTTGAAAAAAAATTAATGATGAGGTAAAGATTCAGATTCAAACCCTTGAAAATAAGCTATACATCATTGTCTTATTTTTAACTTTTCTGGTTAAAAGCATCAGAACTCTCCCAACCATTTAGCAATGCATATATTCAAAAACATTTCAGAGGGGATGGGGGTTCTCATTTTCAAGCATATGGAGACAAAACCCATCATTCATGTTTAACTGTCCCAGCAGAGACAGATGTGCAAGGTTGTGCTATTTAAAGCTTTCCCTTGTGGCCATGTACATTTTAAACTGTCAAAGCTGAAAAAGGAAATAGTTGATTCATTTTACATAAAAGCTCCATTCTGTAGGTTTATCAGGGAAAAGTCCTAAAAATCTTACCCTGCCTGATATTTCCAAAGAGCAATTTCATATGGACATAAATAACTAAATAGGAAGATAGATATTTACATAGGTCAAAAGACTGATTGATCACTCAAAATTCTATTGCATGTGAAAATACAAAACATACACAAAAGGAGCTAGTTAAGGAGAGCAAAAGTTGTGCATAGTATTAGTTAAGTTTGGAACATATTTTAATATAGTTCATAGTTTGTTACCAAGCCAGGAGCCAATGTTGTTTTCTATACAGAGTTTTTAGATAGCCTGAGATTTTTAAGCACTGAAATGTCACTGAGTATAATGAAATCCAGGCAATTAAAGGAAAGCTTCCCATTGGCATTAAGCAACATAACCTTTAGAAACCAAAAGGCATGGATAAATTCTCAAGGCCAGCCAATTCCCTTCCTCACCCTCCCAAGGGTGGGACTTCCTCTGTGGAGCCCATTGGGCAAATTCCCACAAGATCAGGACACTAGACAGCCTTCGGAGCCTCAGACTGCAGTGCTACTTTTTGTCCTTTCTCAGATTACAGTTTCCCCTTCACAGACTACCCAGAAAAGAGCCAGGTCTTCTCTGTGGTAAAGTAACCTTGTTAGGAAGGGAATAAAGAGTCCTTGTGACAGAGCCTTCGGGAAATTGCCCAGTCTCTTTCACAAATAAGATGCCATCTCTCTGTTCCTGGCATTCTCTCTGGCCCATGCCTGGAATGCTCTTCCTCTTCCACTTTTGACTAGTGACCTCCCTAGCTACCTTCCAGTCCCAACTAAAATCCCTCCTTCTCCAGTAAGCCTTTCCCAACACCTCCTCTTTCTAGTGCCTTCTCTTTATTGATATTTCCTGTTTATCCTGTATGTAGCTTGTTTGCGTATATTTGCACCTTGTCAATCTTCCTTTCCTCTATTAGATTGTAAACTCCTTGAAAGACTATCTTTTACCTCTTTTTGTTTCTTTAGCATTTAGCTCAGAGTCTGGCATATAATATGTAGGGCCTTGATAAATGTTTTCTGAAAATTGATCAGAGGAGAAAGAACAGCAGATTTGGAATCAGACTTAGGTTCAAATTCCAGTACTGCCATTGGTTGGTTGTGATAGCTCGAGTAAGTCACTATAATTCTCTGGGCTGTAGTAAAATGAAGGGATTAGATCCTTTCTTGCTTTAAAAATCTTCTTACTTTTCCCTTATACAGATTATTACTGAGCATCACCAGTCTTGACTTTTTAATTCTTAGCTTCTAAGTATCCCCTTAGTTTCTTCATCTATAAAATTTAGGAGTTGAACATTTCTTGGGAAATCGCTTCTTTATGATACCCATTGTGAACAGGGAGTACTTTAAACTAATGTATATTCTTTTGATATGTATTCTATACGGGATTGTGGTTTAATGGATAGAAATCCAGCCTCAGAGGCTGGAGGATCTATATTCAGAACTAATGCCTCATGCCTTAGCTCCTGTGACAAGCTATTTAAACCTTTCATTGCTCTTCAAAGATTACATAAGTTTCAGAGGAGATGTTGATTGTATTTTCAAAGAAAGTTCCTCCCAGGTCATTCCTTGTGCCCACTGTATCACAGATGCTGTCACTCAGCCTATGTATTATGTTTATTAATGTACCTGTATACATACAAAATTGTGAGAATAATTTGTTCCAGTAGTTATGAAAGTGTCTGAAGCAGGTGTTGGAAAACACTTATCAAGTTCTAAGTGTTTTGCATTGAAGATGCCAAAGTTATCCACTACATCCTGGGCCATTGCCAGTTGTCCTGATTTTTATCTTGCCACTGGCTCTCCATGTATCTGGAAGAAAGAGTGAGACTTTAGACAGCTTTGTCTCACTTGAATCCAATTCATCCACAAATCAAGACATTGTCCCATGATGTTGTTCCTCTTCAAAAATGAAGGACACCAGCAACATATTAAAATATAAATTCCATTATGGCAGGAACCATATTTTATTTTTTCTCTTTGTATCTCCAGAATTTAGCAGATACTGGAACAAAATAAGCGCTTAAATACTTATAGATTCATTGATATAGCCGAGAACATATACAAAGACCTTTGATTCCATTGCTATTAAAAATTCCTAGGTGAAGAAGCTGCTCTCTGCAATTTAATCTTAGAGTTAGAGGAAGATTAAGTGGGATACCCAGGGTCTCATAGCCAGGATATTTCAGAAGGTAAATTTTAACCATAGTCTTCTTGAGTTTGGAGTCAGCTCTCAATCCATTATGTCTCACTGATTCTGTATAACCTTTCTCTACGTTAAAGAAAAGAGGGATTGTATGATCAAAATGAGATGACCACAAGTAAATGGCTTCTTTCTTAAAATGCAGTTAAATCGTAACTTGTAATTATTCTGATTTGGATGTATTATGGATGAAATTGTCCCCTAAAACACCGCTTTCAAAAAGAACCCTTTATAACATAGCCTTGCTAGGCCTGTTTTTCAACACCAGCATTATAAAGGGATTCCATTGTAATAAAGGAAGCTGTTAAAATCCTAATGTGTTTTTTTATTCAGAGATAATGTGTCTAAATGAGGGGTACAGCCATTGCGTGCTATTGTAATTGTCTTTCAGCAGATGATGTAGCATATTTCCATGCCTCAGAGGGGAAATACTTTGAGTTTAAGATTTCTTAAGTCAAAGGGACCTCAGCCCAGAGGGAGCTAAAAGCTTTTTTGACTGTTCCACTCTCATTTGTAAAATTTTACAAATGCTTGACAGAAAATGGACAGCTTCTGCTAATGTTTTTAGAAGGCTGCTTAGGGCAATTCATAACTAGTTAGGGAGCCTATCTGTTGATATCCACATTGTCTATCTTATGTGGACCTGGAGCAAATTGATGGAAATCATGTAGTGTTCACATTTTCTTAAATCTGAATTATTTTGCTATTCCTTGAACACTTATTGTGCTTCTCTATTTCTGTGGCCACACTTTCCCACCTTGCGTCCCTCCTTTTCAGATCAATCTCTTAATATCAAAATTCTTTCATTCTTCAACACTCAGTTCAGACATTGCCTTCTTTAATCATCCAAGCTAGAAAAAATTCTTCCCTTTGGACTTTCAGAAGTTTTAAAGAACATTATTCATGTGGGCACTGACCATGTACAGCCTTGTCTTAGAGAGGTTTATTTGTCTTATCTGCCATATTAAATTCCTTGATAACCGTAGTAATTTCCTCGTCTGTAAAATGGGAACAATAATACTTTTACTATGTAACTCTTAAAATTTGTTGTGTAGAAAATACATTGTGTTATTTGAATTTTCTTTTTTATGTGAAGTTCTTTCTCCTGGTTGCTTTCAGATTTTGTTGTTTTTCTTTTCTTTTTAAAATTAATATTTTGTTGTTTTCCAAATACATGTATGTTGCAGCCGGCTTTTAAGAGGTCATGACATATGATCCCTTTGATGTCAGAGGTGAGATGAATGAGGCAGGGGGTCTTATAGGATGTGAAAAGAGCTCCAGTTTATTATGCTGGATAGCCATGAAAACAATTTTTAACATTGATTTTTTACAATTTTGACCTCCAAATTTTCTCCCATTCTCTCTTTCTAACCCCCTCATTGAGAAAGCAAGAAGTTTTTATTGTTTTTCAGTGGAATTGTTAAATTTAATTACTATATGTCTTAGAGATTGAAGCCTCCATTTTTTTCCTGGCACAATCTATAGATTTTTTTACATTGGCAATTTGTTTCCTGTGTTCAGAAGTTCTGGTTATTTTTCTTATGTTCTTTCTTTTTTAAAAAAAAACAAATTTATTTAAAAAAAATAAGAAAAACAAAAAACAGAACAGGAATACAAAATAAAAGAGAACATTGTCAGATGCCTAGCAGAACATCAGGGAGGATTCAAAATATATAACAAAAATTACCAGTTCAACAAAATATATATATGTAGAAATTATATTTATGTATGTCTATCTTTATTTACTTGTAAATTGTTCTTTTGTTCTCTACTGTGCAGCTTTTTTACTTTATTTTTTCCCCTTTTTCATTCCCTTCGTGTCCCCCTCTCCCCAGCAAACTATAATTAAGAAAGGCTATATTACTCAATATTTGACAAAAACTGCTTGGAAAATTGGAAACGAGTATGGCAGAAACTAGGGACTGACCCACGTCTAACACCATATACCAAGATAAGGTCTAAATGGGTTCATGATTTAGACATAGAGAGTGATGTTATAAGAAGATTAAAAGAATATAGGATAGTTTATCTCTCAGATTGGTGAAGGCAGAAATTTGTAACCAAAGAAGAACTGGAGCTCATTATTGATCACAAAATAGATAATTTTGATTATATTAAGTTAAAAAGTTTTTACACAAACAAAACTAATGCAGACAAGATCATAAGGAAAGCAATAAACTGGGACAACATTTTTTTATTCAAAGGTTCTGGCAAAGGTCTCATTTCTAAAATATATAGAGGATTGATTCAAATTTATAAGAATTCAAGCCATTCTCCAGTTGATAAATGGTCAAAGACCATTTTCAGAAGAAGAAACTGAAACTATCTCTACTCACATGAAAAAGTGCTCTAAATTACTATTGATTAAGGAAATGTAAATTAAGACAACTTTATGATACTACTACATATCTCTCAGACGGACGAAGATAACATGAAAAAATAATGACAAATATTGGAGGGGATGTGGAAAAAACTGTGACACTAATACATTGTTGATGGAGTTGTGAATTGATCCAACCATTCTGGAGAGCAATTTGGAACTATGCCCAAAGAGTTATCAAACTGTGCATACCCTTTGATCCAGTAGTGTTTCTTTCTTTTCTTTCTTTCTTTTTTAAAAAATGATTATATCTTTTTATTTACAAAACATATGCATGGGTAATTTTTTTTCAACATTGACCCTTGCAAAACCTTCTGTTTCAAATTTTCCCCTCCTTCCCCTCACCTTCTCCCCTAGATGGCAGATAGTCCAATACATGTTAAATATATTAAATTATATGTTAAATCCAATATATGTGTATATATATATATATATATATCCATACAGTTATCTTGCTGCACAAGAAAAATTGGATCTAGAAAGAAAAAAAAACCCTGAGAAGAAAAACAAAAATGCAAGTAAACATCAACAAAAAGGGTGAGAATGCTATGTTCTGGTCCATACTCAGATCCCGTAGTCCTCTCTCTGGGTGTATATGGCTCTCTTCATTACTGGACAATTAGAACTGGTTTGAATCATCTCACTTTTGAAGAAGGCCATGTCCATCAGAATTGATCATCTATAGTCTTGTTGTTGCCATGTACAATGATTGCTTGGTTCTGCTCATTTCACTTAGCCTCTATTCATGTAAGTCTCTCCAGGCCTCTCTGAATCATCCTGCTCATCATTTCTTACAGAACAATAATATTCCACAACATTCATATACTATAATTTATTCAGTCATTCTCCAATTGATGGGCATCCACTCAGTATCCAGTTTCTGGACTTGTATCCCAAAGAGATCTTAAAGGAGGGAAAGGGACCCACATGTGCAAAACTGTTTGTGGCAGCCCTTTTTGTAGTGGCTAGAAACCAATAGATTTTGGAGAGTGCACTATTTATACCTTCATGATATATATGTAATGTTGCCTATTTAACCCTTTCCCGATGTAAATAGGTTTTCAGAATTATAAGTTTTCCTCCCCCTCTAATGCTTCTGTGTCTATTCTTCTTCTGCACCTCATTGTATGACATAATTAGTATTTTTACCTTGTCTGCCCCAATCTTTCTCTTGAGCTACCCTGTTGTTTGTTGATGTTAATCTTAAACATATGCTATACATTTCCCATGTAAAATAAAACAAAATAAAAGAAACAATTTATCCATTTTGAGTTTCTAACTGATTTTTGATATTGATCTTTATGTTAAATTTTCTATTAAGTTCAGATTTGGTTGATTGAAAGCTTTGAAAATCTTCAAGTTCATTGAATGTCCATTTTTTTTCTCATTCAATATTATAAATAATTTTGCCAGATATGATATTTTTGGTTGCAGGCCTAGTTCTTTTGATTGTCAGTAGATATGATTCTAGGCCCTGAAGTCTTTTATTGTGGCTGCTAATAAGTCCTGTACAATTCTAATTGTGGCTCTAGCATATTTTAATTGCTTTTTTCTTGTTTCTTGAAAAATTTTCTCTTTGATCTGGGAGTTTCAAAATTTGGCAATAATATTCCTATGTGTTTTTCACAAAGCATCTTGTTGAGATTTTTTCTATTTCTACTTTCCCCTCATGTTCCATCACTCCAGGACAATTTTCTTGGATTATTTCTTGCATTATTATGTCAAGGTTCTTTTTTTGGTCAAACTTTCAGGCACTCTAATTATTTATTTTCTCTTCTTGATCTGTTCTCTAAATCTGTCATTTTTTTAAAAAAGGATGTTTCATATCCTGTTCTATTTTTTTCATTTTTCATAATCTGTTTTTGTTATTTCTTGGTCTCTCAAAGCTTCACTGGCTTCTCCTTGCTCAATTCTAATTTTTAAAGAGCTTTATTATTTCTTAATTATGGTGTTTAGGTTTTTTGACTTGTGTTTTTCTGAAAGACCTCAAATCCTTAAGTTGTCTCTAAGCTACTTGTCTTTGAGATCAATATATTTTGCTTATTTGGAAAGTATGCTTTCTTTTTCCTTTTTTTTCATTCTCAAATTTAAATCTATTTTAAATTTTGGACACTTAGTATTTCAGATCATGTTCACTAATCCTGTAGTTAAAACTACAAAAATTGTCTAAGATTAGGAATAAAATTCATCATCTTAATATCTTAATACCTCAATGATATTTTCAAGTCTGTTTAGAGTTGAGCTTCTTGTAAGTAGTACAAAATTGAGCGGGATTTGAACAGCAAGCACAATAGAAAAACTATTATTACCTACTTTTTCACATCAATATTCTTTTTTTAAAAATTAAAAATTTTTTTTAAAATAATGCATGTAAAAGTTTAACAATCCCACTGGGACAAACACTGCTTCATAATCCAATCTGTTAGCTGCTCTAGTTTGCTATCTTGGTCTCTCTATTCTTTACCTGAAACTGAAAGTGGAGTGTTTGATGATACATTGCCTTCTGAGCATCCAACCAATCTGGGTGATATATTCTTTGTTTTTGTGTTTTAGTTTTCTAATTCCAGATTGTCCTCTACTTTCATGTATTTACATCCCCAATCAATTATTCTTTTTTGTTGTTGTTGTTTCTCTGGTGAGAAACATGAGTTTATATTTTGTCAACTATTTCTGCTCTGCAGGCCACATATTTTTATTCACAATTCTTATTTCTCTATGAAACTATTCAGGACAGCATGTTAGGTTACATACTCTCTTCAGCATTCACAGGGTCCTGTCTCATCAAGCATTGAATCATTTACTTTTATTTTGCCATACTTATTGAATTCTTTTCTCTTGAGAAATTTCTCTTTAGTAGTTTTTGTCTCTTTCCTGTCCCCCCATTTTCCCTTATTACTCAATTTCTGAGTCTCTCCCCTCTGATGGTATTTTCCCTAGAGATTGTATCTCAGCCTCCTCCCATACTGAGAAAATCATAGCTCACCAGTTGAGATCTATTCTCCAAGTGACTTCTAGGGGGACAGAATTGACTTCAGTTGTACGCTGAGCACTTTTCCTCAAGCTTAATGGAGGTTCCACAGTACCTTCTGGTATGTTTCTTGTCTCTTTCCTAAGTTTCTCAGTTCTCTGACACTTTGAGCGATTATGCTGTTATTGAAATCTGAGTAAATTTTTGCTATTTTGGGTTTGGATCTTGTCAGCATTGGAAGGTGAAGTTCTCCATTCTCAGCAAGGAATATGGCGTTCAAATCTTTTGCAAGGCATTGGATTTACTTGTGCAGCCTTACTGCTTGAAAAATAGTGGGAAGGAATGGAAGGATTACTCATTAAAAGTTAGGGAATACTGGACTTCTCTCCTGTTAGTTTTTTTTTTTTTTTAATGTTAATGTCCTAGGCTGTGGAATCAGATGAAACTTCTTTAGCTCTGGAGCATAATTTCTATTTTGAGAGGTTTGGTAAGTTATGAGTATTAGAGAAAATGTCTAGTTCTCCATTTTATTGGTTATATGATATAGATGTCTTCAGAAAATACATTGTAAATTTTTTTTTATCCATTTAAAAATTTTATTTTAGCTTTTTATTTACAAGACATATGCATGGGTAATTTTTCAGCATTGACCATTGCAAAACCTTCTGTTCCAACTTTTTCTCTCCTTCCCTTCAGCCCCTCCCCTAAATGGCAGGTAGACCAATACATGTTAAATATGTTAAAGTATATGTTAAATATAATATATGTATACAGTTATCTTGCTGACAAGAAAAATTGGATTTAGAAATAAGGTAAAAATAACCTGAAAAGGAAAACAAAAATACAAGCAGACAATAACAGAAGGAGTGGAAATGCTATGTTGTGGTCCACACTCACTTCCCATAGTCCTTTCTCTGGATATAAATGGCTCTCTTCATTACTGAACAATTGGAACTGATTTGGTTCATCTCATTGTTGAAGAGAGCCATGTCCATCAGAATTGATCATTGTAGAGTATTGTAATACATTATAAATTTTAAGATGACAAATATGGATGATGTAATAAATATAATATTGCATCAGATTTTTCTAATCCAGGAAATCTTGGGTTCGATTCCCTTCTCTGACATATATTGGCTGTGTGTGAACCTATGTAATTAAAAAATGTTATCAAATGAGTTATTTGTAAAGTGCTTAGCACAGTGTCTGGCACATGCTTAATAAATGCTAATTTCCTTCCCATTTACTTTGCCCTTGTGAATATGAAGGTAATTCTCTAGAGAAGAGGCTGCTCTCCATTGATAAGGAAGTTTCCTCATTGGGCAATGCAATCACATCTGACTTCTTGTTGTAAGGTTGTTTTTAATGATGACTTTATAACACTATCTGGAGTTTTCTTGGCAAAATACTGGTGTGGTTTGCTATTTCTTTCTCCAACTCATTTTATAGATGAAGAACTGAAGCAAATAGGATTAAGTGAACTGCCCAGGTCATCCAACTAATAAGTGTCTGAGATCACATTTGAACACAGATCTTCCTGTCTCTAGCTTTACTACATCATCTAACTATCCCAATTATCATTGATTATAGCATAGTAATATTCCATTATATTCATGTATCATAATTTTTTTTAGCCATTCCCCAATCCATGGGCATAAACTTTAGTTCTAGTTATTTACTACCAAAAAAGTGCTCTTATAAATGTTTTCTTATATAGAACCTTTTTAATCAGTGACTACTTGGGGGCCTAGATATTGAACTTCTGAGTTAAAGGGTATGATGATTATAGCCAATCACATTATTTTTATAACTGTTTTCTAAATTAGTTCCAATTCATAGTCTTTTTGACAGCACACAAATATGCCTGTCTTTCCATAACCCCTCCAACACTATTTCCATCCTTTGACATTTCCCCCCATTTATTAGATATGAGATTACTCAGTATTACTTTGATTTTCATTTCTATTATCATTAATTATCTGGAACATTTTCTCAAGTAGTTCTTAATAGTTTAGAATTCATGTTTTGAGAACTGCTTTATTCATATTCAGTATTTGAAAAGATCAATTTTCCTTTGTATGACTATCTCCTCTCCTCATGGGGGATTATGATCTCTCCACAAACCTTAGGAGATGTTCCTAGGAGTTCTTGTCCAAAACCCAGCTCTTACCTGGTAATCTATCTTTTGATTTGGAGCCTGCCTAAGTGGAACTAGGCTGATTCCCAGACAACAAACACAGTACTTTGCCAGGCTGGTATTCCTAGCCTTTCCAGCTTGGTAGGACCTGCCAGATCTTGTGCTCTGCTGGCACAGCCTTGGAGGACCCAGAGTCACCTCCAGGACACAACAAGACACCAAAGTTGTCCTTAAATGCAATTGCAAGAAACAAATACTTGGCTTTTGTAGGGCATGTAATCAGATAATCACAAACGACTGCTGAGGACTATTCTTCCCGGGCTCCTTCCTTCCAATCAACAGATAAATAATGCCTGGTCTGAATGAAGAGTATTTTGATAACCCAAACTCTTATTTTTTTCTCTTTTTCATTGAACATAAAACACAGTCTAGGTTATGAAATCCCTATTATTATTCTCAGGAGAGAACTTAGACAAATAATAAAGCTTGAAGCTCTGGCATTTGTGGAAAAAAAAACAAGAGAGATTAAAACAAGACAACTGACATTCTTTGGGGATGCATTTGTATTCATTTGTCAATACTATATCTCTCAGAAGATAGAGGGATTTTCTGAAATAGATGACCTTCAAACTCAGATCTGGTTCAACTACCTGGAAAAACCATAGCCACAATATCTTTGATTTTTCATTCATTCAACTAATCTCCCTACCTAGAGAAAAAAGCATCTGATTACATCTTTGTAGTAAGAGGCTATGTCTATGTGAACTGATGCAATCTGAGGGATAGATTTGTTGCAGATAACTGGGAGCTTCTGTAGAGAAACTCCCTACCCATAGTTTCTGTCCCACTGATAGTAGCCAAATACAGACTCATAAGTCATGCTGGGATTCCTAGAGACAGACTTGAGCATTCCTGCCTTCTTCTTGCATCAGTACAAAATGAAAAGAATTCAAAACTCTGTACTTTATATGACTCTAAACAAATGAGAAACTATTGATGAAGCCATTTAAAAAAACTGGCTAAGAAACTTTATTTTCACATGAATGGAAAAAAGAGATATTTTCAGTTCTATAGAAATTTATTTATGCTTTGTTTCAATGGATATTTCGTAGACGCAGAGAAGTTAGGGCTTTCCAGAACATCTCATGTTGTAGACGAGCAAATTCAGACCCAAAGAGGTTAGGCATTTAGAGGCAGCTAGAGGGCATAGTAGTTAGAGCTCAGAATTTGGGATTGGGAAGTTCAAATACTGCCTTAGGCACTTACTAGTTGAGTGACCATAGGCAAATCATATAAAACAGTGTTTTATATGCTTCAGTTTCCTTATTAGTAAAATGGAGATAATAATATTACCTCCCAGGGTTGTTCTGAGGATAAAATGGAATGATATTTATAAAGTACTTTGTGAATCTTAAAATATTATATAAATATTAGCCATCATTATTATTATATTATATTTATCTGTTTCCCTGTGTTACATAGATAGATAGAGCTCAGTCTAATGAGAGTTCAGGACTCTTCAGATTATACCATTGTGTCTCTAGAGTTTATTTCCCCTCATATTCATCTTCCATTTTATTCTTATTTTCATCATTTATCTTAGATATATTATTATCACCACCACTACCACCACCACCACCATCACCATCACCTCTATATTATTTAATTTGATCCTCATGACAAATCAAGAGAAGGTGGTCTCATAATTTTATAAATGAAGAAACAAAAGAATAATTATCAGGTATTTCATCCTGGTTATCAAAGCCATGTTGATGACCAAGTTGAGAGAAGAATGCAGGTCTCTGGATTCCAACATTATTGCTCCTTTCCTTACTCCATGGTCACTACTTTATTATAAATTTTTTTTTTAAAGTTTCTCATTTCAGAATGACAGCGAGGTTGAATGAGGGAGCAACTGAAAATTCCATTCCTTGTTATTTACTTAATTATTTCTGCACTAGAGCAAATGCTGTGGACTGATGTTTCTTCATGGGAATTCTGGTCACATTGTGTTTGGCACCGATTAGCAACTATTTATGGAAACTGCTAAAAAAAATTCAGAGAATCTGTTTCAGTTTAGTTGTCTACAATGACTTTAGTTTCATTATCAAGAAGAAAAAAAGTTTCAATTCTTATTTTTAGGGACTTTCTGGGGCATGGAAATAGTAAGAGCAAGGAGGATAGAGAGGAGCAGGGATGATTATGAGAAAGCCAATCATTGTGGAGCTTGGTGACAGAGGCCTGTCTAATTAAGATTAGTAGTAATCCACTATCAAATAGCCTTCTTAGCCTCTTGGAACCAATACCCTTTCCTGACTTGCCTCCTAGACTAACTTTAGCTCTTTCCATTTCCTTTTGACCCCCACAGGAATGTCCTCCAGTCTTTAGAACACAATCTTAGTCAGAAAATTAGACATGGAAGAAACATTCAAGGTCTTCTGGTCTGTTCCCTTCATTTTGCAGACTATAAGATTACATAGTTAAGGGACTTCAGAGATGAGCAAGTTAAAGCCAGAATTTTACAGATGTGAAAAATAAGGCCTAGAAAGCTTAAGTTACATGCCCAAATTCACATGGCGAGTAAGAGGCAAAGTTTGGACTATTGGATTCGAAAATCAGTGCTCTTTCTATCAGTATAAGTTAATTAAAATAAATGCAAAAATAAGTAATATGCATAGCACAGAGAGATGATATGTGTCCTGACCTCTGTGATCATCATTGAGGGGAACAACCCCTGTAGAAAATGGACACACAATCCTTGTGACCACCAACATTAATCATTGATCACCTGCTATGACAGGTAAAACAAGAGCCATAGACATAGCAGATTACCTCCCTCCAAACTAATTCTTACTGCCATCATGCGCAGGATCAGTCATTATCAAGAAGAGTCCAGTAATTTATCCCTGCCAAGAATTTAGACATTTGGACATAAAACCTAAATGTGCTTCTTTTGATGTTACTAGCTCTGCCCTTTGAGAACAAATCTAATCCTTTCTCCACAAGTCTCAAAGACTTGAGAGAGAACATCCCTAGTTTCTTCAGCCAATTCTTGTGACTCAAGGCCCTTTACCATCCTTGGTTGCCCTTCTCTGGACATTCTCCAATTTGTTCTTAAAACATGCTGCTCAGAACAGAACATAGTCCTCCAGATGAGGTCTGATGAGTCAGAGCACAGTGGAACAATGACCTCCCTATTTCTAGAAACTAAGCCCCTCTTAATGCAGCCCAATCTATCACATTAGCTTTTTTTAGCTCCCATATTACACTGATGGCTCATGTTGGGCTTGCTATTTTTTAAAACCCCTCAAATCCTTTTCAAAACAATAGCCATCTGTCTATGCATCTTCTATCCTACATTTATGAAATTGGTGGGTTTTTTGGTATCAAAATGCAAGATTTTACATTTTATCCTATTGAATTTCTTCTTATGAGATTCAGTCCAATGATCTGGCTCTGTTCTTTTATTAAAACAATCAATCAAACAGTCAATCACGTGCTGTGGGAGATACTGGCACAGGACTGCCCAGCATGGCGTGCCCTCATGAGAGAAGGTGCTGTATTCTATGGGTAAAGCAGAATTGAATAGCTCAAAAGAAACTCGAGATACACAAATTAGAGAATAAATATCCCAAATATTCTTTGGACTATTTGTGTCCAACCTGAGGCAGATTATTCTGAGCTCATATTGATCTGATCGGCCACAGATGGACACATTGCTACTCAATTCCAACATTGAATGAATTGAAATGAACATTGGTTCATATTGAGAACAAGGGACAACAACCAATCAATAAACATACATTAAAAAAAATAAACATACATTAAGCCCTTACTATGGGGCTGACACTATGCTAAATGCTGAGGATACAAAATGAAGCAAAAGAGTCACTTTCTTCAAGGAGCTTACAACTCCAAAGAGAAGACACTAATAAATACAAAGCAATACTGGATAAATAGAAATATTTAGCAGAGAGAAGGCCCTAGAATTAGGGGGGTTGAGAAGGGTTTCCTGTAAAAGATGGGATTTTAAATGGGAATTAAAGGAAGTTGGAGAAGTCAATAGGTGGAGTTGAAGAAGGAAAACATTCTAGGTATGAGGGACAGCTAGAGAAAATGCCTAGAGCTAAAAGATGTAGTATCTAGTCATCCAGTGCATTATCAGTCTTCCCAGTTTCTTTGAGCATACCATCTATGTCTTCATTCAAGTTATTGATAAAATGTTAAATAACAGAGGGCCAAGCCCATATCCCTGAGATATGCTAATGGAGAACTTTGCTATGTAGGGGTGTGGTATGTAGTTAGAGAATATATCAAAGCTGTCTTCCACAAATATGGACTTATCAGGTCACCTTGGTTTCGTTTATATACCTTGCAAGTATCTGAGAAATTAAATTAGCCAATCAGTTACCACAGAATATCACATAATTTTAGAGTGGAAAGCAGCTTTAGCCAGCATTTAATTCAATCTACCAGTTTTATAGAAGAGAAAACTAAGGTTCAGATTTAGATGATTAGCCAAAAATCAGACTAGCTCAGTTTCTGGTCTGTTACTGTCGATTCTATCACACTCTATTGCTTTCTAGGACTTGTCTAGTCCTTGGGCTTCAAATACTTAGTAGTTTTTAATAAATTTTCAGTAATAATAGCTTAAAAAAAGAAAAAAAAAAGGCTCCAGCCATCATAATTAAATCAATGTGTGTTTTTCCAAAGTTAGGAATCAGTTATTGTGCAAAATTTCAATCACTTTTATTCTTCATTGAATATAAATTTTTTCTCCAAAGCAAGAAACTTCTTGGTTTCATTGTCTATCTTTATCCAAATTATACCCTAAGTATATTTCCTATATAGTTCTTAACTTTTTTCCATTTGTGATGCCTTTTCAGACAAGAAATTTTTGCACAATCCCAAGAATATAGGCATAAAAATAGGTATACAAATCAAACATTTACTGAAAATAAATCATAATTTTGTGACCCCCACATTCAGTTATGCAACTCCATCATATCCCACAGGTGAAAAAGTTTTGCTATAGAGAGAATTCTGGGTAATAAATCAAAATTCAACAGAAAGTTTTCTTATGGAACAAATATTACAGAGGTAAAGAAAAGAAAGTCAATCTCACAAATTAGTTCATAATATCATGTTTTTAGTATTAACTTTTAGAGCACTTTCCATAGTATCAATATCAAATTAGGCTCAATAATCACTGAATTCAGAGAAAAATTCAAGAGCTTCACTTCTAGGTATTAACTATTAATCTCTAAATACAGTGAATAGTCAAAACCAAAATATGCTATATAGATAATAAACATTTGCATAGTTTTAAAAATACTTTAACAAATGAAAAAGAAAAAAAGTATTATTAGTTATCTGTGACCTGTAGAACCATGATTTAATATGCATGGTTAGTAATTAAATATCCCCCAGATTCATTATGAGATTTAGGCACCTTATGTAGTATGTTGTAACATAGTTCCTTTCCTTCTAAGGACTCAAAGACCTTTCAAAATCTCTCTTGTCATTTTTTCTTTGGATTATTAGCCCAATGAAACATTCCAAGTCAATCATAGAAGACTTCCTGAGTCTTCAGAAAACACCTTGTACTTTTCTTAGGCATTTGTCATGTTCCATATGTGCCACATTTGAGGTAGGTGAGTGCTTAAAATTTGTTTGTACCAAATCTTCCTAAGGAAGAAGGCAGGGTCTATGTTTTAGCTCAATGTTCTGTACAGAGTGGGTATCTAAGAAATGTTCACTCAAGACAGAGACTGACAATCATTATTGTTTTAAAGGTCTTGGACTAGAAGCTAAAAATTCTTATCTTCTGAGTCAAAAAAATGACATTTTTTTTTTTTTTTTTGAGGCAGGGAGGGAAAATTCTGCAATCCTTTCTCATATCACACCTTCCCTCTATTCCCAAAAGAAAATTATATCAAAATGATTGTTTTGTTGTTGTTTAGTCATTTCAGACTCTTTGTGACCTTTTTTGAAATTTTCTTGGCAAAGATAATAGAGTGATTTGCTATTTTCTTCTCCAGCTCATTTTACAGAAGAGGAAACTGAGGCAAATAGGGTTAAGTGATTTGACAATCACAAAGCTAGTTAAGTATCTAAAGCTGGATTTGAACTTTGTGATTCTAGGACCAAGACTCTAACCACTGAAAACCCTAGCTGCCTCAACTGGATGTTATATAATTTCAGTGACCTAGCTTGACCTTGAAAAAGAGATGAGAAAATATACCTCTCTCCTTTCTTTTCAGAGGAGAGGTACCATGATTGTGGGACATTGTATATATACTGTTAGAATCAGACTACATGGTTAGTTTTCTTGAGTGGCTTTTTTTTTGTGTTAAAAAATACTTTGCTAAAAGGGATAACTCCATTCTTTCTCCTTTTTAATATCAAATTCATGGCACATCTCTATTCAATAAATTTCAGTGGCTCTTGACCACCTACAGGATCAAATATAAAACTGTCAGTTTGTTATTTAAAGTTCTTTACAAGATGGTCTCCTCTTACTATTCCAGTGGATTGGCTTGCTTTATTTATTTATTTATCTATTCATTCACTCATTCATTTATTTATTTATTCATTCACTTATTTATGTATTTGTTTGTTTGTTTTTTAATATCTTACTCTCTCCAATACACTCTGTGATCTAGTGGATGAACCTCTTTTTTATTCCTCTCATTTCCAAACTCCAAGCATTTTCAGTGACTTTTCTAGAGCCTTCTCCCTTTTTCTCTCTATCTTGTAACTTGAGACTTCCAAATCTTAGCTAAAATCTCATTTTCTAAAGCTTTTCTCAGTCCCCCTAAATGCTAGTGCCTTTCCTTGGTTGGTTATCTTTAATTTATCTTGTATGCATTTTGTTTGTACATAGTTCTTTGCATATTATTTCCCCCCTTAGATGTGGGCTCTTTAAGAGCAATCCATTTTTTGCCTTTCTTTGCAACCTTAGGGCTCACCACAGTTCCTAACTCATACTTAGCATTCATTAAGTTCTTATTGACCCACTGGGAAGTAGAGAGAGAAACATTTAGAAATGAGATGATACAAAACAAAATAGATTAATACTTAAAAAAACCCATGTGTTATTTCACTTTCCAGTGCCATGGGAATTTTTCATCCTCTAGTTATGTCCCTGTACTCTTTTGAACCTTTAATAAATGCTTTGGGGATTTCAACACTTGACATAAGAAACCTAAATAAAAGTTGACAAACTGAGACAGGTTGGAAACTAGATGACAAGGCGGTGATGTTTATTGATTTAATGCTTGGATGAACATTGAGAATAGCTCTACAAAAATGGAAAAATATGTATCAGAATCAAGACATGAAAGAGGACTAAGGCTTATCAACTCACTCAAAAGTCTCAGGCCTTTGTATCATGACTACTTTCTTCAGAAACAGAGGCAGAAGCTTATGGAGCAATCGTTGATGATATCACAACAAAAAAAGTGATGATTTTTTAAAAAACAGAGATGATTAGTTATTTGATGTGGGAGTAATGAGTCGGCTACCTCTGTTCATTCAAATCATTGATTGACATATTTTTATCAGCCCCATCAATGCTCCTACTGCCCTGCAATGACATTACTTTTAAGGGATGACACAAAAGTTTGCATGATGGTGATTAAAAACATCTCCTGGAGCAGCTAAGTGATACAGGATATAGAGGGCCAGACCTGTACTCAGGAAGATTCACCTTCTTTCAAATTCAACCTGAGATACTAGCTATATGATCCTGGGCAAGTCACTTAACCTTATTTGCCTTAGTTTTTGATCTATAAAATGAACTAGAGAAGAATATGTCAAACTACTTCAATGTCTTCACTAAGAAACCCCCAAAGGGGTTGACAAGCAACTGAACTACAAAAGTTCAAGATACAAAACAAAATAAATATATTTTTTAAAAAATCACCTTTATGCTTTTTATCATACTGTATAGCTTTCTACTGTTACTTGAGAAGTTTTTCATCTCCACCCTTGTTATGTTGCTATGATTCTGTGAAAATGCTAGTGTGGGTGAGGCTCAGTTCCTCTAGTAGATTATTCATTCAGTGATTGTTTAAAGAAACCTCACACTGAGTACTTCAATGTTTAGATGAATCTCTGAGCTTATGAATATATCTTCCTTCCTGTGAACAAATGCCAGTGGCTCCCTATCACCTCTAGCATCAAATTAAAATCTTTTATTTGGCATTTACAGTTATCACAGGGGTTACAGGGGTAGCATCCCTGCCATCTGGAAAAGCCACATAAAATTTTTTTGACTTTCCCTCATACAGAGAAGAAATATAATATATATTTTATGCATTTCTGAATTTCTAACCTTTTTGTGTCATTTGTTGGCCTTTATATGTCATCTACAACTTCCATAAAACTCCCCTCAAATTCTCATTTAATTTCTTACGCTAGTAGATGATATACTGAAACTACAATGAGGAAAGTTGTGATGTAGAAGGGACAACTATGAAACCCCCATACTTCTGCCTTCTACCTTTGCAGTCTCTGGTTTCCTTCAAGTCCCAGCCAAAATCCTTTCTTCTTTAGGAAGACTTCTTGATTTCCCCTCGATTCTAGTGCCTTCCCTGATTGTTATCTCCATTTTATTCCATCTTGTTTGTATGTACAATATACTAGTTGTTTGCATGTCTCCCCTATTAGACTTTATAATTTTGCAGTTTTTCTGTTTTGTGGTAGTTCTTTCCATTTACATCTATATAGCCATTGTTTATATTATTTTACACACTGCTTAATCCACTTTTTGTCAGTTCATGTAATTCTCAAAGTAATATTCCATGATGTTAATGTAACAACTTATTTGTCTATTTTCTAAGAGATAGATTTCTATTTTGTTTTCAGTTCTTTGCTACCCACAAAGAATGCTTCTATAAATATTTTGGTTTCTATGGAATTTTTCTTCTTACCATTAATCTCTTTGACCATATACCTACCTATCAAAGGATTCTCTGGGCTAAAGGGTGAGGAAATTTTATTCACGTTTTATTTTCATAATGCCAAATTATTTTCCAGAATGACCACATCAATGCTAAGCTCTACCAACAATACATTAGTGCATCTATCTTTCTAAGACCCCTCCAACATTGACTACTTTCATCTTAGTTTAATCTTTGCCCATTTTCTGTGAATGCGGTAAAACTTGAGAGTTGTTTTGATTAGCTTTTCTTCAGTTATTAGAGATTTGGAGCATTTTCTCAAATGGTTGTTAATAATTTGCAATTCTTTTCAATAAATTTTTGTTTATATTCTTTGATCACTTCTCTGTGGTTTTATGTGTTTGTTAGTTGTTCATAAATCAAAGCCTTATCAGAATTATTAAACATACATTTTTATGTTATAAAAAAAAGTTTTTTTTTTTTAAAAGTTAGGAAAATTTTCAGTTTCATATAATCAAAATTTCCACATTTTTATTCCTTATTTCATTAAGAACGTGCCACCTACCCATAGTTGTGAAAAATATAGGATATGTTTCTTTTCTAACTTGTTTTCATGGTATGATCTTTACTATTCAAATCACATCTCCATGTTGAATTTATTGTGGAATATGGTGTAAAATGTTGGTCTAAGTCTTATTTCTGCCAGACTTTTTCCAACTTTCCTAGCAATTTCTTTTAAATAAGAAATTCTTTCTTATATACATTATACTTTCAGTTTATCAAACACTAGGCTATTAAGTTTATTTTATTTCTGGTTCTTTCTTATCTAGCCTGATCCATTGGGCTTTTTAATTTTTTTTAAAACCAGGACTAAGTGGCTTTTTGAGACTGCTATTTTCCTCCAAACTACAAGTATATCTCTTCTCTTCATTTTTACCTTAATTTTTTTTTTTTTTGATCTTGATATTTCAGATCTTTTATTCCTCCTGTGAAATTTCTTATTTTATCTGGTTCTGTACAATATCCCTTTTGTAGTTTGGTTCACCAGTATATTAATTTTTGTCAATTTCTGTAAATAAACTTTGGTTATATTGTCATTTTCATTTCAATACATTTTAGGTCTTATCTTTTGGTTATCTCATGCTATTAAATCTCATTATAAATTGTCTCTGTATAGTATTTGCTATGGTTCATTTTCATTTTACATATGAATAGGATTTGGCCTCATTTAAGTCTAATAATTTCATCCCTAAAGATCTGTATCATTTGGATAAATTACCTTGCATATCTAGATCTCAATTTCCTCATTTGTAAAATAAGCTTTGATCAGATAGTTTCTGAAAAATCTCTCAGCTCTAATACTCCATAATTCAAAAGCTAGAATGCTAGGCAAGAAATCGGAGTCTTGGGTTTCACCTTTCTGCTGACTTGGTGGCCTGGGAACTGCTAACTTTATTTTTCATATTCCTTGAAGCTTAGTGGGATGATAAAAAGTTCTTGTCACTCTTAAGAATTAGGGCAGTGTGTCTATTTAGTGTTTTAATAATAAAGTAATTACCTTTTTGTAATATTGTTTTTACTTTTTATTGGAATTTTTAGCTTTTAAATGATAATTTTTTAAAAAATGAATTATAAATTCACACATCTCCCATGCCCACCTCCTGATACCTTTCTTGTTTTCCAATTATTATTTCTTCCCCCCCTTCCCCCAGTTTTGATTCCTACATCATTCTCCTACTCTAGGATCATGAAATAAGAGTTCCATACAAAAATGGAGGAAGGAAATCCAGAGCTGGCTTGTCTTTGGCATTATTTTATTGAGAAATGTTTTTTTGAAACAGTAACCTTCTCTGCAGAAGCTGAGATTTCAGATTGCAAATGAGAATGAAATGGATTGTCTTCTCTATTTTCTGATTTGAGATTATGGATATCTTTTCAACATTTGTTTCCTTTGACCTACTTCCAGCATGATCTCTCCTGCCATTGATTGGCACAAAATCTTCCCACTGCCATTTATTTGATAAATAATTCTTGAGTAACTGTGATCCTTTTTAGGGTTATCAATATTTTATACTTCTATAGAATATTTTTACTTGCTGATGAAGAAATGGCTTTAGTAAGGAAGGGCCCATCCCTTAGTGAAAGATATGAACTGAACTCCCTCCTAAATGAATTTTTTTCCATAGTGACTAAACTTTCTTTTTTTTTTTTTTTAGATTGATAAAAGAGATTTATTATTAGATAAGCAAAGTTAAAGTATAGGCGAAGGTAGAGATAAGGAGGGCATTGGACAGAGGGTCCAGTGGAGAGAGGGTCTTCACATGGTAGCCATGTTTGGAACCTCTGCCGACTAAACTTTCTTTAAAAAAATTTTCAAACATTGTTTAATTTTACCTGTTACAATGTACAAATAATTTAAATTTTATTTTAAAAAATTTTGAGTTCCAAATCTCTTTTTCCTTCTCTTCCCTAGTTCTTCCCTAAAACAGTAAGAAATTTAATATTCTAAATGAAAAAATGATATGTTATTCAGGCCTGATTTATTAATTATATGAGAATAGTTTGCCTTTCTTTTCCATAAAAGACTATGGATGGCCCTTGTGGAATGTTGGAATTATTTTTATTATCACTAACAATAATGATGTAACTGAAATTTATATAATGTTTTGAGAGGCAGCACAGTGTAAAACTGCTCTAAAGAAGCTTTTTTTTTGAAGAGCTTGTTTTTGGTGTTGGTGTAGTTGATTGGCCAAGAAGAACTTTTTGAGGTTCTTTTAAATTAAAGACAATAATACAAACATGGTATCAGCATAAAGTAGATACTTATTGATTATTACAGCATGGTGACATATATGTCTTTCACCCAATAGCTATTGCAAGATGTTTCAATCAGCCAATCAATCAAATATTGATTGTGTAAGGTACTATGATGTGTACTGTGAAAACAAATACAATAAATAAAATAATCCCTTGCAAGGAATGTATATTCTAATGAAAAAGACAATACGTAAAATAGATATAAGATAAATAGAAAGTTATCAAATACAAATATATACAAAATAGTTAATATAAGGTATTTTGGAAGAGAGGGAATTAACAGTTATGGGGATCAGGAAAGACTTTGTTCAGAAGACAGTGCCTTGAGAGACAAAGAAGGAGATAACAGCTAGGTGACACAGTGCTGGGTCTGGAGTTAGGAAGATCTCAATTCAAATCCAGCCTCAGATACTTATTAGTTATGTGACTTTAGTCAAGTCACTTTTTATCACAGTTTCCTCATCTGTAAAATGGTCACCGCCGAAATGATTTTATTGAATTGAATAATAATAGCATCTACCTCCAAGAATTGTTATGAGGAGCAAGTGAAATATTTGTAAAGCACTTAACACAGAATATGGCACATAGTAATGCTATATAAATGTTATTATTATTATTATTATTCCAGACATGGACGATTGCCATTCCAAAGTCATGGAAATGGAAGATAGAGTATTATGTGTGAGAAAAAGAGTATTATGTGTGTAATATCTTACAAAGCTGGAAATGGGGCTGGGTTGCATAGGATTTTAAAAATCAAACAGGAATTTTTTATTTTAATTAATTAGAGTGATGTGATTAAGTAGGATAGTGACATGGTTAGATCTGTCCTTAAGGAAAATCACTTTGGCAGTATGTAGGATGGACGTGTGTGTGTGTGTGTGTGTGTGTGAGTGTGTGTTAGTGTGTGGACAAATCAGACAGAGATAAATTGAGGAGGCTGTTGGAATAATTTAGGTAAGAGGTGATAAAGGTTTGAATTGAAGGAGTAACTGGAGAAATGAAGAGAGGGAGAAGGATGCAAGAGATGTAGTGAGATTAAAAATGGACAAAATGAGGTAAGAGTGAGGAATCAGAAACAATATTGAAATTTTGAACTTTCGACACTGGAAGAATGGTAGAGCTTTCAATAGAAATAAGACATTTTGGAAGAAGGGAAGGTTTAGGGGGAAAGACAATAATTTTGATTTCAAACATGTGAGTTTAAAATATCTCTGGGACATCCAGTTTGAAATATCCAATGTCAAGTTAAAGCTTGAGAGCTTGAGAAGAGATTGGGGCTAGAATTATAGATCTTGGAAACATCTGTGTAGGGATGATAGTTATATCCATGGAAACTGATATGAGAGAGAGAGACAGAGAGACAGACAGAGACAGATAGAGAGATAGAGATGGAGACAGACAGAGAGAGACACAGAGAGACTGAAACAGAGATGCACAGAGAGAAATAGAAAGTTTAGAGGGAGAAGAGAAGAGGATCAGAACAGAACTTTGAGAAACATCCAAAGTGAGAGCTATGATATTGCCAACACAGTACCAATAAAAATGAATGAGAAAGAATCGTCAATTAGGTAGGAAGTTAACCAGAGAGTTTCTGGAGAGAATAGTCAGCAGAGAGGTAAAAAATTAGTACTTAAAAAAGACCATTAATTTTGGAAATTATGTTAAAAGAAAGGGCACTGGGGCATAGATTTATTTCACAGTATTTTGTATTGAGATTCCTGCTTACCCCAATTTTTATGTGGATAAAAGAACCAAAGAATCATTGCCTAGAATCTGGAACTTTTATTTCTATTTATTATTATATTTCTAGTTGTTTGGGGGAAAAACCTTGGAATTATTTTTCACTCCTTTTCCTCACCTCTTTATATCTGGTACATCAAATCCTATTCTTTGCTAAATATTTGTAGACTATTGTGCCTTAAGGGCAAGGACTGTTTTACTTTTTTGTCTTTGCATCCCTCCACAACACCTAGCTCATTGCTTGACACATAGTAGTCACTTAGTAAATATTTGCTGAATTGAACTGAACTGATATCATACTCCTTTATCCATAGACAGTACCTGATGACAGAATCAAAGACTGAGGAATGCTACAAATATCTTTGACTTCCTTTTTTTTTTTTTTTTTTTTTTTTTTTTTTACTACTGAGAAAAAAAGTAAAGTAATGGAAAAAGTAGACGAATTCCATATCTATTTCATTCAGGTAATTGGCTTGGAAAATCCAATCTTGAAATGGAAAATTGTTGAAGAAAATGAATAGAGAATTTTCAAGAGATTGTTTCACAAAAGATCAGTCCTGCTCTTTTGCCTAGTTATAATGGAGACTTATCTCTAGGTTTTCAAAAGCTTTGCCAATGGAGTGTCAGTTTTGGAGCTTTCTACCTATCTAAAAAGGCTTCAAGAATAGGTCCTGACAAGAAACTGGAAACTGAGTAGATGCCCATCAATTGGAGAATGGCTGAATAAGTTGTGGTATATGAATGTTATAGAATATTACAGTTCTATAAGAAATGATCAGCAGGATGATTTCAGAGAGTCCTGGAGAAACTTACATAAACTGATGCTAAATGAAATGAGCAGAATCAGACGACATTATACACAGCAACAGCAAGATTATGTGATGATCAATTCTGATGGACGTGGCCCTCTTCAATAATGATTCAGAACAGTTCCAATGATCTTATGATGAAGAAAGCCATCTATACCCAGAGAGAGGACTGTGGGGACTGAGTGTGAGTCACAACATAGAATTTTCACTCTTTTTGTTGTTGTTTGTTTGCCTTTTGTTTTCTTTCTCATTTTTTCCTTTTTGATCTGATTTTTCTTGTGTAGCATATTTGCAGAAATATGTATAGAAGAATTGTATATGTTTAACATATATTGGATCACTTGCTGTGTAAGGATGGGAGGAAAGGAGGGAAAAAATTAAAACACAAGGTTTTGTAAGGGTGAATGTTGAAAATTATCCATATATATATATATATATATATATAAAGAGAGAGAGAGAGAGAGAGAGAGAGAGAGAAAGAGAGAGAGAGAGAGAGAGAGAGAGAAGAGAGAGAGAGAGAGAGAGAGAGAGAGAGAGAGAGAGAGAGAGAGAGAATAAAAAGCTTTAATTAAAAAAAAGAATAGGGCCAGAGAAGGAGTATGGGAAGGCTCAGTAATAGGAGGTTGTCTATGAAGTGAAGAATGCTTTGACTATGGTGATTTACACAATACAGGAAAATAAAAAATGACTCTTTTTAAAATTATAGCTTTTTATTTACAAGATATACACATAGGTAATTTTTCAGCATTGACCCTTGCAAAACCTTCTGTTCCAACTTTTCCCCTTCTTCCCCCCACGCCCTTCCCTAGATAGCAGATAGTCCAAATACATGCTAAATATGTTAAAGTATATGTTAAATCCAATATATGTATACACATTTGTACAGTTATCTTGCTGCACAAGAAAAATCGGATTTAGAAATAAGGTAAAAATAACCTGAGAAGGATAACAAAAATGCAAGAAAACAATAATAGGAGTGGAAATGCTATGTTGTGGTCCACACTCATTTCCCACAATTCTTTCTCTGGGTGTAGCTGGTTCTCTTCATTATTGAACAATTGGAACTGATTTGGTTCATCTTATTGTTGAAGAGAGCCACGTCCATCATAATTGATCATCATATAATCTTCTTGTTGCTGTATATAATGATCTTCTGGTTCTGCTCATTTCGTTCAGCATCAGTTTATATAAGTCTCTCTAGACCTTTCTGAAATCATCCTGCTGGTCATTTCTTACAGAGCAATAATATTTCTTAACATTCATTTAACACAATTTATTCAGCCATTCTCCAATTGATGAGCATCCATTCAGTTTCCAGTTTCTAGTCACTATAAAAGGGCTGCCACAAACATTTTTGCACATACAGGTCCCTTTCCCTTCTTTAAGATCTCTTTGGGATATAAGAAAATAATCCTAAGTCTTACACCATTTTCTTCTGATTCTGCAGTAATGTTGGCAGAATAATGGAAAATGGGGCAGAAGGTATTATCATACAATATTTAGACTGTGTTATATTTTAAATACTTTAATATTTTGATGCATTGAGGCAGCTAGATGGCACAGTGGATAGAGAAATCAGGAGGACCTGAGTTCAAATACAGCCTCAGATACTTAACACTTCCTAGTTGTGTGATTCTGGGCAAGTCATTTAACCCCAATTGCCTCAGTAAAATAAAACAAAACAAAATAAAATTTTGATGCATTTATGATATCACTATATAAGTATTCCTTCCAGTGTTAAAGACCAAAATCTGATTTTTCTTGTACAACATGACAAATATGGAAGATTGCTTGCTGTCTTGGTTGGGTGAGGAGGGGCAGAGACAAAGGAGAGAAGGAGAAGAATTTGGAACATAAAATCTTATACAAATGAATGTTAAAAACTATCTTTACATTTATTTGGAAAAATAAAATACTATTGGAAGAAAAAGAAAAAGCAGAAGCAGAAACAGCAGAAGAAGGAGGAGAAGGAAGAGGAGGAAAAGGAGGAGAAGGAGAAGAAGGAGATGACAATAATGTAAAAACAGTTATAAACAAAGCCTCCCAGGTCAAGGAAGTGTTCTGATCAATACAATGATCAAAGATAATTCCAGAGTACTCATGATTAAAAAAATGCGATCTACTCCCAGAGATAGAACTGATAAATTTAGTGCAAATTGAAGTATAATTTTCTAACTTTCTTTGTCTTGCTTTTTGTTTTTGTGATATGGTTAATTTTGCATAATTTCACATGTATAAGAAGGAAAAAAACCATTAGAAAGAAAAAGTGAACAAACAAAAAGCTGAAAATATGCTTTAATCCATGTTCAGTCTCCATAGTTCTCTCTCTATTGTGGATAGTATTTTCCATCCCAACTCTATTGAAATTATCTTGGATCATCAAGGAAAAGGGAAAAGAGTTCAGTTTTGGTCATGCTGAACTTGAAATGTCTGTAAGGCATCCATTTCCCTTCCCAATTTAATAAGCATTTATTAAGCACCTATTCTTTAGTGCTAGCCGATTTTTTTTTTTTGCACATAATAGTATTTTATTTTTTCAATTATTTATAAAAATAGTTTTCAACATTAATTTTTATAAAATTTTGAGTTTTAAAATTGTCTCCTTTCCTTTCTTCCCTCCCCAAGACAGCAAGTGATCTAATATAGGATATACATGTTTAATCATATTAAACATATTTCCACATTAGTTATGTTGTGAAAGAAAAATCAGAACAAAAAGGAAAAACCATGAGAAGGAAAAAAACAACAAAAAAAGTGAAAATAGTCTATTTTGACTTGCATTCAGATTCCATGGTTTTTCTCTGAATGTGGATAATATTTTCCGTTACAAGCTAAGTCTATCATGGTTGATCACTGCATAATGTTACTGTTACTGTGTACAAAATTCTTCTTCTAACTTCACTCAGTATCAGTTCCTGTAAGTATTACAGGAAGGTTTTTCTGAAAACTGCCTGCTTATCATTTCTTATAGAACAATAATGTTTCATTACATTCATGAGCCACAACTTGTTCAGCCATTTCTCAGTTGATGGACATTCCCTCAATTTCCAATTCTTTTTCACCACAAAAAGAGATACTATTTCAGACCTCTTGCTGGATCACAGATTTATAGCTCTTTGTATATAATTTCAAATTGCTTTTAAGGTATCCATTTTGAAATGTTCAAAAGATATGGAACAAAAGTTCAGGGAAGAGACTGGGGTAGATACATTAATGATTCATTTACATATATATGATAGTTAAAGCTATGGGAGCTGATGTGGCTACAAGGAAACAATGTAGAATGAAAAGAGAAGAGAATCTAGAACAAAACCTTGGGAGCACTCATATTTATGGGGCATGAAATAAATGATGAGCTAGCAACAAAGACTGAGAAAGAGCAATCAGATAAGCAGGAAGAAAATCAAAAGACAGTTCTGTAAAATATAAAAAAAATAAAAAACACCCTCCCCACAAAAAACCCCAAACCCAGTAAAGTGTAGATATCCAGGAGAGTGTCAAAAATATCAATTGCAATAAATATATTAAGAAAGTGGAGGACAGAGAAAAACCCTCATCAAATCTGGCAATTAAGAAATTGTTGGTAACTGGAGAGAGCCAGCCAGAAGTTATATTGCAGAGGATTGAGGAAAAATAGGAGTGAAAGGTATGATAGCTTCATTTTCTATAAGTCTGGTTGAGAAAAGAAAAAATAAATAGCTTGAAGGAATAGTAAGAGTTAAAAAGTGTGAGGGTTTTTTTTTTTAAATTTGTTTTAAGAATGGACAAGACTTGGGGTTGTTTGAAGGCACTAAGTAGAAAAACTAAGAGGTAAGTAGATTGTTAAAGATTGTTGAGAGTGGATTATCAAGACTGTAATTTTCTGGAGAAGATAAAAGGGGATGAAATCAAAGATACATATAGAGGGGTTGGCCTTGACAAGGAGAAGAGCTATATTATTGTCTCCTATATAAAATAAAATTATAAAAATATGTAATAGTTATATGGCACTTTAAGTTGAAGAAGTCCTTTCCTCAGTATACTTTGAGGCAAGTAATGTGAGAAATATCTATTTTTTTAATAAATGATAAAATTGAGTGTGAAAGAAACTATGGGTCCTTTATATTTACACAACTAATATAGGTTGAGGGAATTTAAGTGTCCTGGAAAGTGGGTATTTAATCAATACTAATTGACTGATTATAATAGTCACCTTTTAAAAGTTGCTTGGCCCTGGGTAATTCACAAGAAATTATTTCCAACTTAAAAAAAAAGTTCTGTTTAAAACTTGATTTTTACAATGCTACTGACTGCTTTTATAATTCTGCGAATTTGATTGAATCTTTTTAACTGAGTTGCTGTACCCCTAAGGGGAGATTACAACAGAGCTTGCAGTTTCTATAAATTGAAATCATTAATAAGTAAGGTAAACATACAAAAGACTTAACAGGTTTGTTGAATAAATCATTCTTGTTCTCACTGCTGGCCAAAATTTCCCAATGCTTGTCAGCCCCTGCAGCTGAAGATCGACTGAGCTAACCTACAAAATGATTTGGGAAGGGTGAGTCATTTTGAACCAGAGAAGCATGTAGTTTCTGAAGGAGCTGAGTTACAATGTCAGGCTTTACAAGTGGCAGTTCTGGTGGGTAACTTAAGAGGTGTGAAAACGGGCATTTACCTAGTCCCCTAACGTTCAGAAAACTCTTTCTTTATGTATATTATCTTATTTAGTCCTCACAAGAACCCTTTGAGGTAGGCATTATAAATATTATTATACCTATTTTACAGATGAAGAAATCTAGGCTCATTGAGTTTCCAGTTTGTAAGCATTAAAGGAGGTCCTGGAAGCCAGGTCTACTTGATTGCAGATTATGTACTTCTTCACAGAAGAGAAAAAGAACTAGAGATAGCTGACAAATTGCACTTATAATAATTATCCATATGGGCTGATGTGTGCATTATGGCCATGATTCTTGGTCTGAAAAATATGTGAGTATCAGAAAAACTCTGAAAAACATTGGCCCTGTGAGAACTCACAATGATAGGGGACATTGTTAACATGCTAATCATGCACCAATATTCCTAGTTGGACCTCTGGCTGGACCTTTAGCCAGGTGCTATCTGGCTTGCCAAAGTCTTTCATTTAGATCTTCTCTGGGCTCTCATCAGATGCCGTGGCCACAATGTGAATAGGCAGGCTAAAATATCTTTAGGTTCAGAACTGGATTCTGAATGTATTGTAACATTTTATATTAGAGTCTGGCTGAATTCTCAACTCTAGTGTTTTGCTTTAGGTAAACCAGGTACCAGGCCATTTTTTAGGGAATGGTTTTTACAGAGCCACATTCCTGTGACTAGCATCTTTTCTCCTCCCTAGACATGGTTTTCTCTGTTACATAATGTCCATAATGTAAAATGACCGAGTTTCAATTTTTTAATAATCTCTAGCTGTCTGTTGCTCTTCTTCCATGTCTTTCTATCTCCATCCTTTCTCCTCAACATATATTCTACTCTCTAAGATGCCTATTGCTTTCTTCAATCCATCCCAAATATTTTCTAAGATCTTTGCTGACAACTATACCAGACTTTCTGGTGCCTATCAACCTTCCCCAATGATTGCTTTTACTTTTTTATGACCTCCAGACTCCTTTGGGATATACCTATCCATTTCCCACCATATTCTCCCCCATCTCTCAAACAATTCTTTGAATTAACATGGCGTCTAGATGATATTTTCAAATTCTCTTACATTTATGAAGACTCTTTCCAGCAACTGACAAATCTAAATCCTTGTAAAGCACTTTGTGGTTATGTGTTCCCAACGAAAGAACAGTATCTGCCTGGGCTGGAGATTTTCTTGGATATCCAAGGGCAAAGAATGTAATGCATAGAAACAAGATTAAGCTGAAAATGTAAAAATCATTGAAGTCAAAGGTTTTTTTTTTAATGTGCATCTAATATGTTTAGTTCTTTGCTTCATTCCCAAGGCCGATTAATCTCACATTCTCATCTGTGCCTTTGTTCTAATCTAATCTAATAATAATCTATAAACATCTAATAATAATAGCTGATGTAAATAGTTATTTAAAATTTGTAATGCTTTTAAATGTATTGTCTCATTTGAGCCAGCCTTCTGTGAGGTTAAGTACCATTATTTTTGTGTTGTTGTTTAGTCATTTCATTTATACCTTACTCTTTGTGACCCCATATGGAGTTTTTTTGACAAGGATGCTGGAGGGGTTTGCCATTTTTTTCTCCAGCTCATTTTACAGATAAGGAAATTGAAGCATTAGGTGACTGTCTAGGGTCGTACAGATATAGCAAGTGGCCAAGGCTGGCTTTGAACTCATGAAGATGAATCTTTCTGATTCCAAGCCCAGTGCTCTATCCACTTCACCATGTAGCTGTCCTATTATTATCACATCCATTTGACAAATGATGAAAATGGTCCTCCTATTGGTTAAGGAACTTCCAGGATTACATAGCTAATAAATATCCGAGATGGGCTTTTGTTGTGATCTTTAAATCCAAAGGTCTGGTCCTTCAGCCTCTGCCTCTACTTTTTTCAGCCTCCAGCCAGCTCCAGTCTTCATGTCATTCCGGTGAAATCTCGACTTGTAGCGTCTTCCTCTCTAGAGAGCTCTCTGACTGGCCCATTGGCCTATTTATGCTCCTTCCAGAGAGAGGGATTATGGGTAGTTCTACTTAGTACCTTGTTTCAGGTTCTGCCCAAAACATCTTCTTGTAAGATTAGATCAACTCTAATTACTTAGCAGTTAGTAAGGATTCCAACATCTCCCCCTTTCTTTTGTTTTAAAACATAGGGGGTTTCTGAGGGGGTACACATAAATCCATCAATATGGGCCAGAACTTTGTAACAGATATACATGGTATACATAAATCCATCAATATGGGAGGCATTATACATAATTTACAAAAGCACACAGCAATATAACACAGGCTAGTGGTAATGTTACAAATAACATGAATCAACATGAAAATTTAACTACTGCAAAAAGTCTCATCAACAATCTTTCATCTCAAGAAATCCAATGATTCTTGCAATTGCTTAAAATACATAAGCACATAGTAATATAACACAGGCTAGTAGTAATGTAACAACATAAATCGACCTGAAAATTTACAAATGTCCATAAGTCCTAGAAATAGTCCATAAGGAATCCATTGTCCATTAGTTCATGCGCCAGGAATCTAATAATTCCTGTAAGCTCTGAAGTACTGCAAAAAGTCTCATCAACAATTTTTCATCTCAGGGAATCCAGTGATTCTTGCTGGTTTTTCAGGAACTGAAAGCTGAAGATTTTAAAGTTCTTTTGACAGTCTCATTGTTAGCCATCTGATTCCTTTTCCACCTGTGGAAATATAAGCAGATCCTCTTCCCCAAGCAGTTAACCTATCTAATTCTCTTCTATTTACCACTTTTGGGATTTCTCCTCATCATCTGGTAATTACATTGGAGCTGTTTGCATTGGATATTGTCTTGTTGTCTTAAAAGGCCTGTATTCTTCCCAACTGTAATCCTGATTGCTTTTCTGTTGGTTGATGACATCAGAGTCCTGAATTTCTAAAGTCTCTCTGGGTGTAACCTCAGCTGTTATCATGCCCCACCTGTCCTTTGATTGATACTTTAGAGCTGGGCCCTGCCTCTCATTCCTCTGGGTCAATATACATTTAGAGGCCCAGTGAAAGCCTCGGTTACATTTTGGACATGGGGTTTTGGGTTTTCTTTCACCCTGTCTTCTCATTGTATCTCTGTATCTACATTGGGCTCTTAGATGTCCAATTTTTCCGCATTGAAAACATCGACGAGTTTCTCTAGAATTCCTCTGCCAAGAAGGACCTTGTCTTTCCATGTTCATCATAGTCTGGGCATAATAAGCATTTGTGCCCACTGTGGCACAGTGTCTTATAATTTCCTCTAAAGGAGCATCTTTGTCTAGCCCCCATATAATTCTCTTGCAAATCTCATTGGCATTTTCCTTAGCCAAATGTCTAGTCATTATTTCTGTTGCTGCATTGTCTCCAATGGTTCTTATTACAGCTGTTTGTAAACGTCCCACAAAATCTGCAAAAGGTTCATTGGGACCTTGCTCTATTTTTGTGAAAACATTATTTCCATCTTTCTGTCCAGGGAGAGAATTCCAAGCTTTTATTGCAGCCTTAGAAATTTGCTCATACACTGTTATGGGATAATAAATCTGTTCTGAACTCTCTGCATACTGACCTTCACCAGCTAGTTGGTCAAAAGCAACTTGTACAATAGCTCCTGTTTGCCTATTGCGTTGGGCTTGAATCCTACATAATTCATGAAACTCCAAAAGCCACAATAAATTTTGTCCCGGTTCTAGACAAGTTTTCGTTATGGATTTCCAGTCATTCGGGGTTAGGATTTCATAAGACAAATTATCCAGTAACATCTTCACATAAGATGATGTAGCCCCATAAAGAGTGCAACCCTTTTTCAAATCTTTAATTTTTTCCAAATTAAAAGGAGTGTATTTTCTCTCTTTTTGACCTGAAGAGTTGAGCTCTTCAATCACAGGATATGCATTTATAAAATCAGATATATCTTCTCCTTCATTTTTTGCTTTAATTAATGCTTTTTCTAATCTTGTCAAATTCTGCTTTATAGGAGAAGCTGACTGTGTTTCTGCCTCTCTCCCTCCCCCTTGTTCCACCCATGAAGGGTTAATTGTGGGGGGAGGGTCATGAGATGTGGAATCACCTAATTCCTCCTGCTGTGAAGTATCATACTCAGAATTGTAATTAAATCCATTCTCATCTGATTCGTCCTCCTTTTCACCTAGTAAAGTTGGCATTTCTTCCTCCTGTACTTTCCTTTTCATCATTCTATCACTTAAATAACTTCTTATAGCCAATTGTATTACATTATATGTATTAATTATTGAGTTAGGCCCATTTTTATCATAGAATTGACAAAGATCCTTTCCAACCAATTTCCATTCATTTAGATCTAATTCCTTATCAAGAGAGAAACAAGGACATATGTCCTTTACAGTTTGTAAAAGTTCAGTGATTTGCTGTAAACTTATAATTAAACCTTGGCTTTCCATAATTTTGACAATGCTCTCTAAACATTTTCCTTGAACAGAAACAGAAGGCTGTTTTCTAAATATCTGTCCCATCTTAGATGAAATTCTACTTTAACTCTTTTAGCAAAATTTCTTTGTTGTACTCACTCTAATTTCTGGGTTGAAGAGTCTTTTCCACTGGATCAGGATCAGAGGCTTTTCCACTTGAATCAGGATCGTAGCTTTTCCACTGAAATCCACTGAGGGGTCTGTTAGTCCCACGTTCAGGGCGCCAAAATGTTGTGATCTTTAAATCCAAAGGTCTGGTCCTTCAGCCTCTGCCTCTACTTTTTTCAGCCTCCAGCCAGCTCCAGTCTTCATGTCATTCCGGTGAAATCTCGACTTGTAGCGTCTTCCTCTCTAGAGAGCTCTCTGACTGGCCCATTGGCCTATTTATGCTCCTTCCAGAGAGAGGGATTATGGGTAGTTCTACTTAGTACCTTGTTTCAGGTTCTGCCCAAAACATCTTCTTGTAAGATTAGATCAACTCTAATTACTTAGCAGTTAGTAAGGATTCCAACAGGCTTTTAAATTAAATCTTTCCAAGTCCAAGCTCACCAATATATCACTTTATATTATATTGATTCTGTCTTATGATAGCTAGCAACAAAATTTGGAGACACTCCATTGACAAGTATCACTTAGAGCTTTAAAATTTGAAAAGTGCTTATTATGTCATCTCATTTGATCCTTGCAACAACTTTGTGAGGAATATGCTGTTATTATTTTTTTTTAAAGATTTGAGACATAGTATGTGAATTACTTTATTAACTTTAAAGTGATATAAAAATGTTTATTATTATCATTTATTTTTATATTATTATTATTATTGCTTCATTCCCAAGGCCGATTAGTCTCACATTCTCATCTGCGCAGCTACTGAAAAGAGAAATGTGAAAGCTGGTGACTGAAAATCAAAGTGAAAACCCACTGATTCATCCACTAATCTGTGGTTCTAGTGCTAAAAATCATCTATAGGTAATTATAAAAAATTGACTTAACCATCCAAGACAACAGCCCCAGACTCTTCTGATGTGTGGACTAGCAATCAAAGGGAATTCTACAGATCAAAATTCATATTCTACCCTTCCTTATATTCCTTATATTATTCTATAATATTATTATTATTATTATTGTTAGGAATTTGCTATCTATACTCAAACTAGATTGAAATGATCATTCCTGGGAGGAAAAACCCAGCTCAATAGCAATTGCTCTCAAGTGAGACAGTCAGATTGCTGTAAAGTCAGGAGTGAAGACAGGAAGTGTGGACATTGAAGGGAAGGCAGGCTTCTGAAAGCTATCTTTTAAAAAGGATAAATGTGAAGTACTACTGAGGGAAAATGCTGCACAGAGCTGCAACTTGAGTGTGGCTTCCTGTCCTTGTGGCTCTAGTTCTCTTACTGACATCTATTCTTAGCCCTTTTTTGGCTTCAAAGGTTTCTTCTTGTCTATTTTTTTGGGGAAGGGTAAAATATGAATTTTGATCTGTAGAATTCCCTTTGATTGCTAGTCCACACATCAGAAGAGTCTGGGGCTGTTGTCTTGGATGGTTAAGTCAATTTTTTATAACTACCTATGGATGATTTTTAGCACTAGAACCACAGATTAGTGGATGAATCAGTGGGTTTTCACTTTGATTTTCAGTCACCAGCTTTCACATTTCTCTTTTCAGTAGCTGCGCAGATGAGAATGTGAGACTAATCGGCCTTGGGAATGAAGCAAACAACTAAAGAATCCAGCTCACAAAATCCCTTCCTGCTATAGCTAAAAAGTAAGCAAAGATGATTTTTACTGGATTAGGATTAGGATTAATTTTTGTCTCTGTTATCCTAGTTTGGTCTGCATAAAATGTGAAAAAAAAAAAAAGGCCACATGCTACCCCAAAATGAATTTAATCAACAACATTTATTAAGCAAGCATCTGCTATTTTGGAGTATATTAACTGAATATAGGTGTTTTATATACTGTTGTAAGCACTGTGAAAATGAGGCAGTAAGAAGTAACTAAATGCAACTGCTAGTAGTTACAGAGAACCGAGAGCTAGATAGCATAGTGGACAGAGACTTAGCTTGGAATCACTACTACATGAGTTCAAATCCTTCTCCAAGCACTGTAGGCATGTTTAGGGGTAAGCTGCTTAACTTTTCCCATTCTTATTTCTTCATCTATAAAATATAGTACTAGTACCCACCCTATAGGGTTATTAGGAAAACCAAGAGAAATATATGTAAAGTTGCAACTTTGAAGCACTATGTAAATGTTAGTTATTATTATTGTTATGTGCAAGAGACAAAAATTTAGATAAAACGTGGCTGCCCCTCATGAGATTTACTGTTTAATAGCAAATCACAAATACAATTGATGTTGTCATAATACTATATTAGGGACAGGAAAAGGAAAATGCTTGGGATAGTCCAAAGACAGAAAGAATCATGGAAAGCTTTGAAGAGAAGGAGGCATTTGAATAAGTTTTTAAAAAATGAATAAGAATTCAGTAGATAAAAGCCAGAGAAGGTCATTTTAGGCATGAACAAAGGCACAGAGATAGAAAGTACAGCCAGTCCTGGCTTAAAAGAAATGGCTCATTCTGCAGACCTCCCTCTCACCTCAAAGGGCTCCTTGTGGCTCTGCCCTCTCTGACTCTGAACCCCAAACCTGGAGCAACTTTAGTGCTTGGAGCAAAGACTGCTCGCCAGCCTTCATGATGGCTGCTTTAATTGCTATTCTGTATAGAAAAGTTTCATGCAGCAGGGAGGGGTTAATATTTCTGGATCACAGACTATATGAAAGGAAATAATTTGAGAATAAACTAGAAAGTTGGAGTAGCACTAGATTTTAAAAGGCCCCAAATGGCATGCTTGGCCCATACAAAGAAAGACATGGGTATGGGAAAGATACTTTATAAAGAAAATTTTCATCATATTCCTTCCACCTCTGCCTCCATTTCTATTTCCCCTAATAAACTTTTTGCCTAGTCCCTGGACACACTGGTTTATTGGTAATGATGGTAATAATCTTTACTCCAGAGGCCTTAAAGTGTTTTATAATATTAAGTAACCAAAATGTCTCTGAATTCTCTGTTAAGAAAGGTTGCCCAGCCTTGTTGGCTTAATGCAGAACTTGGGAAAATTCTAACCCCAGTTGCTTCAGTCTCATGTTTGTTACTTTATTTCTCATCTATAAAAGAATGGCAAAGATATGCTTATGAAATGCTATTGTAATCATGGGGAAAATGAGACAGGGAGAAGGGATGGCAAATTAAAAATTGCCCACCAAGTTTCTGCAAAGATTAAGTTTTTGTCTTGATCTTTGGCTACCTTCCCTAACCACTAAACCATACTCTCTTGAATATCCTCCTGATTAGATATTCTTCTTTTCTTTTCTTTTTAAAGAACAAAGTAAACAGGAGCATTTGAAGGATGGAGAAAGGGAACAGAATTTGATGAAACAATTCCATGCTCTTTGCAAATAGATCTAGTGCAAGCAAAAAAAATCTAGGTCAGATATTGGGCTTCCTGCTTTAAGAGGATGTCATCTTTAAACAACATCTTTTGAGCAGTGTTCAGCATTATCTGCTTAGCAGTAATGTTGGGCATTAACTATAGAAATGGCATGTTTGTTACAGTAAAAAAAAAAAAAAAAAAAAAGGCTCTCACATAACTTTCCTCCAGAATATTTTTCCTTCTGGATTTTTTAGGGGATATTTCAAATGTGTCCCAATGTCAGATTTGTTAAGAAAGAGGGCATTGTATCTCCCAAGAGGCTGATAATTTGCTTCTTTATTTTTTCCTAAGCCGAGAAAAATGCTAACTTTTAATGGGCTATCTAGCCTTTTCTGTGCACAGTAAGTCCTCCCTCAGAATTCCTATGCAAATATCCTAACCCCTGGGTTGGGAAAAGGTTAAAAAGAACTGTAAAAGTCTATAGTAGCTCTTTCTGAGATGCACTGCAACACTTGGCAGGATGAGGTGTTCATAGCAGGTGCTGGATTTGCTATAAATGGACAATTTATAAACAGAGCTGACAACTGGGAAAACAGAGCAGTGGGGAATGCAGGCATTCCAGGGGCCAGTGGTTGATTTCCTATCAGATGGTCCCCAGCATGGAATTATTGATAGCTACTTCTCTGAAAGGAAGCCAGTTGGCTTATGTATAAAAGAGCCGAACCTCAATTCATGCATGATCTGTGACTAGATATTTTAAATAGGCCAGAGCAAATTAGCTTCTTCAGGTTTGTACTTCCTTAATTAGCAATTTAATTGCAAAGCCTTCTTCTCTCTTTTCAACCTTGACTGAATTTAGCTTTCTTCCCTCTGTGTAGTGGAAGGGGAGTGGGACCCGAAAAGGGCTTGACTTGATAAAACAGAAGCCTCAGGGGCAGTGGGTGGGTTCAGCATTGCCAGTAGTACCCAGCACAGGAACAAGTTAATGGGGGTCCTATGCTGCCATAACCACAAGGGATGTTGTGCCTTGTGAGATGCTGTGGAATGGCTCTTTTACATGGAGTTCTGACAGAGGGAAAAAACACAGCAAAGTTCAGTCTTTTCTTGTTGGACAAATGCTCCCTATGGGCTTGGTTATCCCAGCAGTAACATTCTCTTAATTTTTTTCGTAGGAAGTTTTCTGATGAAATGTGTTCTGTTGAATTCCTTTTCTATGTGTACTTTTAAAACTTGTCATGGGAATGCACTTCTCCCTCCCATCTCTAAAACAAGATCAAAAAACCCCAAACCTTTCCTGATCTCCTCTGCACAGCTTTTCTGCTGTGCTCTTTCCTCTCTGGACAGCTCCCTGTCTGACTGTCCACTTAGATCAGAGATTCTTAACCTTTTGTGAGTATGTGAGTGAGTGTATGTTTGTAATGAATCTCTTTGGTAGTAGAGTGACGTCTATGATCCCTTTCTCAGAAATAAAAAGCCCCTGTTCTTAAATATACAAAGTAAATATATAGGATTACAAAGAAATCCAGTTATATAGGAATACAGTTATCACAATATTAAAGAAATCCAGTTATAGAGGAATACAGTTATCACAATATTAAAGAAATCCAGTTATAGAGGAATACAGTTATCACAATATTAAAATCACAATATTTAAAAAATGTTCATGGAGAACATTTATCTGAACATATATTATCTGAAATCTATCTGTAGTTCTAGACCCCAAGTTACAGAACCGCTAGTCTAAGCCCTTTCTTGGTCTATTGCTTTTTCTTCATCCATATCATGTCCTTTAACTGTGAGTACTTCCTAATTCTTTGTCTTAGGCTTTTTACTACACTCTCTTTTGGTGACCTCATTAGTTGCCATGGGTTTAATTATCGTTTGTATAAGCCCAGATTAAGAACCTTTGACTTAGAAACAGATCTCTGACTTCCTGTCTACTTTTTTATTTTTAAACACTTCTCCTGACTATCTGCTGCTCATCTTTTTTTTCTGTAGGAGACCATCCTCCTTTCCTCTCATCAGTGATTGAATTCTGAGAGTAGTACAATAGAACTGGGACTCTGGATCCAGAGACTTGGGTTCAAAGTTCAACTCTGATGTTTATTATCTGTCTTAATTATTAGTTTCTTCATCTATAAAACAAAAAGCATAGTTCCTCTGAAGTCTCTTTCAGCTGTGATTCTCTAACTCATCCCTCAATATCTAATTAAAAATGTTACCTTCCCTACAAAGTCTTCCCTGATATCTCTGTTTGGAAACAACTTTTCTTGGATCTTTGTTCTGTAATTCTCAAATGCTCCTGTCTTGTAACATGTATTGTAATTATTTGTGCTTCTGTCTCATCACCCTTCTATATTTTAAACTCCTTGAGGGCAGGGACCCTGTCTTATCTAAACTTTGTGTCATTTTTACTATCCAATACAATACTTTGTCTACAGTAAGTGGTTGTTGAATGACTATTGAATGAATATCTGCTCTTTGGCTCTCTGACCTCTTGGAGGGAGATCCCTGGCCTCCTGCTTTCCTATCATTCTATGTATCAATCCATTTGACTCATTCCCTTGGTGTCATTCAATCACTTCATTTAAAATGTCCTGTCCCCTGTGCAGGAAGCAGTCCACATTCATCACCTCAGATGTTCACTAGGGGAAACCAAACTTTCATTAAACTTAGTTCTCTAAGACCCACTGCACAAGGGCAATAACAGAATGAGAGAGAGAGAAAAACAGAGAGACAGAGACAGAGAAAGACAGAGAGAGACAGAGACACACAGAGAGAAACAGAGAGAGACACACAGAGAGAAACAGAAAGACTGAGAGAGAGACAGAGAGAGAGATTGAGAGACAGAAAGATAGAGAGATAGAGACAAAGAAACAGAAAGAATGAGAGACAGAGAAACAGAGACAGATAGAATGAGAGACACATAGAGAGACACAGAAAGACAGAAGCAGAGAGAGATTGAGAGACAGAGAGACAGAAGCAGAGAGAGAGATTGAGAGACAGACAGAGAGATAGACAGAGACAGAGACAAAGAGACAGAGCAGAGAAAGAATGAGAGACAGAGAGACAGAAGCAGAGAGAGAGATTGAGAGACAGAAAGACTGAGACAGACAAAGAGACAGAGACAGAGAAAGATAGAATGAGAGAGACAGAGAGACAGAGACAGATAGAATGAGAGACACAGAGAGACAGAAGCAGAGAGAGATTGAGACAGAGAGACAGAAGCAGAGAGAGAGACAGAAAGACAGAGAGACAGAGACAGAGACAGAGAGAGACAGAGAAAGATAGAATAAAAGACAGAGTGAGAGAGAGAGAGAGAGAGAGAGAGAGAGAGAGAGAGAGAGAGAGAATTTGCAATGAGGGAGAAAGAGGGTTGCATCAGGATTGGATTTAGTATGGCTCAAGCCCAAAAGAGAGACATGGGAGTAGCTAGTACTGACAAGAGAACAAGAGTATAAAAGGAGGAGACAGAATAATTGGTGCTAAAAGGTTTCAGGAACCTGCATTCTGGTCAAGCACCTCCTTTTATCCTCAAGACATATACTGTATATTACTTTGTCTCCTCCCAACAACAGCCTTTCATTGTGTTCTGGGCTGGCATGTGACTTTATTCCCTAAGACTTCCAGGAAGAACACCTAATACCAAATACCAAGATAAGGTTGAAATGGGTTCATGATTTACACACAAAGAGTGATATTACAAGCAAATTGGAAGAACAAAAGGATAGTCTAACCTCTCAGATCTGTGGACAAGGAAGGAATTTGTGGCCAAAGAAGTACTGGAACTCAATTGAACACAAAATAGATAATTTTGATTATATTAAGTTAAAAAGTGTTTGTACAAACAAAACAATGCAGACAAGATTAGAAGGGAAGCAATAAACTGGGGAAACATTTTTATATTCAAAGTTTTTGATAAAGGCCTCAAATTTATAAGAATTCAAGCCATTCTCCAATTACAAATGGTCAGAGGGTATAAACAGACAAATTTCAGATGAAGAAATTAAAACCATATAAAAAGGTTATTGATCAGAGAAATGCAAATTAAGAAATCTCTGAGGTACCACTACATACCACTCAGATTGGCTAAGATGATAAGAAAAGATAATGGATGAATAATGGAAAGGATATGGGAAAACTGCGACAGTAATACATTGGTGATGGGACTGTGAATGGATCCAGCCATTCTCGAAAGCAATTTGGAACTATGCCCAAAGGGCTATCAAACTGTGACCCAGCAGTGTTACTACTGGGCTTGTATCCCAAAGAGATCCTAAAGGAGGGAAAGGGACCTGTATGTGCAAGAATGTTTGTGGCAGCCCTTCTTGTAGTGGCCAGAAACTGGAAACTGAGTGGGTGCCCATTAATTGGAGAATGGTTGAACAAGTTATGATATATGAATGTTATGGAATATTATTGTTCTGTAAGAAACGACCAACAAGATGATTTCAGAGAGGCCTGGAGAGACTTACATGAATTGATGCTGAGTGAAATGAGCAGAACCAGGAGAACATTATTCATGGCAACAAGACTATAGGATGATCAATTCTGATGGATATGACACTTCTCAACAATGAGATGATTCAAACCAGTTCCAATGATCTTGTGATGAAGAGAGCCATCTACCCTAAGAGAAAGGACCATGGGAATTGAGTGTGGATCACAACATAGCATTTTCATTTTTGTTGTTGTTGTTTGTTTGCGTTTTATTTTCTTTCTCATTTTTCCTTTCTGATTTGATTTTTCTTATGCAGCAAGATAATTGTAAAAATATGTATGCATATATTGGATTTAACATTTTTACCATGTTTTTTTTTTTTTTTTAACCATTGTTATGAGCCAGAATTTAAAAGAAAGTGATAAATTCAATGGAATTGATAGAAAATATGCTTAAGTTAACACCTTTGAGAGTTCACACATTAGCTTACACATTAGTTCACACGTTTGGGAGATTTCAGGGTTCAGTATGAGATATCCAAATTCACACCTCCCATAATCCCACTCTCAGAGGAAGAGTCAACCTTTGAGTTTATACTTCTAAAAGAGCATAAAAAGAGCTTCAGTCAGTCAGTCAGTCAGTCAGTTCAGAAGATTGCCAGGAATCAGAGTTGAGCTAGAGGCAGAAGCTGGAAGAGTAAAAAGACAAACTACAAGAGCTCTTGGAACCAAGCAGAGAGATAGGCCTCTAAGAAAACTAACCAGGCTATTTTGGAAAGAGACAATAAAAGATTGGCTTTTAACTCCTGGCTGTATTTGAGGTGATTATTAATGCATTTGGAGTGATTATTACTCTGAACTGAAACTAAGGCTGCCTCCAGGAAACCTCCCCAAGAAACCTGCTCCCAGAGAACCATCATATATTATAAAAGAAGAGAGAACACCACAAACCATGTTTAACATATATTGGATTATTTGCCATGTAGGAGAGGGGATGGGGGAAAGAGGGAAAACTGGAACACAAGGTTTTGCAAAGGTTAATGTTGAAAAATTATCCATGCATATGTTTTGAAAATAAAAAGCTTTAATAAAGGGGAAAAAAAAAACTACCAGAGAGAGACTTCCCCTCAATTGCCCTTTATTATACTGGGGCTTCACCTTCAAATATTCCCATCAGGGATTCTCCTTGGGCAGATTCTATTGGGCAGTCTATTCAAATGCATCCACTAAAGGCTTTTCACCATCCTAGAGACCCAAATGGATCCAAGTGTCCTCCACATTCAGATATTGAGGTCCCTAACATGGTTTTGACTTCCTACAAATACTTTCCCAATCTCTACACCTTCCTCTGCCCCCAAGAAGTTTTTAGGAATTATTTCCTGGAAAAATGCCATGAGAGAGCTTTGTTCTATTTATGTTTGGCCATCCTGGAGTGAGGATTTCTGCCAGGAGTAAGTGGACTGACAGTACCTGTTTGCTTTAGCTGCTAGAGTGGTTTTTCTAGGGCCATATATGGAGGCTTTTGTTTGGCTGGGGTGCCGCACATTTCACCGAACCACACCCTGTTGTTTTTCTTTGTGGTGTAACAGACTGTGGGCCTGATCCTCTGGGAACATTGATTCCCTTACAAGGAGCAAAAGTGGCAGAGGCCTAAGGGTTAGCATTAGGAGTTATTAGCTTTAAAAGCATGTTCTGGGTACAAGTGGTTGGCTTGGGTGTAGAGACATGTTGTACTGTGAGATACGGTGATTTGGGGAAATCTAACACATAATCTACTTGGTCCAAAATGATGGCAAAGCACACCTGGATTTAGGGAGGAATCATGGGCTTATGGGAGTTAGAGTGGGAAAGAACCCTAAAGACCAGAGCCACTCTAATTCTTTCTTTATAGAGATGATGGAAACAAAGCCCCAATAAGGTAACTGGCCCCAGAAAAGTAGTTCTTTCCAGACTGAAAATGTCTCTTTTCCTAATCTTAGGAACAGGAGGAGATCAAATAAAAGAGGAAGTGAGGAGGAAAATAATTCCTCTGTGGGGATAGGAGTTCCTCCTCCTTCCCAGTCCCCACAATTAACCATCTTCAAGCCTTTGTTCCCACCATTGTCTATGTCTCTCACAGCTCTGTCAATTGAAATCCCATCCATCCGTCAAAGCCCAAAGTAGATGACACTCTCTCCATGAATCTTTCCCTGCCCGACCCAGTTGGAAGAGCCTTTTCCCTTCTCAGAACTCACAGAACACTTTGCTTCTACCTCTTATGGGTAGAGGTCATGAATTCCTTTGTCAGTGGTGTGAAGTCATGAGAGCCATGCCTCTGGGAATTTAGGTTTACATTCGGTAATGTTGTTTCCAGTAATCACAGTTTCAGCAACATAGCTCTTGGGATCCAGGAGACAAATAGCTGTTAAAATCACTGATCTGTAGAGAGTTCCAAATCCACTGAGGGAATGGGCACTTTGCTAGGATGGCGTCATTGTCAGCAGCTCTTTGGGGGAATATATTATATGTGAAGTGCTGGTTCTGGGATAATAAACATTTCCTAGATGACCTCTGCCCTCCAATAACTTAAAATTCAATTGGGTAGTCATGATGTGAATGGATATTACACATAACACACTCTTTAAGTGACCCCACTCATACACATTAAATAAATGGACCAATAAATGAGCAGATTCCACTTGTTAATAGAGGAGGAAATAGGGAAGTGCCAGAGATCAGGCACTTTTTTGGGGGAGGGGGTTGAATTTGTAGGAAAATGTCACTTCCACCCACCAGTCCTACCAGTCAGGGGAGAGGAATATCTATAACTCCAAGAGAGGAAGGGGTATCCATCTTGGCAATGCAAATGCTAGAGATAGACTAGGGATGCTTTCCTGAGGCAAAAAGATAGTCTGATCTGGAACAGTTATCTAAACTAAGAGTTTTAAAAACTATAGTCCACTTTGGTTTTCTTGGGGAAGGGATCCTCTCTTATTCCACAAATACCATATAGCTTGCTATGTGATACCTTATGTGTCCCATATTCTAGTGCAGAAAAAATGATTCAAAAGAACCTTAGGAGGGCATACTGTTGCCTGCTGCCATTGAATGGAATTCCTTATTCATAGTGCCCTCTTTTAGCTTTATCTTGGCAATGCTCTGAGAAGGTGCTATGGTATTATAGACATGCTCAGAAACCTTTTGCCTTAACACAGGGAGGGGAAAGTACCTTTCCATTCCTAGAGAAATAAACTCAGGGCATCTCTCATTAGATTTTTAATAGTAAATCTAGGTCAATTGAAATTATAACATTCGGTGAACACAAAGGACCTTGTAATCATTTTCCCATTAGTCTCTGTCCTGGAATCAGCAGCAGGAATTATAATTATAATAATACTTTTACTCCCAAATTGAGGCTTTGGTGAACGTTTTCTCTCTTCAAATAGCTAGCATATCTGGGGGCCTCAAGAAATAGAATGTTTAAAAGCATGTGGCTGACACTAAGTAAATCTGGGACCAATAATAGTTGGGATAATGGTGTTGAAGAGGAGGAGGAAGATGACATTCTCATTAACTGTAATAAACTTTTTTTTCCCAATGATGAGGAACTGAGTCTTAGGGATAGACATTGAGTTGTGTGGTATAGTGGAAAGAACACTGAACTTGAAGTCAGAAAACCTTAGTTCAAATTTTTGCACTGTTGCTCAATACTTGTTTGACTTCAGGCCAGACGCTTCCTTTCCTTAGTCTTCCATTTCCTCATATGAGAAGAAAACCTTAGATAACATGGTTTCTAGGGTCCTTTCCATTTCTAAATGCAATTATTTTGTGGTTCAAAGAAGCTTTTTGGGCAACACAGTGATACGGGTGAAAGGGAACCCTAACCCTTTCATTTCCAACTAGATGATGAATCTATGAAAAGGAATGTAAAGATATTTATTAAAGTATTAACTATAGCTAAACACTGTGCTAAATGCTAGAAAGACAAATAGTAAACACAAACCAAAACAAAACAGGAGTTCCTGTTTTCACCATACACTTGGGTCCTAATTAGCATGAATGATTAATCCCGTGAAGGAATTTCAAGTATTGGAATTCATACTCTTTGAAGTCAAAATTACATAAAACATGGCAATTGGTTCTGTCCCAGTAGGGATATGTAGTATAAATTTGAATAATGTGATCATTTAATAGGATTCATTATTTTCTCTATTTGGGAATTACCTTTACATTAAAAAAAAAAAAATAGTTACAGGGCACATAGAAAAACTTGGAAGTTCGAGTGAATCGGCAGATCATTTGACAGGGCTCAAGGTTCTAGAGGGCATACTTCAGCCCAGAGGAATTAAGATTATTGTTGTTTGTCCTTCATTCTCAAGAATGATCTTGATATCAGGGAAATGATGCCATGACATGTAGGTGAATTGGATTTGAGTGTGCAGGGTCACTAGCCTCACTTTCTCCTCAGGAACCATCTGGAACTAGTCGCCTATAGATCAGGATAACTGAAGATGCCCCTGGATGTATAGAGAAACCTTGGCCTTTTTAAGCTAAAGTCTTCAACAGATCTCACTTTGACTGAGGCAACTGCCCATTCAGTGATTAAGGCTAAGTAAGGAATAAGGCAAAGAACGTCCTTTTTTACTTGTTAAGAAAAAAGGAATCAATTTGGGAGAGAAGATTCTTAGGGCTTCTGGTCAAACAAGAAATAATTGTTATTTGGCAATTAGGGCTAAAACAATGACCAAGTGGGCTTTTATTGGCCAATCAATGAGAGCCAGTGTGATTAGGGTTCTTAAGAAATATAGCCCATAAAACTCAAGATAGAAAGGAAAGAAGAAAGGAGGGAAGGAAGGAAGGAGAGAAGGAGGGAAGGAAGGAAGGAAGAAGAGAAGGAAGGAAGGAAGAAAGGAAAGAAGGGAAGGAGGGAGGGAGGGAGAGAGAGAAGAGGGAGAGAAGGAGAAAAGGAGGGAAGACAGGCAGGCTGGCAGTTAAGGATGCAGTGACAAACTTGATGATAGTAGTAGTTTCTTCTCATTGAAAGATCCTATCCTATCTCATTTAAGTAGTGTGAACAATCATGTTATTCTTCCTGTCTGGCCATCCCCGAAAAGGACAAAGAGAAATAAAGAAGCAGCATTTGCTCCCATGGGGTCTGTTTTGTCTTTTAAAAAATACTTGGGTACCCTTGAAAATCCGGTTGCTGTATTTCAAGATGTCAGCTATTTATTATATAAAATTCAAAGCAAAAATATGGAAATTTAACATTGGAAGAAGAAAACTTTGACAACTACATTGAATTTTAGTTTCTATGCATCTTTAGGGCTCCTGTACATGGCTAACTATTGGACTTGAGTGTTTTTGAAGTCAACTACAAGTTCACCTAAACCTCAGGGAGGATGCTTTTATTGAGGGCTCTTAATCTGTTATTAAATTGCCCTGCAGCTACCCAGTAAAGATGGCTCCTCTCAAGGATAACAGAACATCCACCGCCTTTTTGGGAGCAGTTTCACTTGAAAGATCAGAGGTTTGCAGCCATGGTTGCCATCTATAAAAGAACATATAATTTGCACTCCTATATGCCCAAGGAGTCCCTAAAAGCTTGAAGTTGGTATGTTTTTGTCGAGACAAGTAACTTCTCGGACTATTAATTATGTAATTAAAACTCTAAACCTTCTCATTTAAAATGACAATAAAATGTTTAAAGGTGTGTTGCTTGTAAACCTAGATTTTTTTTGTCTTTCCATTTATTACCATTTATTGCCTTTTATCACCAGTTGGCTCTCTGGCCAAACCAAGCTAATTACTATCCTATTGTTCCTGGAAGACTTGGTGCAAACTATACCATTAACCAGTCCATAAAAATGAAGTAGCAGAATAAGGCATTCAATTTTTATCCCCCTTCTCCTTTTTTTGTGCATGTTATTTTATAGAGGCCAAATCTGATAGGATGAGAACAAGAAGACCCATCTATGACAGAGGAGCTTGTATAATAAGTAATGTAGCAAATTTGAAAAGTAACAATAAATAAACAGACTGTAGGGAATGAGAGATGTAATAGAAGAGACTTAAATGTCAGATGGGAAAAAAGAAAGGAGGGAATATTACATCAAAGACACTGGCCCAAATAGTGGCCTTAAATTCTTTCCTTTCTTACTTGACAGAATCCATATGGATCAGAAACACCATTACTATTCCATAGGTAGCAATCTGTCTTTGTTCATGTGCATGTTTATTTTTTCCTTTATTCATTCAACAAACATTGATTAATTACCTTTTTTTCTGTTCAGGGAAACTCTTCTAGGCACTAAAGAAAGTATGAAGTTTAAGTATCTGCATTCATGGAACTTAAAATTTAATACAATAAAGTTTGGTGAGACTAAGCACAAGAGAGCATTCCAAAAGCTATTGACAGGCAGTTATTTAAGCACAAAAGTATCTAATTATATGGGGGTTTGGGGCTTTTCTATAAAGCCTCTTCTTTGAAGTTGTCATGCTTCCTATATGTTTGTGTTTAAATACTTTATCACCAAATTTTGTCTTTTGTTCAGTTTCTAAAGAATAATGATTTGGAAATTTTTGGGTGGTGACACCCTACTGTTACTTCCTTGATTTCAAAACATACACTATTCTTCCCTCACCCCCTCCTGCCCCTGCTTCTTCCCCTGCAAAGTTTCATTACTCTAAAAATCAAAATTAATTAAAATTCTTTGGATTTTGAAGCCATCCCTCCCCTTTTCCCCCTCCCCCCCATATATCTTAAAATAATTAGAGAAATCTTGAGTCATCACAAAACCAGGGTTGGAAGTCACTGACTTACAGATAGAAAACTATCAGACTGGAAGGAAACTTAGAGATCTTCTAGGCCTGCCTCCAGTAGTTAAGCGATTCTACTCTTTTGATTTCCAGTTTAGACTTCAACAAATCTTTTTTATGATCCCTGAGTATCTTTATGAGGGGTTTATCTGAAGGTGTTTATGACCTGGGTTTTTATCTTGAGTAGATGTTCATCCATATCTATTATAAATATAATTTTATTTTTTGATTAATAAAATTTTATTTTTTTTCTCCTTCCCTCCTCAACTTTGTAGAAAAATGAAACAAAACAAAATCCTTGTAAACAAACATTCATAGTTGCACAAAATATATTACTGCGCTGGCCTTGTTTAAAATATATACATACAGATTACATATATATATGCAGTGGTTCTCAAACCTTTGTTCTCAGTATCTTTATGTTGTTTAAAAAACATTGAGGATCTGTTCAAAGAGTTTTTGTTCACATGGGTTATATTTATAGCTATTTACTATATTAGAAATAAAACTATAATTTTGAATTTGTAGCCCCTCTGAAAAGGTTTCAGAGACCCCAACAACTCTTTGGACTACACTTTGAGGACCACTGTATATATGTATGGCTGTATCATGTAATAACAAGTAGCCATTGAAAATGAAGGATGTTTTTTTCTCCCCCCAAATATTACAATATACTATGGAACTAAAAACAGCTTACATGATTCTGTGGTGGTGGGGAGGATGGGGGGGGGGTGAGAGGGAAAGAATACAATCAACTGTAGATAAGTTATTTCATTTCTCAGGGCCTTATTTTCCACATCTGGAAAACGAGATAGTCAAACCCTAAATCTTGGTGCCCTTCCCAGTTTATGCTCCTAAGAGTTTAAATCTGAGGCTCTTTGTGGGGAGCTGGTCTGAGGGGAATCTTGAGCAGGACTCCCAGTCTGGGTGGATGTCTGTCCAAATCTGCTGTACACATAAGCTCTGTTTGTCCTCAATTAAGGATCTCATTCTCAACACGCAGGAGAAAGTCTAGGTGTTGTTGAAAGGATGGAAACTTGCTCAGTGCACTGAACGGTGCCTCCAGCCTCCAGAACAAGATTCCAGTTCAGTGGAGAAAGCAAATGAGATGCTTCTGTAGAAATTCACAAGGATGTTTCTGTGGATACAAGACACTCCCTTCCTTCAAGGGATATTATTAAAACTCATTAAACTTTGAGTAGACAATGTGTACAATGGTGCTTATTATGAAGAAACTGGAGAAACAGCTCAGGACTCCTCCCTCTTGGCATTTCCAATGCTAATGCATCTATGGAATATTAACAAACAGAGTTGTCATTGCTTCCCTGATATTTCCATGGCCCTGCTAAGTTCCAGAGACAGTGTATTTATCATCCAGTGACTGAGAAATGAGTTTTGATGAATTAGTAGAAGGTGTGAAAATCTTGGATCTGTCTAAAAATAAAAGTGCAGCTTGGAAATGTAACATCTTCCTTCTTTTTCTTAAAAATAAAAAGAGGAATCATTCCTCAAAACGAGAGAAATTTTCCCTCTTTTCTCCCTGTACTTGTAGACAAAGACTGAAGAGCTTGTCTTTCATACATCTGTGACACTCTCCAGAACCACTGTGGTTTTTCCAGCTCTGGGCGCGGGGGGCTTGTATCACTGAGCTTCTTCTGGTTTGAATTCTCAGTTCTCATCACGATCCATTGCTGCTTTGGCCTTCCTCCTTCCCAAGGCAGTAACGTTTGGTGTGGTTTTTCAGCTGGGAGGGATCAAAATGGGAATTCGTTTCCCATGACACTTTCTCAGACAAATGACAGTTTTGCACCTTTCTGAAAGCCTCTTGGCTATGGGTGAAGAAGTGAACAACACGTGGGTGTGTTATAATGAGAGTCAGCTTCTATCTTGACTGTCTTGTTTTGGAGATGCTAGTGGTAGAACTTGTTTCTAACTATATCATTCCTCATCTGACGGATCTGCATTGAAAGGGAAATTCTGATATTCTCCTCAGAAAGTCCTGGTATTCTGATAATCAGCTATAAGTTACAATTGATTGAGGCAGGAGTTTCAGAAACTGCTCTGACCTGAGGGGTCTGCATAGCCTTGTGAATGGTAGTGGGGGGTTAGGGAGGAAACAATAAAATTTCTGATCTGGTGATTTAAGGAGGGAAACATAAGGACTAATAGCAGGGTTACAAATAATCAATGTTAGAAACTAATTATATAACTTTAGAGCTATCTCCTTCCCCCCTCACCCCCCAACACTTCCTCCTCTTCCCCTTTACCCCCACTGGAAATAGGCTGTGTATGAATCTTGGAATTGTAGAATCACACTTGAGATAGTCAGCTGGTCCACCCTTAACTGAATCCCAGCTATACCCTCATTAACTTGTAGTCATTCAATTCTATTAGAAGACTCTTCACAACAAGAACTTATTACCCTACAAGGCAACCCATTCTTCTTTTGATTAATTCAAATTTTTAGAAAGTTTTCCCCTTATATTGTCAAAATCTGCTTTTCTGTAACTTCCATCCATTGCCCCTGCTTCCTATGCCCCTTCTCTCCAAAGCCTAACAAGTCTGATCACTCTTCCATATGACTTTGAAATATTTAAAGAAAGCCTCTCTCCCTCACTTCTACGTACTCTCTCTCTCTCTCTCTCTCTCTCTCTCTCTCTCTCTCTCTCTCTCTCTCTCCCTCACTTCTACTCTCTCTCCCCCTCATTTCTACTCTCTCTCTCTCTCTTTCTCTCTCTCTCTCTTTCTCCCTCACTTCTACTCTCTCTCTCTCCCTCACTTTTACTCTCTCCCTCACTTCTACTCTTTCTCTCCCTCATTTCTACTCTCTCTCTCTCTTTCTCTCTCTCTCTCTCTTTCTCTCTCTCCCTCACTTCTACTCTCTCTCTCTCCCTCACTTCTACTCTCTCTCTCTCCCTAACTTCTACTCTCTCTCTCCCTCACTTTTACTCTCTCTCTTCCTCATTTCTACTTTCTCTCTCTCTCTCTCTTTCTCTCTCTCTTTCTCGCATTCTCTCTCTCTTTCTCTCCCTTTCCTTTTCCTTGTCCACTGATGCATTCATTCCTTTCTCCTCTCCTTTCCCCTCCTTTCTTCTTCTCCCTCTGCCTTTCCATGTCCTCCGAATTTTCTTCTTCAGGCTAAATACCAGTGTATGGCATAGTTTCCTGTCCACTCCCCATCCTGTGTGTACTTTTCTGGACATGCCCCAGCTTGCCAACATCTTAGTTGAAATTTGGAAAATTCAAGTGGACAAGACATACTATACAGACTCAGATAAGGAGAGAACACACTGGTAATGCTTATTTTTCACCATTTGTACTCTCTGCTTCTATTAATGCAGCTTGAGGTGACCTGTGATGTTTTGGTGTCCACAGCACACTGCGGACTCTTACTGAACTTAAACTTACTGAAATTCCTAAGTCTTTTCTATATGACCTACTTTCTAGTCATGTCTCTCTCCCTACCCCGTATTTGCTAAGTTGGCTTTTTCACTCCAAGTGCAGGACTGTATTAATCTCATCTTGCTGGCTTCAATTGACTGTTCTGCATGGCCGGGATCTTCTTGGCTCAAGCTTCTTTCAGCTAGTGCATCAACTATTTCTCCCATTTTGGGATCATCCATAAGTCAGATGAGTATTCAATCTATCTATGAGAAGGCCTAAGATTGGTGACTACCATTTATAAAGCACTTACTAAGTGAACCAGGTGCTACACTACTTGTCTGTACATTAAAATCCTTCTTCTATCTATGTTGACCTAGATCCAATGAGCAGCAACTTGGATCCATTCAGTTAAGCAATTCTGAATCCAGCTAATTGGAGTATCATCCTCTCCAGTCCATATCTCTTCATCTGTTCCATAAGGATATTATGAAAGACTGTCAGTTGTCTTGCTGAAATCTGAATATACAATGTCTTCAGTATCCCTTGAATCTGCCAGTCTAATAATCTTGCCTGAAAAATGAATTGAATTAGTTTGGTAGGACTTATTATTAATGAACTATGAGTAGTTCCTAGTGATCATTTTTATGCTTTCAAAAATTGTCTTTTTTAAATAATCTTTTCTAGAATTGACAGTGCAGGAAAATAACCAGAAATTAACACCATTTTTCCTGGCCTACAGTTTGAAATATCAACCTTCTTTCCCCACTTTTTTTTTTTTTTAAAGCACGACTTTTGCTTGCCTCCAATCCTTTGCTACTTCTTCTATTATCCACAAAGGCCACTGACAATAGTTTGGGCAGCTATTTATAGAAGTTATTTTAGTAGAGTGAAGTTCTTCTGGGCTAGCTCATGGTAAGGAAGGGAGATACTCTTTTACCATTTCCTCATTATACTGGATTTCAATTCCCTGTTACCTGCTTCGGTTTTGTACTTCCCAATTGAAAGGTCATTCTCCTTAGTAAAGAATACAAGCAAAACAGTAGCTAAGTAGGGCTATCTTCTCCATTATAATCTTCTCCTCAATCAGGACTCAATCAGGAGTCTCTGTAACTTCTAAATTGTTCAACTATATAAATGCACACACACATTAACCATACAAATAGGTATGTGTATATATACATATGTGTATACATATATAAAATATCTATACATATATAGTATATATATGTATATGATTATTATATAATAATTTGAATTCTAAGCCCACAACTATAAGATTCTCTTCTTATTGGTTAGAGATCAATGCCCCACACTTATTGTGTAAAGGAATAGAAGGGAAAGGGAAGAGGAAGGGAGCTTTGGATGCTTAATTTGATGAGACTGAGTTTCTTTGACCTTCAAATGCTTCTGACTTCCAGTTTTGAGAAAGAAGATGGAGGATATCAAATCCACTTTGGGTGACTAAGGGAATTTTTGGGAAGAAGCCAATATGAAAAGAGTTGGCAGACTCCATCATGTCCTATTTTCCAGCTTGCTACAGTAGAGACTTCAGGGAATTTCCCCTCCGGTGAGTTTTGGTTGAGTTGAGTTATCTTGCTCCCAATGAGACAGGTCCTTCTTTCTTGGTATATATTCTTTGATTTTTGTTTTGTTATTGTCTCAGATAAATGGATTTGTTTACTATCTCTGTGTGTTCATTTTGGAACTGGTATTTGATGGTCAGGGAATTAAACATTGTATATAAAGTTTAGAGTTCTCCTTTTCCTCATTAATAAGCAATGATCAAAAGATTAACTTGAATTTGAAAAATCACATCCTCTAGACCAATAATATTTAAAATAGCAATTAGAAAATCCTAGTCCAGTATTCCTTGCAAAGAAGAACAATGTGACCAAGCTTCTGGGTCCAACTTCCTGCTTTTCCTGGCAGCAATTAAAATCTCCTTTGGAGGGGGATGGGGAAGAAGAGGTTAGAATGTCTATTTTTCTTCCCCTTTAAGCTCCACAATGTGGGAGATGTACATATAATATATAGTATACATAATGCAATATACATATATTCATGTTTATGTATATATAAACACAACCACAACCACACCTTTGACCTTGTAATTATATAATTTTTTTTTCAGTCAGTCAACAAGCATTTATTAAATGCTTCATGAGTTCAAATCCAAACTCGAATACTTACTAGCTGTGTGATTTTAGGCCTGTTTGCTTCAGTTTCTCATTTGTACAATGAGCTGGAATTGTCAAACCACTCTAATTTTGCCAAGAAAACCCCTAAGAATGGGATCACAAAGAGTTGGACACGATTGAAATGATTGAAAAAAAAAAAAACTCCATTAAGACTGTATTATTTGGTGAGCAGGGGAAGGATGGTATGATATGAAAATTTCCTTTCCTTTCCTGGTAGTGGGTTCAGAGCCTAGAAATCCTTGAAGGCAAGGAAGAGAAGGACCAGGAAGCTAATTACTGGGCTAGTTGATAATAACAAGAATAATGACTCCTTCTGGCTCCATTTGAGTTTTTTTGTTTCTTTGTTTGTTTTTTTGGCAAAGATACTGGAGCAGTTTGTCATTTCCTTCTTTAGCTCATTTTACAGAGGGGGAAACTGAGGCAGACAGCGGTGAAGTGACTTGCTCACTCACACAGCTAGGAAGTGGTAATAGGATCACAAGGTAGAGGTGGATGGCTCTGCCTCCCAGCACCCTGAGCTCACTCTTCAGAGGTTCTTCTCCTCTTTCTTGCTCTTCAGTCTTTCATTCTTCTACTTTCCAGTCTCTTAATCCTCAGGCACTTGGTAGAAGTTCCCTTTTTTTCTTCTTATAATCTTTTTCTTTTTTCATTTTTTTCTTTTAGATTTTTTTTTTTTCTTTCATTCTTCAAGGGCATTTTATTATCTCTGGTAAAGAGCTAAGAATCACTTCTCCAGCCCTTTTACTATTGGCTGTCTTCCCTTCAGGTGGCAGAAAAAAGTGAAAGATAGGACCTTTTTATAGGTCCTATCCTTGGAACTTTTCTGGAAAATCATGTGGAAAGGATTAGTCTCATCTACTCCATATTTAAAAACTGATGGGGGTGGGAGGAAAGTGCCTAGATCAAGTATTTGAGGCAATATTTAGATTCAGGTCTTCCTTTACTCTAGGCCCAGCTCTATATACCTTTCCCCTTCTGTCTTGGATTTTGTGCTTTTTTGACTTTGGATGTCACCCGTACGATGCTAATTCAGTGTTTTACATATGCAACTATATGATTTAAAGACGGATTAGTGGGGAAGCATGAGAATACAGAGAATTCTAAACGTAGAGTCAGGAAGCTCTAGGTTCCAGATCTGTCTCAGAGTTTGCTAGCCTTCTGATCACGGGCACATCTCTTGGAACTTCAGTCAACTCTCTTGTACAAGATGAGAAGTTATGGAGAGGCTGCAATCTGCTAGGAGAGGAAGGTCTAAAAACCCAAATTTCTGTACAGATCATTTTCATTAGCGTCATCATTGTCTAACTTAGCATTATCTTCATCCTTGTCATTCAGGTTCAGTTTAATTAAACATTTACCAAGTGCCTATGATGAAGATATAAAGACAAAAATTAAATAGTTTCTGTCTTCAAAAGCTTATATTCTACTGGGAATGAGGGTGGGTGACATACTGTACTGTGGCTCAGGTTTCCAGTAATATGGATGGTAGTAGCATCCTCCAACTGCTATATAGATACTCAGTGTAAAACTCCTACCATTAGCATTGATTCAGAGATCATAATAATGGACATTTATGTAGTGCTTTAAGGTTTTCAAAATGCTTTAGCTACATTTACTCATTCGATCATTGATTAAACAATATGGATGTAGCAGGAAATTGCAGGAGGTAGCAAACCTCTGTTTGTCTTGGAGATGGAAATGGAAAACTACTTCAGTTTCTGTGACAAGAAAACCTCATGTGGGGGCCATGAAAAATTGTACACAATTGAATAACCAAACAACTATATGTGTGTGTGTGTGTGCTTGTGTGTCCACATACATATATTATATCTATATAAATAGACTTGCATCTATTTAATTTTCAATACAGATTACATACATAAATGGTAATATATAAAAACAGACAATTATACTTGAAAATTTTTTCCCATAGTTTAGAGATTGAAAATTAATGGTACAGACTGTATTAAATAATCATTTGTTAATGAAAAAAGGCCTATTTTCTAGTACATTCGAATATTTCAAAAACACATGATTTATCATAGGAGATATTTCCCTTATTAAAACAAATCAAAACCTTTCTAATAGTTTACTAGACATTGAGTTGTGTCCCTCCTCCCTCCCCAAAAGAATTCATCAACTGGATTCTTCTATTAAGAACCAGAAAACCTCTCAAGGGTCATTTAGTCCCAATCCTTCATGTTACAGTTGAGGAAACTAGGACTAGGAGAAGTTAAGTGACTTAACTTTCTGTTGGTGATACAAGTAGAGTTAATATTTGAACCCAGAGGCTTTGACTCAAAATATAATTTTCTTTCTACTGTACCACACTGTCTTTTGGTGACAAACATTTCTGAGGCTAGGCTGGTCTTTGGTTTACCAATGGGGCCATATTTGAAACCTTTTCGGGTTGGATTCTACTGGCATTGATTTTTGAAATAGAAGGCCACCTCCATTCAGTGAAGCTGAAGGATGACTGTAGTGGCAACTCTACTTTGAGTCACAGAACAAAATTAACTGTATGTTTGAACCTCTTTTTTCCTAGTAGAGTTAGTCTTCTTCTATGACTTTAGTAGTCATAGAACTCACAGAATATCATAGAATCCTTTGGTTTTGTGATAGAAACCAAAGAAAGTTATAGAAAGAAGTCCTTATCAATATACAGAAGAAATGGAAATAGGACAGAAACCTAATCAATATATTATTGCTTTGACCAAGAGACTTTCTTTTTTTCAGGCTCATTTAGTAATTTAGATCAAATTCAAATTTTAAGGATCTGTTTGTTGGAATGACATGCTGTAGAAATAGTTTACTTAAATTTTAGTAGAACTTTTGATAAAATGTTTCATACGTTTTTGTGGAGAAGATGGAGAACTGTGGATTAGGTTAAAATCAACCCATTGGATTACTGAGTTAAAAAGATTGGTTGTTAATAGCTCAAAGTCACTTGGGCAGGAGATCTCTAGGAATCTGTGCTTGCCTCTGTATTTTTTTAACTTTTTTTTTCAATGACTTGAATAAAGATATTATACTCATCAAATTTGCTAATTATAGAAAGAAAGCTGCAAGGGATAGTTAGTTACTGCACTGAGTGATTACAACCAAATGGATCTTAATGGGTTAGATCAGTGATATCAAACTCAAATAGAAATGGAAGATACACAAGGATTTGAACAGGCTTAGAAAACCACATATTAACATTATCTATGCCTTATATATCTATGTTCTTTTTTTTGTTAAATATTTTTCAATTATATCAGACAACGTCTTTGATACCTCTGGGCTACATCACTGGGAAAAATCTAATAAGATGGAATTTATTAGGGATAAATATAAAGTCATGTACTTGGGTATAAAAAAATCAGAAGTATGAGATATGGAGGGTATGATTGGATAGTAATTATTTGGAAAAAGATTTGAGAGCTTTAGTGGACCATAAGCTCCACATAAGCCATTGATGTTGTGCAGCAGACAGAAAAGCTAGTATGATACATGATATTCATTAAGAGAGGCTGATTTTTTAGAAATAGGGAGTTGCTAGCCCCACTTTACTCTGTCTTCATCAGACCTCATCTTGGGTACTGTATTCAGTTCTCAGCTCCACAGTCTAAGAAAAACACTGAAAAGCTGGAATATCCAGAGGAGGGTGACCTGGATAGGAATGATTTTGAGTTAAGGTCATACCAGAATTAGATTAATTGAAGGAACTGGGGGTGTTTAATCTGGAGAAGAGAAGAATCAGACCTGAGGATTGAGTGGGAACATAATATTTGTTCTCACGTGTTTGAAGGGTTGTCAACTGGGGGGGGGGGGGCGGGGAGGGGGGGGAAGAGGGAGGAATTAGGCTGTTTCCGTTTGGCCTTAGAGGTCAGAACCAGGAACAATGGTGGGAGGCAGAGAAGAGGTAAAATTAAGTTTAATGTCAAGGAAAATTTCTTAACAATTAAAATCTTCCCCAAATTTCAAGCAGAAGCTAGATTCATTTGATATTTCTAGTGGGGATACTGTTCATTTATAGGTTGATTAGATATGGCTGCTGAGGTCCCTTTTAACACTCAAATGCTACCTTGGAAAACCAGATTTTCAATTGCTTCTAACATGCCTTATCTCCATAAATCACATTGAATTTGTTGAATAATAATTTTTCTATTTGCCCATTGTCTTTCCCAATGGAATGTAAGCTTCTCAAGGGTAGGAACATTTTCACTTTTGCATTTGGATCCCTGTGCTTAGCACAGGACCTGACATCTGGTAGGTATAGTATGTTAATGGATTCTGCAAGAGATTAACTTACTTCTAAAGCAGGCCCACAGGACAGGGGTACAGGGAAGAGAGAAAAGGGGAAAGGATGCAGGAAAATCAAGTTCCAGTCTTCAAAAACACCTCCCTCCCAGATGGCAAATAGAACAATAAGGCTTCTTATGACTATGAACTGGCTTAGTTCTTCAGCTTCATGCATCAATAACGAGGCTGCACTTTTAGGTTTGCCTGGCAAAGTGCTCCTTGTTAGAAATGCAACAGAAGGTAGAAGCAGTTGCTTTCCCCCTCACCATGTTTTGAGATTATTGGGAAGACAGAAGGAATAAATGTTCTTTTACTTCCACAAGGACTCAGTCTTTTAGCTGCTTCCACTAGAGACTAGATTTTATCTTTCATCGTCTTCCCTGCTCTTGCATAAAGGTACAGGACCTGAAATACTAGTCTGGTCTTATGCTTGTGAAATAAGACAATAACAGGAAGATTTATATTGTTTGTTCTATATCTGTGTTACAGGAGTTCTCAACTGAGCAGTCAAAGTGTTCTGCTAAATCTAAAAGCCCAATTAGTCACATATTCACTTCTGGTATATGAGCTGTCATTAAGTCCTAATGATTCCATCAATCTGCTTTGTTTATGAATTGATTTCTAATAATACCACTGACCAACAAGGAAGCAGCCAAGAAACATAGAAAAGTAGTAATAGCAGAAACAATAATAGTACAAATACTACTAATAGGAGTAGTAGGAGTACTGGCAGTAGTAAATAATAGTAGTAGTTATAGTAGGGGTAATAGTAGTAGTAGTAGTAATAGTAGTAGTAATAGCATCAGTGGTAATTGTTGTTATTGGGATAATGATGTGTGGACTTCTAATTTTATCAGTGCAGATTAGTCTTGGTGTGGAAATTTCACTACCTAATTTAGATTGACAGCTTCTCTACAACCATACTCTTAGAAAATTACTTGTGGGGTACTGAGAAGTTAAATAACTTTCTAAGGGGATACTCATCAGTGTTGTATCAGAGGCAGGATTGGAATCCAGTGCTTCCCGACTCCCAGCCAACTTGCTTTCCAGGATACCTTACTTCAAATGAGAACTTCATTTCATGAACTGCAAGATTTTCATTAAAATTAATGAATAAAAATCTGCAAATATTGTTATTTGCAGATAGGGACCGGATTTAGGATTTCATTGTTATAGGTAACTTCTAAGTGGGGAAACTCCTGTGAACAATGCAGTAAGCAGCTTCTTTGTAAATTATAGTATTAGAAAGTTGTAGAGAGCAGTAGAGTCAAATTCAGGGGGCAGTTAGGTGGTGCAGTAGATAGAGCACTGGGCCTAGAGTCAGGAAGACTTTTAGTTTAACACTCCCCTCAGCTGTTTGATCCTGGGCCAACCACCTTTTTGCCTCAATTTCTTTATCTGTAAAATAAGTTGGAGAAGGAAATGGCAGACAAATCCAGTATCTCTGGCAAGAAAACCCCAAATTGGGTCACAGAGAGTCAAACCCAAATAAATTGGCTGAACGGCTCCAAAAGAACAAGTCAAGTTCAAAGAGAAACAGGGGTCACTAAATCATACACAAACATTCCTTCATATTGACTTAGAAAACCATATACTAAATTTTTTATTGTTTTGTTAAATGCTCCCCAATTACACTTTAATCGTGTTCAAGCTGCATTCAGCCCAGGGGATGGATCTTTGGTCCCTCTGGTCTAGAGATTGTGTATCTTGCTAAGTATCACACAGTATGTGTGAAAGAAAGTTTTGTTTGAACCCAGAACTTCCTGGCTTTGGGGCCAGTTCTTTAACCATTTGCATATGGGGTTCTTAATCTGGAATCTATGAACTTATTTTAAATAATTTGTTAACTTTATTTCATTATAATTGGTTTCCTTTATAACCCCATATGGTTTATTTTATGCATTTAAAAACCAGCTCAGAACAGAGGGAAACAATAGAATAAACTCAGATAAGGGGCCCATTCATGGCTTTCATCAGACTACCAGAGGAGACCAGAACATAAAAAAGGTGAAGAAGGCTGTACTACACCAAACTGCATAGGAAAGAACCGAATTATTATTATTATTATTTATAATTATAGCTTTTTACTTACAAGATATATGCATGGGTAATTTTTCAGCATCGACAGTTGCAAATCCTTTTGTTCCAACTTATACCCTCCTTCCCTCCTCCCCTTCCCCTAGATGGCAGGATGACCAATACATGTTAAATATGTTAAAGTATAAGTTAAATACAATATGTGTATACATGTCCATACAGTTATTTTGCTGTATAAAGAGTCAGACTTTGAAATAGCGTACTATTAGCCTGTGAAGGAAATAAAAAATGCAGACGGACAAAAATATAAGGATTGAGAATTCTATGTAGTGGTTCATAGTCATCTCCCAGAGTTCTTTCCCTGGGTGTAGCTGGTTTAGTTCAGAATTATTGCTCTATTGGAACTGGTTTGAATCATCTCATTGTTGAAGAGGGTCACGTCCATCAGAACTGATCATCATATAGTATTGTTGTTGAAGTATATAATGATCCCCTGGTTCTGCTCATTTCACCCAGTATCAGTTCGTGTAAGTCTCTCCAGGCCTTTCTGAAATCCTCCTGCTGGTCATTTCTTACCGAACAATAATATTCCATAATGTTCATATACCACAATTTATTCAGCCATTCTCCAACTGAGGGGCATCCACTCAGTTTCCAGTTTCTGGCCACTACAAAGAGGGCTGCCACAAACATGAAAGAACAGAATTCTTGAGTCTATAGAGAACTGGTTTACTTTTCTGTTTTGCCTCTCAAAAAACTAAGAAGAAGGAGACAGCCCAGATGTGTGCATAGGGATGATTAGTCACCAAGGCATGGGAATGTCACATTTCCATCCTGTAGAGTTACAGTACAGAGAGCACAGCCTGAGAGGTGAGACTGATCCAGGGGACTGGTCTGGCCATGATCACCCAGATCTGTCAAAGTAGCATCACTGGCTTCCCACACAGCACTCTCCATCACTATAACCACTATCACCCTAAATGGCTGAAGCCTTAGGCAGGACGATTGAAGCAGATAATTGATAATTTCAGATGGACACTCATGGGAAAATGCTTCTTGAATCTGTATGGATCTCCTTGGCTTTATGTTTCTACTATGGCCTTTGTTGTTTTGGAATTCCCCTCAAATCTTGGGTGTTTGAGTCAGCCTGCCCTCAGGGTTACCTTCACTTGGATTCTGAGTTGGACCCTATGCTTCTTTTCTTAAGAAAGCATTTTTTCCTAGACCTTTTTGGTCCTTATCACTGAGATGTGACAATGTTCACTTTAACAACTATCTTAATTTAAAATTAAAAAATATTTTTTGAACAATTTCAATACACATTAAAAAAGTGTATATTTTCATATACGTTGACAATATGATTTCATTTACATTAATAATATGATTTATATTATCAATGATAGGATCATAGATCAAAAGCTTGAAGAGACTACAAGGGCCATCTAATCTAACCTTCCCATTTTACAGGCGAGACAATTGAGGACTAAGAGACTAAATAATTTGTCTAAAATCACAAAAGTGATAAGCATTAGAGATAGGATCTGAACTCAGATCTTCTGACTGTGTTCTTTTTGTTTTACCATACTACCAGAATATCTGAACTCTAACACACTTGCCGGCTCCCCAAGTTAGGTGACAATAGCCGCAACCTATTTGTTTGAGGTTGATATGACGATTATGAATGGGTGATTTTCTTTAAGAGGGATAGGGAGAGACATCAAAATTATAATAAAAAAGGAAAATTCTTATTTTCAATCCTAGAGTGTTATCAAGTGATATCAAGAAAAAAAGGAAAAGAAAAAATGTTTTCATTATCTTGAGTCAATTTGCATCATGTATACCTTGCTTTTCAAAGCACAGGTTTTTTTCTTTCCAGAAATGTACTTGACGGGCCTCTCGAAAGTTGAATCATATTAATCCCTGAAGGCAAATATGTGAACTAATCACAGGAAAGATCACGTTCACTCCTGCAAAGCAATCCAAGCGGCATTATCTTTATGAAAAGCATTTATTTAAGGGTTTAAGGATTGCTGACTTCACAAATTACTTATTTGCCTCATTTAGGAAACAATCTCACTTTCAGGACTTTAGCTGGAGCCAAATTTTGCAGACTTCGTCTAAGATTCTTATGAAAGCAAAATGATTAAGAAGCCATTTTTATCAGTAGTATGAGAGTCATGCTTTTAGGCTCTTGCTACTCTTCATTTTGAGCTAGTATTGAATGCTCTCATGGCCTTTTCCCCCATGTTCCTTTGAGCTTATGGTTTTCCCTTCCTATTTTCAACTAAGTGTAATTCCTACCCTAGATGAGTCAAGAAGACTGTGATAGGTGCTTTGAAGAACTGGCCATCCATATGTCCACCTGGTTCTTTTGATATCCCATGTATGAACTGAATATGCATGCAAAGAACCCAGTTTAGTGAAGTATCTTGAGAGCAGGGACTGTTTTGTACCTTTTCTTTATTAAATATTTAGGTGCTTAATAAATTCTTGTTGGATTGGATTGGATTGAGTTAAAAATAAAGTTGTGTTTAAATTTTGCTTTTGTCCTAGAGACATGATAGATTACTATTTGGTGGTTCAAATTTTTCTGTAATCATACAGTCTGCAAATTAGTTATAAATTCCAGAGAGACCATGAGTTAATCCCTGCTGCCATTTGCAGCCAGACGCTGATATCATTAGCTTGCATAGATGCACAATGTTTCTTTGATATTGGAGAACTTGTTGGTAACACAGTGATTTCTTCATTCTCATATTGAAGATTTCCCTCAAGCTCAGAATTTTTACATTATTTGTGTATCTGAGAAAATTGCTAGGAAACATTCTTCTATTTAGAAGAGATAGGATAACAGGGAAGCAAAGGGAATTGGTCTTCAAGGAAGCTTCAACTTGGTATCATCTTCCATTTAAGGCTTCTCCTTTTGAAATATCCATGGGGTTAATCTTGGAAACAAACAAATATAAACTTCAAATCTCTCTTAATAGACAGCTGGTCTTTAAACACTTCAATTTAAGATCTTTCCTTGAGTGGCAAGAGGGGATTAAACTCCACCGATGGGATGAGATGGGAGTTTGTCAGTGATAGAAATTCTCTTTTCTTCTCAGGGGCCTCTTTTCATTTGGCAGACTCCCTGTTCTGGGGCTGGGAGTAAATCAGCTGCAAGCTTGATCTAAGGATTTGGGGAGATTGGAAGGATCCCTATCTCTCTTGGAAAGAAGACATTCATTCCATTCTATGGGGGGATAAGTGTGATTAAGAGTAGTGAATTCTTTCATTAATGTAACTGTTATCTCGTAGTTGAAAAGACAAAATTCAAAGCATAACACACCCTTTGGCAACAGGTCCTTCTTGGAACTTTTCCTACTGTACTTAGATTTGGCATTATGGTTAATGGAAATGGGGTATCTTGGTGGGGGACTCTCCCATCACTTGCTGATAGATTTAAGGAGGGGGATGAATTTGTTCTCTCCTTCTTAATGCTCTCTCATTATATACAGCATGTCTTTTCTTGAAATCTCTCCTGTCATTGTTCTCTTTTATCTTTTTCCTTCCAAGTTGGCCTTTTCTTCTGAATAGACTTTTCTTCAGGATGAATTCAGCTGGACTGACCTTATTGTTCCTCAAACACAACCTTCCATCTCTATCTACAAGCCTTCATGCCAGCTGTCCCTCCATGCATAGAATGTGTTTTCTCCTGATCTCTGCCTCTTAGAATCCCTCGTTTCTTTCAAAATTCAGCTCCTCTTTCTACATGAAATCTTTCTTGATTCTCCCACATGCTATCTTTTACTATTAACTTTGCCTAAATTATCCTGTTTATTTTGTGTGTGTGTATATATATATATATATATATATATATATATATATTTTTTTTTTTTTTTTTTTTTCTCCTGATAGAATGTAAGCTTCTTGAGGCAAGACTACTTGGCTGTGGTCTTTATCTCTCTAGCATCTAGCACAGGGCCTGATACAAAAACCAGTTACTCCATTTGGACTTGTTTTTCAAATGTATTTTTCCAAAGTCATTAAAATTAGGGTAAGTAGATAAAGGAAATAAGGAAATAAGATTAAATATTTGAGAGACATTTAATATATTATCAATCTAGGATTGGATAGGAAAGAAAGTAGAGAGACCCAACCCAGGAAGCTAATAGAGTACTATTAATTTATATGACTATGAAATACCCCTTTCGTATTAGATGAAGGCTTATTGCCAAAAGAGTTATTCTCTAATCTGAAGTAAAGATGAGTTGTATAAGTACATAGGTATTAAATACATTCTAACTTAGGAGGCCGTGTTACCCCAAACAAAGTTAAAGATTCTGAGCCCAAAATACAAGTTTGAAGTTTTTTTAAAAAAAAGTCTCTTTTTTTTTCTTTTCCTTCCTGCACTGGAGTCATGGGCAATATAATACTATCTAATGCATGTATAATTTTGAACAGTGTCCAGCACATCACCTTTCACATAGTAAGCACTTAATAAATGCTGGCTGAGATCAGCAGGATAATTTCAGAGAGTCTTGTAGAGACTTAGAGAACTGATGCTAAGTGAAGTGTTTAGAATAAGGAGAACATTGTACACAGCAACAGGAAGATTATACAATGATCAATTCTGATAGATGTGGCTCTTTTCAACAGTGAGATGATTCAGGCCAGTTCCAATGGTCTTGTGATGAAGAGATGTACCCATATGCTCCTAGAGAAAGGGCTGTGGGAATTATGGATCACAACATAGTATTTTCATTTTTCATTGCTGTTATTTACTTGTTTTTTGTTTTCTTTCTCATTTTTTACTTTTTGATCTGATTTTTCTTGGGTAGCATGATAAACATGTAAATATGTTTAGAAGAATTGCATATGTTTAACATATATTCGATCACTTGCTGTCTAGGAGAGGGTGTGGGAGAAAGAAAGGAGAAAAAAATGGAACACAAGATTTTGCAAGGGAGAATGTTGAAAATTATCTATGCATATTTTTAAAAATAAAAAGCTTTAATAAAAATAAATGCTGGTTGAATTATATTGAATGGAGAATAGAAGGGGTTTAGAATGATGAACTGCTCTAGAGCTGTGAAGAATTTTCATTTGCCAATTTAGTCATTAGGTCCAGGGTCAGTTGGAGAAGAATAAATCTTATGATTGCATTAAAGCAAGCATTTGGGGAATGTTACACCAAGGAGATATTTAGTAACCCAAATAGAACTACAGCAATGATATGAGTCTTCCAAAGCTGTGTTCTAATAAGCTAAATAATGGTGTATTGGGAGTTTTGAGATGTTTTAGGCTCAGGGTTTTTTCAATCAACTTTCAAGAAATGTTTTATTTGCTGATTGCTTTTTGGAATTTCTTGATGATGTGAGATCAGGGTTTCACTAACTCTTATTTTTGCATAATGGAATCCTTAATGCATCTGTACCATGTTTTCTATTTTATACATGTGATATTTATAAATAGTTCTCTGGCCATTTTTTCTTTGCCCCTTTTTTTGCATTCAAATGAAAGAAAAGTATGTGTGTGAGTGTGTGTGTATTTATCGTATTATCACATTGAATTCATCAATTGTCAAATTTATACAATTCTCTGGTTAAATAAAATTCATAAAGCCCTAGTAATATCATTCACAATATGTTTTAACTTGATGAGATACTTCTATAATTGTGTTGAACCACATACTAATTTTTCTATTAAACAATATATCCTAACCATCTGGAATCAGGCCTGTTAGAATGATGTGCTTAGCCTAAGAACTAAAGTATTTGGGTTTGTTTTCCAAAACCTCATCCACTTGCATGGACATAAATATGTTTTGTTTTGTTTTGTTTTCTTTTTGAAAGGGGCTATAATGCTATTAAAATCTGGGCAACTAAGCATAAAAATTGGAACTTTTCCCTCTCTTTTTCTACTAAAAATTATGAGAGAAAGGAAAAGGCAAGGCAGAATTAGTAAAAGCTTTTCTGAACTGAGAAATTCTGCAGAAAGTGGCATATTAGGACACTATAAATTGGTGAGGAAGGTATAAGATTCACAGAAATATTACCTGAAAAAGTAAACGCTAGAATGGGGGGAGGTCACCAAAAGTTTTAGCTCTGACCTTTTCCCTGCCATTTGTGACCTTTGACATGTCTACTTTGGGAATGAAGCCAAAGGTCCACAAGTTGGTTGCATGTATTCCCATATTATTTTATTTATTTTATCTTGTTGTTATTGATATCTTTGTTCTCACATCACCTTTATTTCTGATTATATCCCTCCAGCTAGCTATCCCTTGTAATAAAGATTTAAAAATAAAGAAGGAAAAAAGAAAACAATACAACAAAACCAACCAACAGATCAAACATGTTTGCCAGTAAAATTGATATTCTCTCTCTTAAGTGGGGAGAGTTATTTTCTCAACTTTTCTCTAGTATCAAGCTTGGTCACTATAATTATAAATCCTTCAGGTTTTTAATTTTCTATTTGCATTGTTAATATCATTGTTTAAAATATTTGATGTGAAGTTTTTGGTTTTTTTCCTCAATGAAAAGTTTAATTTCCCATTTTAAAGCCATTTCCTGGGAAGATTTAATCTGGATCTAAACAGAAATCAAAGGATTTTAATGGATTAAAGGAGAGCTTTTGCATGTATTGGTTCTAATCTGTAGTAAATCCCACTAATTTTAACCTTTGTGTAATCTTTGGGCTTGATATAATCTGTTCTTTCCCCCTTCTTTTTGGGTGTTGTAGGACACAATAGATATTTGATAAATATTAATAACTGACTGATCATAAGGTTCCTTCAGTGTCAGTCTACCACCTTCTGACTTCCTAGCTGCCAAAATCTTCAGTATATGTATCTGAAGCTTTAATTCTCCAAGAAAGAAAGAATTGGAATATTCCATTTCTTAAGATTATCTTGAAAAGTAACAGGTACTTTGTCACTAACCTCTAAAAATTTCTATCTTCACTCTTTGGGAAAAAATACTTCAGAAGTGTCACTTCAAAAACTCCCGCTGTAAAACATCAGCATTTTCAGAAATAACCATTCTTCATAGAGGGGTTAAGCCAAGGTCTTTTCCAATTCTTGGATATTAGAATCTTAGCAATAAACTGATGCTAATGGGACTTGTCCTTGTGCCTTTTTTCTAGGTACATTAGAAATGGTATGGCGTAGTGTATCCCTGGACCCTTGGGGATTTCTGTGACACTTTCAGGGAGGTGATCAAAAGTATTAAAAAAATACTTATTGTTCAATTGTTTTTCATTCATGTCTAACTTTTCATGACTCCATTTGAAGTTTTCTTGGAAAAGATATTGGAGTAGTTTGCCATTTCCTTGTCCAGTTCATTTTACAGATGAAGAAACTGAGGCAACCAGGATTAAGTGATTTGCCAAGGGCACACAGCTACTAAATATCTGAGTCATATTTGAACTCATAAAGATGAGTCTTTCTGACCCCAGGTCTATCACTCTATCCACTATATCACCAAACTAAAATTAAAATATTATTAAATATTAAATTAAAAGTTAAATATTATTTTCAACAATATTAAGATGTTATTTGCTTATTAAACTATACCTCCTCTTTTCAATTACATATCTGGATGAGGCTAGGTTTTTTTTATATACATTAACCAAAATAACATATTACAACAGATTGAAAGTAGAAGCAAATTTGAGATTTAGCTATCTAATCTTAAATCAGACATTAAAGGGATTCGAAAAATATATAAAACAATGTTATTTCTCTTACTAAATTTATTTTTGTTTTGGAAAATATACTTGTTTTCATAAAATATATTATTAATGTTAACTTGTAGTGGATTTATTAGTATTATTTTAAAATGAATTAATATTTATTTTAATTTCTAATGTGGTAAATATCATTAGATATAATTAGTGCATCCAGCTCCAACTAGATCAGGAGAACCAATTGTTTCACTGTGAATATTTATACCTTAGAAAAAGCAAATATTACAAATCAGGGTTTAATTTATTGATTTATTGATTGTTTAGACTTAAGAAGGACACAGAGAAAACTGTCTAACTGGGTTTTGAGTACAAAAGAGTTTTGACACCAAAAAATTTGAGAAATATTAGCATGCTATTATTAAGATTGTTGGACCTGTAATAACAAGACCTGACTTCTGATTCCAATCTTGATACTGACTTTCAGGGTGATCATCAATGAGACATTTAACTCCTCTGGGTCTCAATTTCCTGAACTCAAAAGTTGATATAACACTTGTACTACCTACTATACAGGGTTATTGTGAGGAAAGCATGTTGTTTATCATATAGTGCTACATAAATGTGAATTCTTAATACTTACTCTAAAAATTGATGTTTGTGAAATTCTCTGGTTATTATCATTTATAAGTTTATGTTAATTAAATCTTCAAAAAAAGATTGTTTTATTTACTCAAATAAACACCAAGCTTCTTGAGAAAATAATACTTTTATCTTTTGTATTGGAAAAACCCTAGTGATTCTCAACCTTAGTGTTTTATAAAAAGGGTTCTGTGACAAAAAAAGTTGTTGATAATCCTTGAAGCCCTTCTCTTATGGTTTTCAAAGCAGAAGTGGTATACAGGAATCTTGTATTTCTACAAGTGCTTTATTGAACTTGCATGGCTATAACTAGCAATGCTGAGGAATAAATTTGCTACACGTTAGAGCTCAAATGCCAACTTCTAGAAAAATAGGACTCCCTATTCAGAAAACTACATCACTCTCCTCTCCCATCTCCATGATACCCATAAATGACAATCTTTCTTTCCCCTTCATAACTGTTAGCCCAACATTGAAGGGTTTATGCACCCTCTGTCATCATTTACCCTCATTATATAGCATTGGTCTTCTGTAGTATAATTCTGCAAATGACCAGCCCAAATTTTGGGTGGGTAATGGTCGTTTCCTTTTTTATCTTGAACCTGGGTCACATCTATTGACCACTTCTTCATCCTCCACTTATTTCAGTATGGTCCTTATTAACTTCTGGAAAATAGATAATGAAATCTATCTCCCTTCTCTAGGCGGAAATCTCTAAGTGGGATGACTAGAACACTAGAACAAAATGTTGTATACATTATCAGATGTGATCATTCTATGAAGTGTTTTTGAGACTGGCTGCTTAACTGGTTTACTTTGGGAAGGTTCAATATACAAGGAACCCTCTCTTTACAAGGGAGAGTTTTCATTATGAGGATGGGGTGGGGTAGGAAGGAAAGGAATATTTTCAGAAATGATTGTGCTGTAAAAACAAATGCTATCAATAAAAGTAATTTTACAAGTGAAAAATGAGTCTGTGCCTTCATAAAAACAAACCTGAAGCTTGCAACATTATTTCTCCTAGCTTCTGGAAAGTTTTATTTAACTCCATATTTGCTATTGTAGCAGATGTAAAGATAGACAAAGAAAGAAAGGAAACACATATTTATTAAGCAAATACTATGTGCTAAGTGTTTTATAATTATTATCTCTTTTGATCTTCACAACAACCATGAGAAATAGATTCAATTATTATTCTCACTCTGTTGAGGAAACTGAGGCAAACAGAAATTAAATAATTTGCCTAAGTTCACTCAGCTAATAAATGTCAGAGGCCAGGTCTTTCTGACCCTACACTTTATCTACTATGTCACCTAGAAGCTGTTAGCAGAACAAACCTCGGTTAGTAAGTGATTAGTTATACACAATACATACATTTGGCTGACACTGAGATATACTAGAAATTTGTCAAAAATAATCACTTAACTGGAAGGTTGATTACTTATTGGTCTAAAGTCAATCAAAGTGCACACAATAATTTATGCGTGTAATCAATCTTATAAATAATTGATATCCATTTATGTTTTTAATTTTCTCTTTACTTTTGAGATACTGTTTACTATGAGCAATTGGATAAAAGTGTGAAGTTTGTGGAAGCAAGAAAATTGAAGTATTAATGATAAAATCTATATGTACACATTTACAAACATATATCCACATGTATATATATATATATGTATATAAGTATACACATAGAGCTATTTATTTAAAATTTGATTCTCATAAATCCAACAAAAAAGAAAGAGTAAAATTTTAATTCAATGGCCAATAAAGAGCAAAGCATTATACTAGATCCTAGGATTGAAAAGGAAATAAACTATTTACTATTGGGGTCTATTAGAAAAATGTGACATGTAAATTCAAAGCAATTTGAACAGGGAGAGAATATTTATAGTTAAGGGGATCAGAAAAAGACTTCACACAGAAGTCAATTTTTCAATAAGCATGTATTAAACACCTAATATGTACCAGGAGCAGTGCTAGGCATTGGTAATATGGAGATAAAACTGAAAGGGAGGTGATTATTATGATACCATTTGTCTTCAGTGGTTCCATTCTGCAAATGACCAGTTCAATTTCAGGTAGCGTGGCAGTGGTAGTTTTACTTTGTTATCCTGGTCATGTTTGCGTATTGATCACTTCTTCGTCTTTCAATTCTTTAAGGAAATAATACATAGAAATATAAGTACGTAAAGACTAGATATAAAATGATTTGTGGGAAGCACTAACAGTTGGGGAGACCTGGAAAGGCTTCTTCATGTAGAAAATGGCAATTAAGTTGAGTTTTGAAGGGATTCTAAGGAGTTGGAGGTGAAGAGGAAGTCCCTTCCAGTACATAAACATGAAGATAGGACTTGTAATTGTGTATGTGAAAAACAGCAAGAAAATCAAGATTAAAAAACATGAATTTGAAATAGACCAAGTAGGAGAATGGGTAGCTAGGGGACTCAGTGGATAGAGGGCTGGCCTTAGAGTCAGGAAGACCAGAGTTCAAATTCAGCTCAGATACTTACTTGTTTGTTTCAGTTTCTTCAACTATCAAATAACCTGGAGAAGGAAATGGCAAATGAATTCAGTACTTTTGATTTCTCTGTGTATGAATATCCCTGGTTAAGGTATCAATACTATATTTGTACCATAGAAGGACTTCAATAGAATTCTTTCTGGTATTTTCTCAAATAGTTTTTATAATGTTGGGATCACTTTTTCTTTGAATGTTTGTTCCTTTTTTTGAGGAAAAAAAAATTATTAAGCGATTATTGAACTTCCAAAGGACTCTTCCTTCTCACATACTCCTGGGACTAGATGGATTTATAGATAGCTATTATTTGAAATTCCTGTCATTGAGCTGCTATCTCCTATTGCTCCATCTCTCTCTCTGCCATCTATCCTTAACCTCTTCCTTAATCTATTTAGATTTATCTGAGGATATTCAAACACAGAGAAATCCACCATTGAATATCTCTAATGAACATTGATTTTATTTTATTTTTTAATTTTTAAATAAGAAATTAGCTGAGGCTACAGAATATTGGAGTATGGAACACCAAACATGTTCACCATGGAGAAGACTGAGTACAGATTTTGAGTTGAAAAGAATTTCCATAGAGATAGTGCTATCCTCTAGATGTTACAGATTGCATCAATCTCTAAAATATTACAGTGATAATCTACAATTACTCAAGAGTTAGGATCAACTAATCATAAATAACAAAGTGAATAGATTAAGAATGTTTATTGTCACCTATAAAGTTGAATCATCAGGGTCTATAACCTTGTCAGATTTTGTAAATGGAGCCTGTCCTGAACAGGAAAGTGGGAGTAGTGTAGACTGCCTTTGAGAAATAGCACCATTCCTTTAATGACCTCAAAGTTTTCCTTAAAAGAAAAATCCAATTAAAAATGGTAACATTCTCTCAATGATCGGTTCTCGCAATGATTCTCTCAAAGTGTTATGGAATTCTTAATTTGAGTGATGGAACATAGCAGTCTCTGAATAATTGGAGTTGAAGGTCGCCTAAAGGGAGTATGTGGTTGTCTGAAGCTGGCTGCCATGTGTACAAGCGAGGAATTACACAGGTGCTGTATTGTACTGGATGTCATCAAACAAAGTTTATGACTGAAAAAGATCAATCCATCAACAAAGAATACATGAATGGATGAAAAAGCATTTATTAAGTACCTATTTATGTGGTAAGCATCATGCTGGGTACCATGGATATAATTACAAAAGTGAGATTGTTCTTACCCTCAGGGAGCTTACTTTCTAGTAGAGGAAAACAATATAAAGAGGAGTGATGATCAGAGAAGGAAGTTTTGTTTTGTTTCACAAGAATAGTGAGTGGAGCCACAAGACAATTAAATGTCATGAAGCAATGGTATCATTTGATTTAATTTCTATTCTCAGAATGAGATGTAGAAGGGGCTGGAGAAAAGGGAAGGGGAGGGAGTAGACATGGACAGATGGCAAGATCTTCTAGTTTCCTGGGGAATAATTGGGTAGGATTTGAAGAATGGTCTGGAGCTGGCTAGATTAGTAAGGTAAATGAGTTTGTACTCACTTGTTACTCAGGTCAGCTGAGTATCTATTTAAATTTTATTTTAAAAAATAATTTAAGTATCTACTCTAAGACTAGCTAAAGATAAATTATATACACTCTTCATATTCCTTGTTACATTTACAATATCAAAAGATTTTGAAGAAGGCATTAAAAATGTTTGGTGGATTACCTCTGGCAAACTTAGGAGAGGTCTTAAAAGAGAAATGTACAGCATTAATACATATGGATGGATTGCGTCTTATATTACTGGAGGAAATAATTCACATTGAGGGCCAGGTACGATTAGAGATTTGTTAGAATATTTCATTTGGTATTATTAAGTAGAGGCACCTAAAAATCACTTGCAATATGTTATTATGAAATTCTTTCCTAAATTATAATTAAAGCAAACAGGTTTTTTTTAATCATTAGGAAAAGATTCAAAGCCTTTGCTTATATTCTATACTATACTCATATATTTACATACAATTGTTAGCAAACCATGGGCACTTAAAAATCCTTAATAAATTTAATTGGATATCTCCTTTTAGGTTGGGGAATGTGACAGTATAGAAGTGACACTATCATACCAAAGAGAGATGATATGCAGTTTTCAAATATCAAACCACGAATGGGTTTTTGAACAGAAGTTCATTTAATGATACAAGGAAAAGGGGGAAAATGACTTATTTTTAGATGGATCTTTTCAAGCTATCAAGGAACAAATTAGGGCATGGGAGAAACTCCAGTTATCTAAAGAAAGTGATTTTTTTAAACCAGATGTGCTTTCATTAGCTTAGAAGGCACAAGAAGAAATACCTGTAGACTTTAAAGAATTGCAAGATTAATTGATTTAATTGTGAGAAACAAGAATTGAATCTGGGTCTTCTTGATTCTGAGATCAGCATTTTATTCATATTATTTTGATCTTATCTTTATGAGAACAGATACAGCTCCAAAAAAGTGGCCAGTTGACTCTACTCAATCCTTGAATGATTGGATCCTCCAGAATAGGTGCCATTTTCCTGCAAAAATATGAGTGAGGTTGTTCCAAATTGATTCACAGAATTAGTGGAAGAAACAAGTCATGAAAATGATTCCAGAATATTATGAGAATTTTAAAATGTCAGAGAGTAATAAGTTTCAAGACACCAAGATAATTTTTGGAGAAGGGGGTATATCCTTAGCCATTCATTCCATTTTCAAGGAATCCATACCTTCTTTTCATTCTTCCAGACATTTCAATGCCAGGTCCAAAAAAGAAAATCTCATATTTCATATCTTCTATCTTTTTTATAACTAAAGTACTCACTAATCCCAAAGCTGTTTAAGGAATTAGGAAGGGATATCAAACCCTTTTGCTCTCAAGACTGTCATTATTCCATCTACAGCTGGCACTTGGCTCGCTTACTCACCTACTTCATTCTTATTTGGAATGTCAGCTCTTATTCCACTCTGACTGATCCTTTACAGAACTCCATCTGCTGCCCCTTCTTCCTTCTGTGTATGGCTTTTCTTAATATAGTCATGGGGGGAGAGGCTTGGGGGTGTAAACATGTACCACCCAGTGCCAGATGTCTATGGCTCACATTGGAGCAGACTTCTTAACCCATCCTGAAATCCCAAAGAACCGGGAAATGGATGCCTCCTCCTTCCCTCCTTGTTTTCATACACCACCCATGCCTGGTCCGTTGCAGGGTTACAAATTTCTCAGAAAGACAAAATAACCCTTCTATTTGTAATAATTTTGAGCAGCTTATGCTGTGGGACACGGTGACTGTTTTAGGTTGTGTTTATAAGACATCATAAAATTAGGCTTTCTCTTGGGCTTCTATAATGAGAGGGCATTATCTGGAGGGCAGAACTGGGAATAATATTAAAGGGTGGTGGTATTGCAAAATGATAGGGTAGGAGAAGATGGGTGGCTGATGAAGCTGCTCTGCTCAGGGGTGGGGGCCAGGTACGATTAGAGAGTGTGTGATGGAAATTTGAGATACTCTAATATAATTGATAGCCTCCTTTTCTGATGCCTTGATATTTTTCTCCCAACAGTTTCTCTAGTCTTTTTCTTTTATCCTGGAGCTGATGTAGTCTTCTTTTTTCCTTATCTTCTCCATTCTATATCCTTTGAGATCCTGGCTGCCAAGCTGTTGGCTAATTACCACAAACTTCTCTCCTCCCCCTCTGCCATATCTCTCTGCTAAGATTTGCCCATCTGTCCACACTATAGATTTTTCAGAGGACTCATGACTCTTAGACTCATTGACTTAAAACTACATTGAATCTTAGGGGTCAGTTAGTCCACAAGTATTGAATTTAGAATTTGTAACTTTTTTTTTTAATTTGGTAGCCATATTGTGTCCCTAAAATCATAGTACAATTTACAGTTTCAGTAGTTTAAAACTGCACCAAGAGTTTTGGACATTCTGTATTTAAATATTTCAATTGACTTTCTTTTTAAGTCTTTGTAACTTTATTTTATGCATTTAAAAACATGATTCTGAAAAATAGGTTTTGCCAGACTACCAGAGGAGTCAATGACACAAAAGATTTTAAGAACCCCTCAATCTATCTCTTTTATACCTTTTCACACATGTTACTGAAATCTTTCCTAAGTATGGAGATTCAATTAATTTCATGCCTTAATAGTCCTCAAGTTCAGGCAGAAATAAGGCTTTACCAAGATTCCTCAAAATTATTTTTTTAAAACCAGACCAAACCCCCAACATGGTAGTAAATGCTTAAGACCTTCAGGCTTTTCCAAGGAGAGTCTCCTGACAGGACACTATGTCCATATGGGCCTGATGCCTGGTTTTTTCACCTGGCAGTTCTGGAATGTCAGTCACCAATTTATTGAGAATTAAGTCACAACTATGAAAGAGAGATATCAGACAAACTGGTAGTAGACTGATTTGCACAAATGTTTCAATTGACTAATTTACAATATTTAGCACATGCTATTAAAAAAATTATTTAAAGTTTTGAGCTCTAAATTCTATCCCTCCCTCCTTCCCCCCACCCTAAGATAATGAGCAATCAATTATACATGTGCAGTTATGTTTTTAGTAGGAAACTAATATATTTCCATAGTCATTTTGTACAAGAAGACCAGAATGAAAGAAAAAGAAAAAAAGAAAGAGACAGTAAAAACAGCATGCTTCAGTATTAAAATAATATCAATGCTTTTTCTGGAGGTAGATAGTATGTTTCATTATTGGTCCCTTGGGATTGTCTTGGATTATTGATTTACTGAGAATAGTAAAGTCCTTCACAATTCCTTATCAGACAACATTGCTGTTATTGTGAACAGTGTTCTCCTGGTTCTGTTCACTTCACTATGCATTATACACCATGCATATTTCATGTAAGCCTTTCCAGTTTTTTTCTGAAACCATCCTGTTTGTAATTTCTTAAAGCACATTAATATTTCATTACAATCTTAATGATAAATGCTTAATAACATTTATATAGTACTTTAAGGTGTTCAGAATACTTTACACATATTTTATCCTTACAACAGCCCTGGGAGTTAAATATTATCATCTCCATGTTATAGATGAGGAAATGGAGGCACAGAGATGTCTAGTAACTTGGCCAATGTCATGCAGCTAATAAGTTTCTGAAACTAGATTTGAACTCGGGTTTCCTTGTATCACTTTGTTGACTTGACTTGGAGTATAATTTCTAGGTAAGTCAAGTCAGCTGTCATTGATTAACTACCTACTATGTGTCACAAATTGGGGATACAAAAAAAGGCAAAAAAAAAATTCCTGTTCTCAAGGATCTTATACTTATGGTGAGTGAAAACATACAAAGAACTATATACAAACAAACTATAGACAGGATAAATGGGGATGTTGTTTCAGAGGGAGGGCATTAAGATTAAATAGGTTTGAGAAAGACTTTGTGAAGAAGGTGGAACTTTATTTGGAACCTGAAGGAAGACAAAGAAGTTAGGATGTGAAGAGGAGGAGAGTTTCAGGTATGAAGGAGCAGCCAATGAAAAGGCTCAGAGTCATGAGATGGAAGGTCATGTTTGAAGAACAGCAAGCAAGCCACTGTTACTAATGAGAGTATGTGAGAGAGATATGAAGTGTAAGAAGACTGGAGAGAGGGGAAGGGAATAACTTATGAAGGGCTTTGAATAATGGAGGATTTTATGTTTGATTATAGATGTATTAGGGAGCCATTGCAGTTTATTGAGTGTGTATGTATGTGCACATGTATGTGTACTTGAGCATGTGTGTAGTAGTAATAGTAGTAGTAGTAGGGGATTAGGGGTAAGCTACAGTTTAAGAATATTAATTTAACAGTTGAGTGAAAGATAGATTAGAATAGGCAGTCTGCCTACTCCTGTCTCCTGGTCAGAGTATTCTCTTTCCTGTACCAAAACCTACTAGAAAAGGCAAAGTTAGAGTAAAAAAAAATATTTTTTGACAATCAGAGAATATATGAAATAGACTGGAAAATCACCTAAAATCAGAGTTGGAAAGATTTACCAGAAGTCATGCTGCAACAGAAATTATTGTTTAATACTCTGTATCCTTGGGATGTGGTCATTCAGTCTTTGTTTGAAGACCTCCAATGAAGGCCAAGCTATTATTTCCTGAGAACCTTTCCATTTTTGAATAGCTCAATTTGTTAGGAAGTTTTTCCTTACACAATGCCTAAGTTTATCTCATTGCAGTTTCTACCTATTGTTTCTAGTTGTACCCTTTGGTGCTAAACAGAGCAAACCTTTTTTTCCAGATGGCAACTCTTCAAATGTTTGAAGCCAGTGGTCATCCTTAACTGCCAGATCTTTTCTTCTCCAGGCTAATCAACTCCTGATCCTCTAAACCAATGGTTCTCAAACTTTTGTTCTCAGTATCTTCATGTTGTTAAAAAACTATCGAGGATCTGTTCAAAGAGTTTTTGTTTACATAGGTTATATTTATAGCTATTTAGTATATTAGAAATAAAAAATAATTTTGAATTTGTAAACCCTCTGAAAGAGTTTCAGAGACCCCAACAATTCTTTGGACTACACTTTGAGGACCACTGCGTCTAAACAATCCTTTTATAGTATAACCTCAAAGCCCTTCACCACTCTGTCTGCCTTCCTCTGGAAAGTAATAATTAATAATAACTAACATTTACATAATATCTACTTTGGACCAAGCACTTCATAAATATTAACTTACTTGGTCCTCACAACCACTCTGGGAGGTAGTTACTATTATCCCCATTTGACAGTTAAGAAAACTGAGACAGACTGAAATTAAGTGACTTGCTCAAGGTCTTACAATTAATAAGTTTTTGAAGGTGTATTTGAATTTATTTTCTGGTTTATTTTGCTTATTCACAGTGAGAAAGTAGGCTGCGTGGCTGTTGATGTGTGCTGGTCAGAGCATTCTCTCACCTGTCCAAATTTTAGCACCCAGCATAAAAATAGTTTATGTTTATATAGTGCTTTAAGTTTCACTTGAGTTATATAACTAACTATAGATATTTTTATCCCAAATATTTTAGATGAAGAACTTGGGACCCAGAAAGGCTAATGACTTCCCAAAATACAGTGTCATGGGCAGGAGTTAAGCTTAAGTATTCCTTACTTCAGATTTAGTGTATTCCATTTCCTTTGCAGCATGGCCTCTCAATTAATCTCAGTTCCCCAAATGGGCTTTGGCTAATGAAGAGCAAGTGGGATCATTCTCTCTCTAGCCCTGGACATTAATGTTTCTCTTTAAAAAACTCAAGATAGTTTTTAAACTTTTTTTTGGCTATCATGTTATGCATCTTTTTTTTCTATAGATCTTTTTTTCATACAAACTGCTTTCTAGCCATTCTTCCCTGTCTTGTGATTATGAAATTGATTTTTTTTTTTTATCTACCTGTGAGATAGAGGAAATAAGATGGTCTAATAGAAGGTGTATTTGATTTGGAGTGAGAACCTTATTTCAAATCCTGTCAATACAAATATCTACCTATAAGACCTTGAACAAATCAGTTAATCAATAAATAAACACTTATATTTACTTGTTTGTTTAACCCTGGGTCTCCCAGCAGCTGTTCACTGATCAGCTTAACTTGCTCTATTTCTTATTTGGGCTTGTTAATCAATCCCTTTTTAGATAGCCTGGTGGCCCCTTAGTTCCAGGGTTCCTCAACCTCAATAAAGTGCCAAACTTTGTGCAAATACCAGATCAGCTTTAGGTCACTGTAGTTCAGAATTTCTCAGCTCAAGGAGTTGACCAGCTTCTAATGTGGGGAGATAGTCAAACAGTTATGAATGTTCAAGATATATTCAGTGTACGCAGGAGGTATTCTCAGAGGAACGGCACTGGCAATGTGTGGACAGGATGGTATGTAAGGGAGGAAAGAGGCCTGGGAAAGGCTCCAGCAGAAAATGAGATTTGAACAGTCTTGGAGGAAATCAGGGAGACCAAGAGGAAGTGATAAGGAGGTAAATAGAGTATGATAGTCATGGAGAACATTCAGCAAAAAGGCATAGAATTGGGTGACAACATTTCTAGATAGGCGGGATTGCCAAAGAAAAGGCATAATGTTGGGAGATGGAGTGATTTGTGCACAAAAAGGGAGACCAGTATTGGATTTTAGAGTGGAAGGGAATAAAGTATAAAGGAAGCAATGAGGTTTTGAAGGGCTTTAAAAGATAAACAGAAGATTATATATTTGGTTATGAAGTAAGAGGAAGTCACTAGAGTTTACTTAATACTTGAGAGACATGGTTAAGACAAACATTTGGTAGCCCGAGGACTAGCATAGCTAAGAAAACAATATGTACAATGACTACAACAAGGCAAATGGAAAGAACAACTGCAAAACTATCCAAAGGGAATATGCAAAAATTATATAGAACAATCATTGCTTCTAAGAAGAGATGAAAAAATACTCCAAATCTCTCTTTTGTAGAGGTGAAAGGTCCACAAATATAATATACAATATTTTATTTTTGATAATATGATATAGTTTAAAATAATTTCCTTTAAAATATTATTTGTTAGATAAGATGTTTCTAGAGTGGAATGTAGGGGAAGATGACAGAAATTTTGATGATATAAAAAGTTACATTTTAAAAAAGATATTAAATGATTGTCCTGAAATAAAGTCAGCACTATCAAGTTTTAGGTTGTAAGGTTAGACTAATATAGTAAATGGTCAGATTGCTTTACTGTGATTATTTTGTGTTGTTTTTTTTATGCCAGATTAGCAATGTTGCTTAGCCAAGAAGATGAATTAGTGACCCGGATATCTCATGAGAATATGATTGGAATGGAATATGGATTACTACAGGATGGAAGATTCAGATTCTGATGGAGCAAAAAGGGTCCTTTAAACTAAGAATCTGGAGACCTCTGTAACAGATTTACCATGTGGCCCTAGGCAAGTGATTTGACCTTCTTTGTAGAGGTATGGATTAGTTGATCCCTTGGCTCTGGGGCAGCTGGGTGGTATAGTGGATAGAGCACCAACCCTGCAGTCAGGAGGAACTGAGTTCAAATGTGACCTCAGACACTTAACATTTCCTAGTTGTGTGACCCTGGGCAAGTTATTTACTCCAATTGCCTCAGCAAAAAAAAAAAAAAAAAAAAAAAAAAAATGTGGCCAAAGAATAGTACACAATTTCAGGATTTACTGAAAACTTTAAGGGATCATAGGCTGTAGAGTTATAAGGAGCCCCAGGGATTTTTGAACTTGAGTAGAAGATGACTTTCTATTTATTCCTTTTAAATTTCATTTTATTAGAACTGCTTCATCATGATCTTCTTTGGAGATCTTTTTGGATTCCTACTTTGTCCTTTAACATGTTAACTAAATATTCTCAGCTTCATGTTACCTGCCAATTTGCTAACTATGCTGCTGTCTATACCTTCCTTCAAAAGCACTGATCTTAATGTTGATGCATATGGGTTCAGAGAAGAACTTTTGGGATCTTACCTCCCTCTAAATTGGAATTGATTATAGATGCTTACCTAATGATTCCCCACTTCTAATTCAGGGATTTCCTTGGATGAGTGTATTTTTTTTTTTTTTAACACACAATGTTCTTCCATGACATCCTTAAAAACAAAAAAATTTATCTGCTCTTTTTGAACAAATCATATTTGAATTATGTGACTCAGTAATACTTAGGAGATCAAACTTATTTTCTTGCATTAGGCATTTGCATTTGCTTGATTTGTTACTTCATTTTTGTGAATTTGTATATAGACATCCAAGGTCACAGATTTTATTGTTGGTTTTCTTCTTGGATGTTGTCTCTGTAAATTACTGCTTCTTTCTACGAACAGTCTTCTTTTTATATGGTGTCTGTAGTTTCTACTTTATCTGATTTACCTGATCAAAAGAAGTTTTCTCCCTCCTCTCCCACTTTTAGTTTAAAGTTGAGAAAACTTAAATTTTGATCAGATTCATGTGTTAGACAAATCTTACTGTTTGAGCCAATTATTTTTCTTTGTGGATAAACATCTAAACCTTTGGGGGATGAGTCTCTAAGTAAAAAAGATATAGTAAAAGTGATGACCAGTCTAAGCTGACCATAGAAACATTTCTTAACTTTTCTCAACTAATGTTTCTTCATCTGTAAAATAATATTCTGTACTACTTACCTCCCAAGTCTATTGTGGGGAGAGTACTGTATAAATCCTAAATTGTTATGTGAATGTGAGCTATTATTATTTTTATATTAATATATTGTCATTGATCGAAGCAGTGTGGTGTAGCAGAAAGTATGGAATTGAAACTGAGAGGACCTTAGTTTGATATCAGCTTATTACTTCCAAGAGCCCCAGTTTTTTCATCTGTACAATGAGGAGATTCTATTAATTGGTAGCTGAAGTCTCATGTAACTCTTATTTTATGGCCTTGTGAACCTTATCAATGATGACTGTATGCCCTGAACACCCTGAGAAGCAATTAATCAGTTAAAAAGTTTCAATTAAGTTCCAACTCTGTGCAGGCCCTGAAAAAGGGTTACGGATATAGCTTACATTAAAATGGTATGTATAGTGTGTATGTATGCATGTATGGTGTGTGCATATGTGTTTGTATGTATGTATGTATATCATATTGTTGATGGAGCTTTGAAATGATCCAACCATTTGGAATTATGCCCAAAGGATTGTAAAACTGTATATACTCTTTGATGCAGCAGTGTCTCTACTGGGGCTCTATTCCAAAGAAATCATAAAAGAAGGAAAAGGACCCACTTGTGCAAAAATATTTGTGCAGCAGCCCTTTTTGTAGTGGCAAGGGCATGGAAATTGAGTGAATGCCCCTCATTTGGGAAATGGCTAAATAAGATATATATGAATGAAATGGAATATTATTGTTCTAAAAAGAATGATAATCAGGCTGATTTCAGAAAGGCCTGAGAAGACTTACATGAATTGATGCTAAGTAAAGTGAGCAGAACCAAGAGAACATTGTACAGAGTAATAAAAAGATTATATGATGATAGATACTGTTAGACTTGGCTCTTTTCAACAATGAGGTAATTCAAATAAATTCCAATAGACTTGTGGTGGAAAGTGGTATTCGCATCTAGAGAGGGAATGATGGAAACAAGAGTATGGATCAAAATATAGTCTTTTCATCTTTTGTTGCTGTTTATTTGCTTTTTTTTCCTTTCTCGTGTCTTTTTTTTTTTTAATCTGGTTTTTCTTGCACAATATGATGAATATAGAAATATGTTTAAAAGAACTGCACATATTTAACCTATATTGGATTGCTTATTGTATGGGGGAGAGGGAGGGAAAGAGGGAGAAAAATTTGGAACACAAGGTTTTTCTTAGGTGAATGTTGAAAACTATTTTTGCATGTATTTGGAAAAAAAATACTATTAAAAACAAATATTTATGTATATATTTATAACATAAGTATAAGGTGAATAAATACAAATATGTATAAATTGTTAAATTCAAAGTAGATATGGAGAAGAGGACTAGAAATTAGCAGCTAGTAGTATCTTTCTGAGTTTAAAAAATGGCCTTAGATGTTTACTGGCTGTGTGACTCTGAGCAACTCACTAAATCCTGTTTGCTTCAGCTTCTCATCTATAAAATGAACTGGAGAAAGAAACAATGAATAACTCTAGAATTTTTTGCCTGGAAACCTAAAATAGGGTCATGAAGAGTCAGACTACTGAAAAACGACTGCACAACAACAGTTAGAAATTAGAGGGAATCAAGAAAGACCTCATACAGATGATGAGACTTGAACTGTATATTTAAGGAAGAGAAGGAATCTTTCATTTGGTGCTAAGGAAGGAGTGAATATCAGATGTGAAAAACAGCCAATGCAAATTTGAGTGGGGGAATGGAGTACATGATGAACAAAGAGAAAGCCAGTTTGCATGGATTACATATGTGTTGGGGGAATATGTCTAATGAGGCTGGAAATGAGGCCAGGTTGTGAAGAGCTTTAAAAGATAAACAGGAGTTCTTATTTTATCCCAGAGGTTATAGGAAGCCATTAGAGTTGATTGAGTAGAGTCACATGGTCAGACTTGTGATTTAGGAAAATCACTTTGATATCATTGTGTGGGAAGTTGGGAGTGATGAGAGATTTGAGTCAGGGAAACCAATTAGGAGGCTATTGCAATAATCTTCAAGAGGTGATGAGATCCTGAACTAAGGTGGCAGCTGTGTGAGTAGAGAGAAAGATTGAATGTGAGAAATGTTGTGAAGTCAGAAATAGAAAGATTTGGCAACTAATTGGATTTATGGCGTCAAGGAGAATGAGGAATTGAGAATAATGCCAAGGTTAAAACTTGGGGGACTGGAAGGATATTGATGTCTTTAATAGAAGGGATGTTTAGAAAATGAGGAAAGATGATAAGTTTGGTTTTGTTGAGATTAAGATGACTCAGTATTTTTACTCGAAGTTCTTGCTACAATTGGTCAGTACTTTGGGATGAAAGAGTTGGGAGTGAAACAAGTGTAGGAAAATAGGAGGAGTTTTTATCAATGACAATAACAAATTGTCTTTCCCTTATTGTGTGCAGTAAAGAAATAGGTCCTGCATCTGGAAATTGAGTGAATACCCATCAGCTGAAGAATGGCTGAATAAATTATGGTATATGAATGTAATGAATATTATTTTTTTATAAGAAATGATGAGCAGGCTGATTCCAGAAAAGCCTGGAAAGACTTATATTAACTGATGCAGATTGAAATTAACAGAACCAAGAGAACATTGTACACAGTAACAAGAAGATTGTGTGATGATCAATTGTAATGATCATTCAATAGACATGAGATGGAAAGTGCCATCTGCATCCAGAGAGAGAACTAAGGAAACTGAATGTAGATCGAAGCATAGCATTTTCACCGTTTTTTTTTTTTTTTTGGTTGTTGTTGTTTGTTTGTTTGTTTTCCCATGATTTTTTCCCCCTTTTGATCTACTTTTTCTTGCACAGAATGATGAATATGGAAATATTTTAGAAGAATTGCACATGTTTTATCTATATCGGATCACTTGCTGTCTCAGAAGGGGAGGGAGAAAAATTTGGAAGCCCACATTTGGCACAGGTGAATGTTGAAAACTCTCTTTGCATATATTTGGAAAAATAAATACTATTAAAAAAAGAAATGGGTCCTGCTTTGTTGCTCCTAAGTAGCCTTCAGATGAAGAATCCTTTCCTATTTTCTGGAATTGAACCATGGAAGAGGTATTTGTTTTTTCTTTGTCCATTTAGTTAAAAATACTTCAAATTAATGTCTGGATCTGTCTCTATAAACTGGCCTAGGTTACACACTTGAGCCCTCACTGCTACTCTCCTGTGCAAGTCTCTGGGGGAGGAGGTGGAGTTTTGTTCCTGCTGGGAGCCCTCTCTCTAAATGGGACGTGAGAAGTTGCCACAAAATAACTTACATTAGGCTGAGAAGGAAACAGTGTGGACTCATGCCAGCCACTTGCAAGAGTGATGAATGATTTGTGGGGAAAGCTAGCCAAGTTTATCCTTTCACTTGGATATTATGTAAAATATCAGGTGCCATATAAATATAGTCCCTTTGGGGAGAACTCAGAGAGCAGAGTCTCTTTATTTCGGATGAGCCAAAAACCAATAAGTAACACTCCTCTCCACCTCTACCCCTCCCCTGTAATTATACAGCAAGTGAAAGATGAGGAGGGCCTAGTGAGAGAGATTTATTTTCAATGAGTGATCTACAGTACCCTAAGAACCCATGTGAGTATAATTTAGCTTATGAATAGAGAGGGAAAGACAAATCAACCTTTGGAGACAATGCCTATGATACAGTCTGGAATGGTAATGTGGTACTTTACCTTTAATGAAAGTGTGAATTATTATGTGCATAGGAAGATTTTTCTTAGAAAACTGCTGACCTGTATTTTATGACAATTTTGTTCCTTGCTCTCCAGGTTGTAGTAATGTCTCTCCTAGATGTCTTGTACAATGCTGCTGGAAACTTTTCATACTGGAAGTTCTATCCCTGGAATTCACACATTGAAATCAACCCTTTGCCCCTTTGGTTTCTTTTTCTGATTGGCTAGTTCCTTTCATTTAGAATTAATTTAATTCATTTTAAGGAGGAGACAGAAGCCAACAATTTCATTCTTCTATAGGCTGAATTCCTGAGTCTTTAGATTTCCTCTACAATGCTCTCATTTCTAGTACCTTCATCTCTTTTTTCCCTCCCCCTTCCTCCACTTCATTCAGCATCTCTTTATGTGCTATCTTCCTCCATTTAAATGTAAAGTTCTTGAGAGCAGAAACTACCTTTCTTTCTTTTTGTATTCACATTCCCAGTGCTTAGCACAGTGTCTGGCACATACTAAGTGCTTAATAAATACTTGATGACTTGACTTGGATAATTTCCTGCCTACAACTGATTTGCTGAGTATTATCCTAGATTAAGATAGAAGCAAACTCCTAGAAAGGCTGTCCTAAAGTCACTTAGGTAAGAGTTGACAATGCATAGTATGTAGTCAACTCAACATATAGCAGATTTGCTATGTACAAGACTGTTAGGTATTGCTATTTATGCTTATGATATATATATATATATAGATATAGATATAGGTATATACATACATGTACATACTTAAATTTACATCATGCTCATTCAAAGTTTCTTGGAAAATATGATCCTATAATAATAATAGTCATCAAGTAAGGTATAAAATAGGGAAATGCATAACATGGTGATGAAGTGGAGGGTAAGGGATAAGAATCACCATTCTGTAGATTGTGGGATTCACTGGCTAGATATCCTTGTTTATGGATGATATTGTTTTTATTGAAGCAAGCTCCAAAACACTGCACTCCAAAAATTAAAAATGAGTAACAATCAGAGGGCAATCAAAGGCACATAGTAAAGATAAGAAAAATGCAAAATATAACCTGTGAAGAACTCCAAAGAAGAAAGACATCAAAAAAGTATCTAATAGAAAGGGAGGATGAGCTGGTCTTATGGCAAGAGCTAGGGGGAAACAACTAGTTTTCTCCATTGGTGCATTTGTGGTGTCAGGGAAAAAGAGGAAAAAGTATAGCATGTTTAGATGGAGTTATTATGATAAATTTTTGGGATGAAATAAATAAGAAAAATGGGAAGGTGTGGATTGGTTTTATCATTGGAGCATGAGAGGAAACTCTTGAAACAATGATATCAGAGATTCTCTTTGAGTATATTTATAAAAATAACAGCAAAAAATGTGTAGCATTATAGAATAGGGAATAGAATTTCTAAACATTTTTATTTAAAGTTTTGTGTTCCATATTCTATCACTTCCTACTTTCTGTTCTTCCCCTTCCCTGAGACTGGAAGCAATCAGATACAGGTTATATGTGTGCAATTATGTTTTAATAACATTTTTGTATGGAAAGACTCAAATAAAAGGAAAAAATGAAAGAAAAAACCCCAGCACATTTCAGTCTATATTCAAACAATAACAATTCTTTTTCTGTAAGTGGATAGTATGCTTCATCATTAGTCCTTCGAGATTGTTTTGGATCATTGTATTGCTGAGAATAGCTAAGTCATTCACAGTTTTTCATTAAAAAATATTATTCTTCTCACTGTTTGACAAAAATTGCTGGGAAAATTGGAAATTAGTATGGCAGAAACTAGGCATGGACCCACACAACACCATATACCAAGATAAGGTCAAAATAGGTTCATGACCTAGACATAACAATGAGATTATAAATAAATTAGAAGAACATAGAATAATTTACCTCTCAGGCCTGTGGAAGAGGAAGGAATTTATGACCAAAGACGAACTAGAGATCATTATTGATCACAAAATAGAAAATTTTGATTATATCAAATTGAAAAGCTTTTGTACAAACAAAAGTAATGCAGACAAGATTAGAAGGGAAGCAATAAACTGAGAAAACATTTTTACAGTCAAAGGTTCAGATAAAGGCCTCATTTCCAAAATATATGGGGAATTGACTCTAATTTATAAGAAATCAAGTCATTCTCCAATTGATAAATGGTCAAAGAATATGAACAGACAATTCTCAGACAAAGAAATGGAAACTATTTCTAGCCATATGAAAAGATGCTCCAAGTCATTATTAATCAGAGAAATGCAAATTTAGACAACTCTCAGATACCACTGCACACCTGTCAGATTGGCTAGAATGACAGGGAAAGATAATGCGGAATGTTGGAGGGGATGTGGGAAAACAGGGACACTGATGCATTGTTGGTGGAACTGAGAATGGATCCTCTGGAGAACAATTTGGAACTTTGCTCAAAAAGTTATCAAACTGTACATACCCTTTGATCCAGCAATGTTACTACTGGGCTTATATCCCAAAGAGATCTTAAAGAAGGGAAAGGGACCTGTATGTGCAAGAATGTTTGTGGCAGCCCTTTTTGTAGTGGCAAGAAACTGGAAACTGAGTGGATGCTCATCAATTGGAGAATGGCTGAATAAATTGTGGTATATGAATATTATAGAATATGATTGTTCTATAAGAAATGACCAGCAGGATGATTTCAAAAAGGTCTAGAATGACTTACACAAACTGATGCTGAGTGAAATGAGCAGGACCAGGAGATCATTATATACTTCAACAACAGTACCATATGATGATCAATTCTGATGGATGTGGCCCTCTTCAACAATGAGATGAACCAAATCAGTTCTATAGAGCAGTAATGAATTGAACCAGCTACACCCAGTGAAAGAATTCTGGGAGATGATTATGAACCACTACATAGAATTCTCAATCCTTCTATTTTTGTCTGTCTGCATTTTTGATTTCCTTCACAGGCTAATTGTACACTATTTTAAAGTCCAATTCTTTTTGTATAGCAAAAAGGACATGTATACATATATTGTACTTAACTTATACTTTAACATATTTAACATGTATTGGTCAACCTGCCATCTGGGGGAGGCTGTGGGGGGGGGAAGGAGGGGAAAAATTGGAACAAAAGGTTTTGCAGTTGTCAATACTTATATCTTGTAAATAAAAAGCTACAAAATAAGAACTATATATACATATACATATATATATATATAAAATCACGAAAAAAATACAGTTGTACTGTATATAACGTTCTGAATTTTTCACTTCTGTATGCATCAGTTCATATAAGTCTTTTTATGTTTTTCTAAAATCATTGTGCTTGTCATTTCTTATAGCATAATGATATTCCATTACAATCATATACCACAACTTGTTTAGCCATTCCCCAGTTGATGAATATCCTTTCAATTTTTGATTCTTACCGATCACAAAAAGAACAGCTATAAATATTTTTGTAAAAATAGGTACTCCTCCCCCCCCCCCTTTTTTTTTTTTTTTTTGCTGAGGCAATTGAGGTTAAATGACTTGCCCAGGAAGTATTAAGTATCTGAGGCCACATTTGAACTCAGGTCCTCCTGACTTCAGGGCTGGTGCTCTATCCACTGCACCACCTAGCTGCTCCCTTTCCCCCACTTTTTGAATGTCTTTGAGTCCTAACAATGGCATTAGATTAGATTAGAACAATGGATCAAGGGGTTTGCATAGTTTTATAGTCCTTTGAACATAGTTCCAAATAATTATCCAGAAAGGTTGGATTAGTTCACAATTCCACAAACAGTGCATTAGTGTCCCAGTTTCCCCATATCCGGGGGGGGGGGGAGTCCAGAGATTTTTCTTTTTTTGTCATATTAGTCATTCTGATTTCAGGTGGTACCATAGAGTTATTTTAATTTGCATTTTTCTGATTAATAATGATTTAAAGCATTTAAAAAATATGATTATAGATAGCTTTGATTTTGTTGTCTGAAAACTGCCTGTTCATATCATTTATCAATTGGGGAATAAATCATATTTCTACAAATTTGATTCAGTTCTTTACATATTTGAAAATGAGGCCTTTAATAGAGATACCTTTTGTAAAAAAAATTTCCTCAATTGTCTGCTTTCCTTATAATTTTAGTTGTTTTGATTTTATGTGTGCAAAAACTTCAATTTTATGTAATCAAATTTATCCATTTTACATTTTGTGATATTCTATATCTTCTTTGATCCTAAATTCCCATAGATATGACAGATAAACTATTCCATGCTGTCTTAATTTGCTTATAATATCACCTTTTATGAGTCAACCATGTGCTCATTTTGACCTCATCTTAGTAATGGTGTGTGATGTTGGTCTATATCTAGTTTCTGTCATATTGTTTACTAGTTTTCCAATAGTTTTTTTCAAATGTTGAATTTTTATTCTAAAAGCTTGGATCTTTGAGTTTATCATATACTAGATTACTATAATCATTTATTATAATGTAATTTGTATGTCATCTATTCTACTGATCCACCACTTAATTTTCTAGCTAGTATTGATTGTTTTGATAATTGCCAGTTTATAATGGTTTGAGAACTTATAAATCTATATTATTTTCTTTTGTATTTTGAACAATGGATTCCTTTAATATCCTTGACATTTTGTTCTTCCAGATAAATTTTATCATCTTTTCTAGCTCTATAAAATATTTTTGATAGTATGATTGGTATGACACAGAATATATAGATTATTAGGTAGAATTGAACTTTTTTATATATTGGCTAGCCCTATCCATGAGCAATTATTGTTTTACATCTGGCTTTATCCAAGTGAAAAGCTGTTTGTGGTTGTGTTCATATAGTTTCTAGATTTGTCTTGGAAGGTAGACTCCCAAATATTTATATTATCTACAGTTATTTTTTAAATGAAATTTCTCTTTCTGTCTCTTCTTGCTGGACTTTGTTGGCAATATATAATAATACTGACAATTTATATAGGTTTGTTTTATATCCTGCAACTCTGTTAAAGTTGTTAATCATTTTAAAAAAATTTGATCCTCTTTTCTAAGTATAACATCATCTGCAAAGAGTGAGTTTTGTTTCCTCATTGCTTATTCTAATTCCTTTAATTTCATTTTCTTATTGCTATAGTTAACATTTCTAGTAAATCACCAAATTCTCAAAGTGATAATGGGCATCCTTGCTTCATTTCTGATTTTTTTCATTAAGCTTTTAATTTATTCCCATTACAGATAACACTTGCTGATAGTTTTAAATGAATATTACTTATCACTTTAATCTAAGCTTCATTAACTCCTATGATCTCTAGTGTTTTAATAAGATTGGACACTGTTTTGTCAAAGACTTTTTCCACATTTATTGAAATGATCACATGATTTCTGTTGGTTTTGTTATTGATATGGTCAATTATGTTGGTAGTTTTCTTTAAATTGAACTGACGTTGCTTTCTCGCATAAGTTCTACCTGGTCATAGTGTATGATTCTTATGATATATTGCTTGTTATTTCTTTGCTAATTTTTTTATTAAACATTTTTGCATCAAGATTCATTAGCAAAATTAGTCTATAATTTTCTTTCTCTCTCTCTCTCTCTTTTTTTTTGGGGGGGGCTCTTCTTGATTTAGGTATCAGCACCATATTTGTGCTGTAAAAGAAATTTGGTGGCACTCCACCCATTAAAAAAAATAGCTTATACAGTATTAGGATTAATTGTTCTTTAAATGTTTGGTAGAATTTGCTTGTTAATTCATCTGGTCCTGGTAATTTTTTCTTAGGAAGCTCATTAATGATTTGTTCAATTTTCTTTTCTTTTCTTTCTTTTTTTATTCCTGAGGCAATTGGGTTAAAGTGATTTTCCCAGGATCACATAGCTAGGAAGTATTAAAGTGTCTGAAGCCAGATTTGAACTCAGGTTCTCCTGACTTCAGGGGGTGCATCCTAGCTGCCCCTCCTTTTCTAAGATTAGGTTATTTAAATATTTTATTTCTTCTTCTATTGATCTGGGTAATTTATATTTTTGTAGATACTCACCTATTTTATTTAGATTATCAAATTTAATGGCATATAACTGGGTAAAATAGCCCCCAGCAATGTCTTACTTTCCTCTTCATTGATGGTAAATTGATTCCTTTCATTTTTGATACTAATAATTTGGTTTTCTTCTCTCCTTTTAAAAATCAAATTAACCAATGGTTTCTCTATTTTATTTTATTTTAAAAATAAAATCAGCTTCTAGTTTTATTTGTTAAAGTCCCGTTGTTTTCTTAATTTCAATTTTATTAATCTCTCCTTTGATTTTCAGAATTTCCAAATTGGTGGTTAATTGGGTATTTTAATTTGTGGTTCCCTCCCCTGGTTTTTAGTTGCCTACCCAATTAATTGATCTACTCCTTTTGTATTTTACGGGATGCAAGCAATTAGTGATATAAATTTTTCCCTAAATATTACTCTGGTTTCATCCCATAAATTTTGGCATGTTGTCTCATTGTTATCATTTTCTTTAATGAAGTTATCAATTGTTTCTATGATTTGTTCTTTGACCTACTTATTTTTAGGATTAGATTAAATTCCAATTAATTTTTAATATCTTCATTGTCTACTATTGAATTACTTTTTCTGCATTCTGATCTGAAAAGGAAGCATTTACATTTCTGCTTTTCTGCATTTGGTTGTGAAGTTTTTAGGTCCTAATGAATGATCAATTTTTGTTTAGGTACCATGTACTGTAAAAAAATGCTATTTTCCTTTCTATTTCCATTCAATTTTTTAAAGAGATCTATCATATCTTACTTTTCTAGAATTTTATTTATGTCCTAAACTTTTTTGTTTATATTTTGGTTAGATTTATTTGGTTCTGAGGGGAAAATTGAGGTCCCCTCAAAAATATTGTTTTATTATCCATTTCCTGTAAATCATTCAACTTCCCCTTCAACAATTTAAATGGTATTCCATTTGGTTCTTTGGTGTTTAATATTGATATAATTTCATTGTCTATGTTACCTTTCAGCAAGACAGTTTTCTTCCTTATTTTTAAAATAAGATCTATTTTTGCTTTTGCTTTATCTGAGATTATGAGATTTGCTGCAGCTGAAGCATAATAGCTTCTGCTCCAGCGCTTTACTTTTATCCTTTGTGTATTTCTCTACTTCAAATGTGTTTTCCTTTTGTGACATATTGTAGGATTTTGGTTTTTAATCTATTCTATTATTCACTTCCATTTTATGGGTAAGTTCATCCCATTCACATTTATAGTTATGATAACTGTGTATTTCCCTCTGCTAGGGAATGGGACCCTGCTGAAAGAGAGTACAGAGACCATCTCGACTTTTGGTGCACAATAAGTTTTCTGCCACATTGCATAAATACACTTATTGAGCAAGGAGCAGTGATGTCGGACATGGGAAAGGGATTGGTCTGGGGTCACAGTGTAGTTACTCTTAAGCAGGGATGCCTTGACAGGGCCTCTCATCTGATGTTGCTGGGTTAGTATGCCTTCCATTGGCAGAAAACATGCATAAGCAAAGTCCATGAACTGCTTCTCTGAATGGTGACTGGGGATTGCCTATTGTTCACAGGCTGATCACACTTGCAAAAATATATATCAACAAGGCTGTACAGCATAATAAACTGGAGGTCTTTTCACACTCTATGAATTTCCCTGCCTCATTCATCTCACCTCTGAGATCAAAAGGCTGTTATACTTTGTTTTCAATCAGGATGGCTGCAACATCCTCCATGTTATTTTTTTGCTTGTTTATTCCCCTGTCTCTTAACCTCTACCATTTATTTCCTTACAAGTGTTTTATTTCTGATCACCACCCTCTCCCCAAACCTCCCTTTTACCAGTGTCCCCTCTCCCTTCCATTATCTCTATCTGTTTTTATTTTCATCTAGAGAAAGATAGATTTCTGTATCCAACTGAATGCTTATATTATTCCTTCTTTGAGCCAAATTTGATGAGAGTAAGATTTTAGTTTTGTTTGCTACCACTCCCCTCCATCCTCCTTTCCATTACAATAACTTTTTCATGCTTTTATGTAGGATAATTTATTCCATTCTTTCAGTGCAGTTTTCTTTCTTACCCATTTATTTTGTTTTTGAAGGTATCACCCCCATCAAAGTCACCTTATATCCATATCTTTTACCTACATATACTCTTTCTAATTGCTCTTATAGTAATAAAATTACAAAGAGTTACAAATGTTATTTTTCCACATAGAAATACAAATTGTTTAACATTATTGAATTTCTTATATTTTCTTTTTCTTGCTTTTGTTTTGAATCTTGTATTTGGAGATCTTTTTTTTTTTTTTTTTTTTTTTTGGTTTTGATCTTTTAATTAGATATTCTTGAAAGTCCTTTGTTTTGTTAAATATCCATTTCCCCCTAAAAGATTATATTAAATTTTATTTGGTAGGTGATTCTTGATTGTAATACTAACTCATTTGGTATATCGTATTCCAAGCTCTCCATTTCTTTCAGGTGGAAGATGCGAAATCCTGTGTAATCCTGATTATAATTCCACAATATTTGAATTGTTTCTTTTTGACTGATGAAATACTTTCTTCTTGATCTCTGAACTCTGGTATATGGCTATGATGTTCTTGGGAATTTTCATTTTGGGACCTCTTTCAGGTGGTGATCAGTAAATTCTTTTCATTTCTATTTTGCCCTCTGGTTCTAATATATCAGAGTAATGTGATAATTTCTTGAAAGATGTTGTCCAGGCATTTTTTTTCCATAGCTATCAGGTCATCCAATAATTCTTATATTATTTCTTCTGGATCTATTTTCTAGCACAGTTATTTTTTTCTAATAAGAAATTCATGACTATTAGTCAGACATAAGTAGTTTTTAGAAAGGGGAGTTTACTAAGATGACACAAGTTGGCACAAAAAATTCCCCCAAAAGTCTGTGATACACACATTCCTATAAGTAAATTGATAAAAGGGCAAAAGAAAGTATGCTCAAGCTTAGAGAACATATGTGGCAAGGGAGTAATTCACATTTCCTGATTGCTAGAAAATGATTTTTCCCTGTTTAAGGTGCTCTAGAAGTTCCCTTTAGGTTTAATTAACTTCATTTCTGGGCTCTTTATAGACCTATGATTCTGTATTCAGTCTATCCTTGGCTCCTGAAGAAAATATTGCTGCCAGCTATTCCAGAGATGAGGTATGAAGCAAAAAGAAAAAAGAAAAAGAAATAGAAAAAAATATGCGAATCCTTCAGATGTGCAAAATTTACAAGTTCCTCCTCCAGTCAAAGATAGAAGGTGAGGAGTGCAAAGTTTTTTTCTTGGTGCCAAGTAACTCCATAAATTTATTTAGAATAGTTTCTCCTCATTCACCTCTTGTTGAAATCTCCATTCCTTAGTGTTATACTTATCTTCTGTTTTATAGGAGACCCAGAGGGTGTGACCAAATGTTTTTAGCCACTTAGCACACTTCCTGGCAAATAGCAAATGCTTAATAACTTCTTGTTAACTGGTCAATACAGATAGTCCTCCTGTGCAATAATACTCTAGTTCATTCAATGACTAATCAAAGATGTCTAACTTGATCAAGGCCTTTAGATATGTCTTTAATTAATTTGATCAATCTATATGGGTTTCCACTCAGTTATAATAACAGCATTTTATAACTTAAGGTGGGATGCTGGTGGAGGGTTAACCTCATATAGGTAATATATATAATTATAAATTATATATACATATATAAATATAACTATAAATTATACAGAATAGGTTCTTAAAATAAAACTTTATGCACTTTGGTATTTATAATTAAAATTTTGATATTACAACATTAAAGCAAGTACATTCCAAAGGAAACAAATGTCAACAATTTTAATCATCAACAACCAATTCTTATTTTACAGTCCCTCTATCTGTAAGGTATTTTATTAGGCACTTGGGAGTCCCAATCAGTTTCTATGCATTTTGGGATTTTTTAGGATAACATATTATATACAAACTGACACATGTAGGAACATTTCTGTTCTTATTTTTTGTCTTGCTCACCCAATAAGTGGATATATGCACAGCTTCCTTTTGCCTCTCATATAACATGTAACCTTGAAATGGTTGCCTGTGTTTGAGGCTCCATTTTGAATTTTGTGTTTCAAGGATATAATATATTTTAAAATCCCATTCTAAAGTTCAGTCAGATTGTCTGTTCATCAAAATGTAATCCTATCCAGCTGGTTTCATATATTTTTGGCCCATGTTGTAAGTGTGATCATATGACATAGGAACAATGATCCTTAGTCTTATTATCCCACAAATATGGGAATGATCAACTTGTCTTTACATTTGTAAGCATTTTTTCAAAAGTATGCAAACTATAAACACATTTTATAGAAATGTCCCATATCTGCACCTATATATTAGCTGGCTTTTTTGAAAGACTTATAATAACCAGTTGGATTACTATATCGGATACTTTGACCTAAAGAATCTCAAATAAAACAGAGCATTAATTCAGCAGCAAAAACATTCAGCAGTCATTTATTAAGAATCATTGCACAGAACACTGTGATTGGGGATGGGGAAGACATAAAGATATGAAAAGGACATAAAAAATGACAACTCTCTTGCCACATGCATAGTAGGCTGGTCATGTATTCCCACCCAGAAAATGAGAAGAAGACACAGAGATGAAGGAAGCAGGAGAAAGGAAAGGATCATGACAATTTCCACATGTGCTAAGATTTGGGGAGGCTCTGGAGATTTTGCTTCCTTTCTTGCTTTAGTCAGATATTGAGAATCTACCAGTTTTATGATATTCATGCCTGTCTTGGTAGTTCAATTCAGTCCAAGCTCTTCCAGACTCCACGGCTGATCACAAAATGGGCTCAATGTTCTTATTCAAGTGGCTTCCAATTTTGAAGGCGCCTTGTCACTGTGGTGATGGGAAAACTGTTTGAATTTCCAGCTTTCTTGGGTTGATCTTGAGGCCAGAGTCAAACTGCAAACCTCAGACCAAGTCTTGGGTTCAGGACTGAGATAACCTTGAAACTTTCCATCATTGACCATTGGAGGAGGTGAGAGGGTTTGAATCAGTTCATGAGCTTGGGATGTGTTTGCTGATGATTTATTTTTCTGGTATTTCAATCAATCAGTAAACATTTATTAAATACTTAGTATGTACCAGACATTGTGCTAGATGCTAGGCATGGGTTTAAACAATTTCTACTTACAAAGAGCTTACATTTTAATAGGGAAGACAACAAAGACATAGATAAACATAAGCAGAATAAAGATAAAGAGAAGAATATAAATAAATACAAATAAATAAAAGGAGAATAATTAACTACATACAAAATAGTTAAATGGAAGATAGTTTGAAAGGGAGGCAATACCAATTAGAAGGATTAGGAAAAGTTTCAGGAAAAGATAAATTGCCTCTTGAAAGAAAAGAAAGGATTCTATGAAGTAAATAGGGACTTTTTTTCCTTTGTACTTGTATCCCATCACCTAGCATAGTGCCTGGCATATAGTAGGCATTTAATAAATACACACTGATTGGGTGATGAAGTTAAGGTGCAGAAAGAGTGAATTCCAAGTTGTTTTTTTTTTTTTTTCCCCTTGTGGTCACATTCCTTCTAGTTATCAGAGGCAGGAGTGGACCCCAGGTTTTGATATTATTGAGTCTAGCCCTCTTTCCTCCCTATTATTGCTTCCTTATCCATTCTTGGCTCTGGATAATAGGAAACATGGTGGGAAGCAAGATTGAGACTAGGCTGGAACAATGGCTTCATCAAGTAAGTGAATCTCCTGGGCCACTGTCTGCTCCAGGCAGGTCACATGAAGCTCCCAAAGGTATCATGTTACAGTTTTGCTGCTGAGATGCTTCACCCAATAGCTTTCTTAGGCTCAATACTTTCTCTCCTGACACCCCCGTCTCACTGTGACAGTTACACAAATAAATCCCTGGCAGCACCAACAACAAAACCCCGGATTTGGGGGCTTCCTCCCACCCCTAGTGAAGCAATGGGCTTCACCCAGGTGAAATGACCCTGAGCTAAAGAAGAAAGAATGCTTGGCCGTCTCCAACAAAGCCCAATTTTGCACAATGAAACCCTCCCACCTTATGAGGCAAGAGTAAAGTAATCTGTTTTCACACAGTCTTATGTTCGGGTGCTGCTGTCACTCACTGGAAAGGTTACTATCTTTCTTTTCTTTGAATTACAAAAGCTAACTGTAAAACCTGAAACCTTTCTGGGAAATTGCCTGGCTACACAAAGAATGCCCAACCCTATCTTTGCCCAGTTCATTTCTTTCCGATCTTGCTTATAAAGGTGTTTTTGTTTTCCTTCCAGGATTTGCTCAGCACAGAAAAGTTGCAGATCCAGGTTAGCTGCTGGGCTTTTGGGCTTTTTGTGGAAGTTTCTCTGGGGCTGGGAGGCAATGTATGAGCAATTGAAATCTGTAATCCTTCCCAAATGATGACAATTCTAGGCATAATATGGTGTAAGTCAGCTCCACAGATTTCAAGGTGATAAGGTTAGTTAACAAGGAAGAGGTATTTCTACTAAAGGATCCTTGTGCTCTTTTTATATCTCAGAAATGTTGTGTACAGTAACATCTCATCATTCCTTGAAGGAGATGACATTCTGTGTTGGTTCCCCTCTGGGCTGCTCACACCATCTTCACTTCCAAGATCTGAATACTATAATCATGATACCAAGAGTATTGGGAAGTGGTTATTTTTATCCTGACTCTGCCAGAATCATCTCTGTGTGATCCAAATTTATACTCCCTACACACAAAACATATGGCCCTGTTGCTAAGCCAGATGCTTCTCCCATGACTGAGATGCATTTAACTTTTATGTTTTGCCTTTTGTCTATAAGAAATGGGCTAGAAGTATCACAGGTGCAGTGTTGCCTTCTTTAAGTTTTAAAATGCATTGTGGTCTTGTGACTCTCCTAAGGTGAATCAGGTAGATATTCTATTTGAAGGACTGTATGTTTATATATGGGTATAAAATGACTCAAGCTAAAGGGGGGCTAATGTTCTATACTGGAAAAGAACCATGAAGAAATCAATCAGCTATTATTTTGTGGACATTATAATTTCTAAATACCCCATCACCAAAGATATACTTCATTTCTCCATTTGAAATGTATTTTCATGAAAATATTGATTATTTGGTGCCCTGAATATTAAATTCATTGTTTCATTAATTTATCCAATATTCAAAGATGTTTAAAAAACAATCTGTGCTATTAAAGAGTTTATTTTCACAGGAGAGGCATAAATAACTGTAAGACAAGGCAGAATGTGATAAGGGTAATAAAAGGTATAAATAAGATATTATCAGGAATCAGAGAAGAGAAGGATTAATATTTCCCATTGGGGTGATCAGGGAACTCTTCATAGATGGAACCATTGAGTTAGAAAGATAATATTTTGTAGGAAAAAAAGAGAGGAAAAAACTCCCAAGAAGAGAGATTAGTATGAACATAGTGAATAGGGAGAAAAGTACAAATGCATTTAAGCAACAAAATGTGATTATAGTGTTTCAGAGGCTGAGTGGAGAGTAGAAATGGGGAACCATTAAATTTTTAAGCAAGTGAGTAAGTTTAAAGGTGTGTTTTAAGAAGATTAATCAGTGTTTTAGGAAATAAGATGAATTGGAATGGTGAAAAGTGAGTGTAGGTTGGGAAGACTAGCTGAGCTATGGAAGAAGTGGGGCTAAGTTTAAGCATACACTAGTATGCTCCTGGTTTGATGTAAGAATGATTTTTACATTTAAAATTTTTTTTGTATTAAAAATGTCAAAACCATTCTTTTTTTGAAAACTTTTTATTTTCAAAACATATGCATGGATAATTTTTCAAGCTTGACCCTTGCATATCCTTGTGTTCCAAAGTTTCCCCTTCTTCCCCGCATCTTCTCCCCTAAATGGTAAGCAATCCAATATATGTAATACATGTTAAAATATATGTTAAAACCAATATATATAAACATTTATACACTTATCTTGCTGCATAAGAAAAATCAGATAAAAAAGAAAAGAAAATGAGTAAGATAACAAACAACAAAATGAATGAAAATTTTTTTTCTGTGATCCACATTCAGTTCCCACGGTCCTCTCTCTCCGAGTAGATGGCTTTCTTCACCACAAGGTCATTGGAATTGGCCTCAATTATCTCATTGCTGGAAAGAGCCATGTCCATCAGAATTGATCATTGTATAATCTTATTTTTGCTATGTACAATGATCTCCTGGTTCTGCTCATTTCACTTAACATCAATTCATGTAAGTCTCTCCATGCCTCTCTAAAACCATCCTGCTGATTGTTTCTAACAGAACAATAATATTCCATAATATTCGTATACCATAACTTATTTAGCCATTCTCCAATTGATGGAGTTCCCAGTTTGTTGCCACTACAAAGAGGGCTGCCACAAACATTTTTGCACATTTGGGTCCCTTTTCCTCTTTTATGATCTCTTTGGAATATAGACCCAGTAGAAATACTGCTGGGTCAAGGAATATGCGCAGTGTCAAAACCAATCTTAACTTTTGTTGTTGTTCAGTTGCCTGATTCTTTGTGACTCCATTTGAAGTTTTCTTGGCAAAGATCAGATGAGGAAACTGAAGCAAACAGTTTTGTATATTGAATTGCATAACTAGTAACTATCTGTAGCCAGCTTTGAACTCAGAAAGATTGGTCTTCCTGACTTTAGGTCTGGCACTTTATTCACTGTACCACCTAGCTGCCCCAACCCTATTCTAGGAGGGACAAATTTAGCATTTTCCCCTTGGCTGGTATACAGGAGATTGTGCCTTGGGGGAATAAAGGAAAGGAATGAGGAAATATAATATAAGATCTATAGTTTTCACCAGTGGCAAGATTTGTTTCTAAGAGAGCAAAGATACTGTTTAATAGTCCCCAGTGACTGTGTTACACAAAAAGTGAAATGGTGTTCCACTGGTAAAGAAAAAGAGGATTAAGGTACAGAAAGATTTTAAAGCTGGAAAATATGTAAGTCAGATAGTTATATGACCTTCCAGTAACTGGAAGTATCTTAGGCTTTCTATAGAATATATATCCTATATCTAGGTCAACTCAGTGCAGAGTGTGTAATAGGTTTTCAGATGACAGATATAGCCAGTGAGGCAATTTGTTTTACATTATTTGTTACAAGTGGAGGCTGCAGAGGTCTGGAGGAAGACATCAGGGAGTAATAATAATAATTAAAAATAATTAATAAAACATTTGAACAACAAAAAAGAATGCATTTATTTGAAGAGCTTTCACAGAAACCAAGGATAAGAATATCTAGTGAATATATTTGGAAATTCAGGGGAGCTCTAATCTAACAAAAAAACCACTGTGTTCTCTGATTATAATAATCATAGTGACATGGCATCATTCACACATCCTCTCAACTTTTTAATCATTCACCAGAGTGCTTCACTGGAAGCTACACTGGATTGGTGAGTGAATAGTATTCTGGGTTTGCGGTCAAGAAGATATGAGTTCAAAGTTAGTCTTAAGCTCTTACTAGCTATGTGACATTGAGTAAGTCATTTACTCTTTGTCTGCCTTGATTTCCTCAACTGTAAAATGAAGAAAATAATAGCATCTACTCATAGGGTTATTGTAAGGATAAAACAAACATAGTAACAATAAAACTAATACATAGTAGGGACTTAATAAAATGCTTATTTCCCTACCCCCCCACCCCCTTTCCCTTTCACCAATCTCTAGTTTCACTTAGCCTTTCTTTTCTCTATATTCCCCAATTCCAGGGGTTTTCTTTTTAACTAGACTATTGGAGTTTCAAAACCATGTCAATCAGAGAGCCTCTATTAAGGTGTTGTTCATTATGACATCTAAAAACTTGAATTGGCCCCTTGAATTAGAATTTAGAATCCAATGTAGATAAAATCTCAAGTCTTAAAAAACTGGCAGAGTTCCAGATTCCACTTAGCCTTCATATCCTCTTTCTATACCTTCAAGCCTTTCAAACATCCATATCCAAAGACCAAAAATAAGCCCTTAGATTGCCCAAGGATTTGCATCCAGATACCCCCATAAGCAGTTACAATCATTCGGACACCATTCTTCAGCTTTTATACACTCACAGTAACTCATCACCTTGTGTTTCAGTTACGAAAGCAAATATTGTTTCTATTTTTAAGTTACTTGAGGACAAAGACCAACTTACTCTAATATTTGTATCTTCAATACTTAACACAGTTCTTGATACATAGTAAATATTTGATAAATTCTTTCCATTAATTCATTTATTCATTTTAATTTGTTTGTTCATATTCTTCATAGAATTTGCTCTTTGATTCATCACACATCACTTTCAACTCTATTATTTCACCAACTATTAGCACCAGATTATCCTGACATTTTCTTGTAATCTGGGCAGCTCTGAGTCTTCTTAACCCTTATGCATAGCTGTCTTCTCCTTAAAGTCTGTCATATATGTATTTGACTTTTCTGACCTACCCTAATAACTGGAAAGATATGTCATAAAAATTTGCCAAAGAAATGTCCTTTATCTGATGTGCCCTGACTTTTGATTGGGAACGTATAGTTATATTTCCAGTAAGTATTGGTACAAAGTAAGTAATTGTACTTTATGGGCACTCAGGTAAAAGAGAAGTTACTGAAGAGTGGCTTTATAGCTGTTTTTAAGTGTTTCAAAGGCTGCCATGGATAAAACAGGTTAGACTTGTTCTGCTTGTTCTCAGATGGCAGAACCTAGAGTAGGGGGTAGGAGTTGCAGAGCAATAGATTTTGGTTCCATGTTAGGAAAAAAAAAAAGTGGTTCAGTGTATAGTGTGTCAGGCCTAGAGCTGGGAAGATTCATCTTCCTGTACTCAAATCCAGCCTCAGGCACTTACTGTGTGACCCTGGGCAAGTCACTTAACCCTGTTTGTCTCAGTTCCCTCATCTATAAAATGATCTGGGAAAGGAAATGGCAAACCACTCAAGTATCTTTGCCAAGAAAACCCCAAATGGGGTCACAAAGAGTAAGACACAAGTGAAAAGACTGAATAACAACAAAGGAAAATAAAAATCATAAACAATTATTGATGTCCAAAAGAGAAATGAATTGTTTCAGGAGGTAGTAGATTCCTCTCCTACTCGGAGCTTTTTTGTAAAAATTGGATAACCACGAGGCAGAGGGAATTCTTGTTCAGGTTAGGTTGGGTTTGTAGGCTTCTGAGGTCTATTCCAAATTTAACGTTCTGTGTTTACACTTGGGAATAGGAATTGGATGTCAGATGACCAAGAAGCTAGATCCTTTTGCAACAGATTCCAATAAAAGCTCTATTGATGAAGATTATATATTATCTGAATGGAGCAATAATTTAGTGTCAGTGAATTCGATTCAAAACAGAACATCAGCCAATCAAGCACAAATGATCAATAACAGAACATGCCTTTATTTTTCTGATGGAAGATGGAGACTGAGAAAAAGGATGGAATAATAAAGGATGGAGTATAAAAAAGGTATCCAAGAATTTACATCATTTTAAGTTCAGTCACTATTCTTTACATATGAGGAAACTGAGGTACAGAGAAATAAAGTGATTTATTCAAAGTTGCCCAGGTATGAAATTATAGAGCTAGGATTTAACCAAAGGGGTTTCAAATCCTGTGTTCTTTCTCCCGTGTCAGTCAGCCTGTAAGAATTTATTAAGCAGGGCAGCTAGGTGATACAGTGGATAGAGTACCAGCCCTGAAGTCAGGAGGACCTAAGTTCAAATCTGATCTTAGAAAATTAGCACTTCCTAGCTGTGTGACCCTAGGCAAGTCACTTAACCCCAATTGCCTCAGCAGGAAAAAAAAATCTCCACTCTTAAAGAGCTTATATTCTAAAGGAGGGAGAAGGGGGATAGTATTCAAAGAACTGTGTACCTATGAGGTACATACAAAATAAATGTAAAATGATCTCAAAGGGAAAACACTGGATAGAAGGCAAATGACTGTAGTGATTACAGTTGTGTCTATGGTGGGCCTTTTTTTACACTCAACTGGACAAGGACAAATGGAACTGGTGAGCAAAGGAGGTATTTTTATCATGCAGCTGCAAATGCTGTACAATTTTGCTGAGTGTGATCTGTGAAGGTCGTTTTACTTTCTTTTGTTTGCCTTTTTAATAAGACCTTCCAATTTTCTTTAGAAGACCTTTAATAGAGGTGTTGCTGTACTGCCTTAACTTGAAATCTGAGAGGAGTTTTCCTGTCATAGAAACTGGAATCATCCCACTTCCTACTGTGTAAATTGCTCTAGGGTTGGATGGGGCAGACTGCTTTGACCTTTTTTTGTACTCTATTTTAATTTTGATGATTTCTCCCTATTATTATGTTCTCTCTTAAGGACAAAGATAATACAAGAGTCAGAATGGAGAACTCTATAGTGATTATATCTATTTAAGACGATCTCGTCACTGAAGAGATACAATTCTTACTTGAATGTTTGAAATGACTAGTATTAGTCATCTCTCCACTAACAAAAGCAGTTAAATCACCCAATGGACAAAACCTTGGGCCTGGAGTCTGATCTGAGTTCAAATCTGACTTTGTGTGACTTTGCCCAAATGTGACTTTGGGCATGTTATTTAACTTCTGCCTTGATTTACTCACCTATAAAAATAAGGATAATAATAGCATCTACCTTCCAGGATTTTGTGAGGATCAAATTATGTAATATTTGTAATGTGCTTAATATAGTTCCTGACACATAGCAGATACTTAATAAATGCTTTTCTTCTTTCTGGAATAGATACTAAAACTATGACTTAAAACAGTTCTCCTGGAGCCGGCCTAGGAATGGCTGGTCTTCATATTGTATTAATACAGATTATCACCAGGCCCACACTCTATTCATTTCTAGTTGAATAAGATCTGTTTGAATTTGTGTTTTACTGTCATAGCTTTTGAGAACTTCCCATAGAGTTAGAGCTAGAAAGGATCAGGACTGCCATTTAGTCCACTTTTCTCCTTTTACAGAGAAGAAAATGGAAGGCCAGTGAAGTCAGGTGATGTGCCTGAGATTTCCCAGATGGTAAGTACTTTTAACTCTAAAATCTGTGTTCTTTTCACTCTGATGTGATGCCTCCTTACTTTGCCAGTTGAACTTCTCAAAAACTCAAGGTTTTTTGATGTCTTAATTTTTAACATCATCATAATTCCTCCCTCATGTCCTTCCCTTCCCAGAGAATCAATTCAAATAATAAGTAGTATTTTAAAATTTAATGTAAGTAGTATTTTTAAATTTAACAAAAAGTTAAAAAAAGTAGATCAGCACAACTGATCAAGACATATTGTACAATATCCAAAACTTGGAGATTTCTCACTTTTTCAAGAGTTGAGGGGGTGAGTATCTTTTCATAGTTCTTCCTTTGAGACATGCATGCTATTATATTGAAATACAATTATCAAAAGATTTAAAAACAAGACAAGTTCACAGACCCCAAGTGAAGAATACCTGGGTTTCAGGCCTAGAGACCCAATTAAAGCTCATTAGGACAACCTAGGTGAGATATAATGAAGGCCAGAATGAGAGTGGTGGCAATTTGATTGGAGAGGAGTTGACAGACTGGAGAGGTATTAGGAACATAGAATTAATAGAACTTAAGATAGGACTTGTCAAATAATTGAATATTGGAGATGAGAAAAGGAATTTTTAGAGATGACTAAGTTCTCCATGCTGAATGACTGAAAAGATGGCATTGCCATCAACAGAAACAGAGAATGTGGTTGCAGAAGGATAAGTTAAGTTTTGGAAATGTTAAGTTTGAAGCATGGGTGCATCCAGATGGAGCTGCTCAGAAAAGGGTTGGAAATATGCAACTGGAATGTAGAGGCAAGGTAAAAGACTTAAAAGTTATCTGCATAGATATGTTAGAGAAGGCAGAGGAGAAGGGACTACTAAAAATATGGATTGGTTAATAGTAACCAGCACCACAGTGATTTCAAGATTAATAGAATGATGACAATTATTTCTAAAATATATAGAGAATTGACTCAAATTTATAAGAATTCAAAACAGTCTCCAATTGATAAATGGTCAAAAGATATGAATAGATAATTTTCAGATGAAGAAATTAAAACCATTTATAGTCATATGAAAAATACTCTAAATCATTATTGATCAGAGAAATGCAAATTAAGACAACTCTGAGGTACCACTACCCATCTCTCAGATTGGCTAAGATGACAGGAAAAGATAATGATGAATGTTGGAGAGGATGTGGGAAAATTGGGGTACTAATACTTTGTTGTTGGAGTTGCGAATTGATCCTGATTCTGGAGAGCAATTTGGAACTATGTCCAAAGGGCTACCAAACTGTGCATATCCTTTGATCCAGCAGTGTCTCTACTGGCGTCTGTATCCCAAAGAGACCTTAAAGAAGGGAAAGGGACTCACAAGTGCAAAAATGTTTGTAGCAGTGCTTTTTGTAGGGGCAAGAAACTGGAAACTGAGTGGATGCCCATCAGTTGGAGAGTGACTGAATGAGTTATGGTATATGAATGTTATGGAATATTATTGTTCTATAAGAAATGATCAGCAGGATGATTTCAGAGAGGCCTGGATTTACATGAACTGATGCTATGTCAAGTGAGTAGAACCAGGAAAATATTCATAGCAACATAGCAACAGCAAGATTATACGATGATCCATTCTGATGGATGTGGCTCTTTTCAACAGCGAGGTGATTCAGTCCAGTTCCAATGATCTTGTGATGAAAAGAGTCCTCCACCCTCAGAGAGAGGACTGTGGGGACAGTATGGATCATAATATAGCATTTTCAATTTTTTATTGTTGCATTTTTTTTACTTTCTCATTTTTTCCTTTCTGACCTGATTTTTCTTGTGCAGCATGATAATTGTGGATATATATATATATGTTTCCATATATATGAGTGAATGTTGAAAATTATGCATGTGTTTTAAAAATAAAAAGTTTTAATAAAAAATAGAATGATGTAATAGTAAAAAAGATTCTTAAGAAGTGAAAGCATTTATTATGCCTTCATTCTGTGATGGTTTTGTACTGAGTAAAAAGACAAAAGTATTCCAAAATGTTATTGACATATTTCATAAATATCTGCTTCTAATACTTTTATTTTATTTCTATTAAAAATTGCCAAGGAATGGAGCAGATCAAGATGGCAGAGTAGAAGAAAGCAGTACAATCAAACTAAACCAAAAAATATGTATCAGATCTAATTCTAATGGGGAAAATCCATAAAAAGTCACTTGTCAATTACAGTCATTTGTCTACCCCAGTTTACTGGAAGGAGCTGGTTAGAAAGTTCTGTGGACACTGGAATTGAGTTTGGGACAAGAGTTCCAAAGTCCAAGAGTTGGACACTGTAGCACCCAAGGCAAGATTGTGGACCAAAGTAAGAGGAGCTTTTAGAACTAGGGATTCTAGGATATCCCTAGACCTATTCTTGGGCTACCACAACAGGAATAGATGCCAACTGTCAGCTTGTTAATCCATTAACCAATACTGAGTCACAGATCCAGGGAAGATTAAAAAGGAGACCTGCATTCTTATATCCCAGCAGAGGGTTCCTGGGTGGAAAGGAAGAATTTCACAAGCAAGCAATAAAGGTATGGCTCAGCCACCAGGAACAAGGATGACTCTTGGTTGTAGACTCTAGTTCAGTCTGCAGAGGAATAATAAGAGCAAGAATCTCAGATTAAAGGGGAACCTATAATTTTATCATCCTGAACAAATGGATCTTATGGCCTGCCTAATAGAAACTTAGTCTACAAGTTGCTGAAAACCAAACTTTTTTGTTTGCAAGTCAGGAACTTGCAGAACTCAGATGGGGGAGAGCAATCAGAAATCTCTTTGGGGCCACTAAAAGTTTACAGTATCCAAGCACGTCCCTAAAATCCTAGAATAATGCATCATTCAATACCCCAAGAATGTATCAACAAGACTCATCTAGATATTCTCTTTAGAAATGTGGCAAAGACCAGTCATAACATCAGTTCTAAAGTCAGGAAATAGGAAGAAAGGTATTACGGTGGCAGGCACAGTCAAGATACCAACATAGAAGAAGACAATGAGTCCATAAAAACAAAGTCTCAGAGAAAAACATAGCCTGGGTACAAACTTGACTAGGATTTCTAGAAGAAAAATGAGTCAAGAAATTAAAAAAATTTTAAAATTTATAAATGAAAAGAGAGTACTAAAAAGCTGGAAAATAAATGAGAAGAGGGGAATTAACATTTTATCACAAGAGGTATGAAAACTAGCCCAAGCAAGCAAATCCCTGGAAATTTGAATGTAGCAAACAGAAGCTGATGACTCTATGAGACAGCAAATAATATTAAAACAAAGCAAAAAGACTGAAAAAGAACAGAAGCAAATTTAAGATATCTCAGAGCAGAAATAAGTGACCTGGAAAATAGAGGAGAAAAAATTTAGGAATCATTGTACTATCTGGGCTCCATGACTAGATGCTCTATTTCAAAAAAATCTTTAAAAAAACTCTACCTCTTAGAAGCAGAGGGCAAAGGAGAAATAGAAATCCTCAATTGAAAACTCATAAGGACATCATAGTTAAAATCAGAATTTCTAAGTCAAAGAAAAATACTGTAAGCATACAGAAAGAAAGGATGCAAGTTCTGAGTATTGAACATAGTTTAGCAGTCAGCATTATAATGGAGCAGAGAACAATATTCCAGAATGTAAAAGATATAGGCTTATAGCTAAGAATAATTTCCCCAGAAAACTAAGTATACTGAATGGTACCTGGGAAAAATAAATTTTTAAGGAAATAAAGGACTTCCAAGCATTCCTGATGAAAAGACCAGGGCTGTATAGAAACTTTGAAATTCAAAAACAGGAGTTAAGACAAAGATAAAAAAGGTAGATAGGAATGAACAATAAAAAAAAAAACTACACAAGAATAAATTGCTTACATTTATTTATGGGGAGATAAGTTATGTGTTTTATCTTCTTCAGGAGTCTTAGAGTATGATTAGATAAGGCTTGTAGATAATTCTGTTATGTTGTGATTTTATGAGAAGAATGGAAAGAGAAGAGGAGGAATACAGATTGTGGGGGAAAGGAAGGAAAGGGAAAGAAAAGATAGGGAAAATTTTCTCACATAATGTAGATGGAGAAATAGACATCTATGAGAATAAGGAGAAGGGAATAGATGTAATAACTGGTTAAAGGAAGAATACACACACACATGTACAATTGGGAAAAGAAATACATTCACTCAACAGGATATTAGGAAGAAAAGGAGAGGGTAAGGAAGGAGAAATAGAAAAAGAGAGATTAATCATAAGCAAAACAAACTAATGATGTACAAAATACTTTTTGAGGTGACAAAGAGTAGGAATCTCATAAATTAGGGAATGAATAAACAAGTTATAGTACGTAAATGTGATGGAATATTATTCTGCTATAGTAAATGATGGTTTCAGGAAAACTTGGGCAGACTTGTATGAAACAATGTAGAATGAAGTGAAAAAAGTGAGGAGAATAATTTATACAACAATAATGTAATAAAGAAAAGCAATTCTGAAAAAATTAGGAACTCTTATCAGTGTAATAACCAATCAAGAATCCAGAGGATGAATAATAAAAATTAATCCACCTTCTGATAGAGAAGTGAAGAACTCAGAATGCAGAATAAGACAAAACATTTTTTTTTGGGTATAACCAAAAGAGAGATTTGTTTTTCTTGACTATGTGTATTTGTAACAAAAGTTTTACGTTTCTTTTGTTTTCAATGGAATTTGGGAGAAAATTGGTGTGGAAAAGTGAGAAGATGGATTTTCAGTGAAAAAAATTATAATATAAAACATTAAAAAAAGAAATTTCCAAAGTATAAGGTCATGACCTAATTTCCATAGGGCTTCTTGAAATAAAGTCAGACTCCTTAAAGTTAAAAATTGTTAATTTCTTGTTTTATCCTCAGTATCTAGTATAGTATCTGGCCTTTGGTAGGTGCTTAAATACATGTTGATGGATTCCTTTCAAAAGTTCCTTTTCTTTTATGTTTATTAGATCCATTGGATTTTTATCATAGTCATTTTTTAAATCCAACTTCATAGGGTGGGGGGGAGGAGTAAAGACAAAGAGAAGGAGGAATCAATTGGCCAAGAATTCCTCAGGGATCATTGCGTCAGTTTATTTTTCTAGAAACTAGACAGCTAGCTTTAGCCAAGTGTAAAGGGAACACACATTTCAAAACCCTCCAGTTGAGTTTCAAACTCCAAGCCTGTGAAGTCTGAGTAGGTTTGAAATGGACAAAATGCATTGCCTGGTTCCCAACAATTGATCTGTCGATTTTTTTCCCTTGCTGGAAGTTTACTGTCAGTTTACCTCTTCTCCCCATCTCCCTCCTCAAATATTCACAGAAACAGCTTGTAGGCTGCTTCCTTTCTGTCTCAGTAACCTGACAGATCAGAGTCAAACCCTCAGAAACTATCTTAGCTGGCTGGAAGACCTTTTTGATCCTCCCAACTTGAACTAAAACAGGAAGTAGGGTGTGTGTGTGTGTGTGTGTGTGTGTGTGTGTGTGTGTGTGTGTGTGTGTTTAAACTTCGCACATAATTCCCTACCCCCATCCCCATTTGAAAATTTTCAGATCTGTTTTTTTTAAAATTTTTATTGTTGTTTTTAACTCAGCAGTGCTAAAAAGGAGATCTGAAAAAGAAGGTTTACAGATAAGACATCAAATCTGACATCAAAAATACTCTTTTATGGAAATCAGTGTCTGGTACTAGAGAAACTAATTTCTTACAAATTGATATGCCTCACATTCTTAGCCTCCCTCCCTTCTCCTCCTCTCCTTGCAACTTGAACCAAAACTGACCAAGACTGAATCCAAATTATGATCTTCATTTAAACATAAGCTATAGTAAATGAACTCAAAGTAATTGCCTCAATTCTTTGCTGTTCTAGAATTTCTGTGTATTAAATAGTGCTGGGGATAAGAGGGTAGGGTAGACATCAGGATTTTGGGGATAATTTTATTATTCTGCTATCATTATTGGAAAGAAATTTATCACAATGGAAACTGAGCTATGGAGCCGAAAAAGAAACTACAGTGTTTAAGGTGTTTGACAGTTGAATGGAATTTCCCCCCCCCCCCCACCCCCCCCCTCCAACTTTTTCTTCTACTGCTAAGTAATACAGTATAATGAAAATAAAACTGGCCTGGGAACCTGAAGACCTTACTTGAAATTCTGGCTCTGCTAATTACTCCCTGCCTCAATTTCTGCATATGCAAATGAGTTTATATTTAATGATATTCATGGTCCTTCTAGTTTTAGAGCCTCTGAACTTTATGACCATTCCAGATCCTGGCTACAACTAGAAAAAAATAGTGAAATATATTTCACTAGAAAAAAAATCACCTTTTTTTGGGTTGGGGGAAAGGCTGCATTATGGGAAGACATGAAAACAGAACTTGTCAGAGTAAATTGATATTTAAAATATTCCGAATCATATAATTTTGTCAAATTTTTAATAGAATAAATTGATGGAGGGCCGTGAACCTTTACTTTCTCCTTATTTCTATAATATTTATTATGGTCTTACTATGATGATGGAAACTTCCATCTGGAAGAGGCCTTTTCCCTTCCTTCTCCACACACCCCCCCCCCCCCATTATATATCCCAGAGCCACAGTAAATCCACTCAGGAAATCAAGGGGAATTCTGCATTTGGAAGTTCCCAGATTATGGAAAACATCATTTCAATGTTATAAAAGGACCACAAGCTTCTCCACTAACCATCCTTATGTTCAACTTAAATCACCAGAATTCCTGCTTTCCTAAATCCCACAATTTAAATATTCTAACACATTTATAGTAATAATAATATACATTGCAAATATAATATACAGTGCTTTCTTCACAACAACCACATGAATAAAATAGTATTCATTTTATAGTGAGGAAACCAAGTCTAGCTTAAGTTAAATAACTTCTCTAGGGTCCCACAACTAGCAAGTATTAGGTTAGATTTTTGGTTTGAAGCTAAATTTATTCTAACTCCAGGCTTACCATTGTTCTCTTCATACCATCCATTTAATAAATGTGTGTTGAATTAATGACATAGAGGCACAAGCCTCTGTTATCTTCCCTGTGCATCCATCCTCATTTATTGCCATTCTACCACATCCCTTTTCTGCCCCTTCCATTGTACCTTTTGTAATCTTCATCCATTATTCAACTCCTTTTTCTTCCATCTTTTCCTCTTATAATCCCATCACCTTGGAAATGGATATTCTCTCTGAAGACTCCATTCCTCTAGTCATTCTTTCTAATGCTGGCCACCCTCTTTCCTCTGTCTTATCAAACCTGGATTTAGAATTGACAAACTCCTCAATCGGAATTTGCTCTGCTCCTATTTTCCAACAACTTCTTATCTTTTAAAGTTTATATCATCTATCTATATCATACTCTCTTTAGGCAAAGAGAAGATTTGTAGTAGATAAGACTAGAAAAGTAAGACTGGAATCAGATGATGGAAAGTCCACTTCCATTGAACTCTTTAAAAACTCTGATTTTTCTCTTTCACTATCATTTACTTCCATGTTTTTATTTCATAGCTTTATCTTCCATTATTCTTGCAAACTTTACTAAGTGCAACATAAACTCTCTTTTAGCATGGTGTTTGGCGATACTAAACACTTAAGAAATTCTTTTTTACTTATTCATTTATTCATTCATTGTCTCTACTCTACTTCAGCTATCCATCAGAGGGATTGAACTTTAGAGTATACTACTTTTTGAAATGAGCATCTTAGGATGCACCAGCTTCGAAATTATTCCTCCTTTTCTATTCTTGCCATCATCATATTTAGTCCTTTTATTCATCACCAATGTCTTAGTTCTAAGTTCTTCTCTATGTAATTTTATCCCTATAACAATATCTTCTTCTCCATTCTGGGATCTCTTGTCCTCTGAACCATATGCCCGTTCTGTCCCACTAATTCTCGTCTGATTAATGGTTGCTATCTATCCCCTCCTCTGCTCCTACTTCCAAGTTGTCAAACATTGCTGGAGGAAACTGGGACTAATGTAAACTCTTATATCAACTGGGCCACACAATGAACTTAGATTCTAATTGAGGAAATAAGTACATATAAATATGTGTAGAGTATTAATACAAAGTCAATATAAGCATACCTCAAAGATATCGTTCTAGACCACTACAATAAAAGAGTATTGTTACAAAGTGAGTCATATGAATATTTTGATTTCTTCATGCATAAAAAGTTATGTTTACACTATATTTTAGATAATTAATGCAAAATAGTATTTGGTCTAAAAAATCGATGTACATGTCTCAATTAAAATTTACTTTATTACTGAAAAATGATAAATTTCTCCTTGGCATTCAGTGAGTCAATCTTTTTTCTGATAGAGTGATGTTGAATACTGACTGATCAGGATGGTGAAAGTTGTGTTGGCTATGGCAATTTCTTAAAATAAGACAATATTGAAGTTTGCTGTATCAATTGACTCTTTTGCTTGACCACTTAGAGATTATTGTAGGGTTATTAATTGGCCTAATTCCAATACTGCTATATCTTACAGAATAGAGATGTCCAAATAGAAGGAGAAAGAGGAAGAATAGCAAGTCTGTGGAGCAATCAAAATACAAACAAGATTTATCAATTAAGTTTTCTGTCTTATATGGGCAATGGTTTATGGTGCCCTAAAACAATTACAATAGTAACATCAAAGATCACTGATCACAGATCACCACAACAGATGTAATAACAATGAACAATTCTGAAATATTGTACAAATTACTAAAATATGTCATAGAGACATGATGTGAATACATGATATTGGAAAAATGGTGCTTTGCTTAGTGCAGGGTTACCACAAACCTTCAATTTATTAAAATACAAGTCTGTAAAATGCAATAAAGCAAAGCACAATAAAACAAGATATCCCTTTAAATACAAATAGATTCAAAATAGTTAAATGTAAGATAGCTTGGGAAGGAGGGTAATTGGGGATTGGGAAATCAGAGAAGACTTCATGTAGAAGAGAGTAACTGAAGGTCTTAAAGGAAGAAGGATGGGAAGAGGTAGAGACAGAGAGCATTCCAAAAATGAGGAACAGCCAGGGACTAGAAGGTAGACTGGAGAGAAGTTTGACTACATTAAAAAGTGTGGGACAGGGAATAATATCCAATAAGACTGGAAAAGTATTTTAGTGCCAGATGGCATAGGATTTTAAAAAGCTTAATAGAGAAGTTCATATTTTGTTCTAGTTACAATGAGGATTCATTGAAGTTGGTTGAGCAGAAGAGATACATGGGCAGATTTGCTCTTAAGGAAAATCACTTTGGTAGCAGTGTGTCAGATGGACTGGAATTGATGAGATGTTTGAGGGCAAAAGAATGATTAGGAGGCTTTTACAATAACCCAGGCTAGAGATGATAAGGGCCTGAACTAAGATTGGGTTGAGGAAGGGAGAGGAATTCAAAATAATGCTGAGTTAATGATACTGGAAGGATGGTGGTATCTTCAAGAGAAAGAGGGAAGTTTGGAAGACAAGATGCAGGATTTTCAATTTTTATTTCTTGTTGTAAACCCCTTTGGCATTCTGGTAGATTTTATGAAACCTTTTTTTAGAATAATATTTTTAAATACACAATTATATTGAAATGCATTTATCAGAGTACTTGAAAAGCACATTCATAGAGAGACCCATGCATCAGAGGGAAAGATGTTGAGTTCAGTTTTAAATTTGTTCAGCTTGAGATGTCTCCAGGACATCTAGTTTGATCTATCCAATAAGTAATTAATGAGATGGGACTGAAGCTCAAGAAAGATACTGAAGCTGGATATATAGACATGCATAGGGATAATAGTTATATTATGGAAGAAGAATATAGAGATAAAGGACAGACCTCTGGGAAACACCCATACTTTGGGGGTGTGATGTGAATACCGACAGGGGATGTCCAGAAGCAAATGTATTAGCCTTTAGTGTATGGGAGCCCAAGCCAATTTCAGGGAAATAAATAGCTTTCTTGACTTCAATTCCCTCACTTAAACTAATGAATTAATCCCAGAAATTTCAGGCATAAAAATAAGTTTTTGACTCTTGTATCACAGTAAATTAAAAAAGTCTTACAAATGAGGTATAAAAGTAAACAAAATCCTGCCTTATGTTAGAATAGTGTATGCAATAAATGACTCTATTAGAATCTATAATGATTTCTTTTTCTTTAGAAAAAATAATTGAGTTTACTAACTTGATAAGATGGGAGATATTCTGATGAAATAACATTGGTTTGTAAATTCTTCAATATGAAAGTTTCTTGTTTTAAAGATTTTGTTACTTGGTCTACTAAGTAGACCTCTTTTAGATGAGACAGAACATTGCATTTAATTCTTAGTGTTGGATCAAAAGAGCAGCATCACTTCCCTGGCTATTTTTTTTCCTTTCCTGGAGATCTACCTCAGCCTCCTTACCAATTAGATCCAATTAGACCTTTTTTTCTCTTGTCTTTAATTCTCCTCCTCTTTCTATAATTAACCTTGTGTTTTTAACAATGTATTGTACCCCATTAAAAACCCTTCCTTAGTTTCCTCTGCAATGTTCCTGTCCTCCCCATTTCTTTTTCTAAGATTGTTTTCCTTTTGTCCTTTTCTCCCCTCTTATATTTAGGGAATCTTCCTTTTTGGACTTCATATAGCATTTTATTTTGGATCACACTAATATCATGTAATCATAGGCATAAGCTCACTCATGATGTGCCATTGATGGCTCTCTCCTCATGCTTGGAATGCTCTTTGCCTCTGAGAATTAATCTCTGACTTCACTTAAGATTAAATTCAAATGCCACCTTCTGAAGGAACTTTCCTTGTCCTCCCAACTTTTGAAGCTACCTTCAAAGATAGTTAGCTTTTCCACGCTATCTTACATCTACTTTGTGAGTGTTTTATATATACTTATTTATTGTTCTCCCCACTTTCTCTCCTCCCTCCAACTGGATATAAGGTTTTGAGGTCAGAGACTGCTTTTAATTCTTATGTGGGTCCCTAGTGTTTAGCTCAATACCTGCTATATAATAATCACTTTATAAATGCTCATTGATTGAGAGAAGGTAGATCACTTGTAGCCTATGATCTATGCATGTCTATATATATTTATAAAATCATCTTGTATTATCTGTTTGTGTCTTCTTTTCCTATTATAGTATAAAATCTGTGAAGGCAGGGATTATATATATATATATATATATATATATATATATATATATATATATATATATATATATATATAAACTTTGTATCTCCCCTAGCTAGTACACTATTTGTCTATGATAGATATTGAAAAATTGGGTTTTGAGGAATGAATAAAATAAGATATTTAACTACTTCCCCCATTTTGGTTTCTAAACTTTTTTTTTTTTTGCTTCCTCACTCCTTAATTGAGTATATGAGAACGATTCAAGTTATATTGGGAGTGTTGAGGGGAATGGATATGGTTTCCAATTTTGGTGCTTCCAATAACTAATATAATTTTTTAAAGTCACTTAACCTGTCGGGGCCTCAATGTCCTCATCTCTAAAATGAAGGAACTGGACTAAAAGATTTCTAAGATCCCTTTCAGCTATATCAAATTGTGTCTTCCAATGTGCTTTTAATTTTGGTTGACTTTGAAGTGATATTTATCCCAATATCTAACATGTTTTCTTTGTGGCTGCTAACCAGTAGTGCTGAGGATTAGTGCTGAGAAAGAGAGAGAAAGAAAGGGATGGAGGGAAAGGGAGAGGGAGAGGGAAGGGGAAAGGGAGGGGGAAGAGGAGGGGGAGAGGGAGAGAGCTTTCAGTTGAAAGCAATTGACCTAAATTGCTATCAAACCCAATTGGTGATTATTAGCCCTGAGATGGAACAAGAAGTAGTGCCCAGATTGACCACAAAGGCTGGTCCAATAAGATGGTTAATAGCTTTACTGGAGAGGAAAATACAAACCCAATAATTTCAGAAGCCCAACACAGACATATTCTTTCTCTCTCAATGTAGTAAATCCTTGATTTTGTTTCCTTGATTGTTCTCCTTCCTGTTTGTCCTCAGCTGGGTCAAAAACATAAATTTGACATCATCAGTATTTTAAGTGTTTAAGGAAAGATAATCAAGATATCTCAGGGATCTTGGACTGGTCATTGACATTCAGAGTTAGTCTGTGAATCACTGAATAGGATTCCTCTAAAAGGTATGTGATGATTCAGGATAGGGAGGGGAAATCCTACTTGTTCTGGAGAGTTGATTATGGAAGGGAGTGAGAGTGGAGAGAAATGGAAAGAATTGTTGAAGGCTGGGGAGCTTTTTTTTTTTTTTAACTGGCATAGTTGAGACAGACAAAAGGTGAGGGGGTGGGATTTACAGGAAATCTAGAATAATGTCTTGGCCTAAGATTGGAGGGTGGAAATTGTGATGAACTATTAAGAAAAAGGATTCACTTTGAAGGTTTAGATCCTAAAGACAGGACATGAATTTAAAAGTAGAGTGAAACAGGACCAGGATAGAACCTTTAAAGCTTTTACCATGTGCAAAAACTAACAGAATAACATGAATTTCCATAGGGATCTCCATTGTTTTCAAAATCTGTACCTTGACACTCCACACTATAAACAAATTTAATCACGCCTTAAACTATGGCTAATTCACTCTAGTGGATTTGATAAAAGGTAGCCATTGCAGGAGAAGATAGACAATGGGATGGGTTAGGTAGGACCTAGGTAGGATGGGTAGGTAGGGCCTGATTTGAAGAGAAATATCTTCCCTCCCCATTTTATCCAGGAGTTCTTTCACTGAAAATCAAGGCCAAATATTTCAAGGAATGGAACAACATAGCCTAATTATAACTTTGATCAATCAGTGGGCATTTAATAAGCCCTTTTGATGTTCCAAGCTCTGTGCTAGGCAAAGAGGATACAGATATAAAGAATGAAAGCAAAGAAGGGAAGGTAGGTGACTCAGTGGATAGAGTGCCAGAGCTGGAATTAGGAAGACTCATCTTCCTGAGTTCAAATGTGGCTTCAGACACAAAGCTGTTTGTTCCTGGGCAAGTTATTTAACCCCATTTGCCTCAATTTCCTCATCTGTAAAATGAGCTAAAGAAGGAAATAGGAAATCATTCCAGTATCTTTGCCAAGAAAACCTTAGAGGGGGGTCACTGAGATTAAAACAAAACTAAAACAACTGAACAACAACCAATGGGGAAAATAAAGGGATAATATAATGGATACAAAGTAGCTGAATAGAAAATAGTTTGGGGAGGGAGGCAGGGGTATGCTGATAAATGTTTAATGATTGGGTCTCTGAAAAAAAAAAAGTTGTGTCCAGGACACATATTTAAGTTTAATATGCATTATTAATATTTTCACCCTCACTTTTGTAAATCTAGACATTTATCAAACAATAAATCAGGTCCTGATTTGTAGCATTTGCTGATTTCTGAGAAGTAAAGACTGACACTGATGTTTCTACATGAGTTCCAGGTAGCTAAGAGTGTTGGGACTAGAGGAAGAAAGACTTATCCTTATTAGTTCAAGTCAAGCTTCAGAAACTTTCTAGCTATGTAACCCTAAATAAATCACTTAAATTTTTTTTGTCTCAAATGTAAAATGAACTTGAGAAGAAAAGTATCTTTGTCAAGAAAACCCCAAATGGGGTCATGCAGAGTAGAACATAATTGAAACAATTGAACAAGAGTTGATTCCAAGCTAGCTTTAACACACTCTTGGAGGCAGAGCACTTGCAATTGTATGGAAGATAATGAGAATCAGGAAAGGGTTTAGGTTAAGATGATTCTGGGTTACATTTCAAAGAAAGAGAGGGACCCTAAGAGAGGGAGAGATAAAAAAGTTGTTAATGTTGTTACTATTATCATTGTTTTATATATACATATAATACACACAAATACACACATATAATTATCATGAGGGACTGCCAGTGCAAAAGTAAAAGGGCAGATAGTGTTGGGTGTGAGAAACAGAGAGAAGGACTGGATCCCTTCCTGGATCTCAGGAGGAGGAGGAATGTCTAACGAGGCTGGAAAGACATTGTGTAAAAAGCTTTAAAAACTACCCAGAGGGGAATTAGTTTGATCCTGGAGCAAAAGAAGCTAATGAATATGACTGAACACAACATTTTTCCTATTGCCTTCCTTTTAACTCCTTCTGGAAGACTTGTAAGATATGGCTATAGAGTAATTCTCCTTCTGGTGTTTAATGAAAGCTCCTCCAGAGCAGGGACTGCTATTTCCTTATTTGTATGCCCTGTGCCCAATATGATGCTTGGCACATAGTAGGTACTTATTGATTGGTCACTGGTTTTATTAGGCTTTTTCTCTGTTTGCTTTTGCCCATAATAGAACATTCAGTGAATGAATGAATGAATGTTCTTTGAGATGTAGGCTCTATTTACTGTGCTCTAAGTAATAGCAATAGCTACAGATACACATACATTAGGGAAGTCCCAAATCTCTGAAAGAGTTGTGAATTGCCATATTCCTGACTGGGTTCAGAAAAGAAGTTCAACCTTTCTTTGTTGTACTCTGGGTCACCCTTCTCTTTCAGTGAGAAGCAAGTGACTGGTTTGATGGTCTTTCATAGTCTACTGGGAATTTGCCCAATGTTCATTCTGATTTGCTTCATTGCTTGGTAAGAATTCCAAGGAGTAAAGTGTCCAATATAGGAAAAAGAAAACTGAGATGATGGGAGGGTAGAAGAAAATTATTTAGTCCTTTTCCTTCTGAATATGATTGTCATCCCTGGTTGAAATTTAGTTTTATTGATTTCTCATACTGACTAAGAAATTTATAATAGTGTAAAATGTACACTAATAAAAAATATTGTGGACACCTGACCACAATCAGAAGATCAGAAGCCATGGAAGTTGGAAGATAGGTAGGAGGCAAGATGGCTCAATGGCCATATATAGTAATTTATTTCCTAATGGGACACCAGAAATAGTTTGATGAGCATTAAATGTGCTACCTATTGAGTAATTAGAGTTTTATAGCTGGAAACTGGTTATACCTGAATAGGTAGAGTTCACATTTCTATGGGTCTAGGCTTGATTGTCAGTCAGTCAGTTAAGGAAAGATAATTTTTTTATTATAGCTTTTTATTTACAAGATATATGCATGGGTAATTTTTTAGCATTGCAAAAACCTTGCAAAACCTTTTGTTCCAGTTTTTCCCCTCCTTCCCCCGACCCCATCCCCCAGATGGCAGGTAAACCAATACATGTTAAATATGTTAAAGTATATGTTAAATACTATATATATACATGTCCATATAATTATTTTGCTGCACAAGAAGAATCGGATTTTGAAGTAATATACCATTAGCCTGTGAAGGAAATAAAAAAAATGCAAGCAGACAAAAACAGAGGGATTGGAAATGCTATGTGATTCACACTCATTTCCCAGAGTTCTTTCGCTGGGTGTAGCTGGCTCTATTCATTATTGAACAAATGGAACTGATCTTATTATTGAAGAGAGCCATATTCATCAGAATTGATCCTCATACAGTATTGTTGTTGAAGTATATAATGATCTCCTGGTCCTGCTCATTTCACTCAGCATCAGTTCATGTAAATCTCTTCAGGCCTTTCTGAAATCATCTTGTTGGTCATTTAAGGAAAGATAATGTTATTGAGGTCTAAGTAGAAAGTTACTTTGATTTAGGAAGAGGTAAGGTAGAAACCTATATCTATACTAGGGGTGACTTTGCAATGACATGTGATGGTTTTTGTTAGATGGAAGAGTGAAAGACAGCCAAACTTTATATAGCTCTATAAAAAATGAACTATTAAGAATATTAATACCATTCATTAATAGTTAAAGTCAAGAAGGAGTCATTGCATTTTTCTTGTACCTTTTGGATCACTCAGTAAAAATAATAGTAAACATTAATTAAGGTTCTATATTTAAAAAAAAAAGCAAAACATTTAAAAACATTTTCTTAGCAGGAAGGGGTGTGTGGGCATGTGGGTTACTTGCTTAGCTTTGTTTGACTGTTTTTGCAGTTTTAGTTCCTGTCTCTATTTTTTCTCTTTTTTCATGAGCCTATATGCATGAAGGGTCAACCTTAGGTCAAGTGGTATGTTTTTGTCAAGGCTGGGGGATGAGTGGAGCTTTTGTGGCACTCATGATTTCATGAATAATTCTTTTTGTTTGAGGTAAGGTATTTTAGGCTGCACAAATAATAACAATATATAAGCAATTTACAATTTTTTTTACAAAGTATTTTCACTTCATTTTATGATTTGAGAGCCAAACAATCTTGTGTAAAAGGTAGTGTAATATTAATATTTCCATTTTATTATTTCCATTTTACAGATAGGGAGACTGACACATCCATAGGTTAGGTATTGGCCCAAGGCTGTGGTGGTCCCAGTACTCACATCCAAGCCTTTCTGATGCCGAGTTCAACTTTTATCTTTCTACATCAGCCACATGGTTAGTATGACACGGCAAGTGGTGGAAGGGACTATATGACATTTGTCATGACTTTGAGTTTTCAAGGCCAGTCAGTCAATAAGAGTTTATCAAGCATCTACTATGTGCTAGACACTGTGCTAAGAACTGAGAATACCAAAACAAAACATAACAAAACAAGCAAACAAACAAAATCCCACAGTCCCTGCCCTCAAGGATCTTACCATCTAATGAGGGAAATGGGCCCCCTTAAACAAAATGACACCATTTTTTCCCGTAGAGAGCTGACATTCTACAATTAAAACTTCTAACATGTATTAATGCAATCAGTAATGTGTTTCAAAGGACTCTCCCACTGCGGTTAAATGAATAATTTCTGAAACATTGAGTACCATAGTAAAAGTACCCGACTTCTTCTCTTCCCTTCCTTCCTCCCCTCCTTCCTCCCTCCCTTTTTCCTTCCTCTCGATCCTCCTTCCTTCCATCCTTCTTTCCCTCTTGCCTTCTTCCCTCCCTCCTTCCTTCCTTTTCTCCTCCCTCCCTTCTTTCCATTTCCTTCCTCCTTTCTTTTCATTTCTTCCTTCCCTGTTTGTTGTTTCCCTCCTTCCCTGTTGTTTCCCTTCTTTCCTGTTTCCCTCCTTCCCTCTCTTTTCCCTTCCTTCTTCCCTTCTTCCACCTTCCTCCCTTTCTCTTTTTTCTTTCCCAATTTCCTCCCTTTCACTCATATATACATAGCCTATATTTCCACACCTTACTTATAAAGGCTAGCTATTATTAATCAGAAGCTATCAATGGCATTACAAATGTGCATCAAGAAGGGAGAATATGGCTTTAGCTAATTGGAAAAGAGACTATACAAATCTCAGGAAGTTTGCTTGATAGGCAAGATGATTATTGATTTGTGATCTGAAGAGGGGAAAAATGTGGTATTGAGGGAAGGAATAGCTGATGTTATCAAATATTAAAAAGCAAATTTATTGTACTAACCACTTGAAAGATAGATTCATTCCACTAATATACCTTCAGAGATGTTGTTAGCTATGCTAATATTTTTCATGAGCAATCTGGACAAAAATTTTTTTTCACGAGAACCCCCAAATTTTAATGTCTATTTTACAAAATTAGCATGGGCTTCACTATATCCTTTAAAAGGAGTCTTTCCTTCCTCTGCCCCAATCCTAGCCAGTATCTACTCCTCCCACCCTATTGCTTTCTATATTGCTAAGCATCTTCCTATAGGAAATACTCATATGTATTCTCTGGATTCCTATGAAAATGAAATGGAATATAAAAGAAATGCATTAACTCTCTTCCTTCTCTCTCTCCCTCTCCCCTTTGCACAGCTGTCCTGATTTCCTTTAGATTTGAAGGGGCAGTTTGATGTCATAGGGAAAATACCAGACCAGTTTTATTCAGTTCAATGAACATTTATTAAGCATCCTCTATGTGTCAGTTATTGTGCTGAGTACTGGGGATATAAAAAAAAAGTGGTAAAAGAAAGTTCCTGACCTCAAGGAGCTTACAATCTAAAGGAGAATGAGGTGTAGAACATGTAAACTTATACAAAGCAAGCTATATATAGGACAAATAAGAAATAACAGAAAGAAGGTGCTGGAATTAAGAGGGTTAGGAAAGGCTTCCTATAAGAGGTGGGACTTAAAGAAGCCAGAAGGTTAATAGTTAGTGTCCTCTAGAACTTGATTTGTGACCTTGGACAAGCCATTTAACCTTATGTGCCTCAATGTTCCTTTCTGCACAATAAAGGGATTAGTTGATTTCTAAAGTCCTTATAGCTCTGATATTCAGGCCAGTACTTATTTTCATGACTCTCATGATCATGCATGTTTCAGTGGATAGTTATTTAATGAACAGTTTGATGAGGGGCAGAGAGAGAAGAGACAAAGGGATAATAAAAGTTTTTGTAGCTGAATCAGTTCTTCCTAGCTTGGAAAACCATGTCATTAAATGAAGGTCCTATCACAAGGGCCAAATCTGTCCATTACTACCAGTGTGCTTTAGATAAATCCCTTAATCTCTCTGCCTTTAGTTTCTCCATCTGTAAAGTGAGAGTAGTAGATTAGCTGATCTCTAAATTCCTTTACAACACTAAATTTATAATCTACCTTGTGATTACTTGAAAATGATACCCAGGCCTTCTGCCTTCCAGCTCACCATCCTTCCTTTTACTGTGGAAATCCAAGATGTAATTCTTCTTCTGATGCTTTTCCTTTGGGAATTTAAACCCAGACTTCCAAATTTGGAATTGACCTTAGTGAGAGATTTCTTGGGTCCACTTATTTGGCTGCATTCTGTGGAATCACAGAGGATGAAAGCAAATGGATAGAACAATTTCTTGGGCACAGCTGTCCACATCATAATCCTGAGCAAACTTGACCTGGTTGGAAAGTGAAACGCTAAATAAGTGGGTCTATATGGAAGCAACAGGATAAGAACCACACAGGGGGTTGTTCCCATTTCAGGCCAGAGAGGATGAATTTTGAAATGGTTCAGTGGCGGGTTGAAATGACTCCCTATTTCTATTTAGTGGAATCCTTGTATCGCTGCCGACCTCCTTGAATGATAGCTGTCCATGGTTGTGCACTTTGCTGAGCAGGGGAGGCTCTGAGTTGAGTGGAAACTCGTGCTGATGGGGAGAGTGTGGTCACTCCTATGGAAACACCAAAGCATTGACAGAGAGCATTCCCCTGGGCTGCCATTTGCCAAAAGCACAACACTGGAACGGAGGTTGACGCTGGAAAAGTCCTGGCGTTAGGACAGGCTGATGCATGTAATGCATATCATTAAAAACAGTTAATACAAAGGCATGGTTGTTATTGTGCTTAGTCCAAGTTGGACTTAGTAGCTAATTAAGTGCAGGCTTTCCATGGTTATATGCAGTTTTTGAATTCCTCAAACACAAACTGTTTTAAAGAAGAAGTTAAATACAGAATGCATTGAGTTTGGTAGAGAAAGTTTAAAGGTCTGCATTTTCCCACCAAAGCTATTTAATATCGACTGCAGAGTGGGTGTGTGTGTGTGTGGAAGAGTCATGACCTCTCTTATTTTTACAACCACTGCCGTGATTTCATAATCCTGGCAATAGTGGCCCAGAGTGAAGGACTAGACTTCATTCCTGTAATTATATGCCAGAATGTGGGTATTAAAACAGAAAAACTTTTCTATTGATAATAAATGTCAAGGACAAAATGATTTTGCCCAACAAATGGTCCTTCAGCCCTGGTTTTAGTCTATTCAGTGACCTCAGTGGAAAATTAGAGATGTCCATGAGGTCCGAGGCCATGTTGCTGAGGGACTTGGATCTGAGGCTAAGAATTGAAGGAAGTGATGGCTTTGAATGAAGGGCATTTGAAGAGCAGAAACAGGTCTTAGTAAGATAGACTAATTTTTCCCCCTCGTGGCATAAAGCCAGGAAGGCTTTCACTTGAGCATATATGGCTATGAATGCTCTAGGTTGATTAAAAATAAACATAACTTAATTACTTTATTGTTCTTGGGATAACCCCAATGCTTTCTTTCTGGGTTGTTATGATGTTGTGTTTATCCCATCTTGAGAGAGAGCTAAGGAAAGAGAAGAAAAGTGGCATGAGATAACCGTTTTAAAATATAGCAAATTACTTTCTATATTATGCTGGGATTTTGTTTTATATTTCACATAAGAAAATGAATGGACCAAATATTTACCAGAAGATGTAATTGCTTGATGGACAGGAAGTTATTATTATTGATATGTCATCTAAAATGATAAAATGGAGATGAGGTCATTTTATATATATATATACTTGTTTAGTTTTTGAGTCATTTCTTTGTGTCCCCATTTGCCATTTGAGTTTTTTTGGGCAAAGAAACTGGAGTGGTTTGCCATTTTCTTCTTCAGCTCATTTTATAGATGAGGAAACTGAGGGAAACATACAGCTAGCTAACAAGTATTTGAGGCTGGATTTGAATTCAGAAAGATATCTTGCTGATTCCAGGCCTGTGTTACCTAGTTGCCCCATTTACACACACACACACACACACACACACACACACACACACACACACACACACACACACACACACACACACACACTTATTGAGTCTTTGACACACTAGGTGCTTCATATTATAGTGGAAATAAAACTGGCAAAGAAATCAGAAGACCCCAGATTGTATGTAAAAACTACTTCTTACTACCTTTGTGACCTTGTTCAGTTTATTTAACCTTATTTTATTAAAGTCTCATTTTAATTATCTACGAAGTAGAGGTGTTGGATTATAGGTTTTTCTAAGATTTCTCTCTAGCCCCAAATTGTTTTGAAATAAACTCAGTGTTCACAAAAAGTTTTAGGTCAAGACAATTGTGAAAGCCAGTGTGATATAGTAGATAGGGTTTTCTGAGTAAGGAAAACCTGCCATTTCTGATAGCGGTTGACTATGTGACTCTGGAACATGGCATCTAATCCTTCAGTGCCCTATGTAACTTTCTAAGGTTCTGCTGATACTGAGCAGCTGCTGATCTGCATAGGGAGGCAATTTATCTGTGGGGAGTTCTCCATGCCAATGAAATCAAAGGTTTAGTTAAAAAAAAAAAAACTCACATTTTTGTTTCCCCGTTCAGAAATGGAATTTAGTGAAAGGTAGCATAATTTGATGACCTTTGCCATTTTTGGACCTTCCTCTAAAGAGCCTTATTATGATTATATCACTCACTCCCTAATTTTAAAAAATGGAATGGCTCCCCAAGCCCTTATGCTCACAAATCAATGTCCTAATTCCTCAGCCTGCCACAACCTGGCCCCAAATTACCTTTCTAACCTTATCTCCTTTTGTTTCTTTCCCTTTCATGCTCCGGCCAAACTGGACTAAGTGCTGTTCTGCAAAGACACTCTGTGCTTCTGTCCCTCTGTGATTTAGTCAAGCCATTTCCAGTACCTGAGATGCCCTTATCACCACCTGTTGAAATTGTTTTGTGTCCTTCAAGAAAGGGCTTGAATCCTTCTTCCATGAAGCCTTCCTGAATTTTCCCCAGGCTGAAATAATCATCTCTCATCTATAGGCAAAAACTTGTATTATATCTCTCCTAGAGCAAGCCTCTCATTTTATCACGCATTGTAGTTATTTGTACAGATATCTGATCTCTGTTCTCACATGCCTTTGAAAATAGTTTCTCTTTGGCTTGCTCACAGTGCTTAGGACATAGGCACTCAATATTTGTTGTACTGAATTGAACCAATTAATGAACATATTTAGTAAGCACCTATGGATGTCATGAATGAAACAGTTTGTTCCTTCAAAGACCTTATATTCTATAGTAGAAAGCCATTAGATTGTAAACTTCTTTAGGACAGGGGCCAGTCTTTTTCTTTTCTTTTCTTTTCTTTTTTTTTTAATACTCCCAGCACATGGCATAATGGCAAACATATAATAGGTGCTTAATAAATATTTATTGAATGCAAAAGAATATATACACATATAGGATTGGATTTCTTTGGCCAACCTTGTGATGAAATTCTGTCTGCCAGGGCAGGTCATCAGTTTCTCAGTAATTTATAGTCTCAGAGAGTTTCTTGAAGCATTAATTGCTGGAGTGATTTGTCCAGGATCACATGACCAGTGTGTATCAGACATTGGAGATGAATACAGAAGTCTTTCTGATCTGGTTCTAAGGCTGGTTCTCTATCCAAGAGGCTGGAACTGCCTTTTTTTTTTTTTTTTTTTTTTTTTAACTTAACAAGGTAATAGAGTAAATACAAGGTAGCCTGTGCAGGAAAAACTTAAAACTAGATTATTGGGAACAAACTATAAACCTTTGAAGATAGGGATCATGTTCTTTTAGTCATTTGCAGCCTCAGCAGTTTTGGGGAAATTAATTTATACATGATAGATATTCCATAAAGATTTGCTATGTTGGATGAATTAGTGGTACCATGGAACAAGTTCTAGATTTGTTTTTGAAGACCCGGGTTCCAATAAGAACTGCTTAATTCCTGTCAGGTCTCTTCAGTCAACCTAATTATTCATTTCCTTATCAAGAAAATGACATGGTTGGGCTATATGGCCTTTAAATTTCCTTTTATTTGGAAACTGAGGCCCAAGGAAAGCTATGACTTTCACAAACTTATATATAACTTAGTGCTTAAGTGAACTGTCATGCTTACCTTGTTCTTTGAAATCCAACTTGCTAAAGCCAGGCTAAATGAATGAAAATATGAGGATTAAAAGCAGAAATGGGATTTCCTGACTCCTGTTTTGTGAGAATGTCCTTAAATCATCCTCAAGCTAAATTTGTAGCCTGGTAAGGACTGAGGTTACGTGGACCATTTAAGAAGGAATCAAATTTTTCTAGTGAGTAACAAGAGGCTGTGATTTTCTACTTTACTATACATAGATGTTCAAGAAATACTGTTTTTTAAAATTACTGTGAGACTGTCCAATGATGGGTTTTCAACAAAACAAATTCTGCTCCTCCAGCTCAAATCAGCTCCTGTGATGTAGTCATACTCTGTACTACTCCTACTTTCTGGGTTTTCCAAAACTTAGGATCATGGTGGAAGGGTTGGAGGGGGAGGGTTGAGATAAGATCATTCTAAAGAGGCTGCCACAAGGCAAATCTCTTCACTTCTGCCTCGAAGGCCCATTTTTTTTCCAAGATGAAACTCAAGTCCCACTTCCTCCCCTTAAATATTAATCCTCTATCTCCAAAATTACTTTGCATTTAACTACATTAATATCTTTGTATTTATTCTGTATCTACTTGAACTTGTCTTCCCTTTAAAATATAAACTTACCTAGTAGATACATAGTAATTTAATAATTGTTTGATCTCTCTGATTAAAGAATTATATGGGAGTGTAGAAGACATTTGAAATTCAAATCATAAGGAACCCACAGACCTCCTTCCTCTGCCTGGTGTAGTGCAAAGCATGCTGGCTTTAGAACCAAAGAATCTTAGATCAGATCCTGCTTCAAATCCTGTGAACTTAGGGCACTCATCAAAAGGCTTTTCTCCCTGGGCTTTCCTTTCCTCATCTGTGAAATGGCAAACCCACATTAGAAGACCCCTAAGATGCCTTCTAGTTTAACAATAATGATTCTCTGATTGTTGTGAGCTAGGTCATCACCACGTAGCCCGATGGCTTCCTGAGTGAGGTAGGAGGAATCGATTGCTCTGACTCATAACTCAGCCTTAGGTGTTTGCCACTCCTACTCACTCTCATTGTTCAGAATCCAGACTGATCCTCAGAACATGACACTGATTCCTGTTCTCTGTGTTTTTATGACTTATTTGCTTCTGAAGTGCATTTCTCTTTAACAATGAACCATTCATGAGCGATCCAGTGAGCTGGCTAGAGTCAGGGAGATGGCTGCAAGCAGTCTGGCTACTTTCCAGGCTAGATATTCTTAGGGGCAGGGAATCACCCAAACCAGAGGAAAAACCATTTTCTGCAAATGTTAACACAAGGATCTATGTTTTAAAGCTAGCCCTGAAGTTAAGCTAAGACTTTTTGGTGCCTTCTCTATTGTGTTTTTTTCCCCCTTCTTTTAGCTGGATGTATGAAGTAGCTATGGAAGCAAGGAAGATGCTATAATTGATATCTATAAATGTCAATTCTCACTGCATTGCAATTAGATTAATAGAAGATACTGTTGTCTCTCCTTTTTTTTTTTTAATTAGCTTCTATTTTGAATACAACAAACACTAAATAAAATGGGTATTTCCATTTATGTAATAGAACAGAAAAAGAGATTGTAGATGAATTGCAAAATTCTTGTCATATACAATTTACTTTTCTTTTAAAGAATAGACAGCTTCAATCTATAATTTTCAAACCTGTCTTGCTAATCTGTGCTTCTTTCTGGCCTTCCTTCTGTTCTCTTTTCTGCATTTTAAAAGAAAGATGAATCAATAATGACTTTTGTTTCCTTTTTCCTCTTTCCCTTTCCATTTCTTCCCCTCCCTTTTCTTCATTCTTTCCATCTTATTCCTTCCTTCTTTCCACTATCCCTTCCTTCCTTTATCCTCTTTCTATCCCATCTCCCTTATTTAAAAGTAAAGACAAAATCCTTTAAGCAAATCTACATAGTTAAGCAAAATTAATTCCCATGTTGGCTGTGTTCCAAAAAATGTATGTTTTATTATTCATCTTAAGATTAACTTAAAGTTTATAAAGTGAATGGAAAAAAGTAAATTTTAATTTTTTCCCCCAAATTTTCATCTTTCTGTATTATGTTCATGTTTGTAAGCAGATTTCCCTAAATATTATCAATAGGTACAGTAATGCTGTTTTTTGTGTGGCTGTAACGGGGTGGGGGGCATTCTTAGATTTTGTTGTTGTTGTTGTCAGCTTTCAAGTGTCCAAATTTAAGTTGGAGCTTGAGAAGTCCAGATAAACCTGAAATTTAGTGTCTTTTCCTTATGGAAACTTGGAAAAGATTCTTCAGGATAATAAATTTAAAACCAGAAAGATTTGTAAATGTCATCACCCTCCTTTTACCAATGAAGAAACTGTATCATGCTGCTAACCTGGAAAGAAGGGAGTGAAAGAAGAGACATTTTATTTTCCCTTCTACAACTCCCCAGTCTATGTCTAATACTGAGCTGAGTAGATGGTCTGAAAATTAAAGGTTTTTTTTTTTTTTTTTTGAGACATTTTCCTGGTAATATACTGGAGCTTTGTAGGGACACAGACTGTTTTTCAACAACTTCTTCTTCTGATAGTAAATATACTACTTAAAACAGGAGGGAGACTGAGAGTCAAAGACTACCAGGTGAAAATAATTTTATTCACTCTAACTTTTCCATTTTTTATTCATTTATCTGGTTTAATAAGGTAGAGAACAACAGGAGAACATGACAAACTTCTTTTTTGCCACCCAGTAAATCTTAATGATGTCAGTCAACTTTGGGTGCCTGTTAATCTATTTAAAAAGTAGCTTTTTTTTTTTTGGCCAGGTGCTAGGCGCAGAAGAAATAAAAAGGCAAAGGTGAAACTTTCCTTACTCTTGAGAAGCTCAGATTCTAATAGAAGGAACACCTGCATATGTGTATGTTTTCAGTGTGTGTTTTCAGTGGTTTTTCAGTTGGGTGACTCTTTATGATCTCATAAGGGGTTTTCTTGGCAGAGATACTGGAATATTTTGCCATTTCCTCTCTAGCTCATTTTACAGATGAGGAAACTGAGGCAAACAGGATTAAGTAACTTGCCACAGCTACTAAGTGTCTGAAGTCAAATTTGAACTCAGGACGATGACTCTTTCCAGGATGGCACTCTATCTACAGTGTCACACACACTCAAAGCAGAAACACTGTAGCCTTGGGGAAGGAAATCACCAGCACTTGGGTGGACCAAGAAAGACTTTATACAGAAAGTGGTATTCTCCATGAGGCTTGTGAAAAACCAAGAATTCTAAGAGGAAGAGATGAAGAAAAAGAGAGAATACTAGTCATAAGGGATTGCCAATGCAAAGGCACAGTGATAGAAGTTGTACCTAGTGTGAGGAACGACAAGAAGGCAATGGACTGTGTATGGAGGGAAGTAGAGGATTATGAAAGATATTTAGTTTTATCTGCATTTCATATGTCCTTGTTTGCTGCTAATTTGGGAAAACTAAACATATTATTGACAGAAGTTGGTTCAATGTGCCATCTACATCAGAAAAGCTAGTTGACTTCTAGTAGTTGTGTCTATTGAAAACATGAAAAGGTTTCAGATAAAGTTGAGAGCTTTAACTTCCTTTTCCAATTGTATATTTTAGTGGACATGAATTTCCTCATCTCTAAGATGACATATTAACTAAGGTGATCTCTGAGGTATTTTTCAATTCTAAATCTATAATCCCATTTAATGAATAATTCTATCTATACAGTTACATGAATAAGGTAGTATCCATTTTATAGTGAAGAAACCAAGTACTGCATAAGTTAAAAACTTCTCTATATTATATAAAATGTAATGCCCTATATAAATGAGCATGATTATTTTTTCACAAGAACTCCCTGTATAATCGGATTTTGATTTAATGTAAATAATCATGGCCATTTATATAGGGCATTACATTTTATGTAATACTTCCTAACAATTCTATCTATATAGTTAAGTAAGTGTTATTATTCCTCCTTTTACTAATGAGGAAACTGAAAATTATAAAAGATTTTTGTCCAAGGGCATATGCTAAATGTTGAATCTATACTTCAATCCAAGTCACCTATCACCTCTTGTTAACTTGGATTAAATTTTTGACTATTTGGTCAATGTGTATGGCCATATAGAGGACATAATGTGTATATGTATATATGTGTGCATAAAAACATAGATACACACATATGTGTATGTATATACATACACATATGTGTATATGTATATATGCATGTATACATATGCATGTGTGGTTAGAACTTGTGATTTCATTAGATTTGGGAGCTAGTAAGGAAAATAATGTCTATCAAAGCAAATGGACCCCTATTTTACCAACCGCTTCTCTATCAGAACCCTTACATATGGGAAATATTTGGCAGGGGTTGGCTTGTCACACTGATCATAGTCAATCCAAGGAGAGTCTCATTCCATTGCAGGTTTTGTTTTGTTCACTTAGAATGAGATTTGTTGTATTAGAAATAGCTGCCTGAAGGTAGAGCTTGTATTAAAATTTAATTCCTCTTTGATCTTTTCCTCTTCATTAAAAAAAAAAAAAAGCAAAACCCCAAAATACAAAGAACAGACTAAGATTTCTTTGGAATAAAGATCTCCCAGGGAGGAAGCTTCCTGTGTGAATACAAATAGGCACCTGGGCTCCAATTTAGTCTTAGAAAGTTGCTTAGAGAAATGGTGTCAAACTCAAGGCAAAAGGGGGACCCATAAGTATATAAAGATCTCTGAAGGACACATTTTCACTAAGTTTTAAAAGGTAGAATTATCTATATTTCTTGTATTTTTATTTTTTCTTTAATAAATCTTAATCACATTTTAGAACAGCTAAATGGCTCAATGGATAGAGCCCCAAGCGTGGAGTCAGAAAGACCTGAATTCTTCAAGTCCACCTCAAAGATTTACCAGCTCTGAGATTTTGGGCAAGTCACTTAACTTTTTTTTTGCGTCAGCTTCCTCATCTGTAAAATGAACTGGAGAAGAAAATGGCAAAACTTTGCCAAGAAAACCCCAAATGGGGTCATGAAGTGTTGGATATCATTGGAATGACTGAACAATAATTAGATTTTAATTTGACTCAGCCTCATTGGGGAGGGTCCATGTATCTGCCACCTCTAGCCTAGAACACGAGTGGTTAAATGAATTACTGTAGATCACACAGCCAGTGTCAGACACAGAGTGTAAATTCAAGTCTTCCCAACCTAAGGCTAGCTTTCTAGCCACAAGGCCATACTGAACTGAGGTCAAAGTGGATAAATTTGCAGCATCTATAAAAACCAAAGAACTAGGAAGAAACAAAGGAAAAATATATTTGAAAAATAAATTGTTGGAAATCAAGATTTCCAAAGAATGTATTTGTTATGGAATGGAGGGCAAAATTTTAAAAAATCACTCCAAAATCAGCCATTTGGTAAGGATCTGATACTAATCTGATTAATAATAATAATGATAGTATTTGGAATAATAAGTTAGCATTTATCTTTCTATCTATCTATTATCTGTGGTTTATAAACTGTTACAACTATAAAAAGTAGGTGCGAAAACTGAGGCACAGGAGATTAAATGATTTGTGTAGAATTACATAACTAGTAAATTTCTGATTCAAGATTTGAATTCAGATCTTCCTGGCTCTATATATCTATACTTCTATGAATTGGACCAATTAGCTGCATAATTTATAAAAATATAGTTATTTCCTAACTCTATATATCTGCTCCTCTATGAACTGGACCAATTAGCTGCATAATTTCTAAATATGTAAAGTTATTTCAAAACTATGGTCCAGTTCCTGATGGAACCAGGTTGAGATGACTATGATAAAGTAATAGTATAGTGGAACAAGGATCAGCCAGGTGATAACAGTATATAAAAATGTTTCTTGAGTTCAAATTCGGTCTCAGACACTTACTAACAGTGTGATCCTGGGTACTTCTCTTAACCTTGTTTGCCTCAGTTTCCTCATCTGTCAAGTGTATTGGAGAAGGAAATGGCAAATCATTCTGCCAAGAAAACCCCAAATGGGATTGGTCAAGAAGAATTGAACATGACTGAAATGACTGAACAATAACAGCAATAATGGAAATGACACTGGTCGTAGAGTGATACAATACCTGAGTTGAAAGCCTCAACTCTGCTATCCACTAACTGTGTGACTTTAGACTTACTATAACGAACCTCAATTTCTTCTATAAAATGGGGCTGATGGTACTTGTGTCAGGACTGTTGTAGAGAAATTGTTTTGTAAACCTTTAAATATTCTACCATGGTTTGTCCCAGGAGCAATGCCATTACAAGCACCCAGAATGAATGATTGAAGAAACAAAGGACAAAGGATGATCTCTGCATGGACAGATATTGCTCCTTTTCTTCTGAAATCCTGGTGAAGGGAGGGAGGAGTCTCCATGTCTCAGAAGAGCGCCTTGTGCTTTTCAGCACACTAGTTTCCTTACAAGGCAGAAGGAGAGGAAGACATTGGATGGCTGAGTTTGGGGAGCACGTTTTAGGCTGAAGCTATGTGAAACTCAAGTTTTGACAAAATTTTGCTTTAGCGGATGTGAAACCCACAGCTATCACATGTGACAGCAAATGCTGGGGGGCCTGGTGCCGGGGCAGAGGAGGAAGGCTGACGTAGCTCCTTGTCCATCTCACCACCTGTGAACTTACTGCCTCACGTGGTTGCTGAAAATCACTTTTTGAATTAAAGTAAAAGGGAACTTGTAATGGGAAAAAAAGGGGTGACTAAGTGATGGAGAGGATAGATTCCAAGGGCCCAGAACTGGGAACTTTACTTAGTTCAAATCTAGCCTCAGACACTCTATAGTTATGTGACTCTGGACAAGTCATTTTATCCTCTTTGCCTCAGTTTCCTCATCTGTAAACTGAACTGGAGAAGTAACTGGTAAACCATTCTGGTATTGTTAACAAGGAAACCCCAAATAGGGTTGTGAAGAATCAGACATGATTGAAAAATCTTATTTGAATTTGAATTATTTCAATTTGAAAATTTAAAAAACTTAATGGGGACATATATAGATAATCTATAGCCTATAGATAATATAGTATCAGTAATATATAGAAGATACATGTATATATGCATGTGATATATACATACATACATATATATGTGTATCTACTATATATTAGTCATATAGATAGAGTGCCAGCTCTGAAGTCAGGAGGACCTGAGTTCAAATCCAGCCTCAGATACGTAACACTAGCTGTGTGATCCAGGGCAAGTCATTAAACCCTGATTACCTCACCTAAAAACATACAATAAAAATGTCAGTTAAAAAAAAAAAGAAAAACAATGTAATGACAACAACAAATGGGGAAAAGTAATATAAAGTAGAAAGAGTGCTAAACTTAAGGTAAAATAGCTCAAGTACAAATCCAACTCTGTCACTTATGAGCCATGTGCTTCTTATAGCATTATCTGTAAAAGGCTAATCATGTTCATAGAACAGTAGAGATAATAGAGGAGCTGGATTTGGAGATGGAAGATCTGGGTTCACATCCTAACTTGTCCACTCCTTGGGAGACTGTGGGCATGTCATTTAACCTTCAAGGACCTCACTTCCCTCCCCTATAAGATAAGGGAGTTGAATGAAATTGTGCTAATATCTCTGCCAGATTTAAATTGGTGATCCTCTACCCTCCTCACCAGATTGTTTTGAATATTAAATGACCTAAGACTTTTGCAAGATTCTTTATATAGATTTATCTCTTAAGGGCTTCAGCCCGATTGTGAGGTATTCTTATCCCCATTTGACAGATGAGTAAAATGAGGTCCAGAGGAATTATAACAGAGCGGTGATTAGCCAGTGTCAGATCAGCTTCTGACTCCTAATACAGTCCTTTAAGGGCTAGGTTACACATGTAAGTCATCAGGTGGTAGTATATGGTGATATATAAATAGAGATACAAATAAACACATATCATGTATACTATACCACAGGCTATCTAAATGCTACATATATCACAAAATGAATATATGTGTGTATTAGTATAGCACATGTATTTGTAAATGAGATAATATACACAGGCATACCTATGTTCTATATTTTATTCATACTATCCTTTCTATAGGATTTATTATTTTTTAATTTATTTTATTTTATTATTATATTTTTATTATAATTATATAATATTATTATATTATAAATATTTTATTTACTTATTATAGGATATTTAAAAAGTACCAGCCCCTTTGTTTTCACATCAGTAAAATCATTTCAGCAGAGGGGCTAAATTGGTCTGAGGGTGACCAAATACCTTGAATTCATTGGCGAGTTGGGAATTGTCCTTCTCAAACACATGAAGACTTACCTTGGCAGAACAGGCAGGTGAGGTTACAACAGCCATAAATAAAGGCTGGCACTGTGGAACACTTAGGGTTGGGTCAGACAAGGTCATCCACTACATCCCAGACCATCACCTTGACTTTTGTCTTGCCACTAAACATCAATGAATGTAGAAGAGAGAGACTGGTGACTTTGTGCAACTCTGCTTCATTTAAATCCAATTCACATGAAAGTCAAGGCAACACCCATGTTATCATTGATCCTCTTCAAAAATGAAATATGAACAACAACAATACACATATACATATATATGCTGGTTGTTCCTGAAATCTTAGTTCTGTTTCAAATTATTAAAGCTTAAAACTAAACTAAAATTTCCCCTGTAAATATACATACATAATACATACAATTTGTGTTCTATATATTTATATTTGTAATATAAATTATGTTTGATGTGATATAAAATATGGTTATTTATGGTATTTTTTTGTAATACCAGTTCTCCAAATGGCATGGCGCTGATAAAAATTTGTTAAACTCTTTTGGTTCTAACTATGTGGCCCTCAGTGAATGACCTGGGATCAGGGACATTGGGGAAAGAGAGCTTTTGTCTTCAAAATGCCAGTTCCTTTTAGCCTAGGATGACAAAGACCTGGTGGTTCCTGCCTACCAGCTGTTTTCTAGCTTCCAAAAAACTCTGCTCTCTGGGCCAAGTTCTAATGGGCAGGTGTCCACATCATGAAGCCAACTTGGCATTATCCAGCACCTTTGTTTCAGGCTCCTCAAAGTGTCAGAAAGCTGAGGCTGCTGGGAATGGCTGGTTCTCATTACCAATAGGCAGGTGTGAAGCCAGTTGCTAGTTGCCTTGTCAAGATGGCTTGCGTTGCCAGGACTACTGTTCTAATGAGAGAGATTTTCTTCTGGGTGGTCAGCTTTGACCTCAAAGGATAACTTGAGAAAATAAATGAGTTCCCTGTTCCTACCCTTACTTTTCATGGCTGTTGAAGTCTTTGTTGAAGACTTCCTAACTGGATTTCTTATGTCCATTATATTCTCATTAGTATTGGGAAGCAGGATGGAGAATTAGAGACTGACCCTTGTATTAGGAAGAGCTGGGTCAATAACCTGCTGTAGATACTTACTAGCTGTGTAATCTCAAGTCATTTTGCCTCTATTTGCTTCAGTTTTCATATCTGAAAAATGAGGATAATGGTCCCAGGGTTATTTTGAACATCATAAAATGTTTAGCACAGTGGCTAGCACATAATATGTGCTTTATAAATGTTAGACATCATCATTATTAAATCCTGATATAGGTACTTACTAGCTATGTGATCCTGGTCAATTCATTTAAACTCTCTTAGTTTATTTCTTCATCTGTAAAGTGGGGATTATAATAATTACCTCCATTTAGATAATATATGTGTATATATACACACATTCAAATAGGTCTCTCTATGTATAGATATACGATGTACTTTACAAACCTTAGAATACTAAATCAATATTACCTATTATTCTTAATGCTTCCTAACAGGAAACACTTGAGGTTGATGGTATACTTGGGGAATGTTATAATAGGCAAAGATCAGGGCAAGGAGAAAAGTTCTAGCCAAGTTAACTGAATATACACTATTTTATTTCACAAGAATCTCAAGGATGTTTAGGAAGAGGGAAACAGTTAGGTTTAACTGACCAGAAGGTACTATTCCAGGATTAGAGATTATTGCCAATTCATGGGTCATGTCACTCAAAATTTTATGAGGAAGCCATTTTTGGCCCAGTGGTATGTCTCACAAATTTTCTACAGTGTCCTCGTTATAGATACACGTATTTTCCCAGGACATGGCTATCTCTCCATTTCAAAGGCTCCCACCCTCACTCCCAGCCTACACACTTTTCTTGGACAAACATATTTTTTGTGGCTTTGGACAAAAAAGTCCCACTTCCCGTTTGTATTGGCATTTCTGCATCTCCCTCTGACTTGATGCCAATGTCCTGAAGAAGCTTCCTCTGAACTCGGGTCACTCGATCTTGTTTTAGGTTTTTTCTACCCTGTGGTCATCAATAGTATAAGTAACTGGCTCCTCCCTTAAGTTTTAACCTCAGGAGCACTTCATGTCAGGGGCAATTGAGGGTTTCCTTGACTCAGTGGAAAAATCTGCTATCACTGCATAGAGAAATATGTCCATTAACTCAGTCAGAATTGCTTAGATGGCACCTGTCTACATAAAATATTAATTTTCCTGGATCCATACTGTGCAACTAGCTTGCTAATTGGATCAGGAGAAACTTTATTGTGAAATGTGAGAAATCTTCAAGGAGTCAAGAAGGCTATCTTGAAAGTAATGGTGCCTGTTTGTCATGGAACATATGCCTAAATCCTTATTTTATATTTGCAAACTAATATCTCCACATCAAAAAAAATCTCCTATTCCAACTATTCATTTCAGTTATCTGTGGAAGAATGGCATGGATTTTTATTTTTATTACAATATTATTCATATATAATATATACATTCATTTTATATATACATACACTTACATATATACCTACATATTGTTTATATATATATATACACACAGAGAGAGACAGAGTCAAAGATAGAGACAGAAATCGACAGTGAGAGACGCAGAGAAATTGATAGAGGAAGACACAGAGAGAAATAGAAAGAGACAAAGAGACAGAGACAGAGACAGACAGTAAGAGACACAGAGAGAAATAGACAGAAAGAAACACAGAGAGACAGAGACAGTAAGAGACACAGAGAGAAATAGACAGAAAGAAACACAGAGAGACAGAGACAGACAGTAAGAGACACAGAGAGAAATAGACAGAGGGAGAAGAGAGACAGAGAATGAAAGAGACAGAGACAGAGAGACAGGGAGAGACAGAGAGAAATAGACAGAAAGAAACACAGAGAGACAGAGACAGTAAGAGACACAGAGAGAAATAGACAGAAAAAACACAGAGAGACAGAGACAGACAGTAAGAGGCAAGAGAGAAATAGACAGAAAGAAACACAGAGAGACAGAGACAGACAGTAAGAGGCAAGAGAGAAATAGACAGAAAGAAACACAGAGAGACAGAGAGAGACAGACAGAGGGAGACACAGAGAGAAATAGACAGAGGGAGAAGAGAGACAGAGAATGAAAGAGACAGAGACAGAGACAGAGAGACAGGAGAGACAGAGAGAAATCGACAAAAAGAAACAGAGAGACAGAGACAGACAGTAAGAGACACAGAGAGAAATAGACAGAAAAAACACAGAGAGACAGAGACAGACAGTAAGAGACACAGAGAGAAATAGAGGGAGAAGAGAGGCAGAGAATGAAAGAGACAAAGACAGAGAGACAGGGAGAGACACAGAGAGAAATAGATAGGGGAGACAGAGAAATATTCAGAGGGAGACACAGAGATTCAGAGACAGAGGGAGATACAGAGAGAGACAGACAGAGGGAGACACAGAGAGACAGAAACAGTCAAAGAGACAGGCAGAGAGACAGAAAGAGACATAGAGACAGACAGAGGGAGACAGAGTGAGAGACACACACACTCACACACACACACACACACACACACACAGACAGAGACAGACAGACAGACATAGAGAGAAATAGAAGACAGAGAGAAATAGACAGAAAGAGACACAGAGAGAAATAGACAGAGGGAGAAGAGAGACAGGGAATCAAAGAGACAGAGATAGAGAGACAGGGAGAGATGCAGAAATAGACAGAGGGAAACAGAGAGAAATATTCAGAGGGGGATGCAGAGAGACAGGGACAGAGGGAGATACAGATAAAGACAGAGAGACAGGGAGAGACACAGAAATAGAGGGAGACACAGAGAAATAGAGGGAGACACAGAGAGACAGAGACAGAGGGAGACACAGAGAGACAGGGACAGAGGGAGACACAGAGAGACAGACAAAGGGAGACACAGAGAGACAGAAACAGTCAAAGAGACAGGCAGAGAGACAGAAAGAGACATAGAGAGAAACATATAGAGAGACACAGAGTCAGAGACATACAGAGAGAGAAAGACAGGGAGAGAGTGAAATAGAGGGAGACAGAAACAGAAACAGAGTGACAAACAGATAAATTCTTTTTAATTGTCACATTATTGGGTCATTTTACCCATAGTAGGATATGCAATTAAATGCACAATCTGCTGAGTTCCAAAGAATGCAGATTTAGAGTTAATTGGGATGTTAGATAAATTCTTCTAGTCAAACAGCAGTTTTACAGAAGAGGTAGTGGAGGCTCAGAGATTAAGATACTACGATAGTACTGGTAGCAAATAGGGGCATGAATTGAATGCAGGTCTTCTTCCTCTCAGGCTGGTTCTATGTCCCTTGCATATTTTCTCTGCCTTATGATAAATCTATGAATGCAGATATCTTGGACAGGCTTCATAGATAGACAATAAGCTGAGTATAGGAGGGGGTTTTATTTTTCCTTTGATCTTAAAGACCAGAGTCATCACAAGGATGATGTCTCAGCACATGTAAATTAGATTTAAGAGGCAGCGTTAGCAAAGTCATCAGCCTCACTCTCTGCTTCAGAATCACCCAAGTCCAGTGGCAAGACATAAATCAAGATGATTGGCGATGGCCCAAGATGCAGTGGGTGACCTTGGCCTTCTAAATTAAGATCTTCCCCAGGCCTCAGTTGGTCTGATGCAACAGTCAGTTCAATAAGAACTGGGTAAGAATTGAGACCAAAAAAAATGTCCTAATTTACCGTTGAAAAAAATATCAGCAGGAAGAAGGCAGTGGACCTGATTGCATTTGGGAAATTGTGCAAGGACCCCAAACTCTTGCTTGACTGAAAAACCCGTTTTTGACACCAACATTTTTCTGGTGATGCCGTATGGCTACAAATTAGGGAACATCATGATCAAAGAAGAATCAAGACAGGAAGTGACCCAAAGGACAATGGGTAGACACATATTGAGCACGTGTGGACTGCAAGATATTACCAATGGAATATAAAGGATGTCCCAAAAATCTTAGTGCTGTTTTTAAAAATTTAAAACTCCCTGTACTCTCTTTTCCTCTACAATGCTTACAACTCTTAGTGTTTCTTTGCAAACTCAGCTCTCATACCCCCTTCAGTGGGAAGCCTCCCCTTAGTTGTTAAAGCACTTTTCCAACTGAAATTATGTTGTATGTTTTTTAATCTGTTTTGATGTATTCTCCAAATAGATGTTACATTCTTTGAGAATAAAGGCAATTGACAGTTGCTTTATCTTGGTATCTCCATTACATAGTACAGCACCTTACATATAATAAATTATGTTAATATGTTGGAAAAAGGAACAACATTGAAAGAGTTAAGAGCTCTGATCAATACAATGGCTCACCCTGATTGCAGAGGACCAGCTATGAAACATGGTACTCGCTTCCTGACAGAGGGGTGATTGACTCAAGGCAGGTAATATGTCATTGTCCCCGTAATAACTACCTTCTGGGACTTTTCTCTACCATAATCACATCAACCCTTGTCTCCCACTCTGCTTCTAGCTTTGCTGTGCAGACTTTCAGCTTACTCCTTTTTAATCTTGCTGGCAGACTCATCAGGAGAAATTGTGAAAATTCTGTATCCACCCTCTGGCCCCCAGATCACCTCCTTGCTGAAGAAAGACTTGATCACCCTCTGGGTCAGCTCTGTGTTTATGAGTGATCAGTGAATAAAGTCAATCTCTTCCCCTTTTCATTTCTGGTGGGACAATATAAATCCTGGTGATTTATATTTATACTGTGATACATTCATGATTATTTGTTACAAGATGTGATCTGTGTACAGGTATCATTATTTCATCTTTTCCCCTTAACTCCCCTCTTTCCCAAGCTTCTCCATTACTGTCAAGGACAACACTTGCATTTCTTAAGAAAAAATTTTATTATTTTTATTTTTTTAAAAAAGCTTTTTATTTTCAAAACATATGCATGGATAATTTGACAACATTGACCCTTGCATAGCCTTATGTTTCAGGTTTTCTCCTCCTATTCTCTACCCCCTTCCCTAGACAGCAAGCAATCCAATATATGTTAACCATGTTAAAATATATGTTAAATCCAATATGTATAAACATTTATACACAAGAGAAATCTGATCAAAAAAAGAAAGTAAATAAGTAAGAAAACAAAATGCAAGTGAACAACCACAAAAAGAATAAGAATGATGTGTTGTGGTCCACATTCAGTTCCCACAGTCCTCTCTCTAGGTATGGATGGCTCTCTTCATCACAAGACTACTGGAATTGGCCTAAATCATCTCATTGTTGGAAAGAGTCATGTTCGTCAGAATTGATCATCATATAATCTTGCTGTTGCCGTGTACAATGATCTCCTGGTTCTGCTCATTTCACTCAGCATAAGTTCATGTAAGTCTCTCCAGAACTTTCTGAAATCATCCTGCTGGTCATTTCTTACAGAACAATAATATTCCATAACATTCATATATCATAATTTACTCAGCCATTCTCCAATTGATGGGCATCCAATCAGTTTCCAGTTTCTGGCCACTACAAACAGGGCTGCCATGCAGGTCCCTTTCCTTTCTTTAAGATCTCTTTGGGATAGAAACACTGCTGGGTCAAAAGGCATGCACAGTTTGATAACTTTTTGAGCATAATTCCAAAATGCTCTCCAGAATGGTTGGATCCATTTACAATGCCACTAACAATGTATTAATGTCTCAGTTTTCCCATATCACCTCTAACATCCGTCCTTGTCTTTTCCTGTCATTTTAGCCAATCTGAGAGGTGTGTAGTGGTATCTCACAGACTAATTTGCATAAGAAAATTTTTTTAGTTGAAATTCTGGATTTAACAAACATCAAATAAAATGAGCCTTGCCATTTATAATTGAAAAAGAAAAACAAGATTATATATGAAACTGTGAAACTCTGCTATGTATAGTTTATTTTTCCTTTAAATATATATCCTTATAAGTATATATTATATAAAAATATATACTTTATACTTATGAATATTTATAAATAGACATATATAAGTAAATATATAACAAAAGTATGTTATATACTTATGAATATATTACTATATACTTGTTATATATTTATAAGCATATTGTTGTATGTTAAACATTCAAGTAGATATTCTACTAGAGTAAGTATATTATAGAATTCAGGGGTCCTCAAACTACGGCCCTCAGTCCAGATGCAGCAGCTGAGGATGTTTATCCCCCTCACCCAGGACTATGAAGTTTCTTTATTTAAAGACCCACAAAACAAAGTTTTTGTTTTTACTATAGTCCGGCCCTCCAACAGTCTCAGGGACAGTGAACTGGTCCCCTATTTAAAAAGATTGAGGACCCCTGTAAGATGCTATACATATATTTAATATATAAGCATATCATATAATAATGTCATATACTTATGTTACATATCTAAATAGATATCATAATAAATATATAATATTCTATGTTAGTACCATAAACTTATACATAGTATATAAGCATATATTATACCACAGTAAATATATATAAGTAAATAATTACATAGGTATTATATATAAGTATATATTATATACAAAAACATATATTGTACTATATTATTCCCCTAATCAAGAAACTCCAATGGTTGAGATGATTTCTTGTAATTAAGCAGAATTTATAATACCATGATTTTATTTGAAAGTGCATATAACATTTAACACCTGTAGCATCCTCCAATCTCTCTAGTTTTTTTTTAAATAAACAGAAAGCTATTTTATTTCTCAGAAGACAATTTTCTAAGATAAAATATTTTTCATCTTCATTTTTGATTATTTTATTTTTATCTCAGTCTTTAAATATCTATTTTAGTGTAACTTTTGGCAATCTACACAATGATTAGAATTATACAGATATGTATATTTTAAATTTTTTTCAGATATGTATTTTATAACTAAGTAAACACACATGTATGCTACATATATGTATATATTAAATTTTATTTTTTTACTGATAAGGATGCAGAATGGTAGGTTTTTTTATGTGACCAGAATTTCTAGGAAGAGAGGATCTCGATGTATTTGGATTTCTGGATGGGAGATTAATTTCTAGGAATGCTGGGCTCTTGGTCAGGAGTAGAGTATATATAACAAGATCTGGAAAAATGTGTTTGCCTGGATATGTGGTTAAACAGAAAAAATAGAGAGAAGAGAGAAAATTGACTTCTGGGAGAGAAAATAGCTTTTGGTTTATTTTGTTTTAAAGAGAAAGATGGAAGGATTGCTACTGGTGTGAAATGGTATGTGCATTGTAAATTTTACTTTAATTACAAAAGATGGCTCATGAAATGGGAGTAATCTGGAAATGTTTGTAATGTAATAATAATAAACATCGATAATTTTTTTTTATTTCAAAAGCAATACATCATAATCCTGGCAAGAAACTATAATATAATAAGTAGATCAGAATTTTCAATTATCCAGATATTTGATGGCATTTCCTGTCTGCTAGAGCAAGTTAAATATTTACCATCTGGTCTATGTTTAGCAATTTCATTCCTCAAAAGGTGAAAGAAGCAACAAGTGGATATTCTAGACTAAATTCTATATAGGACTAAATTTTGGGAATGTGATCTATTACTGTGTGTGTGTGTGTGTGTGTGAGTGATGATATGATTCAGCCTCTCACCAGTGATGAGATCTGATGCCCTAAATCTATGGATCAGAGAAATACATTAGGACATGGCTTATTCTGTGCTAGTGGCTGGGTTTTGATTTCATCATAAATAGCTGCTCTTGAAGGAAACACTAATATTTTCCTTCTACTTGTTCACACCATCATTTTATTAGACAAGTTCCAAAGCTCCAGTCTGGTTTTGATTTCTTTTTTTAAATGTTATATTTTTACTTCTCTCAGAAACCCAAAGAGGCAATTTGTTTATTCACTAGTGTTTTCAACCAGCTCATTTTTCAGTTCACACTCAAGTCTCCAGGAGGTACTGAGGCTGAGTGAACGGCTCAGGAAAAACAGTGATTGGGACTTGCTTGCATTTTTCACATGGTTTTGCCAAAAGAAGCTTCCACGTTCAGACTGGGTGGCTTCAGCTCAAAAAGCTGCTGCAGCCTGGCATCCAAATCTGCTTTTTAAGAATGTGGGCTTGGAATTTAAACACATGCTTCTGAAAAACATTTATCCAGCACTCCTATTTTTCTTGTGAAATAAGAAACCAAACACCTCTTTGGATGGGGTTTAGAAGAATCTGAGAGAAATGAACCACAAGGTTTGAATTCATTTTTGATTGCCTTCCTCATTTGTATGGCTTTGATTTGGGAATCTGATTTGGAGAAAGGGCTACAACAGAAGTGATTTTGGAACCAAGGTTGTTTGAGGTTAACAGACCTCATTAGAGGCATTTGCTAGAGACCAGAAGCTCGTGAGTTTCTTTTCATAATACAACCTAAACCACAGCCACAGAATTTTGAACTTTGATAGAATAGCCCATTTTTTACTCAATGTCAACCAATCCTCCTCAACAACCTTTCATGCTCTTTCTGAAAGGTGCACCAGTGCTCAAATGGACCAGTGATTTCATCGATGCAGGTATTCCCTTTAGTGATACAGGTCACAATCCATTGATGCATATGTTGTCCTTGTCTGTCCCATAAATTCACCCCCAGGAGTCCATTTAGCATGCTGGGGCTTTCTTTGCATTGTCTTGACATTGTGTGAATACCAGTGAGCACACGGCTAGTCCCTTACTCTAGGTACAAGATCAGGCTCTCAGTTTTTCTGGTCATATTTTTTTCTAATGACATCCTTGACATCACTGCTGTAGAATTCCCCATTTCTAGTCTGTTGTAGCTAACGTACATTGGTGATGCAAATCTCTGCATTGCTGCCCTGGCGATATTCCCCTGGTAGTTTGTTTTTCAGAGATAAGTCCATGGCCTGTGGCTCCCACCTTATAAGCTATCAGATAGGGAATTTCTCCTTTCAGTTTTAGACATTTATTTGTATTGTATTCAAATGTCTTTTTAAGTTTGGTTATGAAGTATGAAATGCACAGTCTGTTAGCTCTGCTAGGAGCTATAGGAGATATAAATAAGGAAAAAAGTGGTGGAGGATTTGATGATTTATAGCTGATCTTTTTTTTTTTTCTGGTTTTGTAGCAACGTGAGATGTTAAGGGTAGAGTAACCATGAATAATATTATATTGGTTCGGGGATCTACTCTGCCATTGTCACTATGGACTCTGGAGTGCAGACAGAAATACTGGTCAGAATGCAAAGAAAGGCAAAATTTCATTGGTTTATTAATTCATCTATTCAGTCATCAAACATTTTCCCTCTCTCCTGCCAATATTAGGAGAGAATCAGATAAATCTTACCCATAGAAAAATACCCATTTTGATGAAACGAGGAAAGGAGAGAAAGAAGGTTGAAATTCCCAGCAAGGTCGGACATTGGGTGCCTGGGTGCCAGAAGGCACCATGAGGGAATAATACAGGCTAATAGGGAAGGGAGGAAAGCACCAAAGTCAAATTTTACCTCCTATATAATTTTGCTTAGGGCCAGTCCTGGACAGGAGGACAGAGCTGGGAAGTAGCCAGGACTTTCTTCCTCATTTAGGAAGTTCTTGAGGAGAGATGCTCTGAATCCATTGGTTCTCTTGCTCATCTCTTCCTAGTAATTCCAAGAGCCATTGTGGCTATCCTGGGGAATCTTGCAGCTGCTGTGGCCACATATGAGATATGCAGCATATCCCTCAGCCCTTGTCAGCCCCACAAATAACCCATTGAGTTGAGTAGGAGAAAGGGATAGACGCCCAGGCCTGCCATTAGGACTCTTCAATGGTACAACTGTTCGGACCTTGGTTGGGAGCCAGCCCTGATGCCATGCTGTTTTTTAAAGAGGCATTCTTCCCATGGATTGTGCTCTTGAGGCAGAGGAGCAGCTGAGGCATTAGAAAAGGTAGCTCCCTTGTTTCATCCAAGGCTCCACTGGCAAACAAGGAAACCACTTCCTCTTTGGGTTTTTTCCCCCTTTATTTATTTTGTTTGGGTCCCAAGCTCTTCTGTCTCATTCTCCCTCCTCCTTTCTCTTTCTCAATTAATGGATTTTCTCTTTATCTTTCTAATTGATGCTGAGACTTAGAAATTATATCAGGCTTCTGATCTTTTCCACTGGAATCAGATATGTTAGGGCTATAAGTCCAATTAAAACCTTCTGGGAATAGTTGTAGTTTTTGCTGTTTCTGTTGAACTCTTGAGAGTTGCTTATAACCTCCTTCCAAGTAAAAGAGAAGACTCTGTCAGGGCACAAACATTTAACTAGCCCTCACCTTTCTATAGTGCTCTCTCACAACCTATTTGTAAAAGGATTTTCTCCAGAATGTAAGCTACTTAAAGGGAGGATAAGCACATAGTAAGCACTTATTAAGCACTTAATAGAAGTATAATAAATGCTCATGAATGAGTTATCTTAGCTATTTTTGGAACTGTTTGATCTATCATTCCATCTATTCTTAGGTCTGAGAATCAATCCCTTCTATGATGTGGACCAAGGTTCAAGACTTGTTGCAATGTCCTCATCAGCTCCCTGTATCTGTATTGAATCTAATTTTCTTTAGTTTAGGAATCTTGCCATTATCAGAACAAAAGAGTGATAGCTTTGTGTGATCAAAATTCTGCAAACTTGTAATTGTGTGGGACGCCATTCAGTCTGAGAGCTCAGGAACAGCTGGATGGGTAGAATACCCTGTCTGGTATATATTTACAAAGATTCAGCAATTCTCATCCCATCTTCTTTGCCCTTCCAAAGGCAATGCAGTAATTAAAATAAACTGCCAATACTTATTCATTTAACAAAAAAAAAAAATATTACTCAGTGCTCTCTGATTGGACTGAATAAGGCTGGTCCTTTCCTGATGATTGGCTAACTAGGATAATTGGCAGTGATAGGTGATGAACTTGACTGATGAATCAGGTGTGAATAAATTCTCATCATGAGAAACTTCTGAGATATTCTTCTAGTTAGAAACCTCAATGCATACATTTTTTCCTTGGGAATCTTTTCACTTGCTTTTTTCTCACTCCTCTAACAAATTTCCCTTCTGAATCATTGTTTAACTCTTCAGATTCTTTGCTTTGGCACTTTTTACCTTCTCACTTTCTAATTTTTTTTTAGAAATGGGCTTCCTCCTATGTGATTTATTTGACTTCCCAGCCTTCTAGGTTGATGCTAAGTATTATGTGGACGAAGGAAGACAAATCATGGACCTCTTACTTCTCAAGGATCATTGGTTTAGAGCTGGAAGAGATTATATCTCTTCCTTTTCCAGAAAAGGAGATGAGGTCTAGAGAGGTCAAATAGCTCATCTAAGATCACAAGAGCACAAGTCAATGGCAGAACTGGAATTGAAGTCTTGGTCTTCTCAACTCTAAATTTCTTCCTACCATGCTGCCTCGAAGCTCAGGATCTAGTTGTGGATTCACAATGTTATAGAATAACTATATAACAAAATAAGGCAATACTGCAACAAGTGTCACAAAGTGGCATTAAATTAAATGTCAAGTGAAGTGGTGGAAATAAGAAATGTTGAGTTTCCTGATGAGAAAGGTCCCTGTCATATGTTATACTGCAGTGGTCCTCAAAGTATGGTCTAAAGAATCCTGGGAATCTCTGAAACCCTTTTAGAGGGTCTACAAATTCAAAAATAATTTTTATTTCCAATATGGTAAATGTCTATAAATATAATCCAGGTAAACAAAAACGCTTTGGAGAAATCCTCAATAATTTTAAATAGGATAAAGATACTGAAAACAAAAGTTTGAGAACCACTGTTATAGTCTGAGAAGTCTTCATGAGGGAGGAGGGGTTGAGTTCCTTGATGAGAAAGGCTCTGTCAGCTGTTATAGTCTGGGAAAGCTTCACAAGGGAGTTAGGGAATTGAGCTACCCTTGAGCTCAGAAAGGTAAAAGCTAGCTCTGCAGGGAAGAGGGCATTCTAGACAGCCTCTAAACAAAACCAGCCTCCTTATACATTAATGATCCTAGGGTCATAGATTGAGACATGGAAGGAATCTTAAAACTCATCTAGTCTCATTTTACAGAATGGGAAACTGAGTCTTAGATAGATCAACTGATTTGCCCACACCTCACAGCTGTTGAGCATTTAAGATGGGTCTCTAACTGCAGTACTCCCCTCACCATAGCATGCTGCCTCTGAATCCGAGACAGACATTAGATATCCCTCTATATACAGACAGACTTAAAAACAAAGAGAACAGGGCTTGGCAAACTGGATCTTATATTTTGCCAAACCCAAAATGTTTTATTTGGAGACCTTCTCAAACATCCTAGGCCACCAAATTCCCCTATCCCCATCCCACACCCACATCAAGAGTAATTTCCTAATCCCCTGGGCCAGCGGCTCATCCAGTAGTCAGCGGTCTCTCTGATCTTGTAGAGAAAAGGCTGGAGGGAATTCGCCTCCGTGTCTGTGTGGGTCAGTTAAGAAACTCTTACAAAAGAGAATGCTACTGGGGCTCTCTGGTCACTAGGGCTAACTAGATCTCAGATGTTCAACCTCTTATTTCTCAGGGTAGAACACGGAGACCTTCCTAGGGTCACAGTTAGTAAATATGAGCTGGTTCTTCCTGGTTTCATATTTCACATCCCACTTGTTTTCCTGAGCATATGAGGGGAGGTGAAGAGGTTGGTAGTTGGAAGCTTTTCTTATGGCAGCCATACTGAAGGACAGAGAAGATATGGACTTTCTTCCATTTCAGTAGCTCAGCATCCTCGGATGCTTATGAGGACTCGTGGGATGGACACGTTATTATAAATGTTGGCCAAACACGGGTTCCTGAGTCCTACCAGAATTGAAAAAAATGAAGATTCTTTAAATATTCTTTAGGAAATTTTGCTTGGAAATTGCATAAAAATTGAATTCTGTTTTTAAAAGGATCGTGCCAGCCCTAACATCCAACTAGCCAATGAATATTCAATTAAAAATTAGGGGTGCAGCCATGAGGCTCTGCTGGGCTATGAAATCTGCAATGTCTCTTCTCCCATTACATTCAAGGGTCATTTAAAAAAAAAAGAAAGAGAAGGCAAAGGCTGGAGGACTCCCAAGCAACAAAAAAGGGGACAAGGTGAAGGAGGGCAAAGGAGGAGCTTGCCTTGTGCTGAAGAAAGAGACTGAGAAATCTGACCCAGCTCTAGGAGTCTCACTCTTATCCCAGGCCATCTGGTTTTGTTCAGAAACGGAGTTTTCTTCCCACCTCCACTTGAGTAATGTCAAGTTTATGAGAAGCCTGGTCTCCAGGCAATGGGCTGAGCAAGAGGGGAAGCCTGAGGTTGGGGAATACGGGAACCCAGTGCAATAATGTTTGGTATGCTCTGGCTCTGGCACATTTTTCTGACCCTTATTCTATTGCCTAAACCTGAGAGCCCCTTGGGTTAGTGGAGGAATGAGAAGAAATGCTGCCCTGACTCAGGACACTGGTGTGTTCTCTAGCTCAAAAACTGGGCTAGATACCAAATGTCTTATTCCTGCCTTTGCCATTGGTTAGCTGTGTGATTTCAATCAAATGTATAAATAGAAATGCAATGGAGGATTTCTGCACTTGGGGCAAGAACAGAAATGATGTTGTCAACTTGGAACAGGGCAGGGAGAAAGACTCGAAACCCACATGTGAGGTAAGGCTGTGGCTGGAAGGCAGCTCAGTGAGATTCCCGTTTTAACTAAGTATTTTTGCTATTGGCCCTGGAGCCAAAAAGTTCAGGTGCCATCTCTGATACCTGCTTATTGTGTGTCCTTGTCATTGCCAGGTCACTCGTGATCATGGGACAGTAGTAACTCAGGGATGCTCTCTGCCTCCGCACATGGACCCTGCCTTCTCTTTCAGAACTCTGTTCTGACATCACTTGGTTCTAAGGCGAGGGATCCGATCTCGGGGTAGGAGCAGTGGTGAGACCCAGACCACCATTTCTCAGTTATCCACTGTGCTCCATGTTGGAGGTTTGGAGTGTGAGGGGCTGTGTGCAATCCCATAGACATGCCCCCCTTCAGTTTGGATGTTCAGTTGATTAATGACCATTTCTACTTTAACATGCCTCAAACTCAACTTGTCCAAACACAAACTTATCATCTTCTTCTATAGTCCACATCTCCCACTATTCTTTTAGCCATTCAGATTCAAAGCTTCTGAGTAAGTCTTGATGCTTTTTTTTCTACTTTATGGCCCATATCCAACCAGCCATCAAATTATGTGACTTCTACCCCTATAATATATTTATGCCCACTTCCTCTGCCATCTTCTCTCATGATAAGTCTCTCTTCATATTCTGCTTAGACTATTAAAAAGGTTTTCGACTGGTCTTCCTGTCTTTAGTCAATCTTTCTGCCAAAACAATTTTCCTATTATATGAGTTTGTCCAGGTCACTTCCCTGTTCAAAATGATTCCCCATCACTTCCAATTGTTAAACTGCAAACTTCTCTGCTTGAAATTTAAAACTTTCCACAATTTAACTCCAATCTTTCTTTCTAGCTATACTTAAAATTCTTTTCAAGCACTCTTAATTTTCGGGTTGGTATAGAGCAAGATTTCTTAAACTCTTTTCACTTGGGACCATTTTTTGCCCAAGAAATTATATACCCCAGGCATATAGATATATAAAATAGTATACAAATACAAATCACACATTTACTGATAATAAATCATAATTTCATGACCCCCATATTCAGTGACAAGATCCCATATGGGGTATGAACCCACAGCTTAAGAAGATGGGGTAAAGAGGATAGAATGCCAGAGTGATCTAAGTTTGAATTCTACATTACTTAGTAGTTTTGTGACCTCTGGTTGAGTTTTGAGCCTCAGATTCCTCATCTGTAAAACAGGGATAATAGTAGCCTCACTCACTAAGATGTAAATCCTTTCCTTCTTTCAAATTCAGATGCTTCTTTATCCATGAAGCTTTCTTGGATGCCTAAGCTAGAAGTGGTCCCTTTATCCCCTATTCCATCATTCCCTTTTTGTAACTCTATTATGTATTTGGCCTATTTATAATTTAATTTACATTACAGTCATTTCAGTGTATCCCCTTACTACAGTGTAACCACAATGAGGGTAGGGGTTGTATAATATTTAATCTTTGTATCCTTAGTGCCTTTTCTGGACAGTCTCTCTACCTCTGCCCCTGCTACCTTTTCTCACTCTGGCAATGCTTTCACTCTATGACTTCTTCCTCCATTTGGTGAGTTCCTCCTCAAATCTCCATTCAAGGAAACACAAAGTCAAGCTCACTTTAAAGAAAAGATGGGGAACTTGGGCTTCTTTAGTCTATGGATGAGCAATTTAATAACAATATAATAGAATAACAATAACAGTTAACTTTATTTGTAAGTTGTCTATCAAAAGAATCTGACATTTAGTAAAAATGAATTGGGAATCCTTGATGCAAAAGGGATTTAAGGGATCTGACTAGATATAGCAGGGTAAAGACTGCAAACTTCTCATATGGATTTCGAATGAAAAACTCAGACTTCCAGAGAACATTAGGAAGATTATGTCTGTAGAGTGGGATTGAGGAAAGTTTACTGCTCTGAGAACTACAGAAGGAAGAATAACAGGTATGTTCAAGACTGTGGAACTTTTAGTAGCCTAGTGATCTAAGTCAGACAGTTACTAATTTTGTTCAAAGGTCATTCCAAAACACCCAGAATAAGCATTAGTTACATTATGATCCATTAGTAATTTGGAACCAAAGTGATGTTAACATGGTGTTGAAACAGGGGAACTTTGACTTCCTAAAACCCACTGAGAATAAGCCAGGAAGCCATGAAAATGGGCAAGGCAAGTATTATTATGAAAAAATTAAAAAACAGGATGAACTTTTGAGTTTAGTAACAATGATACCTTTATTTTTATAGTACTTTATAACTTTTTTCTCTTTTTTCTCTCTCTTTTTAATTGAGTTCTGAATTTTCTTCTTCCCACTACTCTCCCCGCCCCCATTGTGAAGGCAAGAAATGTGATACTAATTATACATGTGAAATCATGCAAAACATTTCTATATTAGATATGTTGCAAAAAAAGTAGAAAAATAATGTTTAAAAATTATGCTTCAAACTACATTCAGACTCTCAGTTCTTTCTCTAGAAGTAGAGAGCATTTTCATCATAATTCCTTTGTAATTGTCTTGGATCATCATCTTGATCATAATAGTGAAGTCATTCATAATTGATCATGATATAACATTATTCTTACAGTGTACAGTGTTCCCCTGGTTTTGCTCATTTCATTCTGAATTAGTTCATATAAGTCTTTCTGGTTTTTTTTTTTAAATAACTTTTTATTGACAGAACCCATGCCAGGGTAATTTTTTACAGCATTATCCCTTGTACTCACTTCTGTTCCAATTTTTCCCCTCTCTCCCTCCACCCCCTCCCCCAGATGGCAAGCAGTCCTTTACATGTTGAATAGGTTACAGTATATCCTAGATACAATATATGTGTGCAGAATGGAACAGTTTTCTTGTTGCACAGGGAGAATTGGATTCAGAAGGTATAAATAACCTGGGAAGAAAAACAAAAATGCAAGCAGTTTATATTCATTTCCCAGTGTTCTTTCTTTGGGTGTAGCTGCTTCTGTCCATCCTTGATCAATTAAAACTGAATTAACTCTCTTTCTCGAAGAGATCCACTTCCATCAGAATACATCCTCAAACAGTATCATTGTTGAGGTATATAATGATCTCCTGGTTCTGCTCATTTCACTTAGTATCAGTTCATGTAAGTCTCGCCAGTCCTCTCTGTATTCATCCTGCTGGTCATTCCTTACAGAACAATAATATTCCATAACGTTCATATACCACAATTTACTCAACTATTCTCCAATTGATGGGCATCCATCTAGGTTTTTCTGAAACCCTTATGCTTGTCATTTCTTATAGCACAGTAATATTCTATTATAATCATATGCCAACGACTTGTCTGGCCATTCCCAATTGATGGGTATCCCCTCAATTTCCAATTCTTGACCACCACAAAAAGAGTTGCTATAAATATTTTTGTAAAAATGGATCCTTTTCTCTTCTCCTACCCTCTGCCCCACCTTGATCTTTGGGATACAGATCTAGTAGCAGTATTGTTAGATCAAAGAATATGCACAGTTTTATAATCCTGTGGGCATAGTTCTAAATTGGTTTCTGAAATGGTTGGATTAATTCACAGCTCCACCAACAGTGAAGTAGTGTTCCAGTTTTTCTATATCCTCTCCAACATTTGTCATTTTTATTTTCTGCCATATTAGCCAATCTGATACATATCAGATGGTACCTCAGAATTGTTTTAACTTGTATTTTGCTATTCAGTAATGGTTTAGAGCATTTCTTCATGTAATTCTAGTTAGCTTTCATATCTTTGTCTGAAAACTGCTTTTTTTTTTTTTTGCCAATTAGAGAATGACATTTTTTTAAAACAAATTTAACTTTGTCCTTATATATTTGAGAAATAAGGCCTTTCTCAGAGAAACTTGCTATAAATTCCGCAACCCTCCCCCCCCCCCCCCCCCCTATCGCTCTCTGACACAGTTTTCCTGCTTTCCTGCTAGTCTTGGCTACATTGGTTTTACTTGTGTAAAACTTTTTAGTTTATCATAATCAAAATTATCCCTTTTACATTCTGTGTTCCTCTCTGACTTGTTTGGTCATAAATTCTTCCATTGTTCATAGATCTGACAAAAACTATTCCATGCTCCCCTAATTTGCTCATGGTATCACTTTTACTTCTAAACTATGTGTGCCTGTTTTGACCTTATCTTTTTATATGATAGGAGATGTTAATCTTTTCCTAGTTTCTGTCAAATTGCTTTCCAGTTTTCCCAGAAATTGTTGTCTAATAGTGAGTTCTTGTCCCCAAAGCTGGGATTTTTGTATTTAATCAAATACTATATTACTATGGTCATTATTTAACCTGTATTGTGTACCCAATCTATTTCACTAATCACTACTCTCTTAAGCAATATCAGATTGGTTTGATGAAATAGAATTTGAGATCTAATATTGAGATCTAGTATTACCACTTTCCTTCACATTCTTCCCCTGCAACTGATTCCCTTGATGTCCTTGACCTTTTGTTCTTCCAGATAAATTTTTTTTCTAGCACTAAAATAATTTTTGGTTAATTTGACAGGCCAACACTGAATAAGTAAAACAATTTGGATAGACTTGTCATTCTTATTATATTAGCTCAGCCTTCCATTGAGCAATTAATATTTTTCCAGTTGTTTAGCTCTGTTTTTATTTGTGTGAAAGGTGTTTGTAATTGTGTTCATATAGTTCCTGAGTTTGGTTTGGCAGGTAGGCTTCCAGTATTTTATGTTGTCCACAATTATTTTAAACAGTGTTTTTTTTTTTTTTTTTTTTTTTAATGTCTTCCTGCTGGATTTTGTTGGCAAGATATAGGAATGCTGATGATTGATGTGGGTTTATTTCATATCCTGCAAATTTGCTAAAGTTGTTAATTGTTTGAACTAACTTTTTAGTTGATTCTCTAAGTTTCTCTTGGTATACTATCATACTATCTACAAAAAGTGATACTTCTGCTTCCTCACTGCTTAGTCTAATTCCCTTAATTTCTTTTTCTTTTTTTATTGCTATAGTTAGAATTTCTAGTATATTATTGAATAATGGTGGCGATTATAGGCATTCTTGCTTCCATCCTGAGCTTATTGGGAAGGCTAATTCCTATTATAGATAATGCTTGGTGATGGTTTTAAATAAATACTACTTATCATTTTTTGTTTTTATTTTAATTTATTATTTTTATTTTCTCCAGTTAAATGTAAAATGATTTTTTTGTTTATACATGTCCATTCATTTTTACATATTTTCATATGAATCATGTTGGAAGAAAAAAATCAAAATAAAGGAGGAAAACTACAAGAAACAAAACAGAGAAAAAGATGAAAATAGTTTGTGTTGATCTACTTTGAGTCTCCATAGCTCTCTCTCTGGATGCAGATGGTATTTTCTATCCAAAGTTTATTGGGATTGCCTTGAATCACTGAACCACTGAGAAGAACCAAGTCTACCATAGTTGATTATTTCATAATCCCATTGTTGCTTTATACAATATTTTCCTGGGTCTCCTTGTTTCACAAAGCTTCACATTACAGAACAATAATATCCTATTACTTTCATATACCATAACTTATTCAGCTATTTCCTAGCTGATAGGTATCTGCTCATTTTTCAATTCTTTGCCACCACAAAACAACCTGCTACAAACATTTTTGCACATATGGGTCCTTTTCCCTCTTTTATGATTTCTTTGGAATATAGACCCAATAGTGGCACTATTGCATCAAAAGGTATGCACAAGCAAGATGATTGTATAAATATGTGTACATATATTGAATTTAACATATTTTAACATATTTAACTTATATTGGATTATTTGCCATGTGGGGGAATGGAAGGAAGAGGGGAAATTTTGGAACACAAAGTTTTACAAGGGTCAATGTTGAAAAATTATCCACGCATATGTTTTGAAAACAAAAGGTTTTAATTAAAAAAAAGGTATGCACAGTTTTATAACTCTTTGGGCATGTACTACTAATCATTTTAAGGATATTTGTATTTATTTCTTTAGTTTCTAAATTTTTAAAAATACAAATGTGTTGTATTTTTTCAAAACTTTTTTCTGTATTTTGAGATAATTATATTATTTTGAAGCAGACCTACATTTCACCTAGTCATAATGCATAATCTTTATGATATATTAATGGAACCTCCTTCTTATTATTTCATTTAAACTTTTAAAAAATCAATATTCATTAGGGAAATTGGTCGACAATTTCCTTTCCCTATTTTTGCTCTTCCTAGTTTATTTCAGCACCATAGTTATGCAGTAAAAGGAATGTATTAGGACTCCTTATTTACCTATTTTCCCCCAAAATCATTAGTAGAGTATTGGAATTCATTGTTCTTTAAATGTTTTGTAGAATTCATTGTAAATCTATCTGGTCCTGAAGAATTTTTCTAAGTGAGTTCATTGATGGCTTGTACAATTTCTTTTTTTTAAAATAGAGTCTTTAAGTATTCTTTTTCTTTCTCGGTTAATCTGAGCAATTTACATTTTTGTAAATATCCATTAATTTCACTTAGATTGTCAGGCTTATTAGCAGATAATTGCACAAAGTTGATCCTAATAATTGCTTTGATTTCATCCTTATTGTTAATGCATTCACCCTCTTCATTTTTGAGTCTGGTGATTATTTTTTTTAAATCAACAAATGATTTATCTATTTTATTGTTTGTATATTTTTAATAAAATTGGCTTCTATTTTTATTAGTTCAATGTTTTCTTACTTTCAATTTAATTACTCTCTCCTTTGATTTTCAGGATTTCCAATATGATGTTTAATTGGAGATTTAAAATTTGTACTTTTTCTAGTTTTTAAAAATTATATGTCCAGTTCATTAATCTACTCTTTTTCTATTTTATGTAAAATTTCTCCTAAGCCCTTCTATGTCTGTATCCCTTGGTGTTTTAGTAATGTCATTCTCTTTTCCTCCAATTCTATTACTAAAGCTTTTTATTTTCAAAACATATGCATAGATAATTTTCAACATTCACCCTTGCAAAATCTTGTTCCAAATTTTTTTCCTGCCCTTACCTCCATCCCTTTCACTACATGGCAAGCAATCCAATATGTGCAATTCTTCTATACATATTTCTACAATTATTACACTGCACAAGAAAATCAGATCAAAATGGAAAAAAATAAGAAAGAAAACAAAAAGCAAGTAAACAACAACAAAAATTGAAAATACTATGTTTAATCCACACTCAATTCCCACAGTCCTCTCTTTGGGTGAAGATGGCTCTCTCCATCACAAGACCATTTGAATTAGCCTGAATCACCTCGCTATTGAAAAGAGCCATATCCATCAGAATTGATCATTGTATAATCTTGCTATTGCTGCATACAATGTTCTCCTATTTCTGCTTACTTCACTTAGAATCAGTTCCTGTAAGTCTCTCCAAGCCTCTTTGAAATCATCCTGCTGGTCATTTCTTATAGAACAATAATATCCCACAACATTCATCTACCATAACTTATTTAGACATTCCCCAGTTGATGGATATCCACTCAGTTTCCAGTTTTTTGCCACTACAAAAAGAGCAACTACAAACATTTTTGCATATGTGGGTCCCTTTCCCTTTTTGATTTTCTTCTTTCCTTTTTATAATCAAATTAACTAAAGGTTTATCTATTTTGTTGATTTTTTCATAAAACCAGCTCTTAGTTTTGTGTATTAGTTCAATAATTTTCTTACTTTCAATATTATTAATTTATCCTTTTATTTTCAGAATTTCAAATTTGGCATTTAATTGGGGGTTTTTGGTTTATTGTTTTTCTAGTTTTTTTTAGTTGTATGCCCAATTCATTGATCTTCTCTTTCTCTATTTTATGCAAGTAAGCATCTAGAGATATAAAACTTCCCCTAAGAACTGCTCTCATAAATTTTGGTATGTTGTTTCATTGTCATTCTCTTGGATGAAATTATCAGTTGTGTCTCTGTTTTATTCCTCTTTTGAATTTTTTCAAGAGAGCCTTATCAGATGAAGACCAACTTATATCACTCTTTGGGGCTTCATCTGGCAATTACTTGTAGTTCGCGTCCTGAGGGCTTGAGATTTGTTCTTCTCTATCTCCATAAGAGCTATCTCTGGTCAGAGCTCCTTTTGCTTTTTTGCTTATTTTTAAAGTTTGAGGTCTGGAATGTCCTAGACATTCCTCTAACAGAAAATTCATGCTGTCCTGGGGCAGTGATGCTGACTTCCTTCCTGTGCTGGCTGGGCATGGCCAAATTCTACATTTTTCTGGAATTTAGTAGTTGTCTTTTGTAGTTGCATTGGAGGTCTCACAACTTGTCTGCTGATCCACTGGCCTCTGAACCAGGATAGAGTAGCTAATGCTGCTGCATTTTGGCTAAGATCCTCCTGGTAGATTCCCTAGGAAAGGCAGACACTACATGGCCTTAGTCCTTGCGCTGTGCCTGTTCCTGTTCCCCTTACCATCTGATTGAAATAGACCTTTTCTGAAGTTCTTTCACAATATCTTCTGCTGGAAATTTGTTACATTCCAAACATTTGCATGTTCTATCACTCCAAAACCAGTTGAGGGGCTTGATCTGGTGTTGATCTGAGGGAAGCCAAGAAGAACTCAAAGACCTGTCTACTCTTCACCATCTGGCTCCACCCCTGTCATTTTTTTTCATGAAATTACTTATCATTTTTATGATTTGTTCTTTGATCCATTTATTCTTTACAATTAGATTATTTAGTTTTCAATTAATTTTTATTTGTTTTTACAGCTTTCTATTCAATGTAATTTTCATTGCATTATGGTTTGAAAAAATGGATTTAATATTTCTGCTTTTTTCCATTTTTGAAGTTTGTATGCTATTTTTATTATTGTATTACTAAAGCAAATGGGCATTTTTTTTTGTAAAGGTGACATATACACCTGAGAAAAGGTATATGCTTTTTAATTTCCATTCATTTTTTCCAGATATCTTTTATATCTAATTTTTCTAAAATTCTATTCATCTCTTTAACTTCTGCCTTATTTATTTTATGGTTAGATTTATCGAATTCTGAGAGGAGAAAGATAAGATCCCTCGTGAATAGTTTAACTTCCTTTAAATCATTTGACTTTTCCTTTAAGAATTTGGATTTTATGTCCTTTGGTGAATATATGCTTATTAATGATATTACTTCATTGTGTAGGGGGATAAGAACTGGATTCTCACTCAAACCATTGTCTAGCTTTGTGAGCGAGGTGCAGTAGAAAAGGAAACAAGTTATCTGAAGTTTCCTCAAGCATAAAATAAAATATTTAAACTCTAAGGTCCTTCCAATTTTAATATTCCACCCTGAGGCAGTAAGTAAAACCTTTGGGATCTAAGAGGGATATTTCTCCAAAGTCATGAAGGTGGCAATGTTAGTGCCTTTGTCTTCTGAGTCCCGATTCACTTAGTTCATTTAAAGTTTTTGTTCCTTGTCTTACTTGAAGGTGGGGTGGAATAATGATTAGAGTCTCTTAGTCAGGAGGCAGGTTCAGATCTCATATCAGGCAAGTTCACTAAAGCAATGATCCTAGAGTCCCTCAGAGCCTTAGTTTGCTATGTGTAAAGTAAGGTTAATAATGTATCACCTACTTTACTAACTAATTTAAAGTATTTCATATAGTCATAGATAGTTAGCAGGGACCTCAAAGGTCAACCAGTGCAATCCTCTCATTTCACAGATGAAGAGATCGAAACCCAGGAGGTTAAGTGCTTATCCTATTGTCACACAGAAACTGAATGTCAGAGTTAATATTTAAACCAAGGTTCTTTCAATCCAGAATCAATACTTTCTCCATTGTAGCATTTGGTTTATTTTGTTAAAAGAAGCCCAGGAGAGAGACCTGTGCAATACCCATACTAAGGGTATAGAGAACAGTGATGTTCTAACAATGATTTTTCTAGACAGGCAGAGACTAGAGAACAATTATCATGAAGCAACAGAGGAGGGAGAGTGTCCAGGAGGAAAGAGTGTTCAATGGTATTAAAAGCTAGAGAAAGATTAAGGTAGATGAATACTGGAAAAAGGCCATTTGATTTAGCAATGAGGAGACCACTGACAACCTGTACTTTTAATCCAATAGTAGGGTCAAAAGCCAATAGACAAAGGTTAAGAAGATAGAGTGGGTTGTGAGGAAGGAGATGATTCTTTTTAGAAGTCTGACAGTGAAAGGGAGAAGTAATAAGGATAATAGTTTGAGGGAATGTCAGAGTGAAGTGAAAGCTTCTTAAGAACATGGTGACTGGAGCACATTTGTTAGATACCTGGCTGATTGCTGCCCTTCGTTCTGGAAATAACATTAATCATTATGTTAGAGTCCAGCTACAGTGTCTGACTGTGGCTGATCAGACCAATAGGAGCACAGAGTACTCTGCCACGGGACACAGACAGTCCCCATGAATGTTTGGGGCGGCTTCTCTAATTTTGTGCATTTCATGTTTCCTTTGGACTAATTCAGTTCTGTTTTGCTCACAGAGCACAGCATCTTCCCTGATGAGGGCACGCCATGCTGGCAGTTCTGTGCCAGTGTCTCCCATGTTATACAATCAATTCTAAAGTTCTTCAGAGGGATCCTGAGAGTCAGGGAGAAGGAGTGAGAAAGTAGGTAAAGATATCAAGAGGTTTTGAGGTATTGAATAAGAAAGAAGAAGGTGCTCATGTCAAATGGCTAATAAAAGCCATTTTTAATAGAATAGGAGACAAAGAGGCAACTGATGGCAATAGAAAGGACCCAGAGGAGAATAAAATTTAAAAACCTCTTTTTGGATCTGTGCCCAAATCTCAAACACATTCAGTTCTCCATCTTCAAAATTCTCATAATGACCATTAGTTATAAGCAGATCTGGGAAACCTTTTCCCAGACTGTGGGATGCATCTCAATATAGAATCCAGGCCCTGGGTGCCCCGTCACAAACCACAAGGTCTGCGTTGGTGACCAGTACCTTTCTTTTTTAAGTGTAAACTAATAAAGCAATGAAAAGAAATGAGGGCAGCATTTGTTTGCAGTTTGAAATGCTGACTTTTTAGGGGCTTTAGTCAATAAGGAACAGGAAAAGTTTCACCTAAGTTTTCACCACCATATTTGGAAGTAAGGAGAACCAGAAGGTGAATAGTTAGGTAATTAATGGAGAAGGGGAAAGGAAGGTGTCAGGGGACCTCATGTGGATGTCTCATCAGCCAACTCTACCATCTGCTGCTTCCACTGTGTCTGATCTTATCTGATTCACACTGCTCATGCATCTGCTCCCATCGTGACCTGGGACCCAGGAATCGTGAATGTTCTCACTGGGCAACCTGAGGGTCGATAAGGATCAAGTTATCACCCAGCTTCCTGCTTGGACTCTGACTCCAGTCTCTTCAGCATAACTCCTGTGGCTTCTCTCTTATCTCAGTTCTGCTTTATTCATCATCACAGGTATTCAGAAACTCTGGGTAAAAATATCTGGTTAAAAACATTATTTACAGTATCCTTAATTCCCCATGGCAACTTGGCCAGAAAGAAACACAAAGATTTTACATTGGTTATGGTTACAGAGTGTAATCTGAAGGAGGATCCAGCAAAAGAGACAGAACAAGCAGTCATAGGTAGGAAAACTAGGAGGGATTGGTGTTGGAAAAACCTAGGGAGAACAGAGTATCAGGGAAGAAAGCGTGATCAGCGGTGTTAAAGGCTGCAGAGAGATCAGGGACTTAAACACACACACACACACACACACACACACACACACACACACACATATGTGTGTGTGGTGTGTGTGTGTGTGTGTGTGTGTGTGTATACATATATAAGTCCCTGATCTCTCTCTCTCTCTCTCTCTCTCTCTCTCTCTCTCTCTCTCTCTCTCTTTCTCTCTCTCTCTCTCTCTATATATATATATGTATATATATATGTATATATATATATATATGTGTATGTATATATATATATATATGTGTATGTGTGTATATATATATATATATATATATATGTTGTGGGCACTGAATAAATGCTTGTTGACGAATTGAATGTCTCCTGAAATGTCCTGAGACATTACCATATATTTAAAGTCAAAGGACTCAGGTTCAGATTTTAATTTTGTGGGACCTAGGACCAATCATTGAGATAATTTGGGCCTTAATATTTTCTTCTCTGCAAAATGAAGGAATTGGACAAAGAACTTCTAAGATCTCTCCCACCTCTAAATTTTGGACTATCTATGACTTGGAAGTGGGGATAAAATGGTTCCTGATATGGTGAAATAATTATCATTTAATTAAATAGTGTCAAACCCAGGTAGAAATGGATCCTGTCTGGGCTCAAATAGATTTAGAAAATCACAAGTTAACATTATTCTAAATTCTATTGTGTATTTATTTATTTTGTTAAACATTTTCCACTTAAATTTTTAATGTGATTTTGCCCACTCTCCATTTTGACACCTCTGATTTAAATTCTATTTAGTTTATGGATGTCCTAGGCCCTCTACCTTTCCCACCAGTGTTAGTTCTCTGGAATATAAGCAACAAACTTGAAAGGTTTTCTGTCTAACAGTCTTCATCTAAAGATTAGAAATTTACAACTCATGATTTTATTTTATTTTTCTCCATGACATGTAAAATCAATTTTTAACATTTGTTTTTAAAACTTTGAGTTCCAAATTCTCTTCCTTTCTCTTTCTACCCCACCCCTCTTTACTGAGAAGACAAGTAACGTTATATATATGTAGTCAAGCAAAACAGTCAATGTTAGTTGTGAAAAAAATAGAGCAAAAACAAACAACAATAAAAAAGAAAAAAGAGTAAAAATGAATGCTTCAATCTGTATTCAGAAACCATCATACAACTAATGATTAAAATCAAATTTTCGCATAACTCATATATTTCATATCTTCATTTTCAAAATTTTCCTTTCTCTTGACCCTTTTCCTACTGTCTACCAATATGCTTATGTCTTCCTCTATCTTGAAAAACAGCAATAGGTGATACTTTTATTCCTGTAACTATTTATCCATTACTCTTCTGTCCTTTGTTGCTAAAGTCCTTCAAAGGTTATCTACAACAGGTGCCTCCACTTTCTCTACCCTGAGTGTATTATTAACCTCTTAGGAACTGGCTTTTGATCTTAACATTCCACAGAAACAATTCTCTCCAAAGATCTCTGGGTTGCCAAATCCAGTGGCCTTTTCGAAATTTTTATTATCCTTGACCTCTTCGCAGCCTTTAACATCCCTGATCACTCTTTCTTCCCTGATACTCTGTTATCCCTAGGTTTTTCCAACATCAACACCATTCCCTCCTGGTTTTTCCTACTTATGATTACTTGTTCTGTCTCTTTTGCAGGATTCTCTTTTAACCCTAAATCCCTTAGCATTCTGTCCTGGGTCCTCTTTTCTTCTCCTTCTTTACAACTTCACTTGGTAATCACCATCAACTCCCATGGATTTAATTACAATCTTTATGCTGATGATTTTCAAATCAACCTTTTCTGCCCCAATTTCTCTGTTGAACTCCAATCTTACTGAACTTGATGTTCAGTAGACATCTTAAACTCAGTATGTCCAAAATAGAACTCAACTTTTCTTATCAACTTCTTATCTTCCCTATTACTGAAGAGAACAATGGCACCTTCCCAGTTCCCCAGGCTCACAATTTAGGAATCATTATGGACTCTTCACTATCTCTCACCCCATATCCAAGCTATTGCTAAGGTGATTTTCACTTTAATAATAGTCAAACATGGTCCCTCCTCTTTCCTAACATTACCTCTAGTATAGCAATATGTAGGCTTTCATCCCCTTATGCCTTGATTATTGCAAAAAGCCTGTCTGTCTCAAGTCTCTCCCACTCTAATTAAGTGATTTTCCTAAAACTAAAATCTTCCCTAAGTATACAGGTTATGTAGATACAGAATATGTTAGAAACAAATACAAGACAATTTCCAGAAGTCAGAAAGGCACTATCAGCTGGGAGAAGAGGATTGAGGGCATTCCACTGAATATTGGATCTTGAGCTGAATTTTGAAAGAAGGTAGAGATTCTAAGAGCCATTATCATGGCAAGAGAGAGGAGTAACATGAACATAATTTCTAGAGATTGGTTTGGTATTTGAGTAAGACTTGGAGGTGACATGTTCCTACTCCTTATTCTATTGGAAAAACAGAAAGCAGAGTGATCACTGGGAAGTGGGAAGCATTTAAATCTAAGGGAATAGTTTTTTTTGGGGGGGGGATGATTTACTTACCCTGTTGGAAATGAGAGTTAAAAATAAGGGGAAACAGAGTGCATGAAGACTTAATTCCAGGGGATAGCGAGACTTTGCTCAGCCCTGCTGAGGAAGTGAGTATTCAATGAATTCTAGGGACTTGATTCTGAATGCAGACCTTCTCTGAACTGATTAAATGGAATTAACTCCCCAGTCCAGAATCCTTACAACCCCCTGTTGCTCTTCGTGCTCCAACTCTTTGTTTTATATCTCCTGAATTCTCTTGGAACTCTGAGGAATTTATTAATGAGACCCAATTATGGGAAATTGCAGGTTTTTAATCAACCTGCACATAAGCCTGTAAGGGCTCTGCTTGCTCCCTGAAGAGAATGTATATTAAATAACATTTTAGACCAACTGAATACTTTGTGCCCCCTTTCTCCCACCACTTATCTGTTCCCTTCATCTTCCCTTTAATTCCTCCCCCTTTTCCTCATCCCTAACTTTCACGCTGAATGATTGCCCTGTAGCTGACTACATATTGGGAAAGTCCCTACTTTGGACAGTGAAGTCAGTTACAAGGCTCCAGATTGTGGGACATTGCTGGATTCTCCCCAAGTACTTGCTAAGGGGTGGGGGTATGTGAATGTTCTAGTCCCCTCCCAGCTCCTTTCCTGCTACTATTGGGATTTCCTTCCCAAAGCAGACAATTTAAAGGAATGCTCAGAGGCGAGATCTCTCCACATAACACTTTAAACAGGTTTGCCCAACACTAGCACTTGGAGAGGAAGCATGCAAAGAGTCAGGTGGGAAAAACCGAGCAGAACCAAGTGTTGTTCAGCTGTCAGCCTTGCCAGGGCCGTAGTTCTCAGCAACAGCTGGGGTGCTCTGACCCGAGGTGGGTGGAAACTTTACAAGCTTCTGGGCTTGGCTTTTGCTTTTCTGAAGGTTGCTTTTTGTGTAGGGAGAAGATGTGCCCCTTTCAGCAACAGATGTGGGAATGTCACATCTGGCATTCCCCAAACAGAGGACTCCACCTTGCACAGTCTTTCATAATATGAAAATTGGCTTTCTGAGAGGTGTTGGAGCTTCTGAGATCCCAGACAGCTTCCTGAGGGCCTGCGGGACTGGCAGGTTCTGTTCAGCTGATTAAACATTATTTGGGGATGGGAAAGGGGTGGGGGAAGAAAGAAGCAAAATTCAAAAGGGCAATAGTATGAAATGTGCAGGCTTTTCCTAACTAAAAACTTATTTTACCAAGGGAGGGAGGTCAAGGGAAAAAGCTTGATCAGAATAGCTAAGAGCTTAGGCTTCAATCTGTCCTTACACCTGGTATTGAGGTAAGTGGTTTTTAAAAGGTGGCCTTGGATCATCAAGAAAGGTCCTTCAAGTGACTACTCTTGCAGAAGAAGTCTCTCTCCCCTTCTTTCCTCCAATAATTTCCGTATATTGCTACCAGATTAATTATCTTAAAACAGTTTGTGGTTACTCATGCCTCTTCCCTGTCAAAAATAGTTAAGAATTCTCTATGGCCTAAAGTGCAGATACTTTAGCATGGCAGTTTAATCCAAGTCTATACAATGGGCTCTAGTTACCTTTCCAAACTTATGAAATTATTTAAATTCCTGTTTAAAGTGTCTACTATGTGTAAAATATGTAAAAAAAATATAGATTAGGTCAAACTCTAATGGAATCGCCAGCCTTAGAAAATATATATTAACAGTATCTAGATTCTATTGTATTTTATTTATTTTGATAAATATTATCCAATTGTATTTTTATCTGATTCTCCAGTTGCCTCAGTCAGCAGCTTCAGATCTCAGATGTCAGGATTATAGACTCCATGGTTATTCAAATAGTCCGTGTGAGATGGTTCATGATTGCAGTTCCAGCTGCTGGGAAGGTGGGGGCTAATTGATTGAGCTAGGGGCTCTGAGCTGCAAGTGGGACTAAAGTCAGGTGAGGAGTTGCACTCAATCCTGTATCAGTATGGTGAATCTGGCTGCTCACTGCCCAATCCTCCAGCCAGAGGCAATAGGCTGCCTTAATTATGTAAAGACACCCAGACCAGAAATAAGGACAGTCAAACTTGGTCAGCAGGGGAGTCAGGCTCACGAGGGACAGCTGTATTTCTAGTCTGGGTGAGATAGAAAAACCCAGTTTCAAAAACAAAATGAAACCAAAACAAAACCTAGAAAAACACTTTGGTCTACTTGGAGCAACTAGAACATGCTCTGAGACTTCCCACTTTCTAACTTTACCATGGCCCGAATGCTCTCTCTCTCCATCTTTTACCTACCATCTTTCACAGCTCAGCTCAAATCCTTCTTATTCAACAAACATTTTTTTAAGTATTTACTCTATGCCAGACATAGAGGGGGGATAGAAAAAGAAGCAAAAGGAGCAGCTAGGTGGATAGAGTACCAGTCCTGAAGTCAGGAGGACCCAAGTTCAAATCTAGCCTCAGACACTTAACACGTCCTAGCTGTGTGACCCTGGGCAAGTCACTTAACCCCAATTGCCTCAGCAAAGAGAGAGAGAGAGAGAGAGAGAGAGAGAGAGAGAGAGAGAGAGAGAGAGAGAGAGAGAGAGAGAGAGAGAGAGAGAGAAGAGAAGAAAAGAAAGAAAAATAAGCAAAAAACATAGTTCCTTCCCTCAAGGAGGTCACTGTCAAATAGGGCAAAGGACAAGTAAACAATTATGAACAGACAAGTTATAAACAAGGTAAACATAAAGTAATTAAAGGTTGTAAAAAATGGGATACTTGTCTGCACTGTTTTTGGTTCACTCCACCTAGATGTGATTAATGAGGAAGGAGACAATGTAGTGATGAGACCTTGGATTCAAGTTCTGGGTCTGAATATTGCTCCCATGTTTTCCTGGCTGTGTAAACACAGGCCAATCACTTAAACTCTCTGAATCTCAGTTTCTTCACAAAAAAAGAAAGGTCAAAAAAAAAAAAAAACCAAACTAAAAACCAAATACTTAAAATCTGCAAGTCATTGGAGTAAGTGGAGGAGGAATTCTATGTCTTTTCCTTGGAGATTTGTTATTACTAAAAAAAATTTCAGAATCTATTGGTTTAAGGTAGATTTGCAAATAATTCCTTCCCCAAATATGAAATTATACCAGGCAAGTGGGAAAGATTTCATTAATAAGCTTACCTGTGTGACTCCTGAGAGAAAGACATCTTGATGGGTTAGTTAGAATACTGTACTCATTTACGATATAAAGACTGAATGTTAGACTAAGACCCCAGAGGTATGGAGTCATTGAAAATTAGAGACTGATTTCCATCTCTTTTACAGATAAGAAAAGCAGTGCTCAAAGGTAAGTGACCAAATCCCCAAAAGTGATACCTGTGTTCTGTTCCAAAACTATGCTACCCAGTTATTTTCCTATATATCACTTAGTCACTTAATCTCTGTTTTAGACTCTGTCCCTCACTTATGACTTGCCTCCAAGTCAAAGAACACACTGTTCTCTCATTTTGTCCCCTCCACCTCCCTCAATTTGCTCCTTCCAAAATTAGGTCCCATCCTCCCTCTGCTCATTGAATCTTTGCTGAAAGCTCTCTTCAATGCCCCTTCTCAGACTAACTTCAATCACGGTATATCTAAACACTTCAATTCTATGTATGTTACCCTTCCCTCATCAGTCATTCTTCTTAAGCCTACAGTTATGTGCTTTTATTTTTCTGTTGTTTATTTTGAATTTGTTAGGTGGTAAACTGCTTGCTGGCAGGGATCAAGCCCGGGCAGCACCGTTTTGACCTTTGGAGTTCTCAATAAATGTGGTTGATTGTCTGGATATCCCAATCTTTTTTCCTTTATTTATCACAATTAATAAAATGATAATCCCAATTTGTTTCTACCAATATGTATTCAGTAGGAGGGCATATTGCAAACACCTAGAAAGCCTTAAGCAACACTCCCTCAATTGCTGGTAGCAGAAACAGTGAAAAAGGATCCTGGCTATAAATCTCTCCGAGAGAGAGAGTTTCTGTACTTTTGACAAATCATTTTGGATTTTCCCCCTTTTATGTCTTCTATTCTGTTGTTATAGTGGGTTCCGTAACAACAGATTTCCTTTGTCCGTAAGTATCTATGTATGAATAATCATGCTATCATGGCTGTATGATTTGGTGTTTAGGTAGAGCCTCTGAATTCTGATATCAGGCAGTCAAGACTCCCAAGTTTTCCCAGGGGTTAATTTCATGCCTCATGATTACCCAATGGGACTTAATTCCCCAGTCCTCCCCAGGGCACTTTCGCTTCCTAGGCTGACAAAGTAAACTGGGGATTTGCTTTGAAAACATTGGCTGCTGACAATGGAGCCAATCTGTCTGTAAACTGTGGGTGTCTAGTGCCTGCTACTCACACCTATAGCCTGGAGGAAATTCAGATCTGAAAGATCTAGAATTTTAATAAAGTGAAAAAATCAACTCTGGGTAAGTGGGGTGTTTTCAGATAAGGAGAGATGGAAAATTCTGTGACAAGAGAATATAGTGAGGTGGGGAAGGGGAAAGAAAGTTGACTGTGGATGATAGTCCTTTAATTTCCTGCATATTAATTGTGATAATAATACTATTGTTAAAAGAAAGGAAACAAGCATTTATTAAGCACCTACTATATGCCAGGTGTTTTTGTTGTTGTTGAGCCTTTTTCAGTCTTGTTGGACTCTTTGTGACCCCATTTTTTTTTTTTTTTGGCAAAGATACTGAAGTGGTTTGCCATTTCCTTCTCTAACTCATTTTACAGATGAGGAAACTGAGGCAAATAGGGTTAAGTATCACTTAAGGCTAGTATATCTATACAGCTAGTACCTGTTGGAAGCTGGCTTGAATTTTTGAAGACAAGTCTTGCTGATTCCAGGCCTGAAATACTTTCCCAAAGCTCTACAAATATTATTTTGTCTGATCCTTACAACAATCCTAGGAGGAAGTATTATTATTATCCCCATTTTACTGTTGAGGAAATTCAGATAAACATTAGCCCATTAACTCATATAAGCTAATAAGTGTCTGAAGTCAGATTTAAACGCTGGTCTGCCTTGTTTCCCGGCCCAGTACTCCATCCACCTGACCATGTAGCTGCCTCTAGACCACTCTGGCTTGTTGTAAGACTGAAAATAACTAAGCTCTCAGTGATTATGATATTCAGCTATTCATAGATCTCCTTAATGTCAAAGCTAGAAAGGATCTTAGAGATTATCTGTTCCAACTTTCTCACTTTCCAAATGAGGAAACTGAGGATCAAAAAAAGGTAAATGGCTTGTATAAGATGACATATCCAATAAATGACTAACCCAGAATTAGACAGGGTTAGACAGAGCCAGATCTTCTTATGCCCAGTAAGTTGTCCAAAAAAACTCCAAAAGGGGTCATGAAGAGTTACCCACAACTGAAATGTCTGGACAACAAATGCGTATAGTGGTAGACCTAGATGGACCATGATTCCAATCTCGCCTCCAATATTTAATGCAACTAACTATGTGATTATGAATCAATCAGCTTACTTTTCTGAATTCAGTTTCTTGATTCTTGAACAATAATATAACACAAGTTTGTTGTGAAGTTCAAACGAGATAATATATTGAAAACACTTAAGAAAGCCCTTAAATTTAGCATTCTACTAAAGTTGGTTGTGATTATAGCAAGCTAGTTGAAATTTTGATGAGGAAAGAAAGAACAAAAAGCCTGCAGTATTTCCTAGCTCTTCTTTCTGTCTTTTATAATACTTCCTTCCTATCCTTATGAGCACAGTGTATTTTTGTGTTGCTTCAGTTTGTCCTGGGACTAAGGAGATTTAATCGAGTAGTCAGTGAGTAAATACATATTGAGTCCCCACAATATACCAGGCACTGTGCTAAGAATGGGGAATACAAAGAAAGGCAAAAAAAAAAAAATCCCTGCTTTTAAAGACCTCACAGTCTAATGGAGTAGACAACAGGGAAACAACTATGTATGTAAGTTATATGCAGGGTATATTAGAAATTGTGAAAAGCAGGCACTAAAATTAAGGTAGACTGGGAAAGAAAGCGGGATTTGACTGGAACTTGGAGAAAGCCAGGGATGCCAGCCTAGAAAAAAGGATTTATACTTTTACTCAGTATTTTTCAATCAAGGTTTTAGTGACTTGTGAAAAAGTGCCATTTTTTAACTCAAAGGAATAAATCTCAAATGGTAGATGGTTCGGCACTTAAGGACAGATAATCTAGCCAAACATTTGGGAGATGGGAGGCTCTTAAACCACACTTCCTAAGTTTTATGCCTTTTGGAAAGATATATAGCCCAAATTTGCTTTGCTTTCTGGTCCAGCCTACTTAGGTATCTTTACTACTAATATATATATATATATATATTTTTTGCCTTGTGAATTGTGAGTCATCATCCTTGCAACGATTGATGAGTGATTGATTCAGTTCTGCAAGCAAACAGACTCATTATTCTTTCAGGACTCACAAGCAAAGTGGTTCACAAAGTTCTCATTTGAAATCTTTATGGCTGGCGACTGCTATTGCAATCAATGTGAATCATCATTAATTGAAGTCCAAGAGTCTATGACTGGTAGGGATAAGCGTAAAGGTGTCTTAGCAAGGAAAATCATTTAATCTATGGTCATGGGCAGAAATTCACCTGTAACTGACCATCTCCCCTTAACTTTTACTTATTCTACCCCTATAGTTCCTTTCATTGATTGGTTAGTTCCTCTCAGAACCTCCATTTTAAGTGTGATTCAGGTTTCTTTGGGTATGTCTCCAAATATTGTTTCCATTTCAGGAGAACTGGGAATGCCCAGTTATTGGGCAGATTACTTTTTCCACTACGTCCATGACAGAAAATTATTAATATGAGTTAATACCAAATTTGTTACTTGCCACTCCCTAAAAAAATTGCAATTCCCAGCAATATAAGGTTGATTAGGTTGAGTTGAGTTAGACCTTAAATTCTAACTTGATGTCTTGCCTTGTGGGGCAATCTGGCTCAAGCTGGATCTAGGCCTTCGATGTCCTTCTCCCTTTCCTTTGGCCTTCACAACTCAAAGGGCAAAACAGCCAGAATGAGATGTTTTTTCTTGCTCAGAATCCTGGTTAAGATTTCATGACCAGGGCTTGCTATCTCATATTGCCTCCTTCCCTCCCCTCCTAAAGATATAAAAATGACTTTTCCATGAATCTCTATTTTGGGAAATTGATGATGTTTTGTATTTGTGAGTGACCTCAGTTTGTAATCTTCTCTATCTCAAATAAAGATGCATTTACTTTTCTTTCACTTAAGCATTTGATTTATTTCAGGACTCAACCCCTACAGGAGATACGTTTTTTCCTAACTCTTCCCTTTTCAACCTTCTTTTATATATTTCCTTGTTAGAATATAAGATCCTTGAGGGCAGGAACTGTCATTTTTTTCTGCTTCTATTTATATCCACAGTTCTTAGCATAGTGCTTGGCACATAAAAATGTTTAATAAAAGGTTAGTGACTTGATTCTCTCCTTAAAGGATATAGAGTGTCATCTTAAACAAGTGACTTAACCTTGATTGTCTAGCAAAACAAATAATTAAAAGGATATAGAGATAAACAGGTCAATACCCTTCCTATAATAGCCCTTCATATTTTGAAGACTGCTAAGTTTTCTTTCCTTTAGTCTTCTTTTCTGATCAATCCCATTTCCTGTCTCTTTTCCTCTTTTGGTGTTAAAAGTCTGAAAAATGAGACTATAAAGCAAGGGTTCTTAACCTAGTAGTTAGATTTCTGCTGTTTCTGGAATTTGAATGTAAAAAAAATTATATCTTTATTTTTCACTAATATCTAACTGAACTTTAGTATTTCTTTCAATTAAATAAAATCATTATTTGGCAAAAGGGTTGTCAGTCAATGGTTATATTACCTTTAATTTCTACCCAAAGATCAATTTTAAAGTTCAGCTTTTTCAGCAGGTCTTTACCAGAGTACCTCGTTGAATTTTGGAAAACACCCTGAAACACATATGCAGAGGGCCACACACACACACACACACACACACAAAATTTGGTTTAAAGCCAGACCTGCTATTTTAAAACATATTGTCACAGGAGAATGTTAGTGTTGCTGCCATTTGTTTGAAGCAACAACTTGCATCTCTAGATGGAAGAATATGGCTGAAGCATATAGTTTTAGCCTGGTGCTTAATTTGATCTGTTCCTCTTCTATTTATACAATTCTAGCTTGAGATAAAAGCTAAATTCCCTAATATTTGACAATAAGTTTTTTTTTTTAATCTGAAGTAGTTCTTCTCCTTCTGCTATTGGTTCTTTGATGTGGAAATACTTACCTTTCCTTTTGCCCTCTGCAAAAATTCCAATGGAATCCCTCTTGCCCTGTCCTATAAAAGATTTTTGGAAATATTACTAGTAGTCCATTGATTTTTGTATATCCTAGAACTGTTCTGAGCATATAATATACTGGTTACTAAAATATCTTTGTGAGTTGATAAGATCAGTGAAATTGCTAAATATATTTTGTATCAATACTGATGTCTTCTTTTTTTGAACTTCAGTTTATTTTGTAGCCATAACACATTATTTATTTTATATAATTGATCTCTGTTTCATGTATGTTTATATTGTCTCTCAAGGTAGATTGTGAGAGGAATAGAAAGCTGGACTTAGAATTAGTAAGACTCTGGGTTCAAATGTTGCCTCAGATACATACTAACTTTGTGCCCCTGAACAATTCACTTGATCTAACTCAGCTTCAATTTCCTCATCTTTAAAATGGTAATAATGATAGCACTCATCTCAAAGGGTTTATTGTGAGACCCAAATGATATATTATATATATATATATATATATGCATTATATATAAAATATTTTCACATCTTAAAGGGCTATGTAAATATTAGCTACTACTATTATATCATTCTATAGCTTCACAACGGCTGGTTCCTTGCTAGAAATACAATCAATATTACAAAAAAAATTGATTTGTTGCATGGTTGATAGATGTGTGTAAGAGCTGTGAACTGAATTGTTTCATTAAACTCTCCAAGTAGTTTTTACACTGACAAAAAAGCAAAGAAACCCAAAAGTATAACAATGAATTTTCTAGCTATACCAAGCTTAATGAGTCTTTTTTTGTGCCAAATCTTTTTTGTTGCAAAGCTTTCCCATAGAAATCTTTCTGAAGCGTATCCTGTACCTCTCTATGGTTTTAAACAGATTATTCTGAAGATAATCTTATTTAAGTATATATTATTATCTTCATATTATATATATATATATATATATATGTGTGTGTGTATATGCATATATATGCTTGTATATGTATACAAGTACAATACATTATTATATACAACATAATATATGTTTAATATTATACATGTATATATTTATAATATAATATATAATCAGTTTAGAATCATCATTATGATTCTATGTTATAATATGTTATATACTATGTTATAATAATACTCTTAGAAGTTATTAAGGCATGGTAGGCTTTTATTTTTATACAGAATGACCTTAAAGTCTTGTGCTTTTTAAGTTCTTTTTTATAGTTTTGTATCTCTTCCCTCTACATTGTTATTAGCTTTTTCTTACTATTGCCTATTCTCTTCCCCAAATCCCAATTCTAGTTTACTGTCTTTGGATTTCTGTAAATCAGGGAACAATATGGCCAAGCTTATTAAAATCATGTATGAAGTAAGAATAAATAAAACAATCTTTAAATGAGGGCAGAGAGACTTTTAGAAGTCAAGCACAAGAGCTTTGATACAACTTTGATATATCTTTTGACCACTTTTATTCTCACTTCCTGGTGTTCATCCAGATCCTGAATAATTGAGGTTGCTAGACAAGTGACCTTTGGATAACTGACCTCTAGATATCTGGCTTTTGAATACCTAAGCTATTACTGTACTTTGGCTCTCCTGGAAAATCAGTAAATCCTTTTAATTCTTTAAAAAAACAGGAACTTGACCTGACATTATGCCATTTGATTGATTTGTTAGATTTGGACAAGGTTGCTATTAAAAATCTAATGAAACTCTGATATTTACAGCTCAAAGTTTGTTCTTTGAGGATACTGAGTATACACACACTAAAAACACAAATAAACAAACAAAAAAAAAACCCTCAACTTCATCAGTAATACTAATTATCCATGTTTCCAAATAGTAATATACATTTATACAAATCCATGAACAAAAATGATTTATTATTGAGATAGAAAGCAGAAAGGAATGGACCATATTTCCCTTAATAACACCAGAGATTTGTGTCCTGGATTAACCATCCCAGATGCATAATAGGTAGGGAGGTAATCACTTAGCAAGGGAAGACTCAATACATTTCAATCAACACCCAAGGATTAGCAAGATACTTAGATATTAAACTCAATCCTCTAAGGTGTTCCAGTTGGATGTTATATATTATTTCTCTTCAACAGGCAGTGATCTAACCAAATTGACCTTTTTGCTGTTCCTTCATTAGCTATTTTTTGAACTTTCAGGACTTTCCTATCATAATTCAACTGGCTTCTTACTCTGGAATTTCTCTTTCAGTTTGGGACTCCATTTTGGGTTTTTGTTTGTTTGTTTGTTTGTTTGTTTGTTTTGGAAAAGATATTGAAGTGGTCTGCCATTTCCTTCTCCACTCATTTTACAGGAGAGGTAACTGAGGCAAACAGGATTAAGTGACTTGCCCAAGGTCACAGAATTAGTAAATAATTATATCTGAGACTGGATCTGAACTCCTGAATATGAGCCTTCCTGATTCCAAGCCCAATACTCTATCCACTGTGTCCATTAGTCGTCCACGTTCCCTTATACCTGGGGCCTTCTCATTTGGGGACATCCTTCTATATTGGACCCTTTTCTCCCATTAGTGATCTCCAGCTTATTGATGGTTTGAGTCAGCCATGTTCCCTTCTTGGTTGTGCTCCTGACATCCTACTCTCTACTGCTTATAAGGAAGCTTATGAATATCTTCTTATATAATAATCTAAATCATATTGAACCACGGCTCAATATGAGAATATTTTCTTCCCCTCCTCCCACTTTCTATTTTATATGTTATTTTCTTCTATTAGAAAATAAGGTCATTAAAGGCTGATACTGTCTTTTTTGCTTATATTTGTAAACCTAGAACTTAGCACATTAGAAAGCAATTAATAAATATTTGGTACCTACCTGCTTTCCTTTTTCTCACATAAATTACATCTCATACTTCTGTTCCTTTGCACTTATTGTTCCTGCATATATAGGAGCAATATAGGAGCAACAATATAGGAATTAGTTAAACTAAGATAAATTAAGATATTACTTTCCTGATTTCTCTGGAAAATAGCAGGGGCCATTCTTCTCTTGATTTTACTGTAATAAAGGTATTCAGGAGAAGAGATCAGGAGTGTCCTGGAGATGCTCAGTTTGTCTTTCTGACTAATGGGAATTGTGTATGAGGAAGGATTAGTATTAGTGGTTGCTATATCATGGTTGAGTTTCTCAGTTCCAAGTCTCTTAGGCAAGCAGTCTTGAAGAATAGCAGTTAGAATGTGACTAACAAAGTAATATGGAGGAAAACCCTTGCTCATTGTGAGTCATTCACTTATGTACAGCTTTATTCTCTAACCTCATATAACATTGTATAAGATCTTATACCTTAAAGGTATAAGCTAAAACCATGTCTAAGCACATGTGTATGTTTGTGTTTGTGTGTTAATTGCAAAGCATTTTTTTACACATGACACTGGTAAAGTATTTTTGCCTTACCAGTATCAGATCCTTAAAAATCAAAATTATAAACCAAAACAAAAACTATTTTATTAGCTTTTGTTTTTACATCACCCATATTCCCCAATGGATCCCTTCCTTAATCAATATGAAATTCTCCTTGGATGTATATAATACATTTTCCCAATATTTGAATGTTTTATCCAAATGCCATAAAGACTTATAAAAAATCAATAAACCAGATGTATGGAGACATGGAGTCAGGAGACATTTTTTCAATTTGAAAGCACCTCGTTAGAGAAAAGGCAAGGAGAAAGATACAGGTGAAGACCTAACTCTCTCTTCACACATACCCTTGGCCAAAGAAGTCACAAATCTTTCCACTCTTTATCTCCTCAGGCAATTCAGTAAAAAAAAAATACCCCCCAAAAGTCAAACACACACACACACACACACACACACACACCCCAAAACAAAACAAAACAAAAACAAAATACCAGGACTGGAAGATGTTATTATGATGAATCTCTACTCCCCCCACCCCCAAGTTCATTTTTCTCCTGGACTATTGTTCCTTTAAAAATTACTCTGTCAGTGGCACAGAAAGGAATGCTATTTCATACAAACATTTTCCTACCTTAAACAATTAAAAACTCATTTCTGTTGTTATTGTCATTTTTTTTTTAAAGAAAAGGAATTTGACCTCTTAGAAAACCCTTTGCTAGAGTTTGGTTGTGTTCCTATTTTGTAGCTGTGCACACACAAATGGAGAGGGGAGGAGTTAAGTAAGATGGATCATTTTGAATAGTACTTGAGGTTGCCAAACAAGAGAGGATGTGAAATAAACAGGTCATAGCAATTGCCAGAACTTAGAATAACTTCAAAAGCTCACACGCTTCTATTTCTGGACTCTGGCTCTTGATAAGTTCAGGTGTCTCCAATAGCTTCAGGAAGCTTTTACCTGTCCAGAGAGCCCCTACATGCATGCTGTTCTCACTTCTGCTTTCGTGGCTCCTTGCTCAGACTTCCTTTCCTTCAGTTCTTCTCTTAGAGTCCTCTGTGGCTGGTTAAAGCAGAATCTACTCATCTGAAACCTGCAGGATATTGGCTCTGTAACCAGTCTATGGAACCTAAGGTTTAGAGTTGGAAGGGACTTTAGAAATTATCTAATTCAAGCCCTGTATTCTTCAGGAGACAAAACTGAGGCTCTGAAATAGTATGACTTGCCCGAATCTACTATCTTCAATTTCAGCATTCTTTGCACTATATCTGAACTACATAACTTTTTTGTTTTACGGACTCCTTTGGTTTTCTGGCAAAGCTTATGAATATCTTCTCAGAATAATTTTAAAATTAAATTAATTTTGTTCTGAATCTAAGCAACTAACAAGGGCTTCCATAACAATAGAATAAAAAAAGATCATATTTGAAATGGCAAATCTGTTATGTAACTTGTTATTCCTTTAAAAATATAATAAAGCTATCATGTAAAAGGATAATTTTTTTAAATAATGGGAGAAAATGGCAGATTTCAGGCAGAAGTTGCAGAAAATAAAGGTGTTAATTTTTTTTCCTCATCTAAATTTACAGACTGCCTTTCTTTTGAAATTGATCCAAAGATAGTTTAGACTAAAAACCCTTCCACAATTAAAAACCCTTCCACAATACCAAGGGCTTCATCTTTCTAGAATTTGCCTTTCAGATATTGTCTCCAGCTTTGGCTCCTATGATACTTCTGAGCCTTCTCATCCTTCCTTATGGTTTTCTTTTCTGTCACCTCCATTTAGGCTTCTCTGAAGATTTTGTCCTGTTGCTTCCAATTCTATTCCCCTTAGGCCTGTTTCTTCTGGTTTTTCCCAGTCTCTGACCTTTCTGAATGGTAGCAGATTTGTCTTTAGTACTTCCCAGCATCAATGTCCTATCACTGTCTAACATATTAGTTTCAAGACAGGATTCTCTGACTCTGGCATCTATCTTTCTCCCTATCTCACTTAACGATCAGTCCCCAGTACCTTGCCTGACCCCTAAATTTGAAATTTCCTGGGTGATCTTTGACATCTCTTTTGTCTTTTGCTTCTTGTTCATAGCCTGGGATTGAGTCTTACCATGTCACTTTCTGTATACTTGCTCCCCTCAGCCTATAAAATCCTTATCCAAAGCTTAGCTTCTTCATGTCTATATTAATGTACTTTATCATCCTTCCCACTAAACTGGTTTTTATACTATTACAGGAAAAATTTCCATATCTGCCTTTCCATTCATATTTATACAATGCTCCTCCATCGCTTTTGAGATGAAATATTAAATCATTTATTGCCTCTCTAAATTTCCACCCATGAGTCCTATCCCAGCTTTTTGCTCTCAGTTCACCCTTTACTCTACCTGTCTCCTTCTCCTGTCTCCATGTCTCCTTTTTAACTGTCTTCCTTCTCCCAGTTCCTAAGATAAACACATTAAAGATTCCTTAACTCACTTCTAAATTCTTGGTCAGAGATTTCTTCTTTTCATGCTTGCTATAACTTATTCCTTCCTTACTTTAAATCTAAATTAAACTCACTGCCTTGGGAAGATCTACTCTACTTCCTTTCAGCTTCAGTTATACTTCTGTGACTTTTTTGTCTCGGTACATATCTGTTTGCTCTGTGGCATTGACAAAAATTATAAGGCTCCTTGAGGACAAATGGTATATAAAATCTTTCATTTAGACCCCAAGAGGCTATTTTAATCTAATGCAACTCACAAATTTTTCAATAAACACAATGGCATCCCTTTCTAGGGAAGAAACTGGAAAATAGGGCTTTGGGTCCCCTGTGTTTCCTTAGGAATTAACACGATGAAGACACAATTTGGGGATGTCTTTATTGGGAAAATGATTTAATTTATTTGAGTCTAAGAAATTATGTCACTTTGTTTTTTTTTTTGTTGTTGTTAAAATATTGATATATTTTATCTTTTCTGAAAGTCCAAGAAACTCACAAGGATCATCTGCAAATTAAAGCCACTGACAAAAAATGATTATGATTAATAGAATGCCGGTTTCTAGTTTGGTTATTTATTGTTTGTTTAAAGAAGGGATGATGCTTTAATATGTATTGGAATTAATGTTAGTTTTTTATCTGAGTTTTGTTCAATTTGCTTAAACCACCATTTATTGTCTGCCACAGTTAAAGTACTGTGTTAGGTTATGGCAATACAAAAAAAAAAAAAAAAAAAAAGGAATTATCTCTGCTCTCAAGAAGCATTCAATTGGAGCAACCTGGGAAGATGGTAGAGTAGGTAAGAAGTTTCCAGGCTCTCCAAATTTCTTCCCCAAATAGACAAAATAACATGGAACAGCCAAAAAATCCCCCCAAAACAAAATAACCACAACAATCAAAAAAGGGGTAAAGTAGCTATTCTTGTAAGATAACTTGAAAGAACCTCAAGAAAGATATGACCTCCAGGAGCTGAGTAAAGTGTAAAGATCTTCTAACAGTCTAAATGGGGGTGCATGGTAGTGATTTGTACCACACATACATACAGGTGAACAAAAAAAATATGTATATAATTAGCTTCATCAAGAGGAATTCACTAATAACTGGGGGCATTGGGAAAGAACAATTTTTGGAGGTGGTACCTGAGCTGAACTCTAAGAGAAGTATGGATTCCAAAAGGTGGAAGTAGGAAAGCAATCCAGGATTGGGAGAACACTTCATGTAAAGATATGGAGACTGGAACATTACATATAGCAAAGAGTAAGTAAGCAAACTTGGTTGCAACATAGCTCATTGTTATTATTCTTTCTTCTCTCTGTATCACTTCATTTTAGCTTTGACAATCCTATGAATTCTTCATTATTGTCTTACCTTTATGAAATAATGTCATTTTGTAACAAACTTAGATTTTTCCCCAAAGTAAGAGAAGTCATGTTTTTAGAATAGTGTTATGAATAGCAGACATGAAAAGTGAAATGGACCCAGTTTTCTTTTTTTCTTTTCTTTTTCCTTGAGATAATTGGGGTTAAGTGACTTGCCCAGGGTCACATAGCTAGGAAGTGTTATGTGTCTGAGGCCAGATTTAAACTCAGGTCCTCCTGACTTCAGGGGACCCAGTTTTCAAGAGAGGAAAGTAGCGCATCACATCTTTAGAACCCATAGCATAAGCCTATCCGAGAATTAATTATCTAATTCATTCTAAGAACCATTCCCCAATAGATATTTGGTCAAAAGATATAAATAGGCAATATTCAAAGGAAAAATCCAAGCTATCTATGAAAAGGCATTCCAAATCACTAATAATCAGAGAACTACGAATTAAAGGTTCTACTTCACATTTGTCAGATTGGCAAAGATTGACAAAAAAGGAAAATTGCAGATGTTGGAGAGGCTTTGGGAAACTAGGCACATTAATAGACTGTTGGTAGAATTGTGTAAATTGATGCATCCATTCAGGAAAGCAATTTGAAACTATGCATAGAACCTCACCAAATCAGAAATACTTTGACTCGGATAGCTCAAGAATAAAAGAGGAAAAGAACCCATATTTACAAAAATTATTTTGTACAGCTCTATTTTTAAAAGTAATTTAAAAACCCTGGAAACTAACAGGGTATTTGCCTAGTAGGGAATGGTTAAAATATTATGGCATATAAATGCGATAGAATATTATTGCCTTATAAAGATGATGAAAGAACCAGTTTAAGAGGAAACTGGGAATAGTTTTATTAATTGATGTTTTATTAATTGATGTGGTAGAAAGTGAGCAGAACTAGGAGAGCAATCTATATAAAGACAACACTATAAAGAAAAGCAACTTTGGTTTTGTTTTTTTGGGGTGTATGAAAATTTCTACTTTAGCAATGCCTTAAGAATATATATATTTATGGAGCAGCTAGGTGGCACAGTGGATAGAGGACCAGTCCTGAAGTCAGGAGTACTTGAGCTCAAATCTGATCTCAGACACTTAACACTTCCTGTGTGAGCCTGGGAAAGTCACTTAATCCCAATTGCTTCAGCAAATATATGTTGTGTGTGTGTGTGTGTGTGTGTGTGAGAGAGAGAGAAAGAGAGAGAGAGAGAGAGAGAGAGAGAGAGAGAGAGAGAGAGAGAGAGAGAGAAAGAGAGAGAGAGAGAAAGAGAAAGAGAGAGAGAGAGAGAGAGAGAGAGAGAGAGAGAGAGAGAGAGAGAGAGAGAGAGAGAGAGAGAGAGAGAAAGAGAGATCCAAGAACCTGAGCTGAATGAAATGATTTGAGAGAAGATCAATAGAGGGAAATAGATATGATATTGTAGTGGTATAAAAAGGATCACCTGGAAAGAAAGTATGTTCATACCTACTTTGTCAAGGGACAAATAGTTTTGGATTCAATGGCATCCTGGGTTGAAAATGAAAGAAAGAAACTTTCCTAGTTTATTTCAGTTGATGCACTGGTTCATTGAAGAAAAGCAATTTTGAAAGACTTTAGAATTCTGATCAATTCAGTGACAAACTACATTTCCAGAGGATTAGTGATGAGTTATCTACCTCCTGTCAGAGAAGTGATGAATACAAAATAAGATGTACAATTCTGGATAGACAAGATGGGGATTCATTTTGCTAAACTCTGCAGTTTGTTATATGATGTTCTTTTCTTTCTTTTTAATTGTGGAAAAGAAAAGAAATACTTATAAAGAAAAAAATAAAATATGTAAGTTAACAAAAGCCATCAGAGAGATGAACTCTTCCTGTGAAAGACACAATGTATAAAAGGTTAATATATAATTATAAAACGATGCACAAAGCCATCAGAGATGAGCTACTCTTTGTGTGAGAAACAAGCTGAGATGTAATTAGAAGGGAAACTGTTAAAAACCAGTGCCTCTTTCCATAGAATTCTCTTCTATTTGCCCCTTTGATAATAGGAGAGGTGAAAGGGCAAAGATAGGAGGAGGGAAAAAGGGAGAGAGGAGAAAGTACTTTCCCACCCCTGCTGTAAGTTTGAACAGAAAACAATAACTAGTTAAAAACAGGTTCAAAGGGGAAACTCTCTGGATTTCATCAAACAGTCTGGACAGAGAACAGCAGTAAGTTACACCCCAGGGCAAGGTCCCTTTCCCTCCCTCTCCCTTGCACCTGGACGGTTTGGAGTGGTCCTGTCCTGTCTTTGCCATATTAGGAACTCTCAGACAAGAACTGAGACTCAATGAGGAACTATTTCCTTCAGCCCAGTGGAGTCATGTCCCACCAAAGTAAACATCTCCAGGTCTTTCTGCAGTTTGTCTTGGATGTCTCCTTTAGCTAGAGCACACCTGGCAGCACAGCCCCCATCAGCCCCTGACTGCATTCTTTTAGAAATCCAAATCAAACTGGCCAGCAGGAAAGCAAGGCAGTTGGCCATATTCCAGAAATGCAAACAATCGAAGCAATCATAATACAACAATTAAACTTGTCCATTATATTTTAACCTGTACCTTGAAGTCTAATATAATTTTTCATTTGCCTTTTTATAACTTGCCTTTTTTTATTCCTGTAGGGAAAAAATAACTACCTCAGTATCTCTACTTCTACTTTTTGGTTTCTGTTAAATGGCCATATTTTCTGATAAATGGCCATCTCATAATGGGATAGAGTAGGGACAGGACCTGTGATTTCGTTACTATAGGGTTTCCACTGAGGAAATTCCTTTTACCAATACAGATCTGCCACTTAGAGATTTGGTTAACGGATACTAAGAAGTCAATGGCCAATTTGTGTCAAAGAGAAAGCTTGGACTTTGGTCTTCCTAAGCCTAGGATTTCTTCAAGGTCTGCTACCTACTAACCACACTCTCTCATCAATTGTTTTTTTTTGTTTTGTTTTGTTTGTTTTTTGTTTTTTGTTTTTTTGTGTTTCTGAGATCAAGTTTCCCCCTGTTCTCACCCATTCTTCAGATGCAGCAGCCTTTCCCTTTCATGACCCACTCCCCTAGTAATTGTCACTGAGACAATTTCCCACCCCTGCAACCTGAACCAGCCTGCCATATTGGTGACAGACTTAGTGGGGGCATTCAATCAGTTTAAGCCCATCACAACTTTCAATGTCCAAGTTTAAGTGATCCATTAGCCTTAGGGGTCCTGGTAGCAGGTATCACAGGCCTGGTTTGCTAATTGTTAAAAAAATGGAAAATCCTTTACTGCAGAAATTCTTGACTTTTTCTATGTCAGTCCTTTTGGCACTCTGGTGAAACCTAGTGCACCTGTGTTTTATTACCTACATTCATAATTAAATAAATACTAAATTTCAGTTAAGGATTAGTAAAAATTAAGATGTAATTATTTCTTATCCAAGTTCAGATCCTCCCTCCTCCCCTTGAATTCTGTCAGGTTAAGAATCCTTGCTTTAATGTGAGACCTTTCATAGTGGAAAAGAAAATAAACATGTGTAAAACAAATAAAAATTTTAAACATTAAATAAAAAAACCCATCAGAGAGATGAACTACTCCATGTAAGGACAGGTAGTATTGTATTTTCCTGAAACAACACATTCATAAACATTTCTAACATATCTAACATAGGTCTAATTATTGACCAATCGTTGAACATTAGTGATCTTTAGTTTTTGAAGGCTCTTCATGTGAAGGACTATTTTTGTTGGTCCTCCAAGGTTTTGAGTAATAACAGATCCATAACAAGGGTGGGACAAACAGGGCTTTGGCCCAGGATGACAAAATTTAGATGTCTGGGTTGTGGTGCCATGATTCCTGATCCTGAAATAAGGACCATATAGACTTTTTTCTTTCCACATTTTGGAGGGAATTAGGTACAGGGTAAATGAATTCAATAAGATATATAAAATATTTAACTTATAATATGATTTCTGTTTTTTCCCTAGTTTATTTCTCATGTACAAAGAAGGGTCGCTGGCATAATTTTTAAATTTATTGTGAGGGTAGAGTAGAAAAATTGATGGATTTGGAGTCAGAATCTTAGAACCTAAATTATACCATAGTTTTCGCTACCTTTGCAAGCATAGGCAAGTCACTTGAATACTCTGTGCTAAATTTTCCAAATCTCTTTGATGTTTTTCCACATGAGAGAAAGTTGTTGAATTAATAGCCAATATCCACATGGCACTTTAAGTTGTACAAAATACTTTATGATATCTCATTTGATCCTTAGAATAACTGTATGAGGGAGGGCTCATTGTTATTGCCATTTTACTAGCTTATTGCTTTACCACGATTCCTTTCATTTGAATTGCACTGTCCTCATTATGCTATCTGTGCCCAGTTATATGAGTAATTGCCTTTTGGTTGGTTTCTGCTGTGATTAGCCATAACATGGGGATAATAAGGAAATGTTCATGTGGTTTCATACCCAGATAGACTGAGTTATTCTAATTCAAAAGGTATTTGTTGAATACAGATTGCCTAGACCTGAGCTTATTAAGATACATGAGAAAAATAAGTAGTTCTAGCTGTGAGAGAACTTAAACTAAAGTTAAGGAAACAAAGCAGATGTACATTACAAAATAAACTTCACCTTGACTTTGCTCTAAGTCTTAATTACTGTATTGGAAGTTCTAAGAGCTTTTGGTATTTTTTCCTATATTTAGAAGCACTGATATCTTTTAAAAAGCCAATAAAAATCATGGATCTCTAGAGCTTGAATGGACCTTAGAAATCATGACTCCAACCCCTCCCCTATTTTATAGATGAGTAAACTGAGGTCCAACATCACAAAGTGGTAAAAGATGTAGGATTTGAACCTAGTCCTCTGACTGCAGAATCACTGCTTTTTCCTTTTTATTACTGAAATAGGTGAGAGAGGATGGATGGATGAACTGGCATACCTATTTCTAATTCTAGAGATGCAATGGAAAGTATGTGTCCTACTCTTGGTGAATCAATAAACATCACTTTTCTTATTAGCAAATATGCTAATAACTCATTAATAAAAGGACATAGGCATTTGGATTCTATGAGGATTTCCATCAGACATAAGGAACAAAGTAAAAAGATGAAAAAAGAGCAGTAACAGAGAAATGGGGATGAGAAATCAGTGATGCTCTCTGTATTGGGTTCCTATCATGTGCAAAGTGCTAGTAGCTCTCAGCTCTTCCTTGCTCCCCTTTCCCTATTTCTGCCTCCAATTTAAGAATAAAGTTTTACTTAACTGGGGATGATGGCTTTTTCTGATTTAGGAAATCCTAAGATGGAGCCTGAGAAGCAAAGCCAGGCAGGATCCTCAGAGTCAAAAAAGAGCCAGAAAGCATTAAGGAAATAATTGACCTAAAAGGTCAATCTCTTGCTTGTGGACAGGACAATTACTTGTCTGGCTAAATCCAAGAGCCCAACAAATACTGGAAACTGTGTCGTCATCAGTGTAGGTAGTGAGTGGTCAAAAGCATCTCTTTGAGACACCCTTTTAGAGACAGAATATTCTTGATATCTTTCCTTCCTAATACAGTATTTTGTCCTATCTGGAAGGGCCCTGGTTATAAAGCATCCCACTTTCTTAACAAATTTTAAGATCAGTAAATAAAAATAAGTTAATTTATAAGTATTTGCATAAAGATGGCACACCAATCCTATTCAGTCAACTGTCTCATCAATGGTCTTTGGCTATTTCATTCCAGTCCTCCTTTTAATTCAAATGGAGGCGAAAAGTTATTTATGTATCTCTATGTCTAAATATTGATACAAAGCAAACAATAAGTGTTTATCAGGTGCTTACTATGTAGGCACTGTGTTGGGTGCCGGGGATACAAGTATAATGAATGAAATAATTCTTTCCTCAAGGAACTTACATTCTAATAAAAGAGACAAGGACATTTTATATATATACACACATATATACATACATATGCATAGTATGTATATATATATATACACACACATGTATATATGTGTGCAAATGCATATATATATATATATGTATATATATATATATAACAAAAATAATTACAAACTACTTAAACATAAAGTCATTTGGAAGAAAGGGGACTAGAAGTTGAGGATATTAAGAAAGATTATCTATAAAAGGTGGGGTTAGAACTCTGGCTTGAAAGGGATTCAGTAAAACAGAGTAAGGAAGGAGGGCACACCAGGCTTGGGGAGATGGGAAATATGTGTTTGAGGAACAAAAAGAAAGTTGATTTATCTGGATCGTGTAATACAGAAAAGGGCTGTAATATGTAGCAATAAAGCTGGAAAAATAGGCCACATTTGAAGGACTTTGGAGACAAAATAGAGGAGTTCATATTTGATTCTAGAGACTATATGAAACTATTGGAGTTGATTGAATAGGGGAGTGATATAATCAAATCTGTATTTAAGGAAAATAATTTTGGAGGCAGAGTGGGAGATGGACTGGACTGGGGAGGAAGTTGAAGCAGATAGAACAATTAGGGTTTGTGTTATAATAATCTAGTCACTAAGTAATGGAGGCCCAAACTGAGGTTGTGTGCTAGAGACATTTAAGAGATAAAAATCAGCAAGATTTGAAAACTGATTGTCTATGTGGAGTACAGGAAAGAGAGAAGAGAAAGAAAAAGCCATCATTATGAACCTGGTAGAAGAAAGATTGTATCTTTTAATAAAAATAGGTTGGGGTTGAAGGACAGAAAAATAATGAATTTTGTGTTGGACATCAAGTTCGAGATGCATTCAAGACATTCAGTTTAAAATATCCAATAGGCAATTGGTGATGTGAGATTAAAGCTCAGGGGAGAATCTGAGACTACATATCTAGATCAACAGAGAGATAATGAAGATCATGGCAGCTGATGAGATAACAGATGAACAGATAGACAGAGAGAGAGGCAGAAACAAAGAGAGAGAGAGAGAGAGAGAGAGAGAGAGAGAGAGAGAGAGAGAGAGAGAGACAGAGACAGAGACAGAGACAGAGACAGAGAGACAAAGAAAGGACAGAGATGGAGACAAGACCGAGAAACACAGAGAGAAAAAGAAATAAAGAGATAGTGAGCCAGAGACAACAAAGAAGAGAGAGAGGTAGAAAGTTTGTGTGTTAAAGGTAGAAAAGAAAAGGACCTATGAAAGAATTTTGAGGAACACTCACAGTTGGGTGACTAGATAGGTATGATGAACCAGCATAGACGTTTGAGAAGGAGTGATTAGGCAGTAAGAGGAGAACTAAGAGAAAACTGAATCACAAAATCCCACACAAGCTAGAATAATCAGGAGGTGTAACTGGCTAACAATATCAGGAGCAATATGGTGCTAGTGTTGCTGGAAAGGATGAGGATTTTTCAAAAAAAAAAAAAGAACATAAGATTTGGCAATTAAGAAATAACTGTGGAAGGAGCAGTTTTAGTTGAGTGTTGAGATGAGAAGCCAAATCTCAAGGAAAAGGTAGTCTAATCTGCATGAAGATCAGTGGTTAGGATATGGCTCCTACAAAGCATGGGGAAGATTTGGACATGTTTGATGACAGTACAGAAAGAACTAGAAAATAGAGAAAGTTTAGAGAGAGATGGGTTAATGAGCAAGTTTGCAACCATTGGAGAAAATAGGAAGATACAATTTCAAGAACATGTATAGAAGACTTGGCTTTGACAAGGAAAAGGATCACCTCATGATCAGATCCTGAGGGAAATAAGGAGAGATTGAGGAGGATCATAAAGGAATGAAGAAAAGGAGATGAGAGAACTCATAGAGGAGGATCTCAATTTTTTCATTAACATCCTTAACTGATAATAAATAAGAGGGGGAAAAATGTGGAAAACTTGAGGAGAAAAGAGATTTGTAAACATTTTTCAGAAACAGATAAAGAACCAATTAGGAAAGAATAAAATGATTGCCTGGTTGAAGACAGATAGCTTGAATTTAAAATATGCCCAGGAAGCTTGGTTTTGTGATTTCTGTAAGTGAGTAGGAGTGGTAGAAACAGATGGAAGGAGAAGACTAGGTCTTAGGCTTTACATGGTATGAGTAGTTTAAGACAAAAGAGTAAGGAATTCAGTAATAAATTAACAATGTAAAATTTAATTGGATATGTATTATAGGGTTAAGATTGGGAAGGGAGGAAAGTGTAGTTCAATGGGGGAAGAGATGAGGAACAATGATCTGAGACAATACTATAGGATGGAGGGATTAGAGGAAACATTGAACCTCAGGAATAGATTTAGGAAAGGTGAGATCATTTATTTATTTATTTATTTTAAAATAACTTTTTATTGACAGAGAGAGGTGAGATTTAAAGAGACATGAAATGATAGATTATGACCAGATAGACCATGCCGGGGTCCTCAAACTTTTTAAATAGAGGGCCAGTTCACTGTCCCTCAGACTGTTAGAGGGCTGGACTATAGTAAAAACAAAAACTTTGTTTTGTGGGCCTTTAAATAAAGAAACTTCATAGCCCTGGGTGAGGGGGGTAAACGTCCTTAGCTCCTGAATCTGGCCTGTGGGCTATAGTTTGAGGATTCCTAAGACTTGTTTTTAAATAACAAATTGAATCACTTGTGGATAATGGTGAGATCCAGTGTGTGACCATTTTTGTGTGACTGACACTGGGTGAAGGAGTTGGTCATGGGATTTAAGGATATGGAAGAATTGGGAGGTTAGGGAAATTGGGTGGGGCATTGATGTGAATGTTAAAATTCCCTACAATATGGATAGCCGTGAGAGAGAAGTGGAAGACAATGAATTAGATGCTGAATTCCTTAGGAAAAAAAGAATGATCTGGGGACTGGCAAACAACAGTTGCCTTAAACAATCTGTCTTAGATGGACAATTTCGATTCTGTAAACTTCAAAGGAAAAGAGTTGCTGAATGATTATGGAAAAGTCAAGTCTGGAAGTGCCTTGGGGGATACTCTAACTCTTCTTTAAAGACAGAGTGTCAAAGAGTGTGACTGATGGTGTGAATGAGAGGTGATGTCTGTGGAGGCAGGGCTAGAAATGCATTAGTCCCATGAAAGAAAGATAATGAGAGAAAGAAGTTTCTATAGAGTTGGAAACCTATCTTGCTTCTCCTTTTATTTTTTCATTGTTGCATGAAATGCAGCAAAATATTGTCAGTTTGATCTGATGCCAGATCAAACATTCTAGCCATTAAATCATTATATGTGCACCCTACACCTTTGCTAAAGATTCCATAATTGACCCATGATTTGGGACACCACTCATGTTCCCTGTTTCCTGCCTCCAGAGAGATTATGCCATATGCTAAATACTAACTGGCACTTCTTATGTAGCATATTTAGCTTTGTTATTTAGTCATTTCAGTCATGTCCAACTATTTGTGATTCTACTTGGAGTTTTCTTGGCAGAGATACAGGACAGGTTTGACATTTCCTTCTTCAGCCCATTTTACAGATCAGGAAACTGAGGCAAACAGTGTTAAGTGACTTGCCCAGAGTCACACAACAACTAAGTGTTGGGGATCGAATTTGAATTTAGATCTTCTTGATTCCAGGTCTGGAGCTCTCTCTATGCTACCCTAGCTGCCCTATTGCAGTTGCAAAGGTGAAAAATAAAATTCAAAGTGGACTTCCAATATACACTCATTGTATGACCTTAAGCAAATAATTTAATTATATTGAACCTCAATTTCCTCATTAACCACATGGGAATTTACAAAAAGGAAGTAAATAGAATCTGCAAACTATAGACTAGTGGTGACTTCTGGTTGATAGCAAGAGTCTCAGGGCTTATCTTAAAACTACCGTGTTTCCCCGATAATAAGACCTATCCCAAAAATAAGCCCTCCCCTTACTGTGTAATATTCCTCTAAAATAAGCCCTTCCCCGAAAATAACCCTATTGAGATTGCTACTGTAGTGAAGGTGATCCCCTGCACTACACACTACATTACGGTACCCTCTGTATGCACCGATCCCCCCTCCCCCCATGACAGATTGGGTCCACTTCTTCTGAAGGAAATAGAGGCGCAAGCCATCCAGGATGGAATTCAGGGTATGGACACTTATGACGATGTTGTTGAAGAAGATGACATGATCATTATTGAATAAAGGTACTTTTTTTTGTTCACATTTACCTGTTTATTTAAATTGCTGTTAATGTTCATTAAAATAAGCCCTCCTCTGAAAATAAGCCCTCTGGTGTTTTTCCGTCCAAAAAAAAAAATAAGACAGTGTCTTATTATCGGGGAAACATGGTAAGAGCTTTGATCTAATTCCCTGGGTCCTGTGATGAGAAGCATACAAAGCAAGCTGCCTTGGAAGTTCAGAACTCACTCTTAACCGTTTTTTCTCAACTATTCCAGCTAACACCATAGAGAAAGTCCTGAAGGAAGGAGTACCACCATCAGGGAAGCACAAGAGGGACTTCGGTGATGAGGTCTTCTGAGCATAGAATATGGGTCTTGCACTGCTAAAAATCCATTCAGAGAGAAAGATCCAAGGCAGTAATTCTCCATTTTCATTCTCTTCTTTCTTTTCCTCTCTTCTGAGACATATGCCTTGTTTCCTGGAGATAGTTTTATATATTTTTAATTTATGTATTTATTTACTTATTTTTTGCAGCGGCAATTGGGATTAAGTGACTTGCCTAAAGTCACACAGCCAGGAAGTGTTAAGTGTCTGAGGTCACATTTGAACTCAGGTCCTCCTGACTTTAGGACTGGTGCTCTAACCACTGTGCCATCTAGCTGCCCCATAGTTTTATATCTTTAAAAAAATTGTTTGTCCTTTTGCTTACTTTGTCTCTTAAGTTGTTAATTATGATTAATACTAATATCTTTCACATTATTTTAAAAAATTTTATTAAAATTTTTTAGGTTATACATGTACATTCATTTTTTTTATATATTTCTAGATGAGCTATTTTAGAAGAGAAAAATCAGAACAAAAGGGAAAAACCACAATAAAGAAAAACAACCAAAAAACCCCATTGAAAACAGTATTCTTTGATCCACATTCAGTCTTCATAGTTCTTTTTCTGAATGCAGATGGCATTTTTCATCCAAAATTTATTGGAATTTATTTATATCACTGAATTGCTGAGAAGAGCTAAGTCTTATCATAGTTGATCATCATATAATCTTGCTGTTACTGTGTATGATATTCTTCTGTTTTACTCACTTCACTTAGCATCAGTTTTTATGTGTTTTCCAGATTTTTCTGAAATTAGCCTACTTACCATTTTGTACAGAAAAATAATACTCCATTACTTTCATATACCATAACTTATTCAGCCATTCCCCAATTGATGGGCATCCACTAATTTTCCAATTCTTTGCCACCACAAAAAGAGCTACTATAAACATTTTTGCACATGTGGGTCCTTTTCCCTCTTTTATGATCTCTTTGGGATAGAGATCCATTGCTTATCTGCTGCAATATTCATCTAATATGTCAATATTCAAATGCAGCAGAGAAGAAGTGATTGGAAAAAAGCTTCCTGGGAAAAAGAGAGATTTAAAACTGGTATTTTGCCTGATTGCATTCTCTGGTAGGGGGCTCAAAGCACAGAAAAGAACTTCAAGAGCAGAGCAATTACTTATTTTGGGGTCTCTTCCCAGGAAAGAGAAGCAAAGAGGAGAATGGCCCAACTATTTGGTCTGTTATTGAGGTAGGACTTTTCTATTTTAATTTCCATTGTTTCTTGTGGATAACTAAATCCATGATGTCACGACTATAAAGAACTCTTGATGAGGAATTTTCCTCTGTCAGTGTAAACAACTTTATGTCATAGAGAGTTGTTAGAGGTAATGAATAGAAAGCATAGGAATAAGGAAGATCCATGTTCAAGTCCTTATTCTGACACCTTTGGTCTATGGGACCTCGGGCAACATATTTTACAAGTCTCCCTGAAGAGGAAGTAGGGGACAATATAAACCTTCCTGAATTTTTGTTTGCTGATCTGTCAGTGAGATGCTATCACTGACTGAGTACCTTCAGGAAGATTTTATGATCCTATCAGATACTTTTAAAAAATCTGAATTTCACACATCAGTGTTGAAAGACCAGATCAAAGGCCTAGTATTTAGTCAGTCAGTCAATGTGTCTCTCTGTCTCTTTCCCTCTCCCTCTCCCTTCTTCTCTTTCCCCCTTTCTCTCTTTGAAAGATGGAAAACTTAAATTTCTGTATTAGTTTGTGAGAAGACATTATTCATGGTTTCCTTAAATAACAAAATTAACTGGGGTTCACTGGTTTCTAGAATCTTGTTACAGCCAAGGGCTAAATTATATTGAAGAAGTGAACTGTTTTCATCTGTGCATAAAATTTAATTTTTTAAGGCAGTTCCAAAAATGTATATATTTATAAGGAGTCTTCCCATCTAAATCTCTGGGTAGACAAAGAGTAGTAGGTGAAATTGAACTCAGATGGAAGCACTAATTTGACCTAGTTCTTCTTTGTTATGGCTTAATCTTTCATTTCTGTCATTATCGGACTTGTCGTCATAAAGATCTTAATTAAAATTCTGCCTCAGACATATTCTAGCTGTGTGACACTGGGCAAATAATTTAATCTCTCTCAGCTTCAGTTACCTCATCTATAAAATAAAGGGATTAGATACCTTACCTTCTAAGGTCTTTCATACCTCTAAATCTATGATCTTATGACTCAAAAGTACAACAAGGGTCCTAGATTTAGAGGTAGCTAAGTAGATAGGAAGATAGAACATAGGCTTAGAGTTAAAAAGACCTAAGCTCAGATACTTACTAGCTGTATGGCCCTGGGCAAGTCACTTAATTCTGTCTCAATTTCCCCATCTGTAAAATGGGTTAATAATAATATCTGCCATTCAGAGTTGTGAGCATCAAGTGAGATATGTTTAGTACAGTGTCCATTACATAATAGGTGCTTAAGAAATGAATGATGTTTGTGATTCTGGATATATCAGAGACTTATTCATGAAGCTCCTAGATGATGGTTGTTATGATGGTTGTGGTCGTGGTTGTTGGAAGCTAGGTGATATGATGGATAGAACTCTGAGCCTAGAGTTAGAAAAACATGAGTTCAAATCTGGCACCAGACACTTACTAGCTCTGGGCTCGCCACTTAGTGGGCGAGCCACTTAATCATGTTTGTCTTAGTTTCCTCTTCTGTAAAATCAGCTGAAAAAGGAAATGGCAAATTATTCCTGCATTTTTTGGGGAAAAAAAGATTACAAAGAGTGTACACTAGCAAAATGACACAACAAAAATATCAAAGGCTTGTTGATGAAGCTCTGGGATCATAGAGAAGATCTTTACAGAATTTGATCAAGAAGTGACATTAGAGAAAGTAGAAGAAAAGCAGAAAACTGGAAAAATACTTTTATAGCGGATTTCTCTGACAAAGGCCCTATTTTTCAAATATATAGATAAGGGAGTCAAATTTATAAGAATCTGAGTCATTCCTCAACTGGTAAATTGTCAAAAGATATGAATAAGCTGTTTTCAGGAGAAATTGAAAGCTATCTGTAGTCAAAGGAAAAATGCTCCAAATCATTACTGATTAGAGAAATGCAAATTAAAACAACTCTTAGGTACTACCTCACATCCATCTGATTGGCTAATAGAACAAAGAAGAAAAATGATTGATTTGGAGGGGATGTGGAAACATTGGAACACTAATACACTGTTTATGTAGTTGTGAATTGATGCAACCATTCTGGAGGACAATTTGGAACTATGCCCCAAAGGCAGCCAAATTAAGAATGCCTTTGATCCAACAATACCACTACTAGGTCTGTATTCCAAACCTTTTTTTTTTTTTTTAAAGAAAGAAAAGAAAAAAAATTAACAAAAATATTTATACTGTGTTAGTGAAGAATTGGCAATAAAGAGATGATCATCAATTGGGGAAAGGCTGGACAAATTGTGGTATGGCTGGACAAATTGTAGTATATGATTGTGATAGAATACTGTTGTGGTATAAGAAATGATGAGCAGGATACTTTCAGAAAAGCCTTGCTTTTCTGGAACTGATGCAAAATGAAGTGAGCAGAACCAAGAAAACATTGTACATAGTAAAAACTATATTTTATGATGATCAACTGTGAATGACTTAGTTATTGTCAACAATACAGAAATCCAAGACAGTTCTGAATTCTTTGATGAAAAATGCTATCACCTTCAAAGAAAGGATAGTTAAGATCTGAAAAGCAGATCAAATTATAATTTTTAAAACTTTATTTTTCTTGAGTTTTTTTTTTGGGGGGGTCTTTGTTTTTTGTTTTTTGTTTTTTTTTTGGCAACATGTCTAATATGGAAATATGTTTTGCATGACTGCACATGTATCATCTATAGCATATTGCCTGTCTTCTCAAGGAGGGAAAAAGAGAGGAAGGGAGGGAGAGAAAATTTGGGACTCAAATTTTTTGAAAAAAATTAACATTAAAAATTGTTTTTACCTATAATTGGGAGAAGAAAAAGAAATGATTTTAGAGATCACCTAATTAATCCAACCTTCTCATTTTATAGATAAAGAAACTAAAATGTAACAGCTTACCCAAGGTCACCCAGATAGTAAGTCACAGAACTAAGGTCCTATGATTCTGAGATCTAGACTTCTTTGTACAATACCAGACAAAGCAATTAGTTCATGGACTGGGTAGACCAAGGGTGTTGGCTGGAGCTGAGTGTAGAAAGAAGCAAGAAAGAAGAGATATAGATTGGAAGACAGCCTGACACATTTGAGTTCCATATCAAAATAGGGGTACTCCTACCTCCATAAAATCAGGAAAAGAGCTCAAAGAATCCAATAAAAAAGTGTTCCATTCTGCCTAAAGCAATATATCCATGCATTTGGTTGCCAGCCAAACAAGTAGGCAAATAGTTTCTTCTCTCTTTCCTCCGAATGAATATATTGGAGGAACCATTTCCCCAGTAGTGTGAATTTCATTTTATGCAGCTGTACTAAAAGAGGAACTAGAAACTGATACTAGAATATGCTTCCTATGTCTCTACAAAAATGTCCACCTTCAGAGAGCCTTTTGGAACTTCTTCTTAAAGAGCTCTCCTTATAAGCTGGTGGCTGTCCTCTGGGCCACACATCAGGTAGATGTACACATGAGATTTGGCTAAGGACTCAAATCCCTGTTATAAATTACTAGTTGGATCACAGTCACACAGCTACAATGGGCAAGACCTCCACACAACTAGAGGCAAGGCAAAATGAAAAGTTTTCACTGACTTTGTTAAGTTCTGGGAAGTAGAAAGTCACCAAGAAAGAGAAGCATGAGCTGAATCTGGGGACCATTTGTGTCATTAAACTATAATCCAAGTAACAGGCATGCTGTTACTATTAAGTCTCAATTAAGAAGTGACTTGAATCTGCTCTAGATCTTTTAAAATTTTAATTTAAATGTTTTTAATTAGGAAAAATAATTTCTCCCTCTCACCACCTCCATAAAAAAGAAACCCATGTAGCAAATGTGCATAATCAAGTAAAACAAACTTCCACATCAGCATTATCCAAAAAATATGTGGCTCATGTTTCTTCCTTAGCCCTCTAGAATTGTGGTTGATTATAGCATCAATGAGAATTCTTAAACCTTACAAAGTTGTCTTTTTATAATTTATTAATTAGTTTTCTGGTTCTTCTTATTGCACTCTGCATCAGTTCATACAACTCTTCCTAGGTTTCCATGAAATCATCCCTTTTAAATCCATATGCCATAATTTGTCAATTCATTTCTCAACTGATGGGCATCCATCTGCTATAGACTTTGCTGCAATATAGAGTAGGTGGGAAGAGGCTTCCTTGGTAATGTCTTCCCTCATTCCCCCAGCTAAGAGTATTCTGTCTTTTCTCAGCATTTCTAGAGTGTTTTGTCTAAATCTTTATCTGCTTCCATCATGGCTTCTTACATATTTTATTTATCCATTCATTTCTCAAATTTGGCAGTTAGATGCCAAATATGAGACATTCCCTGCCCTCACAGGGCTCACATTTAATAGGAAACAGTGTGCACATATATAAGTGTAATAGGATAATCAAGGAAATCTTCTGTTACTTACTACCTAATTCATTTCCCCCCAGATCTGAACATGCACCCTGGCTCCTTCTGGTAAGCAGACCCATTGTTAAAGTATATGTACAAATAAAAATTTCTGGTTGGTTCCCCATGACTGAAGGTTGTATCAAAAATGATTGGTATCTGAACAGGAAAGAGTTGCTCACTCAGTAGACTTTTAAAGTAGGAGAAAACTTAGAGGATCATAAATTTAGGGTGAGAAGAGAACTTTGAGGTCATTGAATCCAGACCTTTATTTTTTTGATAAAAAACTGAAACACAGAGATTAGATGATCTGCTCAAGTTATACAACAAATAAGTGTCTGAGCTGAAAGGTGACCCCAAGTTACTGCAAAGTCTAATATTCTATGTACTCGATAGTATTGTTTCTCTTCCACCATTTTTCTCTCTTCCAGAAAACACTTATATAATATTTTAAAGTTTAAAGAAAATGTTTTGCATGTTATTTCATTTAGTTCTCACAAAGTTCTGTGAAAGCTGGAGCTATGATTATTTCCATCTTACAGATGAAGAAAGGGTGACACAAATATGATTCTAATTCATATCTTCCTGACTCCAAGGTCAAGCCTCCATCCCTCTTTTTGCCCCCTTGTTGAGTATCATATATGTTAGGACTCTGACACCTTTTTAATCTCCTTTCCCTGACTTCTCAACAGTTATAGGGTTTGCTCTCAATGGCAATTAAGAGCCGGTGCTTATCCAGATTGAGTTCAAATCTCTGGCTCTTTTATCTGTTTTGTGTTTCTTTTTCTAAGTACAGATGACTGAATAACAATCCCAAGATAGCTATTCCTAACCTTGGTGGAAATCCTATAAACCTAGTGCTCCTGGGTCCAAAGGCTGGTCTCTTAAATAACTTCTTAAAGGAAGATGAGCTCAAAGCACGTACAGCATGACTTAGCAGAAGATAGGGATCTTGTGAATTGCTTAGAAAGGACACAGAGGGTATGAAGGTAAAATACCTTTTCAACAATATCATAAATTTTTTTATTTTTTGATGTTTTAAATATTAGCCTCCAAGAGAGTTTAAAAGAAACTGGGGGAAATTTTCGTCATTCTTTGAATATTTGTCAACAGGTAATTATAAATCTTTTGTGTTTTGAGTAGGCAGCTAGGTAGGGTAATGGGTAGATGGTTGGGTTTAGAATCAGGAACATCTGAGTTCAAATCTACTTCAGATACATATTAGCTGTGTGACCCTAGCCAAGTCTGTAAAAAGGGGACAATAAAGGGCTACCCTACTTCCTAGGAATTTGTGAAAATTAAATTGCTTTGCAAAACTTTAAGTGCTATATAAATGCTAACTACTGTTGTTATTATATAATGAAAAAGATAAATAGCTTTCCTATACCTGATTGATTTTGTACACTGAAAGACTTTATGAAAGATATTGCATCGATCCATTTTGAATTGAACTATATATGAGCCAGACCAAAAATTTATTTGAAAGATTATCTCCCTTTTTATAGAGAGGGGTGAAAAGGTGGTAGTAGTAGTATGTGTAATAATCCAGAGACAATGAGAAAAATCTTGACCCCCTCTCTTTAGAGGTTAAGCTCCCTCAGGGACTGAAACTAGTTCACATTATCCCAGAACTGGGACCTCTTAATGTGAGGGAACAACCCATCATTAACCAATGTCATTTAACTCACTAGTATTCCCAGGTAACTCTCTAAGGAATTCTATGTTGCCAGAGGTTATATCCTCATAAATGCCAGAAACAAAACAGAACACTGAGAGACTACTGAGGGATTTTTTTTTTTCTATAGCAGCTGGGAGAATCAGGACAAACCTCATGGTCATGATAACCCTGAAGCTGAAATTTAAAGGAAGCTAGGGTTTCTGAGAGGCAGAAATAAGATGGGAGGCTAATTTCAGATATAGGAGGCAGCCAGGCAAAGTTCCAGAGATAGAAAGCTGTGTAAAAAGAACAGCAACAAAACTAGTTTGGTAATAAGTATAGTATGAAAAGAATAATGTATAAGTCTGGAAAGCTAGATTAGAACCAGAATGCAAAGGGCAGAATGGATAGACCTGAAGTCAGTAAGACTCATCTTCTTTGATTAAAATCTGGTCTCAGATACTTACTAGCTGGGTGATTCTGGGCAAGTGATTTAATCCTGTTGGTCTCAGTTTCCTCCTCTGTAAAATGAGCTGGAGAGGGAAATGGCAAACCTCTCCAATATGTCTATCAAGAAAACCCCAAATGGGTTCATGAAGAGTTTGATATGACTGAAAAATAACTGAACAACAAAGCAAACCAGAAGTTCCATGACTGTGATTTTTTTTTTTAATCTTTGTGTCCCCAGCATCTGTCACTGTACCTTGAATGTAATAGGTAATTTCAGGTTGAAGTAAATAGGACAGGTACTAGCAAAGGAGGGAGAAATAACTCCCATTAAAACTACTTCCAAATTTATCATTTGGAAAGTTTTCCTTGTTTTAATCTGACACTTTCCTTTTAACCCAAATAATTCTTGCTACCATCTAATTCCAGTTCTTCTTTATGGGCAATTTAGAACAATCAATTACTACTCACCCTACTTGATAATGACTTTTAATTATTGAACAATCATTTATTAAGAGCCTACTATGTAACTACCTCCTCTATTCAAACTTCCATCTATTTACAAACATCACAATTATAACTGAGGGTTTTCCCTTCCATTTAAACACTCTTCATTACTCAACTCTTTCTCTCATGGGTATTATATTTTGAGAAATTACTTTAATAAAACACTTGCATGGACCTAATCTGAGTTCTGAGAAACATTACAGGACTCACCCACCACCAGATGCTAATTAACAAATTCCTTTGTGGCTCTAATTTGTTGACAATAAAGAAATCTGCCCACACAATCTTCATCTGAAAATGACAATTCTGTAACAGTAATTCCACCCACTCTTAAGGACATCAAGCCTTCTAACCCATTCATATTCTACTTTGAATGTCAAAAACTACATGGAAGCTATAAAGTTTGAGCTCTGATTCAGTCAACATTTCAGAAATGTTTAATATATCCCTGCTACCTCCTCTCTCTTCTACTTCCAGATACTTTTGTATCTGAGAATGAAAGGAACTTGTAACTTGGTATTTGCAATCTTCTGTGAAGTCCTCAAGTAAGTATTACTGTTACATTGATCCTAGAATAGGATAGAATGGACACTAATGGTTTATTTTCTAGATTTTGAACCTATGCATGGGTCATTAATAATCTGAGTGTTTTTCTTTTCAGCAAACCCAGAAGTTTGAACAGCAAGTCTGCAATATCTTTGACATTACTACCCTGAAGCATCAAGTTTTACCTGCCATTTTGTAATGTGGCTATGTGAGTGTTTTCCTTGCGGGAACATCATATTAAGGTTGGTAGAAATTGATACAGCACAGGAGCTCTGTCTTAAAAAATATTAGATATTTCTTAGCAAAAAAAAAAAAAGATTAATGGAACCTCTTTTTTTACCTATGAAATTAACTGTGATGATAAGACCAAAAAAGTTGAGTTTTAATACAATCAAGAAATCTGGGTTGACCTGGCTCTGACACTTACTGGCTCTGGGATCATGGGCAAGTCTCTTAACTTTTCTGAGCCTCAGTTTCCCCATATGGTAAATGTGATTTCTCAAACTATTTATCTAATATAACAGAAGATGCTCACTCTCTTCTGTTAAGGGGCTCTAGCTCTAGTAGACCAAATTCATTACTGGGGGAGCCTGGCCTCTAAAGACAGGGGACAGACTTTCCCCCTTCTCACACTCTCTGACTCCTTATGTTCCCAAACAGAGCCTCAGAGAAAAATCAGTTAAAATACAGATTTGATTCAGATTTAGAGTATCCTGAAAAAGAATCAAAAGAGTCTTCCAGAAAGGTATTCAGTGAAAAAAGTAGATCAGGTATAAGGTAGCAAATTATTTCTTCTACATGAGGAAAATGTTTGAAACACTAAAGATTTATAAGAATTCATTGACAATGACTTAAAACATGAAACAGTGATCTATGCCTGGTATTATACTCTCCCAGGAACTTAGTACTTAAAACATAAAAAATAAAATATGTTGAGGTATTGCTGAATAGACATTTCAATTTCAATTTGATACTTCCCTTTCTAAATAATTTCCTTTAGGGTAAAAAGGAGTGAAGAGATACATACACACAGAAAGAAATGGAGATAGATAGATAGATAGACAGAGAAAGAGACAGAGACAGAAAGAAAAAGTTCCATGCTGCACATTTAGGGGAGAGAGGAAGAAGAACAAGTAAGAGTGGAAATTGTCTCTTTCTTTAAAGTCAACTAAGTGGACAACACTTCTGACTCAGTGGCTAATCATCTTTGAGGTAGCCTTCTTGCCCTTCTGCTAATATGATGATGACGAATTACTGTATAATCCTAAAGTCCATCACCATGAGCATGTACATACCTGGAAGTTGCCAATGGAATTCAGCTCAATTTCATGCATATTCCTATGGGGTATGCCCTAACCAGAGCAGATGAGAAAGTTGGGAACAATCATCTTCAATCTTTTTGTCTTTTTGTGTAGTATCATAAGAGCTATGGGTTGTTGTAATTATCAAATGAGATAACATATTAATTTTTGTAAACTTCAAATGAGCAATGTAATATATATTGTTATGATTCATTAGGTAGGTCAGGAAACCTTCCTCTACGGTTTTGAACATAGGATTATATTTGCTAATTTTCTAAGATATTTCTGGAAAAAAGAATATGCATTTGTTGGAAAGAAAAAAAAAGTTTGTTTCAATTTTTTTTAATTTTTAATTTTAAACTTTAAGTAGCACATCTTTTTCCTTTTTATCTTGAACAATTTTCACACTGACCAAGATAAATCTTCTCCTTCTTTCCACTTTCCTTTATTCTTCTTCTTTACTCAAAATATACATAGGTTTTCAAAGCCACTTGATTGTTGTTGTTTATCCTTCCTTCAGAAAGAGCACCAGTGACATCAGGATGGCAGTGTTTTATCTTTCAAGTGAATTGAATTTAAGCAAGGCTCAGACCTGAGCAGAGATAAAAGCCTCATTCTCTCTTTGAGTCATCAAAATCCTTATGTCAAGATTATTGGTGATAGCTATTTGGAAAAAGCTTCTGAAGAAAAAAGTAAGTTCCTAACTACAGCCTGGCTTGTAATTGTTTAATAGTTCACTAATGAGGCTTGGATCAGAAGAAATGGAATTTCTTTGGGGCTTGAGCTCGACTAACTGGTAAGCTTTGGGATGGTCAAATTTTCCCTAACTCTCATGGGAGAGTTGACAGAGAAATCTGAAGGAAACACCTGTTTTTGTACTGTGTAGTACACAAAACAAATTGCAATAGCCAATCCTACTTTATTCTCCAGCATCCCTAGAAGACATCTCAACTTTAAGTACAGAAGTATCTAACTACTGCCAACTAGTCCAGGTTGAGAATGAGAGGCTCTCAAGACTCTACTGATATAGAAGCTGATTGTCTTATCATCACACTCCTTAAAGCTTATGTCTTCAGCAGCTTGGATGTGGACTAATTTATTGCACTTACTTCCTTCTTTCATCAGAAAATGAAGTGAATTAATCCAAAATAGGTTCTGAATTAATAAAAGTTCCCATTACTTTAGGAATAAAAAGAAATCCACCAATCAATCAACGAGTATTTATTAAGTGTCTACTTGTTAGACACTGGGGATACAAAGATAAAAATAAAATAATCCCTTTTCCCAAAGAGTTCACATTTTTGTCAGAGGAAATAATATAATCAACAAGGAAAAAGTATGCAAAACAAACCTTTATATAAAATAAATACAAGTTAATTTAGTGAGAAGGCACTATGAGTTATAGACAGGGAGTGGGGAATTAAAGAAAAACCTCTTTTCAGGGCAGTAGGTGGCATAGTGGATAGAGTCCCGAAGTCTGGGAGATCTGAGTTCAAGTCTAGTCTCAAAAATTTACCAGCTATGTAACCTTAGATAAGTCACTTAACCCTGTTTGCCTCAGTTTCCTCATTTGGAAAATGAGCTGGAAAAGGAAATGGCAAATAACTTCAGTGTCTTTGCCAAGAAAACCTCAAATGGGATCATAGAGATTCAGATACATTGAAAAATGAGTGAACAACAACAAAAAAGTCTCTTTTCTTTTAGCTCATTTTCTAAAGAATATACGGAAGACTCACAGCTGTCTACTGATAGCCCCATTACTAACAAAAAATAACAATATTATTTAGACTAGAAGGAAACCCAGAGGGACCTTAGTCTAACTACCTCATTTTATAGATGAGTAAACTAAGACCTGTTGAACTAAAATGTCTTACCCAAAGTCACAGCAGCATGAAGAGGCAGAATCCAGGTTCTCAAATGCGAGATCCTCAAATCTTTCCATTATATCATTCTGCTTTCTTATATAAGTTTAGGAATTGAGTCAAAGAAAGGATAGCCTAGAAATTATCAGTTAAAGGCACATTAGGTGTGTTTTGGGGGGAGAGGTGACCACTTTTGACTTAAGGTACACACTATGATGGTCCTATGATAATTGGAAGGCACTTCAACACATCTTTTCTGGAAAAAAAGTATCTTTTACTTTATAGTTTGTTTTGTCTTTCTAAATGATCCACAAATCTGGAGTAATAGGACAGTGTTGTTAGGAACAGTAATCATACCTGAGAAGCATGTATTAGGAGGCAGCCTGTGTAAAACTTAAAACTTATATAAATTTCAATTATTGTTAAATATCTATTGTTTGAAGAATGCTATGCTAGACCCTTGGAGAGATATATGATTTAGATAAGACATGGTCCTTGCTCTCAGGGAACTTAGTAATGCATGACATACATAAATAGATATAGTATAAAATTATATAAGACTCTTGAATAAGGGGAATGCAAACATGATGTGTGAGATCCAAGGGAAGAAAAGTCATCCAACGGGACCAGGTAGGAGTTCATAAAGGAGGTAAAATTTAACTTGGCAGTTAAAAGATGAATAAGAAATGCAGTAGATAGAAGGTGGTTGTTGTTCTTGGTGGTCTGGTGACAAAAAACATTCCACAATGTTTAGGGAACAACTTAACAAAGATAGATACAAGAGTGAGGAGGGTAATTTTGGTGAATGGCCAGAGTGTGGATGGGTTTTCTTTGGAAAGAATTCATGATTCCAGAGAACCAATGATGAAGCATTCCATCTAAATTCTGACAGAAAAATGATACACTCTGTTTACAGGATGAGACATATTTTGGGAGAAACTTAGCTGATGAGGGAATTTGCTTTGCTGGGCTATAAATCTTTATGACAATAATTTGACTCCCCAAAATGAATCAGGAAGAGAAAATAAATTTATATCCATAAAATTTTATTTTAAAGTTATTTTGATTTCAATACAATTGGCTTTGTGATTCCACCTATTTTATTTCATGAATTTAAAATTATTATTCTGAGAAGGCTGTCTATAGCAAAAAGAAAATTAAGAACTCGTATAGAGCACACGGAGGAGTATGTGATGAGGATAGGAAGGTAGAGTGATTGCCATATGGTTGAGAGCTTGAAATGACAGATAAAGAATTGTGAACTTTATTATTATTATTATTATTTTTACTGATTTAGGAAATAAAGAACCATTGAAGGATTTTGAATAGAGCAGTAGAATGACTAAATTGATACCTAAGGAAGATTACTCTCACAATAGAAGAATAGAGTGAATGAATCAAAAGGAGTAAATGATTAGAAGTGGAAAGACTTTTTAGAAGACATATTACTGTAATAGCCCAAGCTGGTGGTAATAAGGGACTGAATGAGTGTGACAGCAATAGGAAGAGGGGAAGGGGAATGGGAGAGATATTGTGGAGAGAGAATTCAATTCAACAAATATCGATTAGATTTCTGATATGTGCAAAGTCCTGATTTAGGCATTGTGGATGCAGGAAAAAAGAACAGAATCAACAGGACTTGGTAACTGACTGGATGTCATGACTTAGGGAGAATGAAAATAAGTTCAAGATAATACCAAGAATTTGAAGACAGGAGATTGGATAAAAGCTGCTGCCCCTGGGAGGTAATGGAGTCAGAAGGAGGTGTTTTTCTTTTTACATAGGATAATAATCTTTGTTTTGGATATTTTGATTATGGATAGCAGGCCATCCAGGCATAGACAATTAGAGATTTCAATCAATTAATCAATAAACATTTATTAAGCACATGATATGTGCTGGATTTTGTGCTAAGAATACAGAGAGAAGCCAAAAAAATATAAACAAACCTAAAACACTCCCTGTCCTCATGGAGTTTACAATCTAATGAAAAAGACAACAGCAAACAAACACAAGGCAAATGGGAAATAACAGAGAGCAGAAGTGCACTGAAATTAAGAGAAGGTAGACACTAGAGCTAGAAAGTGTGATCTGAGTTTATCCTAACTTCTGGAAATTATCTACATAGAGCTGATAATTAAAGCTGTGGGAATGAATGAGATTACCAAGGGAAAGGGTATAGATAGAGAAGAGAAGATAGCCAAGTACATCCTTAAAGGTTTGTCAAGGGCATGACTAATAAAGAAAAGAAAGAGAGTGTATGAGATTAAAAAGGGAGGAGAATAGGCACTATGGAGTTCCTGCAGTCAAGGAAGAAAGATTATCTAGAACAAAGTTCCTTAAACTGTGAGTTGTGACTCCATATAAGATTTCATAACTGAATGTAAAAATTGCAAAATGATTTATTATCAGCAAATGTTTGGTTTGTGTACCTATTTAATGTCCCCTATACCAAGAGTCATGTAAAAATTTCTTAGGTGTTTTCACCGAGGTGAAGAGTGGAAAAAGTTTAAGAAGTCCTGATCTAAAAGGAGGTAATAGTTCATAAAAGGTCAATAAGGAAGAACAAGCTTTTGGATTTAGTGATTAGGAACTTATTGGGGTGACCTTTGAGAGAAAAGTTTCAGTAGAATAGTGAGAATGGAAGCCTCAGTGCAAAAGGTGGAAAAAAAATGGAGGCATTGGGTATAAAAGGTTTTTTGTTTATTTTTTTTTCTCTTCTGAAATTTGATAAAAAAAAAAGAGCAGAAAGAAAGATGGGGCAGTGGCTGGATGGTGGGCAAAGGGTGAGATTATTATTGGGTGACTTGAACACAATTATGATCACATGGGAAGAAACCAATGGAGATGAAGAAATTTAAGATATATAGGAGAGTGGATATGGATGATTTCTGGAATGTGTTAAAGCACAAGCAGCTCCTACCAGGATTTGCAGATTAATCTTCGTCTTGCAGCTGCTGCTTTTGATTAGCTTATAGTAATAATTTCCAGGAAAAATGGAATGTATCACATAGGTCCAACTGCTGCCCTCTTGGTGGCTTTTGAATTGAATTAGACAGTTGTCCTTTCAGTCTCTGTAAGTTTCAGCATGCCAGCTGCTTTGGATATAACCATCTTTCAGAACATATGAAATCAGAGACTGCCAGTCAAAGTGACTTTCATTTAATTCCTTCTCTTTTGGTCAGTTAGATAAAACTGGAATGATATGTAGGAGAAAATTAAGTTCTTAAAACAACCCATAGTCTAGCTGGGTTGGGAGACACCAGGCATATTGGACACTAACAGGGCAAACTGAACACTCCTTCTTTCTCCTTTCCTGATGAGACTCCTTCCATTACTGAGACTTCTGAAGCTCAGCACCTGGGACTAGATGAGTTATGGGCAGCACATTGTCGTGTTTCTGTGGGGAGGAACAGAAGGTTGGCCACTTATCCAAAGAACAGAGTTCGGGTGATTTTCTGTCCTATCCTTCACCCTAGAAGATTTCCTCAATTATTTATAAAGGGAAACTAAAACTCCCTTTAAGATTTTGCTTTTTGAGTTAATTTAATTAATTTGAATTGATATTTCAGAGGTCCATTCTATTAGAAACAAAACCCTCAAATTCATCTAGCCTTCTTAAAAGATGAATTCTGTCTTGATTTGCAAGCTATTTTATTATGATTGGTATACTTGTACTTCCTGCTTATTTCTTACCTTTTATCATAATTTCTCTTTTTGACCCTACCTCTCCTCCCATCTTCACCTCAATCCCATGATGGTGTATTAAAAAAAAAAATTTTTTTTAAAGATCTGATAGAAATCTTGAGGAATCTTAAGTTTAGATGGGAGGTAGAAGGGGAATTTCAGCTGGGATGGGAACCCTAGCCAATTATAGCTCTCAGGCTTCCACTTACAGGGAATTGCATCATATTTGTTTGCTGGGAGGATAACAACTTACAGGGAAAACAGTGTAGAAACGCTTTTGCTTTGGGAGAGAGTTTGGGATTCACTGGAAGCATTCTGAGTTTTTCTCTGCACGAATGTAACAGATCAATGTGTTTTTCTGTGCACCCCTTTGCTCTGCTGGCTCTGTTATTACCCTGCTGCTGCTGCTGGAGGTCATGCCAACTGTTTAATTACATGGAAAGTTATGAAATTTCCAGGGCACCAGAACATTGTTCGACTGTGCATCCTCAAAGAAAATAAACTTCTTTTTCTCAAATGGGGGACATTTGCCAGTGAGCTACTGTGAGCACATGCATAAATCCTACCCAGGGACAGAACATGGTTGGGGGAGAACCTTGGTTCACCTTTCCATAGAGCACCACCGATCCTGAGTACAATAGAGCCATTTTAAACCCAGAGAGAGATTACATCTGAGTACTTCAAGTCAGACTTTTCCTTTCATTGAATGTAAACAATAAAATCTCTCTATGAAGCCTTTCCTGCTTCACTTAGAAACAGAGGACTGCATTCTCACTGTGAACAGACCTATAAAACCCCGAGTTTCATTTTTTTTTTTTTAAAGTGTTTTTGTTAAAGGGATGATTATGTGGACCTGAATTTTCCCACAATGCCCTTGTCCACAAAGAAAGAGATCTGAGGAGGAAGGGTCTTGTCTAGGGGAAATCAAGGTTGAGGGAGTAGGGTGAGTATCTGACTTGGGGTTCATTCAGTCTGACACGACTTGGGATCACAGAGGCATCTGGGTTTCCCATAGTGCAGTTGTTCTATCTGCCTGCATGCTGGGGAAAAACAAACACTGTAAACATTTTTACCCCATTTTGGAAAAAAAAAGTAATGAAAACAGACCCTTAGTAATTCTCGAGAACAGTTCTTTTTCGTGAGGCATTAACTGCACTTTCTACAGGAAACAGCTTGCCCAGTGCAGAGGGTGGGGCCCTCTCTTATTTCTCTAAACACTTTGGGTGGGGGGAAGGATAAGGCACAAAATACCAAATGTTAGCTTTAACCCTCAAAGTCCAAAAACTCTAGGTTAAGGAAAGGTCACTTTCAAACATGCTGTAACAAGTGGGTCTAAGCTCAGACATCTGGCCTGTCTTGTCTCCTTGCAGAAAAGCCTATGTCCTCCCTCCTATGAGAAGCTAAATGGCTGGGGAGGGGAAGAGTCACAAAATTCACAATATTCAAAGTCATATAGCCTGTAAATTGATTAGCTTAGTAGGAGATGTTGGTCAGGGCACCAGGTTAAACACTGAAAAAGGGTTTTTCTCTGATTCTTCCTTCTGGAAGCTAATTTAGACCATATCAAAGTTTTGGGGGTGGGGGGATGTGAGTTTGGTGTGTGTTTTAATGAAGGCATTCCTAGTGCCATTGTGCTATAAATCCTGTCTGATCCAACCTTCAAATATTTATGTAAACTGAAATATGTCTGGAAAGAAGTCAAAACAAAACAAATATGCCACACAGCCTCCTCACTCCATCATGTCCCTCCTCCCTCATTTACATGCATGCTTAAGCTTCTCCAACTGGCTCCCAACTGTTAGGGGGGTGGTTAATTAGTGATAATTGCTGAGACAATTCCTTTGAGTGCGCTGATGGCCTCCTGCCTTGCCAACCAATTTAGTCTGCAGCTTTCGGCAGTTGTGAAATGCATTAACAGCATTTTTTTTTTTTTTTATTGTGGCAGATAAATGTGATTGGGTTAGTCTCCCTATGACTCGCTGCTGAAACAATTATTACCTTTTAAATATACCTGTGAGTTAGTCACAGCCTGTTCTCTCTGTGCTGAACTCAGAGTTTACTCCTGTGATCCCTTGTGATTAGGATGCGCTTTTCTCCCCACTATGGGGAGAGTGTAAGGTCTGGTGTTGTGCTTGGTAGGGCTGGACCGGGTTCTGTCTGCCTTTAACGGGCAGTTCTCTGCTAATAATAATATTTGATGCTTTCAGATCTGGGCGCCACTGGGATGCCCTCATCCATCTTTTAACTTTTGGAACTATACAGTTAGAAAGAGAAGAAGGATGCTTCGTGAAGCCCCAAGGAAGGCACCAGCCACCAGGGTGAAATTGTTCCTTAAAAGATTCAGTCCTGCTCCTGAGTCTGACATGCAGGAAATGAGCCGATACCTGATTCCTTTTCTCAAGTAGCCTGTGTATAATTGGGGAGAAGGAGCAGAGGCAAAGCAAGAGAACATGACTCACTGTGGTTTACAAGCATGCAGGTATGAGAGCTAAGGAGCCTGGGAAGAGAGCCAGTTAAAGATAAGGAAGGTTGCTGGAGGGATTGGAAGTCACTTGAATAGGGCAATGATGGGACATTTGGGAGAAGATTCTTAACAATTTCTTTCTACACAGACCCCCATTCAAATTAAGACCCCCATTCACATTTACAAGCACACAGGTATGAAAGCTAAGGAGCCTGGGAAGTGAGCCAATTAAAAGATAGGGAAGATTACTGGAGGGATTGGAAGTCACTAGAATTGAGCAATGATGGGACATTTGGGAGAAGATTCCTTACAATTTTTTTCTACCCAGACCCCCATTCAAATTGAGATCCCCATTCAAATTTACAAGCACACAGGTATGAGAGCTAAGGAGCCTGGGACGTGAGCCAATTAAAAGATAGGGAAGATTACTGGAAGAATTGGAAGTCACTAGAATAGGGCAATGATGGGACATTTGGGAGAAGATTCTTTACAACTTCTTTCTACCCACATCCCCATTCAAATCCATTATAGGATGTTTGAGCTGGATATTTCAAAAATGAAGAAACGGAAATCTAGATTGATGAAATAACTTGACCAAGATTTCAGGAAATATGTTGTATTAGAGGCAGATATGTGTTATAGTAGATAGATTGCTGGGCTTGGAATCTAGAAAACCAAAATTTGAATTTTGACACTCATTAATTATGTGACCCTGGGAAAGTCAATTAATCCTGTTCCCCTCAGTTTCCTCCTCTGTAAAATAAACTGGAGAAGGAAACACAAACTACTCCAGTGTCTTTGCCAAGATAACCCCTAATGGAGTCACGGAAAATCTAAAATTACTGAAAACAACTAAACAACAACGATCAATCCAGATACTTATTAGTTGTATGAATCTAAGCAGGTGACTTAATGTATCTTAGTCTCAGATTCTTCACATGTAAAATGGGGATAATAATAGCATCTACCTGCCAAGGTTGTTGTGAGAATCAAACTAACCTGTAAATCATTTTGCAAACCTTAATTATAATAAATGCTAACCAGTAGCAGCAGCAGAGAGGAGGAGGTAGTCCCTCCAGGATTCATACCCTGCTGTGCTTTTTCTGGTATACCACAGATCCTCTCTTACTTAACACTGGCATACTTAACTAGCCTGCTTGGGGACCTAGCATATATTAAATTCTCATTGGCTACACCCTTCATCTTTCTGTGCATTAGACAGTTGGAGCTAGTCTGTAAAGACCTGATGGAAGAGTGAGTTGAACAAAATATTGAAGAAGGGAAGGGGCTTTGGTTTGATAGAAATGACATAGGGAGGATACTGGAGGTGGGAAGACTGGCCTAAGAGTCAGGTGTGACATGGAGAAGTGGCAAGTTATTGGAAGAGGGCCAGTGATGGGGAGGCCAGTTCAGAAAGTCTGCAGGGGAGGGCAAGGGTGTGGAGAATCTTTATTTGGATGTCAGCAAACCTTCAGTTTTCTGGGCATGGAAACTTGTGCTCACAAGGAATGACACTTTCAAGACAATTCTTGCTGCTGAGTCTAGGATAAATTAATTGGGGTGGGGAAAAGAGAAGAACCAGAAGGGAGAAGTCTCTCACATTCAGTTCAGGTGCAAGGGAAGGAAGGCCTGGAGGAAACCGTGATATATTTTTAGGTACCTCTGAAACTACTTCAGTTTAGTGAAGAGCAGTTAGTAGAGCACAAGTACTCAGTCTCTCTAAAACCAAAAATCAAACACCACAAACAATGTATTACTAGCCAGGGGAATTGAGAACAAAATAAAAAAAAAATTACCGATTTTTTTTCCACCATGATCTCATATATTCAATAATTGAACAATCAACAAGCATTAGTTAAGATTATATTCTTAACTCTATGCTAGGTACTTAGAATACAAAGACAAAAATTAAACTTCATTCTATTGTGGGAGACATTTACCACCATTCCCCAATTTCTTTTTTTTTTTTAACTCTATTTCTGAAATTAGTAAGGCCTTAAAGAAAGTTTTATGGTATATGGATGAATACATGGATGAGGTTCAAAAATGCAAAAAGAGCTAAGGAGACCTCAGCTGGGTCTCTTTACCCCAAATCCAGTGTTTCTTTAGCTGTAGCATGCAAAAGGAACATCACAGTTTCTCTCAGAATGTCCCTTGCTGACACAATCAGATTCAGAATCGTTGGTGGAATGAAGTATTGGTGTGACCTACAATCCTGAATTGTTTAGTCCTATTTTCATCTTTAGAATCATTTTATATTTACGTATATTTTGTAGTTATATTTCTTGTGTAGGTGTTGTTTTCCACAGTAGAATGTAGGTTCCTTGAGGGCAGATAATATTTCATTTTGGTGCCTGCTGGAGTAGGCACTGAAGTAGTTATTGAATTGAATTGCTTTTTGAGTTGAATCAAAGCTCTATATAAAATTTTTTTATTTTATTTTTCTGCCAGGAAAATTAAGACAAAAACTGGTAACTAGTTAGCCCTTATATAGTTCTTTAACTAGTTCTATTATCCTATGTGATCTTTAGAAATCTAAGCAAGTTACTCTGAGAATAAGAAAGAAAGTCTACTTTCCCTTTAAATTAAACAATTGCTTCAAGGTTCTTTTTTTCCCCTAAGTTAATTAAGTTCTACTACTCACATATGCTTAAACAAGGTATGGAGGTGACCCTGGTTTCTTGAAAGCTATATCAATGGAACACAAGTCCTGACAGGAGCTACCAAGTTGGCAAGACTTTTAGAATGGACACGATGATGAAACAATCCACTCTCTAAGGACCAGCCTGATTAAATGTAGTAGCTTATGGAAAAGCAAGAATAGACATCTTTAGTGTCTCCTTCCCTACTTACCTCAAAGGGAGATTTTAAGAAGCAGGAGATTAGAATCAGAGGCAGGCTAATCTAGTTTCTTCAGAAAGAGGGAGTCCCATGCTAGAATTATATCTGTTCCCCCTCAAACATTGTTTACTAGAAGAAACAACTTTAAGCTTCAAACTAAATTCCCGATCTCTGCTTATTAATAGGGGAAAATGGCACCAAGTTCTGTATCCAAGGTTTGACTCCTTTTCTACCAAATATCAATTTCACAATGTATTTACATAGTATGTAGCAAAGAAGCCCATTCATTCAAGTTGATAGAAAAACAGAAATCAGACAAAGTATACATTTGAGAATATATGTCAGAAAGTATAGATTGAATGAGGTGTCTCTTTGGGAGTGGGATAACTCAGTTCCAGAAAGAGAGAGAGAGAGAGAGCCAGCCTTAATTCTTAAATAAAATAGTTTCAATAACTCTTGAAGCTGGAAGCAGAAGAACCCCAAGAGACTAAAGAGCTGGAATCTCTCTTCTGTTCTTTCTAACTGTTCTGCTCTCTCCCTCATCCCCAGACTCACCAGATATAGGCCATTGATCTTCCCCAATAAGGGGAGAGTCCTATATCAAGGAGCTTTGGAGTTTGGTTTACATAAATATGGAGGGGCTCAACATCAGAAGATTGGGCTTGCAGGCAATGATTTTTTAGACCATGAAAACTCATGAAACTGAAAAACACCACCACGAAAGGGCTCTCATTCCTACATGTGGCCCCTTCCATTTCCTTAGTGATGGTCTCAAAGGAAAGCAAGAATTGACAGAGAAGGTTTCAAATAGCCTGATTCTTCAACTGACTATAAACATTAAATTAACGGTCCAAATAACTAAGAATAACTAAATTTAAATTAACACAACTCTGAGACTACCTCATATCCACTAGATTGGCAAAGATGACAAAAGAGGAAAAGTACAGGAGGGTTATGGGGAATCAGGCATATTAACACACCATTAATGGAACTATGAGTTGGTTTAACCATTGTGAAAAGCAGTTTGGGACCATATCTCAAAATTCATTAAATTCTGTATACATAATTTGTGGCCCTACCAATGCCACTAGTAGGCATATACTGTAAAAGAGAGCAAGAAAGAACAATATTATTGCATAACAATAATGTTTATTAACAAGTTTTTTTCTTATTATCAAAGGATAAATCTATATTGATGTCTACCTATTGGGAAATGGTTTAACAAATCATGGAATATGAATACAATGGAAGATTATTGCACAATAAGAAATAGAAAAATGAACAATTTCAGAAGAACATGGAGAGATTTTTATGAACTGATGCAGAATGAAGCAAGCACAGTAAGAATAGCTTATACAGTAACAACCTTAAAAAGAAATACAACTTTGAATGACTTTAGAATGCTAATCAATGCAGTCACCAATCACAGTTTGAGGAGACTAAAAATAAAACATGCTACAGTCATTTCCTTACAGAAAAATGATGGATTTAAAATGCAGAATAAGCCAGACATTTTTAGACATGGCCAAGGCAGGGATTTGTTTTCTTTGACTATGCATATTTTTATGAAGTTATTTTATTGTTCTATTGAGGAAGAAGAGTAAGGGAAAGAAAATAAATGCTTGTTAATCTGAAAAAATAAAAGTAATTTTTGTTACTATTACATTATGCTTCAAGGAATATGTAATTTTTTTTCACATAACTGTGAATTGGGAAGCAGAAGAATTATGATCTCTGTTTTACAGCTGAAGAAATTGGGGCCTGGAAAGGGTAAGTGATTTACAAGTGGTCATACACTTGCAAGTACCTGCAGGAGTCTTTAAACACTGATTTCCTAACTTCAGACCCAAAACTCTCTCCTCAAAAAATTCAGACCCCAAATTCTTTTAAGGCTATGAGACTCCTTTGGTGCAATCATTGTCTAATGTATACCAAGCTGATATGACACAGGGAGAGAGAGAACAAGCATTTATTTAGCACTTATATGTGCCAGGTTCTATGCTAAGTGCTTTACAAATATATTATCTCATTTCATTCTTGCAACAATCCTGAAAGGTAAATACTCTTATTATCTCCATTTTACAGTTGAGGCAACCAAAGATTACCCAGGATCACACAACTAATAATTATCTAAGGCCCAAATTGAACTCAATTCTCCTGACTTGATGCCCTGTCTACTGAGCCACCTAGGTACCTACCTAGGTGCTGGAAGAAACTAAAGCACATCCACCTAAAATTATCAACATAAATGAAACCAGAGAACAGAAAGAAATGATAGCTGAATAGAAGAATAGATCACAGTTTCTCTTTGAGAGGTGAATTGAGAAGTTCATAGGATCATTAAATTTTAGATATCTCAGAAATAATTTAGTTGTTTTCATAGTATGACTTTTGGTCATACTGCCTTGTAGTACTCAGGATAAACTTAAGCAAACAGACCACCTGGATGATAATTAAAGCTTATTTTCTTTGGTGAAAAATAAAAGATTGAGAAAGCATATGAAAAACTTGAGAAGAATTTTAAAAAAATTCAAAATATCCCTTGATACTCAATGACTTCATGGTAAAAGTGGGATGAGAGGAAATCTGTAAAAGTTATAAGAAAAAAAAAAACACCACTGTTTGAGATTAAGAAATGAAAGAGTCTAAAGTTTTAGAAATAATTGAGAATTCTCACACATGTCTATCATTAGTGATTTAATGAAGAAGAGAGTTGGAGTATACTAGATGTCATAAGCATTAAATATTACAAAGAAAAACAAAATGGACTCTCTTGATACCTAGCTGTCTCGATGAGGCAAGCTCAGGAAAAGTTGAACTAAACTTCCAAGAAACAGAGATGAAAAAAGGAAAGCATTCTAGCCATGGAAGACAAAAGCAAAGAGAAGGAAAATGAAATATCAAATATAGCTAGTTTGACTGGTATATTAGACTACATAAGTAGATTAATGTGAAGTCAAAAAGAAAGGCAAATCAATTTAGAAATACAGGTTTGGATAAGATTACCAAAAACATTAAATGAAAAGATAAAGAATTTTATTTTAGCCTGGAGGCTACATTGAGCCTCTGAAGCTCTCAAATTTGGCAGCTGTGTGGAAGATCAGAGAGTGGAGAATTTGGAAGCAGGCAGGAAAATTGTAGACTCTATAATGGTAGAGTCTACTGGAGAATAATTGAAGACTCTATAATGGTAGAGTCTACTGGAATTTCATTCCAATTTTTATCTTGGCATGAATCATGAGTCAGTATACTTTCTTGATTTTTAAAAAGTAGTTCTAGATTTAAATGACATAGTTATGTTCAAGGTGTATGTACTGTAAATTCATTGAGTAAGTTTGAGCAAATATATATATATATATATTCAAAATATTTGGGCCTTAAAAGTACCATAGGATACTGTTGTAAATTCTATTTTTTCAAACTACTTAAAATTTTAAAGCATTTTGTGATGAAAAATGACAACATATTTGAAGAGCATATAATCTCAGAATAGATGGTATTGCGGGGCAGCATAACATTCTACATTTTAACATTCTACTCATCCTGCTAGCAATTATTCTTCTAGTGCAAGGATTGTAAGAATCTGGTTTGGGGTAGAGAGAGAGAATAGTGTGTCAGTAGGGAAAAGCAATGTAAAATTAGAATTAAAGATTGAAAGTATCCATAGAAAAATAGGGAGTTTGAGTAGACAGCATACTCATGGAAAGTTTGGGAGAACAACACAAAATGAATGGAGAATGACATGATTTCATTTTTCTTTCTTTTTCTTTATTTCTCCTTCCCTCCTCTCCCTTCCTCCCTCTTCTCTTTCCCTCCTTCCTTTTTCCCCTCCATCTGCCCCCCCTCTTCCCTCTTTCTTTTCCCTCCCTTCCTCTTTCCCTTCCCTCCATCTCTTCCTTTCCTCCCTCCCTCTCTTCTTTCCTTCCCTCCTCCTTTCCTCCCTCCTCTCCCTTTGCTCTCTACTCCCCTCTCTTCTTTCCCTCCCCCCCCTTCCTTCTTCCCTCCTTCCTTCCTTCCTTCCTTCCTTCCTTCCTTCCTTCCTTCCTTCCTTCCTTCCTTCCTTCCTTCCTTCCTTCTTCCTTCCTCCCTTCCTTCCTTCTTTCCTCTCTCCCTCCCTCCCTCCTTCTTTCCTCCCTCCCTTCCTTCCTTCCTCCCTTCCTTCCTTTCTCCCTCCTTCTTTCCTTCCTTCCTTCTTTCCTTCCTTCCTTCTTCCTTCCTTCCTTCCTTCCTTCCTTCCTTCCTCCTTCCTTCCTTCCTTCCTTCCTTCCTTCCTTCCTTCCTTCCTTCCTTCCTTCCTTCCTTCCTTCCTTCCTTCTTTCCTTCCTTCTTTCTCCTTGAGGTATACAGCTATCAGTGAATGCATTAGGTCAAAGGGTATCAAAAATTTAGTTACTAGTTTTTTCCTATTTCCAAATAATTTGCTAGAATCATTGAAACAATTCATAGTTCTATCAACATTGTATTGATGGATCTGTCTTGCCATAGCCTTTTCATTATTGACAATTTTCATTTTTATCATCTTTGCCAGTAATCTATTATTTTATTTGTATTTCTCTGGTGATTGTCTTTCATTTTCAAAGAGGACTAATGACAAATGGGGTTGTCTTGACTCATGTGTGAATTGGATTCAAGAGAGGCAGAGTTGCACAAAGTCATAAACCTCATTTTTTTTTCAGTCATTGAAATCCAGTGACAAGACAAAAGTCAAGACAACTGATAATGATAATATCCTGGGATACAGTGGATGGCCTTGGAAGCTTTGAAGTGCTCTATAGCATCTATTTTAGATGGCTTCATGGCCATCAACAAATTATTCATATCTGCTCAGGAAGTTTTCATATGCTTAGGATAGACATTTTCTTAGCTCAATGATAAGTTTGAGGACTGTTGATTATCCCCAATCCATCTGCCTTTCTTCCAAAATGGTTTTACCAGAATGTGGTTGCTGCGGATGTTAAAGCATCTTGGAGATATAGGTGAGAGTTGAGTACCTAATACACACCAAAGGTGGATGAGCAGCCCTGAAAAGGGCTTACAAGGCCCTCACACCAGAGATGGTAGTTCTTCTTGAAGATCCTGTTTTCATATGATTATTGTTAATTTGAAATTATTCTTTTGAAAACTGCTTTTCATATCCTTTGGCCATTTATCTCCTATGGAATGGCTCTTGATCTCATATATTTGTCTTAATTCTCTATATTTTTTGACCACTAAATATTTCTCCATGATAGATATTCAAATAGTTTCTCCACTCAATGGCATCTCTTCTCAGTCTTGTTATACTGGTTTTGTTAATGCAAAAAATTGTAAAAATTTATTTAATCAAGATTTTCTCTTTTAACTCTTATGATCAACTTTATCCTTGTATGATTAAAACATTTTTCATCCTCTCCCAATTTAGGTAAAGTTGTGAAAGGTTTCTTTTATTCATTTCTATCTTTTTTTTTTTTTTTTTTTAAAGATTGACTTTTGGTAACCATATCTTATATCCATTTGTAGTTTATGGGTAAGATGATGCTTTAAATCTGATTTGTCTTATTAATTTCTAGTTTCCTATCAATTCTAGATATATGGATATTCTATATAAATACCATGTTCTTGAGCTCATTACTGGGTTTTTATTATTAGTAGTATTTTTGGTCCTCATTTATCTACTCTATTACACTGATCTTTTCTACTTTTAACCAGTTCTCAATAATTTGAATGATTAGTCCTTTATAATATAGCTTGAGGTCTGTGAATATCTCAGCTTTGTTTTTTTCCCACTTAAAAAACATTGCTTTGAGATTCTAGGCCTTTTGTTCCTTCAAATGATTTTTATTATTGTTTTATCTCAAGTCAGAAGAGAAAAGAAGGGAAAAATATCAAGGATGGAGAAGAATTTGTGAAAATTCAGACATGGGAGATGGGACAATGTGGTCTTTGAGGAACAGCAAGGACAAGTCAAATTGTGTAGTAGAATAAGTGAGAGGGCAATCAGGAAAGAGGAAGGTATGAGAACACTGGAAAAAACGAAGGGAACAAGTTATAAAAGGTTTTAAAGCTAAATGGGAGATTCCATTAGATGGAGGAAAGAGAGTGACATGGTCAGGCCTGTGTTTTAGAAATAAAATTTTATAACTGACTAAAGAATAGACTAGAGTGGGGAAAGATGAAACAGGGAGGCCAGCCAGAAAGCAATTGCTATAGTCCAAGAATGACAAAATGAGAGAATGCATTTAGGATGGCAGCAATGTTGGAGAAGAGAAGGAGATCTGCTATATATGGAAGATATTGGGGAGTTAGAATTGACAGGATCTGGCCACAGGTTGTAAACGACAGATTGTCTATTCTATAAATTATCTCTTTGGTAGTTTGATTGGTATAGTGTTATATTGATTAATTAAGGTGGATTGCTTTTAGACCTGGAAGGAACTTTAGAGCTCATCTAATTCAACTCCTTCCTTTTTTAGATGAGGATTAATTGCTTAATACAAAAGAGATCAAGTAACTTCCTTAACATCAGACAAGTAGTAAATTGCAGAACTTGAAAATTTCTCCCCCTCCTTTGAATCCTGGAGTGTAGAGATATATACATTGAGTCTCTTCACAATCTATCTCAGAAGAAAGGTCATATACTACATGAAAGTCACTGTACAATTTCTCCTACTCTCTCTGACTAAGATTTAAGTCTTTAAAAAAGAAAGGAAGAAAGAAAAACTACTTGTGGGTATTTACATCTAAATCCTAAGTGCCTGGTCAAAACTTTCATATCAAATTATTTCCTCTTGTTATTATGATAGATGCAATGATATTCTCTTCCATAACCTCAACAACAATTCCACATTCACACCCATCTCCTCTTCAGACAGGCAGGAAATAGGCATTTATTATTATATGACAGACACTGTACTAATCTCTGGGAATATAAATATAAGCAAAAAGAAATACAATTCTTCACTAACAGGACCGTTTCACCAGTTGGTCCAATCCACCTATCTACTCTATCAATTTCTTTTACCCTTTCATTATTCCACTTACTTCATCTTGCCTTGACTTGTTTTGCCAACTACCTTCTTCTTGAGTGTCCTTTTCAGCTTTTACTCCCTAATCTTCTTTGAATTTTCATGAAACTTCTTGAATCTTTTGTCTTAATTATCTTTGATTGCATTCCTCTTTCAATCCTGATATACATTCTAGAGAAGCAGTTTGTTCTGGAATTGTCCTCTTTCATATTTTCCTTAATTTCTTCCAAATTTCTCTTCTACAAATTCAACTTCTGATCTGCTTCACTAATCTAAATCCCTTTAAGTCACCCACGTGATTCCTTTTTCCTTCCCATTAAGTTTATACTTTCTATCTTCTCCTTCTATTTGTGCTGATCCTCCTTCCACAGAAGTCTGATTTTCTAGGAATTTTTGATGATGATAGCATAAGATACTCGATCTCATTAAAATCAACTATTCTTTGAAAATAACTCCCCTTCATATTATGACTTCAGGTTTTATTGAAGAATCAGATTTTACATTGCATATACTATTCTACTGCAACTTTGAAGTGACATCATTCCATATTGTAATGAATTCTGTACATGTTTTATGTCTCATAGCCACCTAAACAGAATTTTGTGCCTGATAGGTGCTTACTAATTCTATATTTAATTGAATTGAAGGGGACAGATAAGAGGTTAGAAAGGAAGTTTGGAGAATTAAAGGATTATGAAAGAGATAGAAGGTTGTGAAGGGAGCTTCTATGATTGGGGACTAGTAGAATGGAGTTACTTAGGCTGTTGAGGTTTGGGTAAACTACAGATTGGATTAGACTTTGTAATTAATTAGATTGGTAAATCTAATGGTAAAGCATACAGAACTAACCTCATTTCTACATTGATTAGGAGAATTGAAGGAAAGTTCTCTGTTATTGACTGGGGGGTGGGGTGGGCAAGGAGGATAGGACAGCAATAGGTTAAAGAAGAATGGAGAAAATAACCAGGCTTCTCTCAAGAAGAAAGAAGGAATTAAGTTAGAAAGAGACCTTCAGCACTGAAAAATTATAGGGAAGACACAACAATCTCTTAACCTGGTCAAGAATAGACTAGATAATTTTATTACGCCTCTAGCTTGTTTTCCCATACACACATAGTTTGTTCTAGTAGAAACCCTCCTGCATGTAAGTCAGCCCAGTTATTGCCACACTACAAATACACAGTCTGTGTTTGAACTGTGTCTGAGATTGATGCTGAGTCACTACAAATTTGTAGGAAGTTCACATGGGTGAGGATTTGGAGAGAGCAGTCATAGCCCAAGAAGTAGATTTATTTTTTTTTCCTCCTGTTACTAACCACTCTAAGCTCTGAGAAGCAGAAGTTTTACAGAAAGCATCTAGTATGAGCCTGCTATTTTGCTACAGGTCCATATCATCCACGTTGCTCTCCTTTTATTATCAGGGTCATGATGGTGGCAGTGTTCCTTGACCAGTCTGGTTTAGGACTTCAGGAGTTTAGCAGCTGTTTCAGCCTTACCCTAAGTGGAAATACTATTGAATATTGATTAATTAAAAAAAAAAAACCCTTCCAGATCTAAGAAACTAGTTGTGAAATCATTTTTGTTGATTACATTTTACGAGGTTAATTAGTAAGCTGGGAATTAAACCTCTCAAACCTGACAAAATGAAAGCCTGAGATACTCCCAACAAATACCTAGGATTTCCCAGAATGTTGCTTGACTCATCCATCCCTCTTTCTTCCCTCCAGCTGGTGTCTGGCACATCTTGCTCCTTCATGCAGAATTGATCCATTTTCTGCAGCTGGAGGGATTGCTGAGGTCATCAAGGACCCTATTCTAAAGCTGTCTGTCAAAAGTAGTAACTTGAAAAACTCTGCTCGATGGGAACCCAGGGAAAGTTGGATTTTAGAAGTGAACAACACACTCTGAAAAAATGAACTTAGCCTATCTTGATAGAAGAAAAGTGTCTAGAACAAGACAGACCCATAGTTTATCTTGTATTTTCAAGCCACATTAAATGGATTGTCTTCTAGGCACCTTTTTTTTTTTAATTTAATTTATTTATTTTAATAACTTTTTATTGACAGAACCCATGCCAGGGTAATTTTTTACAGCATTATTCCTTGCACTCACTTCTGTTCCCATTTTTCCCCTCCCTCCCTTCACCCCCTCCCCCAGATGGCAAGAGTCCTTTACATGTTGATAGGTTACAGTATATCCTAGATACAAGATATGTGCACAGAACCGAACAGTTTTCTTGTTGCACAGGGAGAATTGGATTCAGAAGGTATAAATAATCTGGGAAGAAAAACAAAAATGCAAGCAGTTTATATTCATTTCCTAGTGTTCTTTCTCTGGGTGTAGCTGCTTCTGTCCATCCTTGATCAATTGAAACTGAATTAGCTCTCTTTATCGAAGAGATCCACTTCCATCAGAATACATCCTCAAACAGTATCGTTGTTGAGGTATATAATGATCTCCTGGTTCTGCTCATTTCACTCAGCATCAGTTCATGTAAGTCTCGCCAGTCCTCTCTGTATTCATCCTGCTGGTCATTTCTTACAGAACAATAATATTCCATAACATTCATATACCACAATTTACCCAGCCATTCTCCACTTGATGGACATCCTTTCATTTTCCAGCTTCTAGCCACTACACACAGGGCCGCCACAAACATTCTTGCACATACAGGTTCCTTTCCCTTCTTTAGTATCTCTTTGGGGTATAAGCCCAGTAGAAACTGCTGGATCAAAGGATATGCACAGTTTGATAACTTTTTGAGCATAGTTCCAAATTGCTCTCCAGAATGGCTGGATGTGTTCACAATTCCACCAACAATGTATCAGTGTCCCTGTTTTCCCACATCCCCTCCAACATTCCACATTATCTTTCCCTGTCATTCTAGCCAATCTGACAGGTATGTTGTGGTATCTCAGAGTTGTCTTAATTTGCATTTCTCTGATCAATAATGATTTGGAACATATTTTCATATGGCTATAAATAGTTTCAATTTCTTCGTCTGAAAATTGTCTGTTCATATTCTTTGACCATTTATCAATTGGAGAATGGCTTGATTTCTTATAAATTAGAGTCAATTCTCTATATATTTTGGAAATGAGGCCTTTATCAGAACCTTTGACTGTAAAAATGTTTTCCCAGTTTATTGTTTCCCTTCTAATCTTGTCTACATTAGTTTTGTTTGTACAAAAACTTTTCAATTTGATATAATCAAAATTTTCTATTTTGTGGTCAATAATGATCTCTAGTTCTTCTTTGGTCATAAATTCCTTCTTCTTCCACAGGTCTGAGATGTAAACTATCCTATATTCTTCCAATTTATTTATAATCTCATTCTTTATGCCTAGGTCATGAATCCATTTTGATCTTATCTTGGTGTACGGTGTTAAGTGTGGGGCAATTAAGCACCTTGTTTAATTAAGATGGTGAAAGAAACTGAAAATCACGCCACAGAATTAAAACAAATGGGAAGATTTATCCTGCATGAGAAAAGATTTGGTGAGGAGCTCATGATCACTCTATTCAGATATTTGAAGAGATTGGTGATTGAGACATTCAAAAAATCAGACTATCACTCTGAGTTCCTTGACTCCTTCCTGAGTATTTTCTTTATTTTCTGAAGGGACTATGGAGAGCTGAGAATGCAGCATTTGGGACATCAGAGAGCTCAAGACTGGTATACAAATTTAGAGTTAGTTGACTCGAATTCAAGTACTGGCCCTGGCATTTACGACCAGTATGACCCTGGGATATACCATTTGATTTTTATGAGAGATAGAATGAATGTGCCAAGTTAAGTTATTGATTTATGTTTTAAAAGTATTTGTTGGGGCAGCTAGATGGACAGTGGATAAAGCCCCAGCTCTGGAATCAAAAGGACCTGAATTCAAATCCAGCCTCTTAATCCAGACACTTAATACTTACTGTGTGAAATTGAGCACTTCACCCCAATTGTATCAAAAAACCCCAAACAAAGCCAGTTTGAATCTTGAATCTAAAAGTACTTGTTAATGAGCTCTAGTGAGTTTATTAGAATTGAACCTCAGCTTTCTCACCAGTTAAAAGAAGAAGTTAGGTTAGATGTTTTCCCTCTCTAAATCTATGATATTACATCTTCCCCCAAATCTGAGATCACTTTATGGGAATTAGCTCTAGGAACCACTTGTTTTCTGCTTTCTTCAGGATGGCAAGGAAGCTTACTCTGCCTTACTCTGGTATAGAATCTGATCTCCATAGATCCAATCCAAAATTGGCTCCTTGAAGCTAAAGACTATACAGTTCCATCCACATATATTTCCCTATGGGTTTCCAAATACATACCTTTTTCCTTTCAACACAAATTCACTTTCTCCAGAGATGCCTAAATACCCTAGTGACTGGTAACAAGCTATCTCCCTGGCCTTATTATCCCAGAGCCAGACTGCTATATCTCCCTTTCTGAATTATAGGCAGTATCCCTGAGGGATTGGGTATTTCTTCTTTAATGTGTTTGACTCCAACTCCCAATATTATGAGGTTCTCCCCTGGTCCCCACACTGATAAAAGTCCCAATTCTGTTTAGCCAATTAATAAATATCAATTAGTTTTTACAAAGGCATATTTGCTTTGAAAATAAAACAAGAAAAAAATAAAATATTCCTTCCCAGCTTCTCAAGGGCACAATCTCTCCCCTACTACCTTACTCTCTGGGATAAACTGGCTCAGACTTAATATAGTTTCTACATGGCAGGGGTCTCACCAAGATCATTTCCAATGGGGCAGTCCTGCTAGATGAGTTCTTTCTCCTTACTTGAGACATTAATTTCAGCAAAACCTGGCATAGATTCTACTCACACTTGCAGATGACTTTATACCCTCATCTCATGAGGTCATAGATTGTGATCTCACCTAAAATGAGCGAACACCTAGACAGAGAACTGACATTCATTTTCAACTGTCCACATCATGGCCCTGGAGAGAAGAGAACTTAAAAAGTTGTCATTTTTTATTGTCTCAGGAAGGAATTAAACCAAGAGAAAAGAACCGATCAACAGGGGTGGTAAGAGGATGGGGAGGACGACAGAGACAGACAGAGAGACAGACAGAGACAGAAACAGAGACACACACACATACAGAGAGACAGAGAGAGACAGAGATAGAGACAGACAGAGAGACAGAGAGACAGAGACAGAGACAGAGACAGAGAAAAAGGGAGAGAGGGAGAGAGAGACAGAGAGATTAAGTCCTTTGAAAGTACCCCACAGTTATAGTTCTGCAATTGCAGCCAGTTGAAAAGAATGCCAGTCACCATGTGGTTAGTAGACCAGAACCAGTTAAGAAGGTATCCATATGCTCCAAAGACTTTCCAAGGCATTTCCGTTACACATAATTAAGATTCTCCAGATGCGAGTTTCCCAGCCTTTTCCTTATGAGGAGTTATATCAGGCCAGAATATCAGTCCATTATGGAAGTTAATAAGGGCTACAATTATTGTCTTTAACAGTCCCCTTTACACTGAGTATGGTGTTGGTGGTACATTTTCATTCCATAGCCAGTTATTATAGAAAGAAGTAGCAGAGATTAGGGTTCAGACTTAATCAACAACTACTTCTTGAATACCATTTTTGCACAAAACACTGACAGAAAATGGGTTGACAGATTTTCAAGACAACAATAATTATCCCACGTATATTTGGTGTTTTAGAAAAAGCTGCCAAATTTGTATTTTGAAAATTGAGGACAGATTCACAATACCTGACAATTTTACACTGACAAAATATCTAAGAAAAAGAGCTCCATTTACATTAGCCACATATACCAACCAAAGGCCATGTGATGATGGAAAAAAGAACTTGTATTTGTAGACTGGAAATACATGTTTTCGATATGACTGCCATAAATTAGCTATTGTAAATTAGCAAACTTATTTAACTTCTTTGGGTTTCCTCTTCTTTAATTGTCAAATGAGATGGGGCAATGTAGTCTGTGGAGCCTCATTTCAGTTGTAATATCCATGATTCCATATAATGCTTTATGTTGCAGTAGAAAGAACATTTTCGGTATCAAGAAAGTTGTCATTATATTCTCCCACATTGATGATGATACTTATCCTTATTTTATTTTTTATTTAATATTTTATTTTTTCCAGTTACTTATAAAACATTTTAAACATTTGTTTTAAAAATGCAGTTCCAGATTCTCTCCCTTCCTCCTTCCTTCTTCTTCATCCCCCACCTTTATTGAAAAGGCAAGTGTAGGGGCAGCTAGGTGGTGCAGTGGATAGAGCACCAGTCCTGAAGTCAGGAGGACCTGAGTTCAAAAGTGATCTCAGACACTTAACACTTCCTAGCTGTGTGACCCTGGGCAAGTCACTTAACCCCAATTGCCTCAGCAAAAAAAGAAAAAAGAAGCACATGTGAAGTTATGGAAAAGATTTCCATAAAAGAAATGCTGCAAAAAAAATGAAACCCCCCCAAAAACATAGATCCTTGCTCCCCCCAAGAAAAAAAACAAGAAAAATAAAGTAAAAAAAAAATCTTCAATCTATATTTATACACAATCAATTCTTTTTCTAGTACAGATAGCATTTTTCATCATAAATCCTTCAGATTAATCTTGAATTATATTGCTGACAATGGCAAAGTCATTCACAGCTGATCATCCCACAATATTGTTATTACTTTGTACACAGTACGTTTCACTTTGCATGGACTCATGGAGGACTTTCCAATACCTATCTTTTGCTGATAGTGGAAGAAAAAAGAGTGACAGGGAAGAAGATGTGATAGATTTTATAATTTAATTTTTTTTCTTTGACAAATACCATCAAACTTGAACCTTTCCATAATACACAGAAGAACAGAAATAGCAGAAATCTCTATAATGTATAGTTATGAAGGTCCATAGAAAACAGCAGCAAGGATCTAGTGGGAACTTTAATAGGGAGGAGGGGTAGTTGATTGATAATGGCACAGGGAGGACCTAAAGGAGGCAGTGAGAAAAAAGCATTATGCTTGCCTTTTACCTTGTATACAAAGTGAAAGAAAGAAAATTTGGCCTATGTCGGAGGGTAGTGAAGGGAATTATGTATACAAGAGAAAGTTATATTTTAGGGTATCAGGAGATATTATCTGGGTGGGGGGAGAGAGATCTAGATTCAAATATGAATGGAGGGAGGGAAAGAATAATTATTTATTAAGTATCCTCTATGTGCCAAATGCTTTATAAAAATTAGTTCATTTGATCCTTACAAACAACTTTAAAATAGTGGAGTGGCAAAGGCCACCAAAGTTTAGGGTGAAACATATTTCCAGCCCAAGAAAACACAGGAGGTTGGCAAGAAAACATAGATAGTCTGTGATACTAGAGTGAGGTTGGTCCATGCAGCAGCATGTTAGAGGTGGTCTCAACAGTAGCATCAACAGCTTTGGGATCTCTCATCCAAGGGACAATGAGGGAGTCAAACAACTTGTCAGAAACAGATTACAAGGAATTCTGAACTGACACTGTGCACTATCTGAAAACTCACTTCCCATTCCGTGTTCTGGCCACAGTTCCTGAAAGGAGAAGAGTATTTGTCATTAGTCAGAAGGGAGAAGAGTTGTTGCTCATAGTTTCAGGGAAGAGAGAACTATCAGCATTTGTGCCTGCAGGGGAGCAGAGGACCTGGTCAAAGTTCTCAGGCCAGGAAGAAGGATAGTATTTATGGCTTCAGGGGAGCAGAGGTCCTTCCTGTGTCAACACCAGAGCACAAGCTCAGAGAACAATGACAAAGGGATAATCTCACTTTGGGATCATTGGAAAGCTGAGCTCCCAAAACTAGGTCTGAAAATCGCAAAGTAAAAAGGCTCAAGCATGCATCAGTGCCTTACCCTCCCACCCCAGAAACAGAGCCCAATTTTGACTAAAGTTCAAAGCCAAGAAATAGTCTGGGAAAAGGAGAAAACAACAAAACTTAAAAAGTTAATATGGTAACAGGGAAGATCAAAACACAAATTCAGAAGACAACAATGAAGAAAATAAGCTATAGGCAAAGTACTATAGAAAAAATGCACATTGGACACAAGCTCAACAAGAATTCCTGGAAGAGTTAAAGAGAAAGATAAAAATGGCACAGGAAAAATTGGGAAAAGGAATGTGAATGATGCAAGAAAATTATGAAATGAGAATTAATAATTTGGTAAAAGAGGCACAAAACAATACTAAAGAAAATAATATCTTAAAAATAGACTTGGTCAAATAGTAAATGAGGCGCAAAAATTCACTGGAGAAAAAACAATTTTTTCAAGTAAGGGGCAAAGATTTATTATGCTGCTAAAAGTGGGCTAAGTTCCAAAAGAATTTAGCCAAAAAATAAATCCTTAAAAAAGCAGAATTTGCCAAATGGAAAAAAGAGGTACAAGTGCTCAATGAAGAAAATAATTCCTTAAAAATTAGAATTGGGCAAGTGGAAGCTAATGACTCCATGTGACATCAAGACAAAATAAAAACAAAATAAAAAAAATAGAAGAAAATGTAAAATATCTTACAGGAAAACAACTGACTTGGAAAATAGATTCAGGAGAGATAATTAAGAATCACTGAATTAACTGAAAGTGATAATTTCACAAAAAGAGCTTAAAATTCATATTTCAAGAGATTATAAAGGAAAACTGCTCCAATATCTTAGATCCAGAGAGTAAAATATAACTAGATAGAATCCACTAATAACCTTCTAAAAGAGATTCTCAAGAAAACTTCTAGGAATAATATAATCAAATTCCAGATCACCCAGATTATGAAGAATGTATTTTGTAAGCATGCAAAAAGAAATCACTCAAATATCATGGAACCAATGTCAGGATTATACTAGATTCAACAGCTTTCATGTTAAAGGAATGGATGGTTTTGAATATGATATTCCAGAGAGCAAAAGAGCTAGAATTACAACCAAGAATAACCTCCCCCAAAAAACTGAGTATAGCACTTCAGTGAAAAAAATAAATATTTAATGAAATAGAGAACTCTCAAGCAATCCTGATGAAAAGATAAGAGCTAAATGGAATAGAAAATTTGACATTCAAAAACAAAGCTCAAGAAAAGCATAAAAAAGAAAACATTTTCTTAAAAGGTACCATAAACAATGAAGTAATATTAAAATTTTTTATTAACAAGTTAGTCTGATAAAGGCCCTGTTTTTCTAATATATAAAATATTGAGTCAAATATATTAAAAAATAAGACCCGTTATTTTATTGATAAATGATCAGAGGATATGAACTGGTACTTTTCAGAAGAAGAAATTAAAACTATTTATAGTCATATGAAAAAAATGCTCTAAATCACTATTGGCTAGAAAAATTCACATTAAAACAACTTTGAGGTACCACCTCACATATCGGAATTGCTAACATTGCTAATAGAAGAGGAAAATGACAGATTCTTGAGGAAATGTGAAAAAATTGGGACCCTATTGCACTCTGCACTTTTGGTGGAGTTGGAGTTGTAAATGGACACAACCATTCTTTTTTATTATTATTATAGCTTTTTATTTACAAGATATATGCATGGATAATTTTTCAGCATTGACAATTGCAAAACCTTCTGTCCAACTTTTCTCCTCCTACTCTCCATCTCTTCCTCCAGATGGCAAGTTGACCAATACATATTAAATATGTTAAAGTATATGTTAAATACTATATATATATATATATATATATATATATATATATATATATATATACACACATGTCCATACAGTTATTTTGCTGCACAAAAAGAATCAGACTTTGAAATAGTGTACAATTAGCCTGTGAAGGAAATAAAAAATGCAGGTGGACAAAAATATAGAGATTGGGAATTCTAGGTAGTGGTTCATAGTCATCTCCCAGAGTTCTTTCCCTGGGTGTAGCTGGTTCAATTCATTACTGCTCTATTGGAACTGATTTGGTTCATCTCATTGTTGAAGAGGGCCACATCCATCAGAATTGATCATCATATAGTATTGTTGTTGAAGTAAGTAATGATCTTCTGGTCCTGCTCACTTCACTCAGCATCAGTTCATGTAAGTCTCTCCAGACCTTTCTGAAATCATCCTGTTGGTCATTTCTTACAGAACAATAATATTCTATAATATTCATATGCCACAATTATTCATCCATTCTCCAATTGATGGGCATCCACTTTGTTTTCACACTGCTGGATCAAAGGGTATGCAGTTTGACAACTTTCTGAGCATCGTTCCAAATTGCTCTCCAGAATGGCTGGATGTGTTCACAATTCCACCAACAATGTATTAGGAACACAATCATTCTGAAGAGCAATTTGGAACTAGATCCAAAGGGCTGTAAAACAGTGCATGCTCTTTGACTTACTACTAGGTCTCAAAGAGGTAAAAAGAAAAACACACACACACACACACACACACACACACACACACAATGTTTATAGCTGCTCTTTTTGTAGTGACAAAGAATTGGATATTGAAGGGGATATCTATCAACTGGGAAATGGTTGAATATGATTGAGATGGAATAATATTGTATTGTAGAATGGTTTCAGAAAAACCTGGGAAAATCTGATGCAAAAATGATATATGAATTGATGCAAAGTGAAGTGAGCAGAATCAGGAGATTATTGTACATAGAATCAGCAGTACTGTAATGATTATCAGCTACAAAAAATTTGGCTAATATAATCAAGATGATGATTCAAGACAGTTTCAAAGCAGATATATTGAAAAAATGTTATTCTCATTTAGAAAAAAACAGTGAACTCTGAGTACAAACTGAAATATATTTTTCCACTTTCTTTTCCTTCTTTCCTACTTTCTTCCTTCCTTCCTTCCTTCCCTCCCTCCCTCCTTCTCTTGCCTTTTCTTTTTTCTTTCTTTCTTTCATTTATGATGTGGCTAATATGGAAAAATGTTTTGCATAATTTCACATTAATAATGGACATATATATGTATATATATATTTCTTGCCTTCTCAAAAGATGGTGGAGGGAAGGAGAGAATTTGGAACTCAATTTTTAAAAAATTATTAAAAAAGAAATCAATAATAAATTTTAAAAAGGCAAGTGTTACAGTTCTTTTGCACAAGAAAAGAGTATATAGATATATTTCTTTAGAATGCTAGTTCTCAAAGATCTTCAATCTCATCCTCCAGTTTATAGGAAGGGAGAGGACATTTATTTGGTGATAATTGCTTTCAGGAAACTTTTTGCTGAAACATAATTAACCTCTCACCTTCCAGCCTTTTGAGAGGGAAATGTCCACATCTAAAGGAGAGAAGATAAAGGTGTAAATGGATCTTTCCTCGGCCCTTTCAATTAACTTTTCACTCATAGACTTCTGTTAAATACAATTCACACCTCTTATCAAACTCCAATCAAGCCAATAGTCTCCAACCTCCAGTTAGCTGGAAGTGTGTCAGAAAGAAGATAGGGGTGGAATTATCATTCCAGATGAGTGCTGATGGCATTTTTTTGGAGGGGGAACCATTCAAAATAAACAATTTAAAAGCATTCAAATTGCATAAGTAAACTGGAGCCTTGAGAATTGAAGTCCATAATATCAGCCCTCTGTAAAACTGCTTTCAAGATAGAAAGCCATCTTAGGTCTTTTTCACTGTCTTTCTTTTTTTTTTTTTTTTTTCCTCTTTGACAAAGAGATTTAGGGGAAGAGGTTACGGACAAAATGATGGGATACAATAGATATCAGGAGTAGTAAATGTAAAATAGAGTTGGGAGAGCATATAGTTAGATTAAGGAAAAAAGACAAGTTCCCCAAAAGAACTCACAACTAATCAGGAAAAAGGAAATACTACATGAGATGGGAGATTAGACTGATCAGAGTTAGCTAGAATAAGAAGAATGGCTCCATTAGAAGGAAGATATTATGAGGGAGAGAAAGAGAATACCTCATAGCGGACTTAGTACTGAAGAGAACTTAGCCTCCACTATCTTTCTCTGAGAGTTCACTTTCCTGATAGATTTTAAGCAAATTCAGTTGAAAAATTATATAGTTCCTGATTTACTTCTGAGAAGCATCTAGTAAGAGGCTAGGAGTAACTGAATTAGTTGACTTTCATATTGTAAATAGATGTTTGTTTTGACACAAATTTTTGGAGACATTTTCAGAAATCTGAGAAATGTCAGTATAGCAGTTTCTCAGTTAAACTATTTCATCACAGAGCAAAAATTTAAAGGGAATCTTAGGGGTTATTATTGTTCAACTACCTAATCCTAGGGGAGGATGCAGAAACCCAGACAGGTTAGAATGTGTGTCCAAGGTCACATAGTAAAAGCCAAACCAGGATTTGCCGTAGGATTTCTGACTTTAAATCAATTCTATGTACCTGGTGTCAGTTTAGCCTCTATCTAGCTGATTAAATTTTCACTGTTAGCACTAAAGACTTGGAAATTGACAAATGCTACAAAGTGAGATTTGATTTAGTGTTGACTGTCTAAACTTGAGTAAATGATGGAGAAAATGTTAATAAGGGAGAGTAAACTTAAAAGTTTATGATGAACACATTCTTCTCTCCCTCCTCCATCCCCAAGCTGCTTGTTAAACATTTACCAGCAAACTAATGCCATAAATCTATCTCTGAACCATACCATACTACTATACTATAACATATTATTTTTATTGTTGTTATTCAGTTATGTTGGATTCTTCATGACCCCATTTCGTGTTTTCTTGGCAAATATACTGGAGTGATTTGCCATTTCCTTCTCCAAATCACTCTACAAATAGGGAAACTGAGACAAACAGGGTTAAGTGACTTACCCAGGGTCATGCTGTAATTGTCTAGGCCAGCTTGAACTCAAGGTAATGAGTCTTCCTGACTCCTAGTCCAATGCTCTATCCTCTGCACTTAGTATAGTTTTTTTTAGATTAAAAATATTTTTACTTTCTCCAGTTATATGTAAAACTTTCTTTTATTATACATGTATGTTTATTTTTTTAGATATTTCCATAGGTATCTTGTTTGGAAAGAAAAATCAGAACAAAAGGGAAAAACCATAGGAAGGGGGAAAAAAAGGTGAAAAAGCTATGCGTTGATTTACATTCAGTGTTCATAGTTCTATCTCTGGATGTAGATGGTGCTTTCCATTTGAAGTTTATTGGGATTACCTTGGATCATTGCTCCATTGAGAAGAACCAAATCTATTGTAGGTTGATCATCGCATTCTTCCTGTTATTATGTACAATATATTCCTGGTTCTATTTGTTTTGCTCATCATTAGTTGATGTAAATCTTTCCAGGCCTTCCTAAAATCAGCCTGTTCATCATTTTTTTTTATAGAACAATAATATACTGCTACTTTCACATGCCATAACTTATTCAGCCATTCTCCATTTGATGAACATGTACTCATTTTCCAATTCCTTGCCACTACAAAAAAGAACGGCTACAAACATTTTTGCGTATGTGGGTCCTTTTTCCTCATTGAATTATTTTTTGGGACACAGACCTAATAATGGCACTGCTGTGTCAAAGAGTATGCACAGTTTTATAGCCCTTTGTCCAACAACTTCTTGGGACCAAGGTTGGGTGTTAATGACCAGATGGAGTATGAAAGTGATGAGGAAAATTGGAAGAAAGGGCTTCACCTAGTTCTCCAAGCAGTCCTTCTCTCACCCAAATATTCTAACAAAACTGAGTGCTAAGTAGAAGGGTATCCTTGAAGGGTTGATGTTGGAAGTTGACATTTCTTCTCTTTTGTTAATTCCCTAGCAGATTCTCCAGGCACCAAGTACTCTTCCCAGTTAAAGAAAATTTAGGCTGTTTCTTGGCAAGGCAAAAAGGACTCAACATAAGTGAGACAGCTCAGTTGTTTTTAATATTTGATGGTTCTACTTCAGGCTGCAATATATATTTGAACAGCCAGCATCAGATCTTTCATCGTCTCCATTAACAAGTATATCTCTTGCCAACAACAGTAATTGGGGCATGGAAAACAGCGAAGTCCAGGAAGATGAGTTTTGAATGTCAAGACCTCTCTGTGATCTGACCCTCTTGCATTGTTGGAAGCTAATTCAGCCTTGCATTTATGTCTATTTCCTGGTCATTTGTCTTAATGGATGGAGAGTCACTGGGATTGTGTTTTTCTCATCCATCCCTTAAAATGAGTTACTGTGTGTAAACTTTTCCCACAGGTTTATCTAGCTTATTTTGTTTTTCTTTACTATTAAGATGTGTTTGAGATCCTTTCCCACATGTAGTCCAAAGATTTACTGGGTTGCAGGGAAAAACCAGCATGCGATTTAAAATTTGCCACAGATTATAAACTATAAAATTGATAATTCAATATGGTGGGTGTCAACTGAGCCTCAAAGCTAAATGTGATATCATACCCATGATATCACACTGTCCTTTCCTTCCTTCCCCCACCCCAGTAATGTAGCAAAACAACTAAGGTCAGTCCTTTTTACAAGGAGCCACTGTTAAACAACCCTGGCAAGTGTCTGTTCGACAGATTCAAAGGCATTCATTCTTCCTTCAGTGACACTGTTTAGGATATTATGATTTCTGTGCTCTAATGGGAAGGAAAAGACTTAAGGAATTGTAGCTTTACCAAACTGAGCATAAGACTTGTTGGACATGTCCTCTGATTCACAAGCATCCTTCATGATTTGCAAATCCTGATACTAGTTGCGGCTCCCTTTTTTTTTTTTTTTTTCTTTTGGCCTGCCATTTGGTGAAAGCATTGGCTTTTGATCTTCTCTTTTCCTATTCATCATTGCTTTGGAGGGTAATCAGGTAGATATTGCATTGTTGGTGGAGTTGTGAAGTGATCCATCTATTCTGAAGAGCTACTTGGAACTATGCCCAAATGGTTATAAAAGTGTACATACCTTTAGAAGAAGTTATATTAAAAATTATTGTACATGTATAACCAGAAAAAAAAAAACAATTAAAAAATGAGACAGATGTGCTACTTTTCCTTCAGGATGGTATACACCATAACATTTGGAATCAAAAGGCCTGAGTTCAGATTGTGCCTCTGATTTTTAATTAATTGTATGATCTTAAGGAAATCACTTTATCTTTATGGGCCTCAATTTTGTCCTATGTAAAAATAAGAAGGGAGGACCTCTAAGATTTTGTTTGTTTTTGAGTTATGATACGAGGTAGTAGAAATGATACTGGACCTGCTGTCTATTAAGAGAGACTTATGCTCAAGTGTCATTTCTAATAATAATAATAATAATAGCTGTGTGACCTTGAGCTTTAGCCCAATTGTCTCACCAAAAAAAAAAATTGTCTTTACATATAGTTGGAAAAAAATACTATTTAAATAAAATAATAATAAATCTTTATATAACACTTTAAGAATTATAAAACACTTCACAAATATTACCTGATTTTAACTTGAAAAACAACCATATGAAAAAAGTGTTATTATCCACATTTTACATTAGGGGCTACTGAAGCAGAGGTTAAATGACTTCCCCAGGGTATCCAGTATCAGAGGTCAAATTTTAATTCAAATCTTTCTGATTCTAGGCTCAGTGCTCAGTGCTTCATCTATTAGCCACAAACAAGGTAGATCACCTTTCTGAACTGCATTTTCCCCAGCTTAAAAAATTGCCCTGTCTCTCTCACAACTGTGTGAATGGAATATGGTTTACAATCACTAAAGTGTCATATGTGTAAACTAATGGCATTTTGTATTTGTAAGTCGTGCCTCTGTATGCTGTCATGGAGGAGACAACATGCTATAATGGGAAGGAACCTGGACTTGGAGTCAGAAAGTCTGGATTCATTTCTTAGTTTTTGTCAGTCATTAACTATGAAACTTTGTAAAAGTCTCAGTTCCTTACCTGAAAAATGAGAAGATAGGACTATATGATCTTTGAATTTCTTTTTGCTCTAAATCTATGTCACTATACCTGTGATTTATTAGAGCACTGTTTTTGTTCCAATTAATATAATCTATGTAATTGTGACTTGATGTGGTATTATGACATTTGCATGTGTGTTTGGTTCCCCTTTGTAGCTCTGTCTCTTGTGATTGATAACAACTGACCTTCCTTTTAAAAATATTCTGCACTTGTTCATGTCTGGGTTTATAGAGTAGACTTCTGCTATATTGAGATTAAAATTTTAATGAAGAAACAAAACATCTAAGTAGCTCCAGTTTTATGTGCACTCAATCCAAATAGAGCTGCCATGGAGAGGAGAAACTCAAGATGTTATCCCAGAGTTCACCAGCTAGTGATATCCAATGGGCTATGCTTTTGGAGTCTTCTGGAAGAGAGCAGCCAGAAGTGAGGACCAGTGGCCAGCCTAATTATCCAATTATGGGTTAATTGTATGACTTCTTACATTCAAAATTCTGTGATTATATGATTCTGGGAAAGACTGAGGCCAGAAAATATTTAATAAAATGCCAAGTATCAATCTGGGTGAAGATTGATTAATTGAAGGAGGAGTTACAAATTTTTTTTTAGTCCTGATCTGTTCAATATTTTTAAAAAATGACAATTAAAGAAACTGATACCATCATTATCAAATTTGTGGATTAGACAAGGCTGGAAAGGATGGAAAAATTGGAATTTTAAAGACTTAAATGAATTTAATTTAATTTAATGAATTGCCTACTTAATGAAATAAAAAGCTTCAACCAGATGACATAATGTAGGAGTACTGAGAGAGTACTGTGAAGTTGTGAGAAGAATCAGGTTAGCCTCTCTCCCCAGGTGAAGACAATGGATAGCCTGAGAACACATGCACATGATAAAAGAGTTGCAGGGTGGTGTAGTTCAAAACACTCTCTACCTTTCTTAGCCTTGAAGGACTAACCTTTCCTGCAATAGGTGATCCATGTTCTAGACACTTTATCTACTTCTGCCTCATATTCCTACCTCTTTTGTTTCTCCATTCTTCATTATTTATAATCACTTGGGATGAAAACTATCTGCTTCGTTGATAGAACCTGTGACATCACAGACTGAGAAACCAGTCAGATGTACCTTAGTAAGACCCCACTTTTTCATAGAAAACTTTTGGCCTTCTTCCACATCAATGAATGTTCCTGGTTTGTGGGATGACCAAGATGACTTCCTTTTCCTTCCCTTGCTTGAAAGTATTTCCAGAAATGGGTCCTTTATCCACTCACTAAAGTTAGCAAGTCCTTTCCTCTCTAGATATCCAAATGTGTCCTTGCTTACAATCTTAAATGATTTTATTTGGATATATCCTTGACTTTTCCTCCCGATGTTCCCAGGATGGAAGTGAGGTATTAGAGTTTCCTTTGTGAGTTAAAATACTTAAATAAGAACCTTTATTTTTAAAATTTTAGCATATTTGTCTTTCTGCCCATTTTGTAGAAATCATAAACTCTTCCAAAAAAGCTTTTATAGACTGGGATACTGATGGGGAAAGCAGCCACAAGGACTTTGGGGATGGGAGTAGGAGACCAGGTAGAGAGACAGGAGTATGGAGAAGCAATGATAGAGGCTATGGATTGCTATACTGCTAATACAGTATACTGCTATACAGAGGTGGAAAAATTGAGGGAATAGTGACAAATGACTCGTTCTATTTAGAAGCTTAAGAAAAGAATCAGGGAAGGAGAGACTCTGGACTTTTGTTGATATTGTTTATTTCAATCATGCTGCCAGGACTTAAAAAAAAATGTCACTGGTATGAGTTTGCAGGAATATTGACTGAACAATTCGGAGTAAGAAAAATTGAATTATTTCCGAATACAACAAATACTTTGCTAAAGGATTTTGGTTGAGTGCCTTCTTTATTCTTTGTATGCTTACTTTGCTAAAGTATTTTGGTTGAGTGCCTTCTTTATTCTTTATATGCTTTAAATAAAGCTAGGTTATTGTTTTGAAAGCTTAATGCTTACAGGGTTAGGGATTCCATTAGAAACATAGAACAGATTTTTAAGTTCCCAAGGTAGACTTCTGGGTGAAGTCAATTTGGCTTAGAAATGATTATTAGAGAGAAACTCTGAAGACTGAATCAGATTGATCTTTCAATAGACAAAGGTCCAAGGTTTCCCCTGATATATTGGATACAATATCATAGTCTGCTAGATATTGATAATCTTTTTTTTTCATTTCTTTGTAGTGTTCTCTTCTCTAAAATATAATCGTTCTCTGGGAGCAGATTTCTTGGGGGATTTCTGGAGGCAGCCTTAATTTCAGTTCAAAGTAATAATCACCTCAAATACAGCCAGCTGTTAAAGTCCAGTCCTTTATTTTCTCCTTCCAAGTCTTGTTTCTTTCCTTGGGCCGGGTTAGCTTTCTTAGAGGCCTATCTCTCTCCTCAGTTTCAAGAACTCCCTCTGAATGTCTCTGAATCCAAAGATTTGTCCTTCAGCCTCTAGCTCTCTGAATCCAAAGCCTCCAGCCAGCAGAAAGATGGAATATGGAATGGATCTTTCTTAATTCTAATGCCTTCCTTCTCTTAATTATTTTCTGTTTTTCTCACATATAACTTATTTGTACATATTTGTTTGTTTTCTCCTCCATTAGATTGTTAGCTTTTTGAAGGCAGGGACTATCTTTTGCCTCTGTTTTGTATCCCCAGTATTTAGCACAGTGCCTAGCACATGATACTTCTTAAATGTTTCTTGACTGACTGATTGACTAGAAATCCCTGAAAGCAGGTACTAGCCTTCTTTGTATCTTCCATAGAGTCTGGCAAAATACTTTATACCCAAATTGTTATTTGGTATAAATTGGATTGATTAAGAATAGTAGCAGAATATTTTGAGCTTTGTTTTTTCCCTATCCCATCATTACTCCTTGGTAATAACACATGGAAAAGTTGTCCATTCTTTTATTTTATTTTATTAAATCTTTTTTTTACAAAACATATGCATGGGTAATTTTTCAACATTGACAATTGCAAAACCTTTTGTTCCAAAATTTCCTCTCCTTCCCTCTAACCCCCTCCCCTAGCTGGCAGGTAGTCCAATACATGTTAAATATGTTAAAATATATGTTAAATCCAATATATGTATACATATTTATACAGTTCTCTTGCTGCACAAGAAAAATCAGATCAAGAAGGAAGAAAAAGAAAAACTGAGAAAGAAAACAAAATGCAAGCAAATAACAAGAGAGAGAGTGAGAATGCTATGTTGTGCTCCACACTCTGTTCCCACAGATGGCTCTCTTCATCACTGAACAAGTGGAACTAGTTTGTTTTATCTCATTGCTGAGGATGGCCATGTCCATCAGAATTGATCATCATATAGAATTGTTCTTGAAGTATATAATGATCTCCTGGTCCTGCTCATTTCACTCAGCATCAGTTCGTGTAAGTCTCTCCAGGTCTCTCTGTATTCATCCTGCTGGTCATTTCTTAGCAAACAATAATATTCCATAATGTTCATATACCACAATTTATTCAGCCATTCTCCAACTAATGGGCATCCACTCAATTTCCAGTTTCTGGCCACTACAAACAGGGCTGCCACAAACATTCGTGCACATACAGGTCCCTTCCCCTCCTTTAAGGTCTCTTTGGGATATAAGTCCAGTAGTAACACTGCCGGATCAGAGGGTATGCACAGTTTGATATCTTTTTGAGCATAGTTCCAGTTGCTTTCCAGAATGGTTGGATCCATTCACAACTCCACCAACAATGCATCAGCGTCCCAGTTTTCCCACATCCCCTCCAACATTCATCATTATCTTTTCCTGTAGGTTGTCCATTCTTTCAAGCTCATTGTCTTCAAACTTTGCCTCATGGCATGGCTTCACAGGAAAGTAGGAAAAGTCCATTGCAGCCAATGCTGCAGTAGATTCTGGGAACAATACTGGGAACCATCATTGGTGTTCAAGCTGGTTTTGTTTATGTGGCACATTATTTTTAAAACCACCAGTTGAGTTAACAAGATTCAGCTGATAGTGAAGAGGAAATAGGGTTTTCTAAGAAGCCACTTTGAGTTTTATCTTATATCTCTTTTTTCTACTGATTGCAAAGTAGGGGTTTCTAATAACTTGGGCAGCCACCTCTTGGCAACTGTGCTTAATATCTATACTGGCATAAAGGGACCACTCCTCAGTAGTCTTTTAAAAAATAATAATATATGTTTCCCCTTCATGAAACCACAAGACTCTGTGGGTTCATTAAAAGCCAGGAAATACAGAATAGTGTCAGCCCACCCAGTCAAATAGTGCTGAGCTCAGTGAGAATAGAAAGAGAGAATCAATGCCCTGGAGTTGTAAGCAGATTTATCCACTTTTAAAGCTAAAGTGCATTGAGTCTCTTAAGAATACTAAATTTTGTATCTGGAATGAATGCTTCTGGATTTATTTTTGGTAGTTAATTGTGTTATCTGTGTAATAGTTGCTTTGTCTCTCTCTATGTGTCTCTCTCTGTGTGTCTGTCTCTCCTGTCTTCTCTCTCTCTCTCTCTCTCTCTCCATGTCTCTGTCCTCTCTCTGTCTGTCTCTCTGTCTGTCTCTCTGTCTCTGTTTCTCTTTCTCTCTGTATCTCTGTCTTTGTCTCTCTCTCCTCCCAAGTTGTCAAAACATATTCTTGGGTTCTTTTGAAATCTGGAGAAATCTTCCCAGACTTTTAAAAAACACTCCAGAATTCCTGAGACTTTGGAACAAATCTAAAAACTAGTCTTATTGTTGTTCAGTTGGGTTTCAGTCATGTCTGCCTCTTTGTGATTCCATTTAGGGTTTTTTTGGTTTTGTTTTGTTTTTGTTTTTGTTTTTGGCAAAGATATTGGAATTGCTTATTTCCTTTTCCAATTCATTTTAAGATGAGAAAACTGAGATAAATGGGGTGAAGTGACTTGCTTGGGGTCACACAAATAGCTAAATGTTTGAAAACAGTTTTGAACTCAAATTCATCATGTAGCTGCCCCAAATGCTAGTCTTAAGGGGCCAATCCTCCCCCTCCCAATAGAAACTATCACTCCAAAACTCAACTACCTCAAGCCCCGTTCTAAAAGAATGGTGAATTTAATAGTTCCTCAAGTCTGGATGGGGCCACAGTCATTGTAATGTAAATTGTACTTTAAAATTCGAACATTTATACAAGTTCAAATTGACCACCTAGAATATATGCAGAAGGAAAACCCAGATAGGAAATCCTGAAGAAAGAGACCAATTTGAAGAGAAAAAAGATTGTTTAGACATACTAGAAGGTCAGCAAATACCAGTAGTAGACAAAATAGAATATCTGATTTTGAAGCAACTAATAATAATAATTACAATAGCTAACATTTATATAGAGCCTACTATGTTCTAGACATGTGCTAAGCACTTTACAATTATTGTCTCATTTGATCTTTACAAAAACCCAAGAGGGATCTATTATTCCCACTTTGCAGATGAGAAAGATGAGACAGAGGTTAAGTGACTAGAGTCACACAGCTATTAGTACTTTAGTAGAAAGAATACTGGACTTGGAATCAGAAGTCCTGCATTTTACCACAAGTCTTGCCAGTAACTCATCCTATATTCTTACACAAGCAAAGTAATCTCTTTGAAATTCATTTTTCTTATCTGTTAAATGGAGGAGTATTGCACTAGTATTACTTTCGTAGTCAGAGGGCTTGAATTTAAATCCCAGCTCTGCTGCTTCCTAGCTATGTGATCTTGATTAAGACAATTAATCTCTCTGGGTCTCAAGTTCTCTGTAAAATAGGAGGGGAAAGTGAAATGGGATGATCTCTGAAATATCTTCTAGATTTTCATCCTATGACAATGTGACTTCTGATTTTCTTTTCAATTTTAGTATTCTCAATGCATTAATTGCTCAGAACCAAATTAGCTAAATCTTAAAAAGGGGGGTGAAGGGCTTTTTTCAAAGAGAGAAAAAGCCTGGTAAAGAAAGACTTGATAAATTGATTTTATGTGAAATCTAGGGGAAGGGAAAAACTCTAAGTTGGGGTTCAGAGCAAAATTGGAACTAAGAGGATCAGAGCAAGGAAAGGTTGAATAACTCAAGACTTAGGGATAAAGACATGGCTACAAAACAGCCTGCTTAGAATCTGATTAATCAATCCTTGTAGACTGAATTCAATACTGGATTATATACTAAGACTGTGACTTTTAACTTACATTATAGTTTGTGTTTTATATCCTGAGATTTCCTCATGGCCTATAAAATAATTCAAATGTCTGACCAAATGCCATGCACATGCAGTCCAGGGGATCTGTGCTTATCTCAGTGCTGTTTAATGTTTTAGCAATGATGTTGATAAAGACATGTTATAATATAAAATAGCTTACTTATCAAGTCTGCAAATGACAAAAAGCTGGAAAGAAAAAGTGAACATTTTGAATAATAGAGTCAAGGTCTCCCCTCAAAAAACTAACTTGATAAACTGACACATTGGACTAATTCTAATGTAATATGCACAAATGTAGAGTCAAATGTGCATATTACATTTGGATTCCCCAAGTCAGCTTCATAAGTATAAGATAGAAGAGATGTAACCAGACAGTCTTTTGCCTGGAAAAAGTGTAAGAGTTTTAGTATTTGAATGACCACCATGTGGAAGAGTTGCTGAGGCAGTGAGATGGTAAGTGCTCGAGTAATGGGCCAAGAGTCAGAAAGACTAGAATCAAATCTAGGCTCAGATCATTACTAGCTGTGTTTCCCTAGACAAATCACTCTGTTTTCTTCAGTTTTATTAACTTAAAATGTGAAGAAGAAAAAAAGCCACCTATTCTGTCAGGATTGTTGTGAGGATCAAATGAGGTAAGATTTATAAAGCATCTGGCATATAATTCCTTCCTTCTCTCCCTCCTTCCCTTCCTCCCTCTCTCCTTTCTTCCCTTCCTCTTACCTTCTCTCCTTCCCTTCCTTCCTCCCTCTTTCCCTCTTTCCCTCCTTCTCTCCCTTCCTCTCTCCTTCCTTCTCTCTCTCCCTTCCTTCCCTCCTTCTTCCTCTTCTTCCTTCCTCCCTTTTTTATTAAAGACATTTGTTGTTGTTGATTAGATCAGTTGTGTCAGATTCTTCATGATCACAGGAACCATAGAATTTGGCTATTTATCTTCCACTTTTATCCTTTTTATCCTCCATTGCCTCCCTTAATCTATCTAAGGCTCATATTCATTGCTTCTATGATCTATCCATACATTTCATCTTCTGTTATCCTCTTACTCTTTTGCCTTCAATCTTTCCAAATAAGGATCTTTTTCAATGAGTTATGTCTTTATAATATGTGGTTAAAGTATTTAAGCTTCAATTTCATTATATTGTTTCAATATTCAGTGGATTGTTTTAAGTATTAGGTAATTTGAATGCCTTGTTATCCAAAGGACTCTCAAATGTCGCAGCACAACTTGAAAGTGTTGATTTTGCAGTGTTCAGCTTTCCTTATAGTCCATTTCTGGAAACTTACCTTGCTACTGGAAAGGCCATTTATTTCAATAGTGTCTGACTTTTCATGACTCCATTTAGGGTTTTCTTGACAAAGATGCTGGAGTGTTTTGCCATTTCCTTCTCCAGTTCATTTTACAGATGAGGAAACTGAAGCAAATAGGGTTAAGTGACTTCTCCAGAGTCAGCTAGGAAGTGTTGGAGGCCAGAATTGAATTTAAATCTTTGCTGATGCTAGGCCTGGTGCTCCAGCCACTGTGCTACCTAACTGTCCCTAAAACACTATAGTTTTGACTATATAGACCTTTGTTAGCAAGGTGATATCTCTGATTTTTAGTATACTGTCCACATTTACCATAGCTTTCCTTCTAAGGAATAAGTGTCTATTAATTTCATGGATGCAGTTTTTATCTGCAAGGATCTTTGAGCCCAAGATATAAAATCTGACATTGCTTCCATTTTTTCCTCCCTTTATTTGCCAGAAATTGATGATATACCATTGTCATGATATAAGTTTTTTTTTTTTTCCATCTAAATCTTCAAGGTAGCCTTGACATTCTCCTCTTAATTCTTCACTTTCTACCATCAGACTGGTTTTATCTGCAAGTCTGAGATTGTTGGTATTTCTCTTGGCAACCTTAATTTTGATTCATCCAGTCTGGCATTTCAAATGATGCCCTCTGCATGTAAGTTAAATAAATAAGCCTTGTCTTACTCCTTTTTAAATCTTAAACCAATCAGTTGTTCCATGTTCAGTTCTAACTCTTGTTTCTTGGCTCACATACCGGTTCCTCAGAAGACAAGTAAGATGACCTGATACTCTCATCTCTTTAAGGGTTTGCCACATTTGGTTGTGATCCACACAGTCAAGGGTTTTCAATGAAGCTGAAGCGGATGTTTTTCTGGGACTCCCTTGCCTTCTCCATAATCCAGTGACTATTGGCAATTTGGTTTCTAGTTCCTCTGTGTCTTTGAAAACTAGCCTGTACTTCTGGTAATTCTCAGTTCACTTATTACTCAAGCCTAGATTACAGAATCTTAACCATAATCTTGTTGGTATGTGAAATGAATACAATTATTTGGTAATTTGAATATTCCTTGGTATTGCCCTTCTTTAGGATTGGACATAAAATCATCTTTTCCAATCCAGTAACCACGTTGAGTTTTCCAAATATGCTGACATATTGAGTGCAGCTTAATAGCTTCATCTCTTAGGATTGTAAATAGCTCAACTGCAATTCCTCTACTGGCCTTCTTGTTAGCAATGCTTTCTAGGTCCTCAATTTTATTCTCTCCAATATATATATACACAATCCTAATCATATTGATTATTGATAAGATCTTTCTTGTATAGTTCTACTGCACATTCTTGCCATTTCTTCATAATATCTTGTTTCCCCTAAATCATTACTTTTTAAATGTTTATCATGCCCATTTTTGTATGAAACTTTTTCTTCTCATTTCCTGATGAGATCTTTTGTCTATACCGCTCTATTGTTTTCTTCTATTTCTTTGCATTGCTCATTTAAGAAAATCTTATCTCTCCCTGCTATTTTCTGGAATTCTGCTTTCATTTGGGTATATCTTTCCCTTTCCTTCTTATTTTAGATATTTTTAAAGCCTCATTAAGTAGCCATTTTGTTTTCTTGCTCTTTTTTTTCCTTTGAAGTGTTTTGTTTGTTTGTTTGTTTCTGCCTTCTATAATATTGCAAACCTCTGCCCATAGTTCTTTTAGGCACTCATATTCCAGACCTGATTTCTTAAAATTTATTTATCACCCCTCCTTTATATTCATAAGGGATATTATTTATATAAAAACAAGAGCACTAGAAAGTAATAATGGAGGATGTTCCAGAATTTGTTTTCTCAAGTTCACAAAACATCATATAAAATTCATAGATTCATGGTAAAGGGAATTACTTTCTTATTGGGCCCATAATATGTGAATAACTCACTAAGACTGTGGAATGCATAGTTCAGGTCCCTTGTCCCCGCATATTGTGACTTTAGTTCTGTGCTGATCTTCTGTCCACAAGGAATCATTATGAGTGATCCTCTTTTTTTCTCTGAGGTACACTTTATTCAGGAATTCCCCTCTTCGCAATAAAAGGCCAGATCTCAGAACTTTTAAAGTTGGGTTACTTGCAAGATAATGCTTGAGGATGGTGTTGCTTAGGAAACTTCTTTTCTGATTAGAAAAATCTGGCCAAGTCCTAAGGTGTTACTATTTAGAAAACATCATTTTTATGTCTAGAAGATAGTATCCTAGGACTTTAAGACATGGAACTAATAAAGAAGCAACTTTCAGGAGCACTCAGGTACTCTCTCAGGAAGCTGTAATTCAGGAATTCACAACATCTAGACCTTAAATGCAAGCACATATTTTCCTTTGCCATATATTTCTCCAAAGCTACAATTAATGGCATCTCCTTTCCAATTACTATACTCTCAGGATCTCTCTGGAATGTAGACTGCAGGGGGAAAATGTGAAAAGGGCCCAGCAGTTCTGTCATCTCCCTTTTGTGAAGGGTTTGGTGGAAACAATCTATCTCACAACGGTGGTATCCAATCAATTCCCTTTAGGAATACCTCTCAGGAATGAAATCTACCCTTCAGGAACATAAAGGGATGGCTTCAAACTTGACCTTTTTGAAGTTTTAAAATTTATTTTATTTTCAGTTCCAAATTATCTTCCTCTTCCCCCTTTCTTACCTATTGAGAAGACAAGAAAAACAAAACTTGTTATAAATAGGTATAGTTATGCAAAACACAATTATAGATTAGCCAAATTTTCCCTCCCTTGTTGCCCCTTCCAAAAAAAAGAAAGAAAAGAAAATATATTTTAGTTTGTACTTTGGGTACAGCAGTTCCCTATCTGGAGGTGATAGCTTGTTTTCACCATGACTCCTTTGAAACTAAAGTTGGTTATTTAAATAATTCATTGTAACTCAATTAGGAAAAAACTAAGGAATAATCTCAAATAAGTGTTAAAGAGAATGTCTAGATCTTTTATTCAAGTTTTCATCAAATTGATTAGAGAACACCCTTAATCTACCTCCAATTTCCTGTAAGTACATAAAAAGGATTTAAATTTCCTTGGGATCATAGATTTGGAGATAGATTTTTGACATCACTAGTCCATTTTTTTTTATTTTAAAACCGAAGAAACAAAGATATTAGATAAATGATACAAGGCCAAAGGCAGAATTTGAACCAAGGTCCTCTGGCTGTGAATCTACTTTTCTGGTACTCCACTATACCATGCTAGCCAAGTCAGCTGTAGTTCTCAAAATATATGGGGGAGGTTGCATTTGATCTTGAAGGACCTTTTACTGTGGGGGAGTTTCAAAGAGGCAGGTAACATGTTAAGCAAATACATAGAAGTAGAAAGAGTAAGATGTGTTTGGAGGATAATGTCTAATGCAATTTGGTTGGAGCCTAGAGTACAAGATGGGTAGCAGTATGGGATAAAGTTGCAATGGGAGTTTAAAGTTAGATTCTAGAGGGCCTTGAATGACAGACTAAGGAGTTTAATCTTTATTCAATTAGTACTACAGAGTGAATAAGGTTTTTTCAGTAATGGAATGATATGATCTATAGACTAAGAAAGCCCAACCTAGCACTAACATGTAAGATTAATAATAGCTAACATTTATATAGTGCTTTAAGGTTTACAGACCTTATATACATATACTATTTCATTTCATCCTCAAGACAATCCTGGGAGGTAGATGCTATTATTATTTCCTTTTTGGAGAAGGAGATACTGAGACAAAAAAAAATCTATCTTTCACATGGATGTTAGACTAATTTTCCTTATTCCATAACAATACTCTGCTCAAAATTTGAAAATTGTTCCCATTGCCTAATGAGTAAAATGTGAAATCCTTAGCTGGGATTTAAAGCTTTCCAATATCTGGTACCATTATATCCATTCCACCTTATTTATACTACTCCTTTCCAAGTTCTGTATGCTCCAATAAAATTCGACCACCCACTTTGCTCTTTATTAAATTAAGCTATTTCCTATGTTGGCAATGCCCTTCCTTCTCTCTTAACGCAGCCTTTAAAAGCCAACCCAAATCATATTTCCTCTGGGAATATTCCCTCTCATTCTCACTCCTATAAATAAAGATCTCTTTTCCCTTGGTTCTAATATAACATTTTGTTTGTGCCTTCTTTGTGCATTCATTAGGCATTATTATCTTAAGTTATAGTCTACCTTTGTACTGGCTCATTTCCTTCAAAATTTTATACAAACTATACCATGCCATTCTAAGCTTTCCTATTACTGCTGAGAGCAGCAATATCTTCCCAGTCTTCTATATATAAATATCTATATGAAGAATTTCCTTATCCCTCCTTTGCTTCTACTACCCCCAACTATTTTGTATTTATTATATATTAATTTATTTATGTATATGTTGTTTCTTTTCAGAATATAAGTTCCTTGAAGGCAAAATCTGTTTTGTTTTTAGTTTTGTATCTCTGGTAACTAACATAGTGATGGGCAGATAATGATGGTGCTTAATAAGTGCTTGTTGATGAAGGCAAGAGTCCATATTAATCTTAAGTTTTTATGACATTAGAGACAGAGTATTTCTAATCTAGTAGCCAAGTCAGACAAGAAACACTTATTAGGCACCTAATATGTGTCAGTCATTGCACTAAAAACTGAGATTCAGAGAAAAGCAAAAGACAGTTCTTATTATCACAGTGTAATGGAGGAAACCACATGAAAACAATTATATACAAACAAAACCTATACTGGATCAATCGGAAATGATAGACTAAAGGCATTAGAATTAATGTTTGTTGGATTAAATTAAAAAGCTGAAAAATAACAAGTATTTTAAAGATAATCTCTAGTTAGAGAATTTAAAGAGAGGAAAAGTCTATATTTTTGGTTTCTGGGCATCTAAGCCATATGCACACTTTTGGGGAGTTGAAACTCCCTAAAAATTCTTAATCTGCCGTTCTTGTGTCATTGAGATTCCTCTACAGTCAGTCTTATTTGTGTGTATGGTGACCATTGATTAGTACTATTCTTAGGAAAGTGTATTTGTCTCTTTGCATGGCAGTATTTGAAAGATTTAACAGGCTATGTTAACACATTAGATATGGGGTAAGAAGGATGATTCTAGGAGACAGGGAAGATGCTATTGCTCTCAGCAGTAACAGAAAAGTTTGGAATGGGGTGAGTGATGCTGGTGGTGAGATGCTGAGATGGAGGAGGAGGGTGGGGAGGATTTGAGGAGAAAGATAATGACTTCCATTTTCTTTAAGTTGAATTTAAGATGTCCACTGAACATTCAGTTTCAGATGTCTAAAAGGAAATTGGAGATAAGTGACTGGAGATCAGCAGAGAGTTTAGGGCTATGTAAGTAGATTTGAGAATTGTTAGGATAGACATGATATTTAAATCCATGGGAGCTGGTGAGATCATCAAGTGAAACAGCATAGAAGAAGAAGAGAAGAGGGTAAAAAACAGAATTCTATGAGACACTCATGCTTAGTGGATGTGACTTGGATAAAGATCCAGTGAAGGAAACTGAGAAAGAATAATCAGGTAAATAGGAAGAGAATCAGGAGAAAGTGATATCCTCAAAATCTAGGGATAAGTGAATATCAAGAAGAAAGTGATCAACAGTAGAGAGGTCAAGATAGATGAAGATTTAAACTTGAGATCATTGATAACTTTGGAGAAAAGTATTTTGGTTGAATTTTGAGATAAAAATCCAGACTACAGAGAGTTGAGAGTGAGAGAAGAGAAAATGGGGGTATCTAGTGTAACCAATTTTCTCTAGGAGTTTAGCCACAAAGGGCAGACCAGATATGTAATGATAGTGGAAAAGGAAGGCATTGGGAAGAACTGCATTCAAATCCAGCTTCAGGCACTTACTAGTTATTGGAACCTTGGAAGTTACTTCTGTTTGCCTCAATTTTCTCATCTGTAAAAATGGGATAATAAAAGTACTTAACCCTCATGTTTGTTAAGAGGATCATTTGAAATAACATTTAGCATAACTCTTAGCAAATAGTGTTATAAAAACTTAGCTTATTAATATTATTATTATTATTTTGTGCATCCACAAAGTGTTAATGATGGAGCTAAGAAAGGATCTATGACCTATCCATATTCAGGGTCTTTTCCATTTTCTTGAGCTTTTGGTATTTGTCCTTTTCTATGTAGAGTTCTAGAATAGGGAATCTGTAATTTAACAGGCCCCGAGGCTCAGGATCCTCTTCATTGGTAAGAAAAGCAAAGCAGAAAATAGGATTGGAAAGGTCCAACTCCCAGCCTCTGGCCAAATTTAAAATGTAAAAACAACCATGGCCATTCTCCCTCACTTACATTAATGGCCAGATGCTGTATCCCACAGTGTAATCAGACAGTACTAGTTGTCCAGGTATTTTCATGGGTTGAGATGGAACAAGGAATACAATTCTGGGTTATTTTTCTGAATCTCTATTAACTTGTCCTTTCAGTGAGTGACTTTCACCACATAGGCCGAGAAAGCCGCAATCTCTGTCCACAGCCTCCATGATTCTCACGAGATGGAATTTATGAATAAGATGAAAGAGAAATGGTCAAATCCATGAGTCCTTTGAGACCAGAGAGATCAGGGGCCGGCAGCCACAGACAGCACCTTGGGAGGCAGCCCAGAGTTATTAGGATATTTTGGTGGAAGAGGCTTCTCTTTTTCTTAGGTGGCAGGTTCAGAGAAAGAAAGAGAGCAGCAGCGGCCCCTGCTTAGATCCCGCTCCAGGACGCCCATTTGGCTTGGAGTCCAGATCCAGGGGTCCCACCCTGTCCCTTTGGTGCTCAAGATCCGGCTGACATCAGCTCCTCCTACAGCGAAAGAAACCCAGGCTATGCCAAAAGGAGCTTAAATGGTCATTTGTGAACAGCGAACTGTTTCTGCTGGCTGAGGAGGGATTGGGAGGAGGTCAAATAGGTTGCTTTGGGACCTCTTGTCTTTAGGTTTATGAGAAGACTCAGGGCAATAGAGACCCCCACAGCTGGCTTTGATCACTCATTCCCACCCTTGGGATTACAGAACGAAGTGAGTTTCATCAGCCAGTGTTATTCCTGTTGCTCAGACGACCAAAAGAGAAATACTCTACGCCCAGTGCAGGTGCAAATGTCTCCATTATTATTTCCTCTGGGATTGTGAAGTAGAAACTGGACAGCACAGAGACTGAGTGACCTCAGGTCTCTTCCACAGGATAGCCAATTAAGAGTTCTAAGTTTAAAGACCCTAGGTCTGTAGGAACCCTAACTCTGGGTCTTACATGGGAACATCCCTCATTCATTTAGCACTTGCCTGCTCCCTACCCTCCCCCTTCCTTCTCACCCTCCATATATAACCTTACTCTGCCTTCCATTCTCTTATTTTCTCCCCAAATGCTGTGGTGTCTTCTCCAACTGAACTTCTAGCTCTTCTTTGAAAGTCTGCTGTAAAGTATCACATATTGGGACTTGTGATGGAGAGAGCCATCAGCACCCAGAAAGAGGACTGTGGGGACTGAATGTGGATCACAATATATTATTTTCACCTTTTTTGTTGTTATTGGCTTGCTTTTTGTTTTCTCATTTTTTTTCTTTTTGATTTGATTTTTCTATAAATGTGGAAATATGTACAGAAGAATTGAACATGTTTAACATATATTGGGTTACTATGATGTCAAGGAGAGGGGAGTAGAGAGGAAGATAGAGAGAAAAATTTGGAACACAAGCTTTTGCAAGGGTGAATATTGAAAACTATCTTTGCATGGATTTTGAAAATAAAAAGCTATTATTAAAAAAAAAAGTATCATCCACTGGCAATATGTTAGGATGGGAGGCCATTGGGAAGTCCAGCCCACTTCTTGTTTCCTCTTCCTTGTATTTGTCATGGGGTAAATCACTTTACTATGATTTCACAAATTACAATCTCTTATCTGTAAGCACCAGATTTCACAAACTATTAGATTTCGGGTCTGTCTCTCTTTTCCTTCCAGAATTTAATAAGCTCGAAGGAGTCTGCTGTTTTCATTGTATGGAGAAAATCTAGATAGTTTCCCAATCCTTGAGATCTTGTGCTTTGGATTTCTAGGTCTTAAGGGAGTATTCTTCTGAAGAAGAGAAGGAGCTAGGAGGAAATCAAGATGCTAATGTTTTACATCCAGTGGAAATTTCTCTAGATATTTGTGTAACCTTATTTCAGCTTTCTTTAGGGATGGTTCTTTAGAGAGCAATTTGGTATAGTACCTAACAAGGCATCCATTCCTAGATACAATATGCTGAAAATTGTACTTGCAATGATGGGAGGGTAGAAAATAAGATTAGGGCTTCCTTTCTCTCCCTTCATGTTAAGATCATTTTGAGGTACAGTATACCTGATTAGAGTTCCCACTGCAAAAATTTCCTGGTCATAATGCCAGACTTTAAATTGAGATCTCTGACATTGTCATTACACGCAAGTCTTTTAATCTGCATGGTGGGCACAGCTCACAAGTAATCATGGTGAGAAATACTTTAAAATATATCTTTTGATTTAGCATCAAGTTTTTATAGAATGTGAGTTCCTTGAAGGCAAGACTTATTTTATTTGTTTATGTGTTCTTAGGGCTTACCACAGTGTCTGAGATATGATATGTATCTAATAAACATTTGCTGGTTGTTGATTGACTGCAAATGCATTTATTTTTAATGTTAGAACATTTTTTCTCTTTGAGGCATTTAGGTGCTTATTTTGGGATGCCTTGTGGGATACAGTGCACAGTTTGAAACCATCTGAGAGCAGAGATTTTTAGCCCAGAATTTGTGAAGATTTGCTTTACTTCTTGGTGAAGGGGAGATTGTAGGAGTCTGTAAAGCAATGGAAGAATAGGGAATCTGGAAAAAAGGTCATTTTGGGTTAAACAACCCAGGATAAAAATGTAATATTGACTGCAGATAATGTAGTAGTCTCAGGCAGACAGAAGAAGTTCCCACCATATACAGTTAAATGAGCAAATTATGAGAAATTGTCAAAAGGGGCATGGTGCTGTTCATGGAAAAAAAGCTGTAATTTCTAAGTTTTCTAATTTAAATAATCAAAGGGATTCTGTATTTTCAAAACATATGTTGTCATTTCTGAAGAAGAAAAAAAAAATCTACCAAGGAACCCAGAACTCAGTCTCTCCATGAAACTTGAAAAGAAGCTCCCACCCCATTATTAAGAGGAAAGAAAAAAATGGATGCAGCTAACATAACATGAGGCTTGCCAAAATCATCTTGCCCTAATTCTCTTGTCAGCAAAGCCACTTAACTGAAGAACTATTAACCCAGGGTTTGTTTATGTGATTGTGCCCACCCCTTCCTCTCCAGTCAGGTCCCCACCCCTCTCTCTGTATTTTCATCTTTTAGATATTCTGCAGGCTCTGGGCCAGGGGTAAGCCACTAAGAAATTCCGTTGAGAGCACAATAAACTAACATCAATGCGTGTGAATGGCCACAAATGTCACATTGCTTATCTTGCTCTGGGAAACACCAAGCAGCTGCTGGCCTGAAACATCTGAGGAGGTAGCTGCGGCCCCTGCACAAAGACCAGTTAGTTATCCTTTGCTCTGGCTGGAGCAGCTGATTTCAGGACAAGAAAAGAACAAAACCAGAGCTGATGGCTTTCCTCCTGAGATGGACCCACATCCTTCCTCCAGCAGGAAGAGCAGGTGAATAGGACACAGGACATTTGGCCGCTCGGAGGCTTCCCTGCTTTGGCACACTCTCCCCTGGTTTGCAGGAAGGGGAGAATGACCTTTACAGAGATTTCTGACCTCCTAGCAAACAACTCAGCAGTGAGCTCCGGAACCAAAACATCCCTCTTAACTTCCCCAGTGGCAAATGGAAAGGAAAAAAGCAAGGGAAGAGGGAGGGAGAGAGAGACAAACACACACACATACAGAGAGAGAGAGAGAGAGAGAGAGGAGAGAGAGAGAGAGAGAGAGAGAGAGAGAGAGAGAAGAAACAGAGAGAGACAGAGAGAAAAAGAGACAGAGAGACAGAGACAGAGAGAAAGAGAGAGAGACACAGAGAGACACAGAGAGAGACTGAGAGAGAGAAAGAGATAGAAAGAGAAACAGAGAAAGGAGAGGAGAGAAACTGAGAGAGAGACACACAGAGAGAAGAGACAGAAAAGTGGAGTAAAAGAGACAGACAGACAGAGTTCTGCCCAACTGCTGGAGCTGTTTCCCCCACCCTGTAATTAAGGCAAGAAGCAGACATTAAGGGAATGCCAAATGGCAGCTCGATGCCATAATAGGTGCCTTAGCTGACTACCGCCTGTTCAGACCTGTGCCTTGGGACAAAAGGATTGGCTCCAGGTGAGGGCTGCTGCTCTGGGCTGCCCCAGGAGATGACACGGAGGACATAGAACTGGAGCCTCAGTACCCACGCACTGCCACATAGGGCTCATTTCTCAGTCATAGTCTAAACTGAAGTACACATACTCTCAGATGCCCTGGGAAGAACAGCCCTCCCCCTTCTCAGAGAAATGCCCTGAAGTCCCCCGTGATCCTAAACTGGACATGGGGGCTCCCCCGCGGACTCAGCCACAGACCCACGGACAGGGGGTTAGTTGTCTCTTTTACAAATGCAATAGAGAAGTCAGGGATTTTACTCTCATGCTCTCTTTTAGCGATCCCCTTCAGTAGCATGTACACACTGAATGTGTGTATGTATGATTTTTAAACTATCACTTATGCTAGCACACAGACAGGCACACAGTAAGTGCATGATCCGTGCTTGTAGAATAAATGAACTAGTAAATAAACCAACAAGCAAATCAATAAATAAACAATAGGTTCAGCCTCTCTCCACAAGTGTACAGGGAGCTAGGCAATACCTCTTAACAATGGAAGAAACAAGAGGTCCCAGGCAGAAAAATGAGAGAAAACTGCCGAGAAAATGCATACTGTGCAACCCAGACTGAGGAGGTACCTGCTCAGGTAGAGGAAAAGGAAGTGATATTGTCCTGCAAGTGCATGTCCAACGGTAAAGCCCCAGCAGGTGAATATTTCTGTGGGCTCTCAGATTTCTCAAAGTGTCTATGAAAGCCCAGCCTTTGGGGTAACCATGGCAGTCAGCCCTAAGACTTCTCCTGGGAGTTCTGGAATCTCTCCCATATACATGAAGGATGGGTAAATCCTGCCAGGATCTTCTGAGCGGGCTGAGGTGTTAAACTGGACAAGAGCATCTCAGCGATATCTGTTTTCCCCTCTATATTTCCAGGCAAACTGCAGATGCCCTGTATAGGAAGAGTGGATTCTCTTTTCCAACTATTGAAATCTAATACATTTTTCTGATCTTCTCTGGCTTCATGTCTTTGTTAAGATGACAACTTGTGGAGCAGGTTATTTTGACTTTATTATTCCTTGATGATTTCTAGGAGCCTCGAAATGCTCGTCTCCCAACCCACTATTCCCTATTTCTCAGCCCTGAAGATCCACGTTTGTTCATTAAACATTAATTAAATGTCTTCTGATTACAGAATACTGGGAGAGATTAGGGATGTCAAAATTCCAATTTAAAATCTAAAATCAAGTGAGACACAAACACAGATATCTATAATATATAAAATTACAGAATGAATATGTTGGAAAGCTAAAAATTGACTTGAGGTCAGAGAGCAAAGTATTACTGAGTAATTAAAGAAGGCTTCATAGTGGAGCTGGCATAGAGTTGGGTTTTGAAGGCTTGGTAAGAATTCAATCTGAAAAGAGAGAGAGGATTTTTCCCTAGATATAAAAAATGCCATGAGCAAATACAACAACACAGGAAAAAATAAAATGTATTCCCCAGGGGAAAGGTTAAAACCTCAATATATGCTAAAACAGAGAAATAGAGTGGTACCAGTTGTGGGAAGTCTTGAAAGATGAGAAAACTAATTTGAACTTTATCCAATATAGGAAGTCACTGATCGTTTAGATCTGTATTTAAATTGATATTATTCTAGCAATAGAAAAATAGTAGGAATGATAGACTAAGGAATAACCTTTTAGAATCCCTACAATCCTTCAAAGTTCAAATTTTACTTTCTACATGAGACTTTTCTTGATTCTCCCAATAGTTGGTTCCTTTCCCATACAAAATCATCTTATATTTATGTTGTACATATTTTCCAAATCCAATTATATTATATACGTGCATGTTGTCTCTTTCTGAAAAATTTTAGCTTCTAGAAGATGGTAACAATTTCATTTTTGAATGGATTTCAAAAGGGAAGGAGTTTTAGCAAAGTAGTTGGTACTTACTATAGACCATTAGCAAATGCTTATTGGTTGTTTGGCTAATATAATAGAGAAGATAAATGATAAATATTGGACAAAATGTGGGAAAAATGGGACACTAATGCATTATTGGTAGAGTTGTGAACTGATCCAACCATTCGGGAGAGAAATTTGGAACTATGCCCAAAGACAATCAAACAGAGCATACTCTTTAATCTAGCAATATCATTACTAAGTTTATATCCCAGAGATTTGGTTTTATAAAAGGAGAATTTATTTGTACAAAAATATTTATAGCACATCTTTTTGTGGTGACAAATAATTGGAAATTGAGGGGATGGCCATCAATTGGGGAATGGCTGAACGAGTTGTGGTATATGAATATAATGGAATACTATATTAATATATATTGTATAATAATTGTACTATAAGAAATGATGAACAGAAAGATTTCAGAAAAACCTGAAAAGACTTAGATGAACTGATGCACAGTAAAGTGAGAAGAACCAAGTGATCATTGTAGACAGTAATAGCAGCATTGTACAATGATCAATTAGGAATGATTACCTCTTCTCAGCACTACAATGATCCAAGACAATTCTAAAGGACTTATGATGAAAAAAATGGTATTCACCTCCAGAAAAGAATTGATGGAGTCTGAATGCAGATCAAAGCATACTATTTTCACTTTATTATTTTGTGTTTTTTTCACATATGACTAATATGGAAACATGTCTTACAAGATTGCACATATATAACCTATATTAAATTGCTTACTGTTTTAGGAAGGGAGAGAAATTCTGGAACTCAAAATTTAAAAAAATTACTTTTAAAATTGTCTTTATGAGTAATTGGAAAAAATAAAATATTATTAAAAATAAATTTTTATTGATTGCTCATAGGAACACCAATAAGGAAACTATTGCAATAATTCTGGTGGTGGTAATTGTACCCCATATTAAAATGGTATGGGAATGGAGAGGAATGAATAGTTGTAAGAAATATTGCAGACAACCAAGAGAACATTGTACACAGCCACAAGATTATGTGATGATCAACTGTAATGGACTTGACTCTTTTCATAAATGAGGTGATCCAAGGCAATTCCAATAGATTTGTAATGGAAAGATCCATTAGCATCCAGAAAGAGAACTATGGAGACTGAATGTGGATCAAATCAGAGTATTTTTCACCTTTTTTTGTTGTTATTTGCTTGTTTTTTTTTCCTTTCTCATATTTTTCCCTATGATGTGATTGATCTGCAGCATAATGAATATGGGAATATGTTTAGAAGAATTACACATGTGCAACATGCTTAGAATTACACATTTATAACCTATATTAGATTACTTGCTGTCTAGGGGAGGGAGGAAGAAAAATTTTGAACACAAGGTTTTGAAAAGGCCAAAGTTTTGAAAGCTATCTGTGCATATATTTGGAAAAATAAAAAGCTATTTTAAAATAGTAAAGCCTAAGAATAAAAAAAATAAAAATGCTAAAATAAAAAAGAAATGCTGCAGAGCTGAAATCAAAAGGAAGAATCAGAAAAAATAACAGGTTGAGGAGCAGTGAGGTGGCACAGTAGATAGAGCAGCAGCCCTGAAGTCAGGAGGACCTGAGTTCAAATCTAACCTCAGACACTTAACACTTTCTAGCTGTGTGACCCTGGGCAAGTCACTTAACCCCAATTGCCTCAACTGGGGAAAAATAACAGGTTAAAAGAGAAAAATAGTGAGTCTGGTTTGGGACTCCTTAAGTTTGTGATGGTGTGAGTGAAACATTGAATGAAGGTATAACACAGAAATCATAGATTAGTATGGTGTGGTAGAAGAACTGGTTATAGTATTGGGGAACTTGTTCAAGTCCTTTCTTTAATAATTATTACTTGTATGACCTTGGGCAAATCACTTATCCAGTTTTCTCTTCTATAAAACGAAGGTGTTGGATTAAATGATTCTAAAGTCCCTTCCAACATAAATCTATAAGCCTATGATTTTGGGGGAAATAATTTTCTCTAAGACATACACTGAGTTTTGGGTTTAGGTTTCAAAAGTCATTCAGAATGAGGGTCCACTGAAGCTTTCAACATTGGCTTGAAGACAATTTCATTTAATCTCTATAACTCCTACTATCAACAGTCTTCTTGCCTTGTGCTATGGGGTCTCAGACATGATTGGAATATTGAGTTCCTGGATCCTGCTATAACAGTCCTGAGTGTTCCATGTATTATACTTCTTCAAATTTCTTGGCAGAAAAGACATTTTAAAACTGTATTATCCCAGAAGTCTCCTCTCACCAACCAGAATCTACACTATATGATAAGTCTTATAAGAATTAAAATTCTGGAAAATTTATTAAAACCTATGCTTGTGGTCAGAACCTCAAGGACAATGCAGTCCCATTTCACCTTGCCTCCACTCACTCATTCATGTACAGAAGGAGGAGAAAAAGAAAGAAGGGCAATCTGTCTGCTATATAAATGCTAAATGCTATAGCTTTGATTCCTGCTATTCTGAAACATGGGACTCTATATCTTGTAGACATGAAGCAAATTACTCCAAGTGCCAAGAGTTTTAATGGGAAGGATAAAAGGACCTACAAGGGAGCAAAGTACTATTGTAATTCAGTGTTTATCTTGAGAAGACAAAATAATCCACTTAGTTTAAATTGCTCTCAAAATGAATTTTACATTTTGACAGTTATTTGCTGCACATCATATATATAACAAAAACCACGTGAAAAAGAGCAGAGGGCAAAGAGTTATGTAGTCTGGGTTTCTTTAGACTAAACAAAAGCTATAAGTATGTCCTCTCTCATTCCCTCTCAAAGGATTTTCTGCTTTTCTTCCCAATTATCAGAGGATGAAGTTGCAATTAAATAAGAAAAAGTTTTGAGTCAACGACTCCTCATTATTTCCATTTGTGGCACATCCTTCAACTCTGTGTGGAGTGGGAGAACTAAATAATATCATGGAGTAGATTGGTAGGAATGCAGACAGTGAATGTTTCCTCTAGATTACAATTGATTCTTTCCATTAAAAATATTTTTCTGGGCAAGTAGTTCTCTTATTTATGTACTTCAAGGACCTGCAAAGTTGCTGGGAAGATAAACATTGGTTGTGAGAAAATAAATAGAAATTTTCATAAGATGGAGACCAAAAACATTTGGGGAAACATTTGTGATCATTGTAGGGAAATCTGTCAATATGATATTAATGTTGTGAAGTGAATCATTCTCAAGACTGAATCAAACATGGAATCTCCATTCCTCTTGCAAATGTTAATTTCTAAGCCAATATACTTTCATTCAATGTAGAGCTCCTTACCATTCCCTTTCCTGTCCCTATTGTGTATATTTGAGACTTTTTTTTTTTCATGAGGTTAACTGGCTTTCCAGTCTCCAGTTTCCCTTTTCAGTAGCCTTGTGAATCAACTGAGGCCCCTTCAGTTGGGCATCCTTAACCTTAACTGAGGTTGACATTCTTCTTTTTTTTTCCTGCCTGTGATGGGATCCCTGAATCTTCCCTACATTCCTTCATCTGGTGTCGTAAGGGTCTTGGATCTTGCTTTGGGGTTCTTGATTTCCTAGAGCTATGTTAATATCCCCTTGCTACTGTTTGTGTTCCAGAAGACTGCAGTTTAATTTATTGTTGTTTATTGTTATTTTTTTCAGTCGTGTCTAACTTTTTTTTACTCTATTTGGGGTTTTCTTCACAAAGACCTTGGAGTATGTCATTTTCTTCTCCAGTTCATCTTACAGATGAAGCAGGGGTTAAGTGACTTGCTTAGAGCTAATAAGTGTCTGGAGGTTGGATTTGAATTTAGGAAGAGAAATCTTCTTGACTCCAGACCTGGCATTCCTTCCATGGTTGTTTTTGTTTTTTTTTCCCCATCAAAATACTGCAAATCTAGGAATCACAATTTGGTTTTCTCTGCTAGACCCACTGACCCAACTTTCAAACTTATGGTTCTTCACTGTGTAAAAAAGTAATAGAAGTGATGTGGGATGGCATATTAAGCACACAGTCAGGGCTGAGAAATAAACCACGTAAGTGGACCACCTATAGACTATATCTTTTCTCATTCTTCCTCACTATATACATAATTTTTTTTTTTGGTAAGAAAGATGGAGAAGTTCATTGCTGGGGAGTTTTCTATATACATATGAACACACATAGATATAAACAGAAGGTAAGTGGCTATCAATGGCTTACTTTTGTATTTTAGCTGCCTATTATTTTGAAAAGGAGTGTGAAGTTACTTCAAATCATTTTCCCCAGAAATAATTTCACAGTGGTTGTGGGAAAGAATTTGTCAAATCCTGTCTAGGATACCATGGCTTACTCCTGACCTATTGGTAGATCAATGATAGTTATTTTAGATACTGTCACATTAAAATTTGTATCTCAGTTTTACAGTAAAAGAAACCATAAATGGTTCCATCTACCAAATAACTAGAGAAAAAAAGCTGTCCCATTGGTTGTTATAGCCAAACAATTCATCAAAAATTCTGGGTTTCTCTGTTCTATTTTTTTTCTCCCAAAAGGAAAAAAAAGAACTTAAAGAGAAGAAGGAAAGGAAGAAGGGAGAGAGAGGAAGGAGGGAGGAATGTGGTGAAATCATTTTATGATGTAAAATCATAAGGTTATAAATCTGGAGCTAGAAGGGACCAAAAGGGCTATTTAGTATGAGCTCTTCAATTTTCAAATGAGGAAATTGATACCCAAAGGAGTTAAATGACTTGCTCAGGGTCACACAGCTAATACGTATCAGAGATAGTATTGATTATAGATCATTCTGATTCCAAGTCCAAGACTATTCACAACATCACAGCACTACACTTCCTTTCTATGTTAGAAGTCACATATCCATTGGAGATAGATTTGGTTGTCAGTCTTGAAGACTAAATCAGTGAACTCCAAAAATTTTAAATTGCTCACCCTTACAAGTAAAAAAAGAAATTTTGAGCATAAACAGCTAACATACTTATGTGTACTGTTTATACTATGTCAGTAAGTTCTGATTTCTCAGTTCAAATCCAACTTCAGACCTTGCTAGCTTGTGACTTCTGTTTGCCTCAGTTTTCTCAGCTGTAAAAAAGGGCAAAGTAATAGCACCCACTTCACAAGTTTGTTGGGGGGTTCAAATGAGATGATGTTTGTTTTTAAAAAGTGCTTAGTACAGTGTCTGGCACAGAATAGGCACTATATAAATGCTTATTCCATTCCTAAAATTATATATATGGACAACTATATTAATAATTACATATGTTTAAAATAACTATGTTACAAATATAAATTTTAAAAGGAGTTGATGATGCTGCTTCCAGAAAAAACTTATATAGAAAAGTATGTATAGAAAAAATTTGCATATATTTTATACACATATGTACTCATATATACATGTATGTATATATGCATATATACATGTATACAAACTATATTGTTTTATAAATATATATGCATATGCTTATTTGTGTCTAATGATAGCTATCTATAGTGTGGGGGAGGGAAGGAAAAAGGAAAAAGAAAATGTACATAATAATTTTGTTGTATATTTAAAAGTAATAGCAATAATTATCTTTTTTATTGTACTATGTTATAAAAATGCTTTTTTATCCCATAAATTAAAAATGAATTTTTTTAAAGGAAGTGACAAAGATAAAATTTTAAATTTGATCATCAAGTCAATAAGTAGCTCTTGGAGTTAATCGAGCAGGGGACAGATGTTGTCAGAGCTGCACTTTAGGAAAATCACCTTGTTCTGTGGGGATAGATTAAAAAGAGAAGAGACTTGAAGCAGGGGGAACACCTGAGAATCTATTACAATAGTCTAAGAGAGAGGTGTTGGGATTCTCTAATAGGAAGGTAGGTGCTTATATGAATACAGCTAAGAAGTAAATTCAGAAGATATTGTAAAGGAAGAAATGGCAACATTTAGCAATATTTGGCAATATGGGAAGTGAGTGAGAGTGAGTAGTTGATGAGAATACCAAAATTGTGAAACCTTGATGTCAGGAAGGATGATGGTACTCTCAACCACAACAGAAAAACTTAGAAAGGAGTGTGATGGGGAGAAAAGATAATGACAAAAGGTCATCATAGTCATAGTCATCATGCCTGTTTATCTTGTTTGACTCACTCCATCCTATTCAAAATGGAGAGAAAAAATAGAATTTTTATCCACCAATTGATGCTGTAAAGCCCAAAGTCCATTCTCCAAGGAGTATCTGTAGGGGTATACTAGTACATGTTTAAAGACTAGGTCACTAAAAAGTCCCAGTGCACTTTTAAGAGCAATCTATACTATTCAGATTTTCCTTATCAATTTTTTTAAATCAAGGTAATCAATAAAACAATAAATGGAGTCTTGCTTTATAGCATTTGCTGATTTCCAAGGTGCAAATGTTTATAATAATAATCTAACAATTGGCTCTCTCATCTGAATCCAGTGTAACCCTGGGGATCTGACACAAATCATGAGATGATATTAAGGGATAGGGGTAGATATGCTTCCGAAGGCTGGGAGGGAGTTTTTCCAATGGCATTTGAGTAACTATTGCCATGGATATCTAGGTAGAGAATAGAGAGGCTGAAACCCATTTCATAAGAAGAAAATTTGGGAGCAAAAAAAAAAAAAAAAGAGGGAGACAGAGAGAGGAATGAGGAATAAAGGGAAACGTAATTGTGTTGGGGCCTAGTCAAACAGTTGTTTTTTATGGGAAGGGAGAGACACAATCTATCTTTTCACCCTGATTGGTTGTACCCCTTTGGGTTCCTGCCATTGCTTTCTAGGAGGCTGGACCCTTCTCTGGGTCCATTGTACCAAAGGAAAGATCTGAATTCTTTTGGCTTTCCATTCTTTGAGACAAACACCAAGCCTTAGTTGTTGACCTGTAGCATTTTTCTGAATGCCCTTCCATTTACAGCTTGGCAATCACCATTTCAATCCATTCATTCTTTCAGAAAAATGCAAAATTCACTTTTTAAAAAATGGCTTATTCAGAGATAGTAATAATATGATACACATAAACATTTCCATATGTGTGCACAGAGATATCTGGTATGTGACTAGAAATGATTATAGAATCTTCCTGTTAGATTCGAAGTATCTTAGGGATTAGTTAGCTTGCTATCCTGATTTATTTAATATGTACTCCTCTTTTGTACCTTGGATAGGTTCTCACCCAGCTTCCAATGTTCACATTTCCTGAGGCAGGACAGTTTTAATTATTAGAAGTTATTTCTTTCATTGAAATGGCTCCAGACTCTGTAACAGCTTTCTTTTGGTTCTTGAGAGTCATCAGAAGAAATCTAATCTTTCATTTCCATAAAAGACCTTCAATATTTGAAGACAGCTATTACATTTTCTTCCTACCCAAAGTTCTCTTCTCTAGACTTCATTCCAAGTTATTCAATTATTCTTCATATTATATAATTTCAAATTTCATCATTATTCTCGTTACCTTTTCCTTTTCCTGAATGCATCCCATTTTGCTAACATCACTCCAAAATATGACTCCTAGATCCAAATATACAATCCTCTATTTATGGTCTAATCAGCCAAAGTTCAATGGAATAATAATTTTTTAACCACAGAATTTACCAATATAGATGAACTCAATTCCTTTCAAAGCAATACCCTTGGGAGACTGTGCACTTATTCTTATGACGCTGCTATTACCTGGAGTAGTACCATTTTCATTTCAAATATTCTTGATGCTTGGGCCTAGGTTTTTCCCCACTACAGGCCTGGAAGAATTTCTGGTGTCAGATTTAAAGTTTTGATATAGGATAAAATCTCGGTGTGAGAGAGTTGAGTGGGGCGATAGATAAAAGGCTGATAGAGTCAAGAAGGCTCATCTTCCTGAGTTCAAATTTGGCCTCAGACACTTACTAGCTGTGTGACTCTGCCTCATTTTCCTTACTTTTAAAATGATCTGGAAAATAAAATGGCAAACCACTCCACTATTTGTGCCAAGAAAATCCTAAATGGGGTCAAAAGATACTGAACATAACTGAAAATCATTGAACAAGAAGAACAAGACCTCTGTATCTAAGATGGATTGAAAAGAACAGATGTTCAGATCCATTGAGGCTTTTAGAAATTACTTTATTTTTCTCTACCTGAATTTTGAGCTTCCTTCAAAAAAAAAAAAAAAAGGTCCTCACAGCATTGCCTTATTATAGGAATGGGGAATACCAATCCTCCATGGTCAAAAATGCAGTATATTTACCTTAGCTCCCACCTGGTTCTTTAGCACAGAGGAGTATGTCTACCTCCATGTTCTCTCTAGTCAAAGGCACTTAGTCTGTTATAGGAGAGAATATTTCTTCAAAACAGGGCAATCCATTCTCCCTGGAGTGCTGCTCCCCGGTGCTTCCTCCCTACAAGTCGTCATCACCATTCCCGAAGAATATTCCCAAATCTTTGCTTTCTCATATAATAGGATGTGCCTTTACTTATACAGCCTCTGTTGCTTTATCTGCCCATTTTTTTCTTGCCTTCTGTTTTTTACCTGTCTACTTTTGGTTCTACCAAATCCCCCAACCCTAATAATCATAATTCACATTTATATAGCACTTTATGGTTCCAAAGCAGGATTTGTAAGGGAGCGTGCACAGATATTCCCTACCTATTTCCAGGCAACTACAATGGTGACTCAGCACTTGAGCCCTTTGGAGATGATAAATTTGCTGATTGCTTCTAACTATGGAGTGGGTCAGTACTGAAGGACATGGGAGGTTTCAAGTGATAAAGCAATTTTTTCTCTGGCTGCTGAGCCAAAGGAGCCAGTAACTTAGTGGAGAGTTAACTTTAAAAGGAGAGATAAATTCACAGCTTGGAAGTGGTACAGAAGAAAGAATGCTGGGCCTGCAGTCGGTAAGAGGAGTTCAAAGATGACCTCAGAATTACTAGCTGAGTGACCCTGCGCAAGTCACTTAACTTCATTTGTAAAATGAACTGAAGAAGGAAATGACAAACCACTCTTGTGTCTCTGCGAAGAAAACTCCAAATGGGGTCACAGAGAGTTGGACATGATTGAAATTACTGAACAATAAAAGTGGTTCAGTAGATAAAGCTCTGGGCCTATAGTGAAGAAGATCAGAATTCAACTTCAAGCTTAGACTGTGTCACAATGTGACCCTAAGCAAGTCATTAAAAAAAAAAAAAATTCTGTTTGCCTCAGTTAATTCAACTGTAAAATGAGGATAATAATAGAGTTGTTATGAGGATTAAATGAGATAATATCTGTAAAATGCTCAGAACAATACACAGTGCTATATAAATATTAGTGAATACTATATTCTGACTCTAGCTCTTGCTTGATTTCTATGTAGCAAGCAGTGTGCTCTCTCTTTTGAGTCCCTCTGAAGCATGGGGACAATGAAATGTGTTCTTTCCCCATATCCCACTGCTCAGCCTATATGAAGCATGGCTTCATGCCTGTGACTTCAACTAGATTTTTATAAATATCTCTATTCATATTTTCATTTTCTAGGTGAATGTGTCCAGGCCTGGAGGAGATCTTGTGAGTTTGAGAGCTCCAAATTTCTTTGGTTTTTGTGATCACAGCTGGTTTGCAACAAGGAGAGAAGTCTCTGGCAAATATTCTAGTAGTCTTAGAGAAAACAACCAAAAAAAGGACTGGCCCATGTTTGACTCATTTTCCCAGTAGGAACAGAAATTAAGAAGAAAACAATCCTATCAGAAAACAAATTCTATCAGACCTAGAATTATGTGAATAGAGTCCTGTCCAAATATGAAATGCACAATGTCCATTTAGCAGTCCTACAAACTACTTTGTGTTCTAGTAAAGTATTAGCCTTCCAGGAATATATAATAATGATAATTATAAGTTGTAAGTGAATGCTGTTTTGTTGATCTGTCAATGCTCACAGTGTCTTTTTGTGCCTTTTAGCATTTCTTCTATATGTCAGTTAGTTAAGAAACATTTATTAAGTGTCTCTGTGTTAGACACTTAGGATACAAATACAAGAAAGACAGTTCTTGACCTTATGGAGCTTACATTCTAATAAGGGAATAGAATAAATAAAAAGGAAGTTGAAAAGACTTGTGAGAAGAAAAGTAAGATATATAGAGTTAAAAGTATAGCCAGTGAGAAATGAGGGAAAGCTGGCATGAACCTTTCCTCAAAATGAAGAAACTTCACCAATGGAAGAACCACTAGTGGGACAAAGGGACTATAGAAATTGTAGGGGAGATGCTAAGGTATTTTGTTGAAGTGCAGAGAGCTCAGGAAAGGAATGGAGGAAGGATAGCCTGTGTTCCTTCCTGAAATGGAAAGCTAAATATGAGCTAAAACTTAAATTTTCAATAATTTGTTTCTGGGATATGAGGGTGATATTTAAGAGTTATTATGGGGGGGAAGAGACCCTTCTTTTTAGATGCCATGCTTCCCAAAATTGAATCAGATCCAGAGTGAGTTCAGGGGTCCACAGCAGGAGAATCACTTACTGGACATGGGAGTTGGTGAGGTACCCCAAACATTATGTATCTGTTTGCATATATATCTTGAGAGACAGTGTGGGTTGGTGACTAGAGAGCTAGTTTTGTGCTCCTGAACCTAAGTTCCAATCTGATTTCTAATAATTATCTTGATGATCCTGAGCAGTAACTTAACTTTTCAATGTGCCCAACAACTCTTTTAAGAGTTTAACTTGCAGACAGAGTGTTGACCTGCATTAATAGGGAAAGTTTCTTTATCTGGAGTTCCCTATATCAATGATATCAAAGGTCTCATCCCTAGCCTACACTGGTTGATAGCACCACTTTTTTTCTAAATGGGTAAATATTCAAACTCCATACAAAGTAAATTATTTTCAAGGACTTAACTCCCTAGAATAAATGGCAACCATTTGACCTTGGAGTGTGTAGTCCCACTTGGTTGTATGGCTAGACCAGAACCTTGAGAAAGAGGGTAAGTGGGACAAAAGGGAATCTTAGACCATCCACCCACTTCTTTGCCTCAACACATGGCCCTGAACTTCTAGTTAAACTGGATGTTCACGGGTGTGACTGGGACTCCAGTATCTGCCCTGAGATAGCACTCCTGGGCAAGGAGGAGCAGGAGGAAATTAGCTCTCTTTTCCCTTCCTCCCCTTTCCCACTCTGAGACCCGGGAACTGGCCCAAGGCAGTACAGGTCTCCATCTTCTATCCATTCTTCCTTGAAATCAATCTAAGGTTATTCTCAGGAGGATTCAATGTATCAGGACCTGAGTTACAGATGACCAATCCCTGACTTGTAAAGCATCACCATGTAGGACTTGTTCTCTGCATGTTTTGAACAATGACCAGCTTATTGTGAAGACTTAATAAATAGTAACATGCTGAGATTTAAAGAATTAGAGAATTACTCATTAGGAAACATTTATTAAGTGCTTATTATACGTCAGGCTCTGAGCAAGATGCTGGAGATGGGAAAATAAAAATAAAAACTCCTGACCTTAAAAAGCTTACATTCTATCAGGGGATAATGATAGTTAAGAGCAGCAGTTCTAGAAGTATGGTTCAAGGACCCTTTCAAATTAAGAAAAGAGGTCTGCAATTGTCTTAGCATACATTAATTATTAATATAATAAATAATATTTAGACAATTTTAAAGTAAATATGGATAGATATAATGCATAGAAAAAAAGTTCTTTAGGCATCCTTAATAATTTTTCAGAGTAAAAAGGGGTCCTGAGAACAAAAAGTTTGGTGGCTAATCTATAGCACACTATTATCCTTCCTATTTTTACAAGGGAATTAGAATTGTAGCCCAGGAAAACTAGAAGTTTTGCTGGCCTAGTCTTTCTTATCCATTGGGTTGTCCATTCCTAAATCAGCTCCCCTCCTTCTGTCTGATATTCTCTCTCCTTTGCCCTCCCCATTCTCTGGTGTTCTGCTTCCTCCTTTCTAACAACTTCCCTATGTGGAACATTCTAAGCTAGGAACTTCTAGTTTCTTTCTTGATCTGGGGTTCCCTGCCAGCATGGTGGGAAACCAATCAGATTTTCCCACTCAAGATTTTTTCCCTGCCCTCCTTATAAAACCACTTGAGCAGCTTTAGTGTAGAATTTGTCCTGACATTAGAACTTATCTAGGAGAAGTTCTGACCTCATAGCGGCTCTGAAATAATAGATCTTGGAGTTCTCTTTATCTTCCTGTCATACAGAAGGCCAGCATGTTTTAAGCTCCCAATAATAAATGTGGCTACTCTAGTCTGGAAGGCTTGGTCCCAGTCCCACTATGTCCTAGTTTGTCCTAGTTTGGAGAGGCTGGTTGCAATCTCCTTCCTCGATTTTGGGCTGTGCTTCCTATCTGATCTCCTTATTCTTATTCTCTTGCAAGCTTTTCACCTGGGGTTCCAAGTCCCTGCTCCTCTGAAGCCACAGGAAACACATACAGTTTCCTGCATCTCTCTTTCCTTGAGTGTATCCAATGCACCCCAAGTGCCCTCCTTGTGTGTGCCCTAATCTGGACACCTCTCTGTAATTGACATTCAACCCAACTCTAGTTCCTGATAACTTCTGCTTACTTCTTTAGCCTTTACGCTGGCTTCCCTGGTCTCTGGAGACACGACTGATATCTACAGTCTAGTCTGAAAAGGGTTGCAAAGGACTCTGGGATTTTGGAAGTTACTTTTCAATTGTGCATAGGGCTTGGCAGCACAAGCTATAGGAGCTAGTAAATTAATTAAAGAAGCTCTGCTCTGTTAGGGTGGGGAAAAGTGCAACATATAAATGAGAAATTGATGTTTTTACCAACAGTTGCTCTCAATGTTACTATATGAGGCTTAAGAGGAAACTGCTTTATGACTAACACTGGAATGTCAGCCCTTGCCCCTCCCTATCTTCTCTGTCCCCTCCACAATGAGCTGTCAGAATCATCAGTCAGGCTAGCCAGGTGGAATACCCAGATTACGTTATTATGGTCTATGGATTGTCCACATGTGAGGAAGCCAGTAACAATGAAGAGACAAGGTAAGCTCTTGTCAATTGGCAAATGCCTGAAGAAATTATAGTATACAAATATTACTGTGATAAGAAATGACAAAAGGAAAGGAATAAACATTTATATACTATCTACTAAGTTCTAGGCACTGTGCTAAGCACAAATATCTCATTTCCTCTTCACAATGTCCCTATAAAGTTACACGGAATTGGCAACTCTTTCTGAATTAAAAACAGTCCTAAACAACTGTTTTAGGACCAAGTCCTAAAAATGGAGATCAAATTAATCACACTTTTTTAACTAGGATAGAAATATATTGATACATTTGCAAGAACCAATATTTAGAAGTTAAGCAGGTTTATGAAGGAAGCTGCTTGAAAGTAGTGGATAGAAGAATGAATTAGAAATTAGAATGCTACAATACCTTGTTTACAAGAAACATATTTGAAGCCGAGAGATACATACAAGGTAAAGGTAAGGGGCTGGAGCAGAAAAAGTTGGTACTGGAGGAGATATAGAGAAACTAAGACACTAATGCATTGTTGGTGGAGTTGTGGACTTCTCCAGTCATTCTGGAGAACAATTTGGAACTATGTTCAAAAGACTATAAAACAACTAGTCTTTGATGCTGTACTCTTAGGTCTATATCCCAAAGATACCCAAAAAAAGGGAAAAGAATCTATTTGTACAAAAATTTTTCAATGGCTCCTTTTGTGGTGGCTAAGAATTGGAAATTGAAGGAATACCCATCAACTGGGGAAAGACTAAACCAGCTGACATATATGATTGTGTATTTATAAGGGGAAATAGGTAGTGCAATAGATAAGAGTACAAGGCAGAGTCAGGAAGACCCAAGTTTAAATCTGGCTTCAGAAATTTACTAGTTGTACAAATGACACTGGGCAAATGATTTAACCTCTGTTTGCCTCAGTTTCCTCAACTATTAAAGGGGGATAATAATACTATTTGGGTTATTGTGAAGATCAAATAAGATAGTAATTGTAAAGTACTTATCAGCACAGTGCATAGCACATAGAAAGCGCTATATAAATGTGAACTATTATTAGCATTATTGTAGGAATAGCTTAATACCCTGTCCTCATGTATGTCAAGATATTGTTTTTTCCCCTTAAAAAGTATTGAAAGTATTTTTGAAACTTAATTAGCTCAGGGAACCAAAGGCCTAGACTGTTGACATCATTTCCCAGTCTCCTGAGTACAAACAGACATGAAGAGTTCTTGATATTCTGATTTATGACTGATGGACAATTGAGAGTAACTCAGAGGCAAAGAAATATTGTTCAACTGAATTAATTTGTGTAGTCCTTAGTGTGTTCCCCATTGAATATATTTTTCCTGAAGTGGCTAAGTAAATCTGCTTTAGTTAATAGTTGAAGAACTGAGGTTTCTCCCCACTCCAATTCTAAATTTAGCCATTAAACTGATTTTCTTGAAGCATAGCTCTGGTCATCACACACACACACACACACACACACACACACACACACACACACACACACATTCCCTACTCAATAAATTCCAGTAGCTCCCTATTGCCTCCAGGAACAAAATGCTCTGCTTGGCATTCAAAGCCCTTCATAATCCAGCCCCTTCCTACCTTTCTGATCTTTTTACACTTAGCACCTAAGTGACTCTGGTTTCCTGGCTATTTCTCAAGCAAGACACTTCAAATCTCAGTTCTAGGAATTTTCCTTGTCCCCCATCCTCTCCCTCCTCTTACTTCCTTTAAACCTCAACTAAAATTCCATCTTCTACAGGAAGTCTTTTCCAAACATTTAAATTCAATGCTTTCCCTCTTTTAATTTACTTTTTATTTATCCTATACATAGCTTTATACACACACACACACACACACACACACACACACACACACACATTTGTTTGCATGTTTTCTCCTTCATTTAATTGTAAGCTCCTTGAGTCAGCTCCTTTTTGTCTCTCTCTGTATCAGCAATTAGCACAGGTCCAGGAATAGAGAAGTTTCTTAATAAATTTTTATTGATTGATTCATTGATTCCAATTGTGAACTGTTAAACTATCAGGGGATTGCCCCTATTGAGTATAATGTTGCATATTATCTCTGTTTTGATTTACCCTATGCAACTTTGTTTTGTGCTGTATGTTTATATGAAGTCTATATAAATTGGTCTATTATATATAATTTTGCTATGTAATACTATGTATGCCATTTCTACATGTGGTTTATATACTCAGTATTGTGCATACAACTCTAATTACTTGATATTATGTACTTGTTATGACTTATGTATTAATGATAATTACCTGTGAATAGGAAATGTGCAAATTAATGGTTGTTTGATATGCATCTATGAATTGTTCCTCTGGAATTTGCAGGGACTGCAGATTTATCACTAGGGGAGGAATATAAGGGGAACAGGAACTTTGTTCCAGTGTCAGGAATGTAAAGCAAAAAGCACCAAGTCTGAATCTCCTCCTTCATTAAAGTTTCAAGGTCATTTGCATGACTTAGGCACTAGTTACCAAAGACAAGACAGGTATTAAAAGGATAGATGAAAAGAACTACTTTGTTTATTTGCAGGATTAGAAGGACTCATTGGAAGGTATGAACTGCATTGGGTTTGAGACACACAAACTGACCTCTGAAGAGAATATATTGTCCTGACCAAATTAGAAAGAAGGATAGAAGACCTTTCTGTGCAAGATATGGAAAGCAAATATATAAAATTATGTGTGTGGTTGAGATCTAAATACATGTCATGGATAGTTAAGTCAGAATATGGCCCATCTCTCCCCAGAGATCTAGATTTTTGCTCTTGTAAGCAGCAGGATAGTTCTGGCAGGTATTAACTTCTTGCCTATCTCCAAGAGGAAAATTGGATGTGAATTCTATGTATCTACCACTGCTCAAATATTAGTAATCTATGGATATAATACCTGGGCCCCCAAGATAAATATCTCTTTCTCTGATTTATCTCATGCTTAGCTTATTATTGCCAGCTAAGCTCCCTCCCATTAAACATTAGTAGAAATAGATAATATATCTCTTTATCAAGGCAAGCAGTAAACACATCTGGGAAATTATATAGAAATTATATAGACCAAAGATGGCTCTTTGGCTTTTGAATAAGATAAAAACACTTGAATTCAATAAAGAATAATCCCATCCCTGTTAGCAATTTCTAATTTTGAAGTTCTATAAATCAAGAAACATAATATGATGTTAGCCCTCTACATGTTTGTGTCTCCAGGAAGATTTCAATACTTGCTTTTTTCAATGACCTTCCTCAGAATCTTTCAACTGCATTTTACTGGGGAAAAAATAAAGTATTATTTTTAAAAATCTTCTAGCCACATAAAGAAAATACTTTCTTATGTTTGTTCAGTTGATAAAGAATCATACTTACTCCTGCAGAAAAAAACTGCTCAGCCCAGGTAGCAAGAGGTGTTACATAAGCAAGGTCTTGATAGTCACTTGAGTGACATCTTTGAGTGTCAACAGGATGTGGTGCAGACAAAAAAAGCAGAGACTGTGTTTGATTAGTTTTGATTTACTACACTGAATTTTGGGTAGCCAAAGACTCCAGAGAAGAGTCAGACCTTTGTTATTACGAGCATCAGCTATATAAAGGTAAACACATTTTAAACTAAATAATGCCTCTTTTATACCATAGATATATAGAGATCTAAATTTTTTTCTCTATTGTATAACTTCCCTTCAAATTAATCTCATAATCACCAATAGCTAATCTTCTTTAAGTATCTCTGTAAATTATTTTGGTAGATGCTAAAAACTAGTACTAAAAATTATAAAAGAACATAGACATCTATAAAGCATTTAAGATCATGCCATTGCAAGGTACTAGAATCTGAATCTAGTGATAAATCATACCCAATTGATGGTTTCCCATTACAAATTTACTTTTACTAAGAAACAGTTGGGCTGTTGGTTAGAGAGCTGATCTTGTAGTGAGGAAGACATGGGTTTAAGCCTCACCTGTGATTTATATTGGCTTTATAACCCCTGAGCAAATCAACTATTCTCTTGGTATTTTGGATAATTACTAAAGACTAAGTTTCAAAGAAGGTACATGGAGCTTCCTCAACCAAGAGTCCTCTGTATCAAGGAAATCACCTATCCGGTCACTGGTCTAAACTGCAAAGAGAAAATCATTAAATGCAGAGCATATTAGCACTAGGTTTCTCTCACTCTGATGCATGATTTGTCCCAGCAACAGTACGGTTTCTAAAAAAGAAGCAAAAAGAACAATTTTCTGAGAAGGAATAGGAAAAATGAAGAATTCGCCACCATGTTTTTATCCAGTTTTCCCTGTTATTTTCCCAGACAGGGATGGCAAGTAACCCAAACAGGATGAGCGTAGCAATCAGATTTCTCTGTTCTAAAAGAGGTAGAGAGTGTGATGGATGTAACCTGAACAAAGGAAGCCAGCATGTCCTGGTTGAAGGAGGAATGCTCAGGAACTGAGATAAACTACTGGGAGGAAAAAGTCAATAAAACAGAACACAACCCTAGGCTATCACTCTTAAAGAACAGCTGAAAAGAAAACCAGTGAACCAGACCCAGATATATTGGATATACATATTTGTATAAACAAAAATATTTCTTAATGGCTGTTTTTGATGGGGTTATGTGTTTTTGTTTTTGTTTTTTACTAATAAAAATAGATGATTGCTGTTATTATTGTTGTTCTTCATTTTTGAAGAAGATCATGACATCAGAAAGGTGATATCATGACATGCAAGTGATTTGGATTTCAGTGAATTTCAGAGAGTTGTACAAGGTCACCTGCCTCACTTTCCCCTCTAGACTCATCTGGATTGTAATAGAGGATAAAGATGAGGATGAATGGAAATTATTTCTTCCCCTTGGAAACTCCTATAGTATCTTGTTTTTCTCTCTTAGATACATTTATCCTGTTGTATTGTGTATTGTATATTATGTGTGTGTGTGTGTGTATATGTGTGTGTGTGTGTGTATCTCTGCCTTTTCTTCCTACTATATGGCAGGAATGTAAGCTCTTTGATGCTGGGAAAATGAAATAGTTAATAGCTCTTGCAAGAGGGATATGGACCCAAGTTCCTCCTGACCAAAATCTACTGCTTTTTTTACTATGGCACATTTTTCCATATTTTGCATATTTTAGTGGGAGAACTTGGACTCTGGATTATAAACACATTTGCTGATTCCATTACAATTCCCACGACAGAAATATATCATAAATAAAAACAGCTGTTATCTATACAGAGCTTTAAAGTTGGCAAAGTCCTTTGCATCTATCACCTCAGTTAAACTTCCTAGCAGTTTTGTGAGGCAGATACTATGGATATTATTATATCCATTTTATAGTTGAGACTCAGAGAGGTGATGTGACTTATTATTGGTCACATAGCTAGTAAGTGTCAGAGACATGATTTGAATTCAAGCCTCTTCTGACTCCAAGGCCAGAGCCCTATCCACTAAAACATAATTCTTATGGTCATGGAGAATAGAAACCATGCAACTGTGCCTCTAGCCAGAGCAAAGGATAGATGAATTTTGTTGACAGTAGTCTAAAGAACACGTTTCTTGAGGCAGGAACTGCGTCACTTTTGCATTTGCATCTCTAGTGTCCATCATATTGTCTAGCACATATGGTTGGCACTTTACAAATACTTGATTTTATCTATCACAAAGAGAAACAAATTGCTATTTGTTTAGGTAATCTGCTTTCCCTTATTGCAGAAGAAGTTAATTATGAAAACTTTCTTCAGAGATCTACTGCTATTCTATGAGACAGCACAGAAGCATATTTTCAGGTTGGTTCACTCTGCCTCCCCTCCATACATATGCTACAGAGAAACTCTCTCACTGCTACCCCTTGTTGAGTGTTCTCTACTCTTGAATGAACTTCCTTCCCCTATTGAATTCCTACATATTCTTTTAAACCCAGCTCGGTTGCCTTTTCTCCTCCCCTTTCTTCTTAGACCTCTTCAGTTGTTAATAACTTTTCTTAGAAATTCCTATAGTACATTGTTTTGCCCTCTCAGATACATTTATCCTGTTGTCTTGTATATAGTGTATTATGTACATGTATTTCTGCCTTTTCTCCCTGTTCCCTGCAGGAATGTAAGCTCTGTGATTCTGGGAAAGTGAAATACCTAATAGTTATCACAAGAGGAATATGGATCCAGAGCCCTTCTGACCAAAATCCACTGCTCTTTTTACAATGGCACACTTCTCCAAAAGAACTTCATATCTTAGTTTCTTTTGGGGGCCTTCAGGTTGGAAAGTCTCATTAGCAACTCATATTCAAATTGTTTAAATTTGGAAGCTCAAGTTTCTCCTATTGTTGTTCAGACATTTTTCAATTGTTTCCGATTCTTTGTGACCCCACGGTGTTTTCTTGGCAAAGATACTAGAGTAGTTTGTCATTTCCTTCTCCAGCTTATTTTACAAATGAGAAAACTGAGGCAAATAGTGTTAAATGACTTGGCCAGGGTCCCACAGCTAGGAAATATCTGAAGCCAGATTTGGTTCTTCAGATGATTTAGATGAGTTTTCCTGACTCCAGACCCGGCATTCTATCCATTGTCCCACTTAGCTGCCCATGTTTCTTCTAAATGTTAGCAAAGTCATTTATATCATTCTTATGAAAAATTTTATGAGATAGAGGCTAAATGATAAGACAATTAGGTGGATATGGAAGTGGTGGGATAATCAGACATAAAAAGTAATTGCTAATGACTTCATGCCAACTTGGGAGAAGACATCCAGCAAAGTGTTCCAGGAATCCCTGCTTGGCTCTGGGCTGACTGTTTCATATTTTTATCCATGACTTGTATAATAGCATAAATGTCATCCTCATCAAGTCTGTGGGTGATATAAAGCTGGGAGCGATACCTAAGAACTTGCATGACAGAGTAAGCATCTAAAAAGATCTTGACAGAAGAGAACTTTGGGCTGAATCCAAAATGATCCAATTCATTAGAGATCAATGCATAAGATGAGGGCTCATCCATGTCTCCATATGAAAGAGCTCCGAGGGTTTTAGGAGACAGAAAATGAACCCTAGAAAATTAAGTGATATGACAGCTAAGAAATAAGTGAAATCTGTGGACATATTAAGGAGCAGTATCCAGAACAAGGGAGGTGATAGGCCTGCCTGAATGCCATATTTTCATGAGAAAGAAGCTAAAGGAAGTTAACCAGTACAGTGAAGGAATTTAATCATTCCATATGAGGAGTAGCTGAAGGAATTATGGTTGTTTGGCCTGGAGAAGAGTAGATTCTGAGGAGCAGAGGGACAGGGGAAGGGACATGTTGTCTTCAAGTTTCTGACATGTATTAGACTGGGCAGCTAGAACATCAGTTAGAGTCAGGAGGATCCGACTTCAAATACAACCTCAGAGATTGACTACTATGATCCTAGACCAGTTACTTAACCCCAATTTGACTTCTCTTCCCCCAAAAGAAGGAGGAAGTTAGATTTTTTTTTTCTCCCAAAGAAAAGTACCTGGGAAAATGAATAGAAATGACAAAGAAGGAAATCTAAGCTTCATATGAAGAAGTTTCCTAATAAGTTCTAGATAAAATCCTACTTTCTTTGAGAAGCTTTTCCCATTCCTCTTAACGCTAGTGTCTTCCCTCTCTTGATTATCTCCAATTTATCTTGTAAATATCTTGTTAATACATGATTGTTTATAACATAACCCACCCCCAACCCCTCTTTGTCTGGGAACTCCTTGAGAGAATGAACTAATTTTGTCTTTCTTTGTATTCCTAGAGTTTACCATCTTGCCTGACACATAGTATTTAATAAAAACTTGTTGAATTGACTAAAAATTAGGACTATCCCAAAAGTGACATGGAATGCCTTTTAGAGGTTGTGAGCTCCTGCTCTAGTGAAGTCAGGATGGCCAATTTTTGTTTTATGATGTTGTAGAAAGGATCCTTTTCCAGGGATTCTTGCCAAATTGGACTATTTGACCTCTGAGGATGTTTCGAAATCTGAGTTAACTTAATTCTGATTCCTGCTTAGGTGTTTCAGTCACTTAAAAGGCTTCTGAGCTTGCGTAGTTTCCATCTAGACCTATTAATTCGCTTTTGGCACCCTTAAATCACTAGGATGTTTGCCCATCACTCTACCCTGGGTTTAAGTTACAATAGTGAGTTTAGACAACCTTAAAATTCATAGCAAATGAGGGATTTCACTTAGATCTGGGTTTCCCTGTAGCCCCTTTGCAGGACTGGAATCAGGGCCTCCCATTTGCCTGAGTTTCTCTTTACTCCCTAATTCAGATACCTTACTCATGATGCATAAATTAGTGCTCCAGAGGCTGGTCACCTACCTCAGTCACATGTGATTTCATTCCAGGTACCTGAGAGATTGGCTAGATAAGTGTAGAGTTGGGTAACAGGAGATAATATTCTCTTTCCTCCCTTTACAAGATGCAATTTCAGTTGTCCCCACAATATGTTTTTATTGTATAATAAATATAAGAGTCTCCATTAGTGTGAGAACCTAACTGACCCATGAGAAACAAAGGAATGGCCCAGTGCCTGAGAAGATCCCTTGCTCATTTTTCAACAGCTTTGTTTAATGCTTTAAGAACTGAGCTTGTCAGGGGTTAGTAGGGCTCTGTAATCTCTTCAGACACCTGGTCCCAATCCCATTTCAAGAGGAGAACACAGAGCAAGGGCATTTGGCCAAAGTAAGGCGTTAGTGCTTAAAAAAGCAAAGTCCTGCTCAGAATTGTGCTAGGATGCTCCTGGGGGGGAGGAGCAGGAGCCATCTTCTTTGGCCTGACATTTCTGGTGGATCTCTGGGAATCTTCTTATCTAGCACTGACCAGTTTCATTGTCATATGCCAGTTCAGAAATGGTCCTGGTTTTGTGACTTTCTTGCAATGGCCTCGTTCCCATTCTGGAGCAATTTAGTTGACTTTAGGATTGTTTGACAGCCTAGTGAAATCATCATTCATCAGCTGTGTCAGAGGTCCATCATGGCCATTGCCCCAACCATGTAATGTCCCAGTATCTCAGGGACTTAGGTTGTAATCACCAGCCACTAGCCATATTCCTGCATTGTTGCTTATGGTTGTGAAATGGTTGTGAAAGTTATTTTTGGTGCAAGGCCATGCAAAGCCTTTCTAGTTGTCACCTTTCCAAAATTCCAGGAGATTCTGAAGGCATTTTGTCAAAATACTGAAGCCAGTGCAGCTGTTCTCTGGAATACTGCCTCAGTGTCGAGATGACTTCTTAGCTCAGAAGCAGCATCCTTTTGGGTGGCAGCTCTACTGCTGTTTGGTGCCCACTACTACTGCTTATGAGGGAAGGCTTCGCTCCTGGAGGACAAGCTGATGGTATGGAAAATTTGGCTTTCCAATGTTTTTTTTTTTTTTTCTCTTTTCAATCTGTCCTGGGTACTTTAAAGTTGGCTCAGTCATAAGTACAGAAAGGATTTTCAGAGATGACTCATTCTATTTTTCTATTACAGGTAGAACTCAGAATTACAGGCAGATGGAAATGTAGATTTTCTTAGAAATATTACAACCAAGTTTCAAATCAATGAAATTCAACTAGTATTTATTATATACCTACTCTGTACTAAATACTGTGCTTAGTGTTGGGGATACAAAGGCTAAAGAAATCAAAAGAAGTAAGAGATGCACAAATATAAAGAACCCACCCCAAATAGCTACTTGAACAAATGTGTCCGAATGATGGTAGAGCATTGCAAACTCATAGTGATCTAATCAGCCACAGCTGAACACACTCTATCTTGACTCTAACAGTGGTCTCATTTTGATGCTCTTTGAAATGAAGGACAACACGATTAACAAAGACAAACTGAGGGACTCTGGCCCTCAAGGAGCTTATATTCTACCCAAGCAAAGCAAAATAACACATATAAATATGCAAATAAAAATACCTATAAATTAATTTCTGGGGAGTAAGCGCATATCTAACATGAAGAATAACAATAGAATAGAGTTTCCACTGGACAAAATTAAAGGGTAGGGAAGAGTTAGAGAAACCAAAGGAATAGAACTGACATAGACAGGAACTAGAACGGAAAAAGATGGTGGTCAGAGAAAGTTTTGACCTAGATAGCTTTTAACTGATAATCACAGGGATTTTCATAATACACAGCAACAACAAGACTATAGGATGATCAACTCTGATGGATGTGGCTCTCTTCAACAATGAAATGATTCAAACCAGTTTCACTTGTTCAGTGATGAAGAGAGCCAACTGTGGGAACAGAATAGGGACCACAACATAGCATTCTCATTTTCTCTCTTGTTATTTGCTTACATTTTGTATTCTTTCTCAGTTTTTCTTTTTCTTTGTTCTTGATCTGATTATTCTTGCAAGATAACTGCATAAATATGTATACATATATAGGATTTAACATATACTTTAACATATTTAACATATATTGGACTACCTGCCATCTAGGGGAGGGAGTGGGGGGAAGGAGGAAAAAAGTTAGAACACAAGGTTTTGCAAGGATTAATGTTGAAAAATTACCCATGTATATGTTTTGTAAATAAAAATCTATTAATAATATAATAAAAAATTAAAAAGAAAAAAAATCAGGGATTTTAAGTGAAGTCATAAGGCAACTGATTGTTGTGCCCTTGACAGTTGAATAGATTGTGTTGATTTTAATTCCTGAGAAAGAGATGTGCTGTATGAAGATAAGTGTCATATATTGCCAGAGCAAATGTCCAATTTCTGATTCCATCTCATAGCTAAGATATCAGTTTACCGAGGAGGTGCTAGACTGCTTAGAGAAAAGGGAATTATATTTGAGTACTGCTCATCCTCTGCCAGGGCAGCCCCAGGACCTAGTCCTATATTGAGTAAGTCATTTTCCCCAGGGTGGAAATAGGGATAGAGGCCCAGGAGGATTTTTGTTCTTAAGCAGATGGCCTTAATGAAGTGAAAGATATGAAAGTGAAATTGAAAAGTATGGTGTTGGTTAATTTTCCAAAGTGATTCCCCAAGTTAGCTGAAGTCTTGGGACTTACTGTTATTCTTTGTTTATCTTCTAAATTCTTACCTATCGACTTCAAATCATAGGATTTTTTAACTAGAAGGTATATAAATGTCATTTAGTCCAACCTCCTTTTTCTTTCTTCTTTCTCTTTCACAGAGGAAGAAGTTTCCTTTTTGTGCATAAAAGACAAAAGGGAAAAAGTGGATTATCTAAAATTTAAATTTTTGCATGAACAAAATCAACACAATTAGAATAAGAAAGAATCCTATCAAATGAGAGAAAAAAAAATCTGTGTACCAAGTATCTCTCTGATAAAATTTTGATGTGTACTAGATATAAAAAAATGGCAAGAATTTGGTAAAAAACCATTTCCCAACCTCAGGGAACCAAGGTGATGAAGTGAGTTGTTAATTGCCATAATTCTCCCATATTTACCTCCAAACAACCATAAATAGCACTCCAAAACAAATCTTGCAACAGCAGAACCTATTTAAAAAATGGGGGTAAACAAACTTTGAATCCAAAAAAACTTAAAAGATTAGCAGGGAAGTTTTGTCTTACTTAGGTAAAAGGGAAACTTAGTCCAGGAAAGGAAGCATTTTAGCAAGTCAGTAGGAAGCCCCACTTCAGCAAACTAGTAATAGACCCTGAACCCCAGTGAGGTGGAGAGATAAACACTGGCACAAAAACCTCCTGAATGCTTTAGCATAGCCATGGGATTGGGCAGACTTCAGCTCTGAGAACTACCAAGTGTTTCAGTTCAGTATAGCCCCAGACAAACAGGCAACCTTCTGCAGCCAGACCACCCTGTGCATCAGTGTATCCCTGGGGAAATGCAGAAACATCTCACCAATTTCAACTACCACCAGAATTCCAGCTTAGTACCGTAGTACCATAGAAAATGGCCACTCCTAAGACTTCCAGCAGAACCAGCCACTCCCCACTCTATCCCCTCAGCATAGCACCAGACACAAGGGTTCCCCCATGGAACTCAAGGTAACATCAGAACAATACCAGGTAAATATCCAGGACCTACATCCTCTAATACAAGAAGTATGAGACAGTGCCCACTTCACCCTGGGAAATTTTAAAGCTCAAATTTAAAAGGAAGGAAAAAGATTCCCAAAGATGAGCAAAATAAACAACAACAAAAAAGAATCTGACCATAGAAAATCATTGTGGTGACAGGGAAGATCAAGACACAAGCTCAAAAGGGGACAACGTTGTCAAAACACCTTTGAGCAAAACCCAAAGAAAAATGAGTAGTCTCAAGATAAGAAAGTCATGGAAGAATTGAAAAGGGAGCTTAAAAATCATACAAGAGATGCAGAAGAAAAATTGGGAAAATAAATTAGAATGATACAAGAGAATTATGAAAAAAAGAGTCAACAGGAAAATAACTTAGAATGATACAAGAGAATTGTGAAAAAAGGCAACAATTGCTTAAAAAGTAGAATTGGCCAAATGGAAAAGAAAATAAAAATCCACTGAAAAAAGCAACTTCTTAAAAAGTTGGCCAAATAGAAAATGAAGTACAAAAATTAAGTGAAGACAAGAAGTCCTTAAAATTTAGAATTGGACAAGTGAAAGATAATGACTCTATAAAACATCAAGAATCAATCGCATTCAAAAGAATGAAAAAGTAGAAGAAAATGTCAAATACCTCATGGGAAAACAAGTGACATAGAAAATAGATCCAGGAGAGACAAAGTAAGAATCAATGGACTCCCTGAAAGCCAAAATGAAAAGCAGGACCTGGACAACATTTTTCAAGAAATTATCAAGGAAAACTGCCCTGATAGGCCAAAACAGGCATCAAAACAATCTACCAATCACCACAAGAAAAAAATTTCAAAATAAATATTTCAGGGAATGTTTTAGCCAAATTTCAAAACTATTAGGTCAAGGAAAAAAAATATTGCAAATGCCTAGAAAGAAAAAAATTCAAATATCAGGAAGCCAAAATCAGGATTACACAGAATTTAGCAGTAGCAACATTAGGGCAGAGGTTATGGAACATGGTATTCCATAAGGCAAATGAGCTGGGACTACAATTAAGAATGATTTACCTGGTCAAATTAAGCATAATACATCAAGAGGGAAAATGGTCAATGAAATAGAAGGATTTCAAGCTTTCAGCAGGAGAAGAATAGTATTAAATCCAAATTTTGATCTCTAATAACAAGATACAAAAGAAGAATGAACAGATAAAAAAGGAAAAGAAAATACAAGGGATTCAATAGAGCTAAATTGTTTGCATCTCTTTATGGGAAGATAATATTTATAAATCTTGAAAATTGTGCCACTAATAGTATAGCTAAAAACTTTTATAAGAAACATACTTGAACCAGAGAGACACACACAGAGTAAAGGTAAGGGACTGGAGCAGAATCTATTATGTTTCAGCTGAAGTAAAAACAAAACAAAACAAAAATGGGATAGCATTCCTAATTTTAGTCAAAATAAAGACAAACATAGATTCAATTAAAAGACATAAGGAAAGAAACTACATCTTGCTCAAAGGTACCATATGAGCAATGTATGTACAATGAAGCAATGTCAATACTAACCATAAATACCAAGTGGCATAGCATTCAAATTCTTAAAAAATAAGTGAGTTACAGAAAGAAATAGCAAAGCTACATTATTGGGAGATCTCAATTGTTTCCTCTCAAAACTCAATAAATCCAACCAAAAAATGAACAAGAAAGAAATTAAGGAGATAAATTGAACATTAGAAAAGTTAGATATGACAGACCTTTGGAAAAAACTGAAAGGGAATAGAAAGGAATATACCGTTTTTTTTTTTTTCTCAGAAGCACATGGCTATACAAAAATTGATTATGTATCAGGACATAAAACCTTCAAAAATCTAATGTAAAAAGGCAGAAATGTTAAAATATTATTTTTGGATCATAATGCAATAAAATTGCATTTGACAAAGGACAATGAAAAGCTAGATTAAAAATTAATTGGAAAATAATTTAATCCTAAAAAATAAGTGAATTAAAGAATGAATCATAAAAACAATCATTTCTTTAAAGAATATGACAAGAAGACAATATACCAAAATTTATGGGATGCAGTCAAAGTATTTTGACAAAATAAAAAAAATGAACAGATCAAAAAATTGGGGATACGAATTAAAAACTAGAAAAAAGGACAAATTGAAAATCCCCATTTGAATACCAATTTGTAAGTCCTGAAAATCATAGGTGAGATTAATAAGACTGAAAGTAAAATACAAAAAACTCTTGAACTATTAATAAACCTAGACTGGTTTTATGGAAAAAATCCAATAATCAGATAAGTCATTGGTTTATTTAATAAAAAAGAAAAAGAAATAAAAAAAAAAACAAATATCCAAAATAAAAAAAATGAAATGGATGAAATCATTACTAATGAAGAAGAAATTGAAGCAATAATTAGGAAATATTTTGCCCAGTAATATATCAATAAATCTGACAATCTGAGTAAAATTGATGAATATTTATGAAAATATAAATTACCCACATTAATAGGTTAGGAAATAGTGTGTCTAAATAACCCCATTTTAGACAAAAAATTGAATAACTTATTAATGAACTTTCCAAGAAAAAAATCCCCAGGGCCAGAGGGGATCACAAGCAAATTCTACCAAACATTTAAAAAAAATTAATTATAATATTATATAAACTACTCAGAAAAATAAGCAAAATTGGGAGAATAATATGCAACAGGATGACAACGACATTCATTATGAAATGTTTTCTCTTTTCTCTATGCATTTTATCATTTGGTAGCTTTATCAGCTTTCTTGGGTTCAATGATCATCTTTATGCACATGATTCCCAGACAGACAGACATACAACATACCTCCCAATTTAGTCTGTTTTTTGATCCATTCTCACATTATTTCAGTTCTACCTATTGCACAGTTCAAATTGGATGTCCCATGAGCATTTCAAACTCAACAGAAGCAAAAGAGAACAGTATTTTTTCTCAAATCTTATTTTGAACTTTCCTATTATTACTTAAGGCACTTTGATCCTCCTTTATACTCAGTGTTAGAAACCTTGTCATCTCTCCATTGACACAGCTATCACCTAGTTCAATAATCTTTTGATTGGCTTCTTTTCCTCACATCTCTCCTAGCTCTAATGCATTCTGGACTAGGCTGCCAATGATTTTCCTAAAGCCTAGTTCAACTCCACGATCTAGCTTCATTGGCTAAATAAACATGTATCTCACATGCGTGGTCCTAGCTTCCATCTATAGCCTTGTATTAGTTAATTTTGACTCTTTTTCTTTGTCTTAAGAATGGAATCTGTGAAGGGAAGATTATTCTGAATTGACAGCTGACATGAATAAAACATTTTTTTTTTTTAAGTGTCACTTATTCTTGTTAAGGTGAACCATCATCCCTATAATATGGTAGAAAAAATCTAGAACTTGACTTCAGGAGTTTGAATCACAGCTGTGACATATAACTATTTTGGTTTCCATTATCAAGTGACTTTTTCTTCCTGTGCCTCAGTATCCTCATCTCTGTAACAGGGACAATAATATTCATGATATCTTGCAGAGGAGAAAATGTTTAAAGTTATTGACATCCTTTCTCTAAAATCCTGCTGCATTAATCACCTCCTTTCTCTCCTGCACATGAAATCTCTCATGTACAATGCCCTTCTAACTTTTCAAACCACCATTTTACCCTTCTACTTTTCATTAGCAAACTTGTCATTATTCACTCATTACCAAACCCATTGGTTGTAATCTGGTTTACCTCCCTAGTTCTCTATCAGAATTGGACCAACATCACTTATGATTTTTTTTTTTTTTATCCTGCTTAGTTTCTCATTAACTCATGAAATTACTGCTCACCCATCCCTGAAAAAGCCCAACCCAAGTTCAGTGTTGGGAACATCCCTGAGGTTTCACCTTATACCCATCACATTGGTAAGGATAATATGACAGAATGTCCCAAATTGGAGAGACTATGGGAATTGAATCAGGGCTGGGCTCTGAAAAAGCAGAAACTTCAGCAGTCCATGAAAAGTCAAGCAGGATGAAGAAAAGATCATTGTTAATGGCATATCAATATTCCTAGTCAGCTATTCCTTAATTTTAAAATCAATTGATTAGAGCAGATATCTCTAAGTATTCTAACACCATTTAATTGTTTATATATTATCTGTGTTCAGAGTCTTGCAATCAACTTTGCTCCTTTTCCTTCAAGCTCCTCATATAGATATTTGCTAAGCACTATTGTTTCCTCCTTCCACACTATCATTTGCTTCTGTCATTTCCTTTCTATTCCCACTATGACCACCCTAAGAGAAGCTCTTATTATTTTCATGAGGATTGTTGTGCAATCTCCTAATTGATGTTCCTGATTCAATTTTTCTTTTTCTAAAATCTGTCCTTCATACCATTGCCAGGTTAATCTTTTCTCTGCACAGCTCTGATCATGCTGCTTCTTTAATTAAAATTTTTCAATAGTTCCCTTTCATCTACTGAATAAAATCTCGATTCCCAATACTAGCAATCCAGATCTCTCATCTGCTTCTTATCTTCTGATTCTCCCTTCACATGAACCATGTATAATGAAGGTTCCATCAATCTATCCTCTCTAGTATCATAACCAGGAATTTTGTGGCCATATCTCTGAGTTTAGAAAGAAGACTGTTGCTTCAAAATCCATAATTTGGAGCCAAATTATAATTATTTTTCTCTAAATTTTCATCTGGGACCTGATGGGCATTTCAACACTTGATGTTTTCTTAAGACTTTAGTCTCAACAGACTAATAAGGAGGACATGTAATTAGTTGTGTGGTTTTTAAAAAAAGTTGAAACATTTTTTCCTAAAAAATACATACACTGCTCTGTGTAGAACTATATACAAAGTGCCAATGGATGAGAAGGTCTGATTTTTACCTTTAGACTGCAGAGGATAGCGTGCTTAGCCTACAGTCAGGAAGATGCTGACTTGCATTGGTAGAGGTAGCTTCTTCATTAGAGATTTTGCTGTACTAATTAAAAATCAAGGGTCCTCAAACTACCGCCTGTGGGCCAGATGCAGCAGCCCTCACTCAGGGCTATGAAGTTTCTTTATTTAAAGGCCCACAAAACAAAATTTTTGTTTTTACTATAGTCCGGCCCTCCAACAGTCTGAGGGACAGTGAACTGGCCCCCTATTTAAAAAGTTTGAGGACCCCTAAATTAAATCATAGGTATAAGCTCTAGAGCAATAATCATATAAATACCTTTGATTTTGACTTTTTGTCTTAATCCCTTCTATCCAACAAAAACAGCCTGATTGATAAAATCCCCTTATGTAGCTAAAGTTCAACTAACTACATTCTCTTGCCAGAATCATTGGTTCATTTAGTTACTTTGCTGTATGAAATCTTTCTTTTTGACTTGCCTGCCCGAAGCACACTTAAATGGAGAAAAATGAAAAGAAGAAAATTACATCATGTTGCTGCTATAGGTTGGGCAGCTAGGTGTTTCATTGAATATGGAGTCAGGAACTCATCTCCCTGAATTCAAAGCTACATGGTTCATTGGATAGAATGCTGGATATGGAGTCAAGAATGAATCCCCATGAGTTCAAATCCAGCCTCAGATACTTCATAACTCTGTGACCCTGATCAAACTTATTGGTCACTACTTAATCCTGTTTGCTCTCAGTTTCCTCATCTGTAAAATGAGTTGGAGAAGGAAGTGGCAAATGACTAGTACTTTGTCAAGAAAACCCCAAATAGGTTCACAAAGTCAGATACATCTGAAAAATGACTGAACTAAAAACTGCTTTTTAGGTATAGCCCTGAACTCATTGGTTGGAAGCCTTCCCATTCGTTGTCCTTAGTAAGGCTCTGAGTTTAAGTAAGACTTTTGCACAGGTTCACTATGAGTAGAGGTGAATTCTATTTTTAATTTAATTTTTTTTTTTAGTGGAAAGATTTAGTAGCTGATTTCATAGTTTGGCAATCATCATTCTAGGTTAAAAACAAAAAATCTTTGCCCACACTTGTTTGTGAAACCATATAGGCATCTAAGGAACAACAGTGGTGTTCAAACATGCTTGGAACTGGCACAACTTAAACAAAAATATAGATAGGGTTTTAGACTCTAAAAATCTCCTTATTATAGTCTCCCTTCCAGAATGAATGAATGCACAAATCCTGGTGACCCTTGTGCATGGATCCAGGCCCATTTTAGTATTGATGAGTCATCATGAGATTATCATTTTTATCATTGTCTCCACCTACTCTTCCATTTGAATTAGAACTACTTATATTCATTGTTCTTTGTTTTGAAAGTAAGGATCAGGTTTTTATTACTGACAATTCTACAATGGAGCTCTGGAAAAAGGAAAACTAGAACACAGAACTTCTGAAGAATTCTGTAATCCCTGGAATCAGAACCATTACTAAGGATTTTCATATTTGTGACAAGAGCCAGGGAAAATGTGGGACATTGGGGGAGAGGGCAAGGTACAAGGATACTGGCGTGAGATATGGAGGTTGCCTATGGATCACTTGGCAGTTCAATCTAATCTAATCTAATCTGGTCTGATCTGATAAACATTTATGAAATTCCCATTAACAGTTAAAATACAAAAATAAAATGCAAAATGGTTCATTCCCTCTAGGAACTTATATCCTATAGTAGATTTGGGCATTTGGTGCAAATGGGGATAGATGATGAGTTCCATTTGGGCATGTTGAATTTGAGTTACCCATTGGACATATCAAATAGGCAGCTGGTGATATGGAAGTGAGATTAGATGTTAACCAATAGGTAAATTAGAGCTAAGTAGATATAGTTATTTATACAAATATGATAATAGGTCTTATGGGAACTGATGGGGGTCTCCAAAAGAAAATATGTAAAGACAGAAGAGCAGAAGTCCAAGAAGAGAACCTTAGAAATTGGGGAGAGATCATGGTTTCAGGGTTGAACATGAATGATAATCCAGCAAAGGAGACGGAGGACAAATCAGGTAGGAGAAGAACCAAGAGAGAATTGTCATGAAAGCTGAAGGAAGAGAGGGCTATTTAAAAAGATTGGGATGGTCAATGGGATCAAAAGCTGCAATCAAGAAGGATGAAAATCTAGAATAGACTTAGATTTATCTGTCACTCTGTTTGGGGAGAACAGAAATTTAGATGGCAAAGGACAGAGAAATGGGTGGGAAAAGAGGAAGTGAAGACAAGAAAAGTATAGAGTAGCTTTCCTAGCTGCTTGGTTGTGAAAAAGAGGCAGCTGGATGAATAGAACTGAGCTTAGTCAAAGCAGACCTGAGTTCAAATTCAGCTTTGTTTACTTCTTACTTCTGTGATTCTGGAAAAGTCACTTAATCTCTATTTCCCCTAATTTCCTCATCTGTACAATGGAAATAATAATAGCAACTATCTCTCAGGGTTGTTGTAAGAGCCAAATGAGATAATAATTTTAAAGTGCTTAGCACGGTGCCTGGCACATAGTGCTATATAGATACTAATTACTATTAAATGTAATTTTAAAATTTAATTTAATTATTCCTTATAACTCAGTGCTATTTAGGCTATGACTGGCATTTAAACAATTGGATTAGAGGAGGTAGTTCAATTCCCTTTCCTACCCACTTTTTTTTCCCTTCATCACCATTCTTGTCCCTTTATAGATGGAGCCTTGACTTTCCATCTCTCTATCTTTGCACAAATAACCAGATATTACCTACTGGTAGTTGAAATATTCATTCATTCATTCATTTGTTTGTTTATTTGACTAAGACTAATCTCCTTGAATGTAATAAAGATTAATAAATAAAAAGATAATAAAAATTGCTGAAGATTAATTTTGGGGAATGTTAAGCTACAGATAACTGGAAAGTTTATATGTATTGGAAACATACTGGTTATTATATAGGAATTAATTTGTTTTAATTATTTAGGTGCTTACCATGTATTCTAATCAGGACATCAGTTTGTTTCTAAAATAAGGAATGACAGTTAGTAAATGGATGACATTAATAGTACATTATACAAATACAGATGGAATATAATCAATAAGACAACTCTGCTTAACAACAATCTGATTATCAGTGAGACATAAAGTAAGACAAATATATTTAACAAAGTTCATCATTGACAACTAAGATGTCTTCTTGCAGACAACCCTAATGCAAGAGGGATTCTTTGTACATGAGCAGATCCTCTTGATATTTTTCTTTGTTTTGATTGCATTATCTCCAGAACATTACAGAGTATCTTCAATGAGATCTATTACTACTCAAAAGAGACCAATACAACAATTAAACAAGAAAAACTAAAATGTTTACTGTCCACACAATTACAACATTTGGTTAGCTAGTCCATTGAGTTTGTATATCAGTATATCTACCTAGGATAATCAGAGTAGGTGAACAATGAGTTAGTCCCTAAGTCAAAGTTGATAAAAAGAGAACACATTGACTTGAATTTGGTAAATCATTAAATATTTTATTCTCCTAACATAGCACAAAGTCAGAGACTTTGGGAAATCAGATACAGTAATATTCTGGTTGAGTTGTACTTTGACCATTTCTTCTGGAAGTCAATTTTGAAATTATTAAATTGTACTAATTACTAAAGAAATTACTAAACTATCCATATCCTTTGATCCAATTATTCTACTTCTGAGTATGTATACTGGAAACAACATCAGTGCTCATTGATTGGGAATTGGTTGAAAAATAGGAGAAAATTCCATTAACTTGTGTTCTACTTCATATGAATACCTATTTTTTATAATAATTTTTTTCTGGCACTGCTCTTTGATTGTGATTCTTGAAATACCATAATCTCTGAAAAATCATGGTTATATACATTCCAAAAGAGAGATCTGCATGTTGGTTTCAAGGAGACTGAAGTATATTTTGAATAATGAATTCTAGATAAGAAATGAAGTAAAGAAATGATATAATATTAATAATTAGAATTTACATGGTGATTTAAAGTTCACAAAGCACTTTACAAATATTTCATTTTATCCTTACTACCACCTTAAGAGGTAGGTGTTTTTATTATCCCCATTTTACTAATAAGAAAATTCAGGTTAAAAAAAAAAAAAGAAAATTCAGGTTGAGATGACTTGTACAAGAATATACAGCTAGAAAGTTTCTTTCTTTTTTAAAAATAGCATTTTATTTTTCTAAATACATGAAAAGATAGTTTTTATCATTCAGCTTGCAAAACCTTGTGTTCCAAGTTCTTTTTTCCTTTCCCCTCTTTCTCCTTCCCCTAAACAGAAAGCAATCTGAAATAGGCTAAATATGTGCAATTCTTCTAAACATATTTCCATATACATCATGATGTGCAAGAAAAATCAGATCAAAAGTGGAAAAGAAGCAAGCAAACAAATAAGAAAAAAGGGTGAAAATACTATGCTTTGATCCATATTCAATTTCTATAGTTCTCTCCCTGGATGTGGATGGCTTTTTTCTATCACAAGTATATTGGAATTGCCTTGAATCACCTCACTGTTGAAAAAAAGCCAAGTAGAGTTCTACCTTCATTGAAGCACTTGGAGGAAAAATGCTTTTAAATGAACACAAATGTATTTGAATTGTGCAATTTTATTGTTTGTCACGGTTGTCTTCCACACTGTAAGTGCTCAGAAAATATTTGGAAATGATGATATTGATTTTGAAAGAATAGAAATAGGTTCATTACACATTTTTCTATGTTCATTCTCATGAAAAAGAAAAAGATAAAGGTGAATCCATCAATTCTCATCTCTTTTTGGACTGATTCTATGATTGCATTGGCTTAGGAAATTACCAAGAGGGAAATTCCTTCCATCTATGAAGATAAGTACTTGTTCTACAACTTGTAGTCAACATCAGCCTGGAGCTCAGACTGGTGGTGTGACTTGACTCTGAAGAGTGGTTTTAAAGGATACAAAGTGGATAAAAGAAGACCCTTAAGAGGCTGGTGGTAATAAGGGCCTATACTAAAATATTGACAGTGAGTACAAAAGAAAAAAAATATACACCCTCTGCATAACCACGTACTGTCAGAAATAATCTATTGACTGTGCCAAACTGATAGACAGTAAGCCTCTGCAATGCAAATAGTACCTTAATTTCTTTTTTTCTTTAATTTTAATTGTATTTATTTATTCCATATTTTTCCTATATTCAAAACAAATTTTTTACATTTGTTTTTAAAATTTTTGAGCTCTAGATTGTCTCTCTTATACTCACCCACAATTAAGAAACTACTTGTTTATTTTGGGGCAAAAAACCACAGAGACAGAGAGACAAACAGAGACAGAGACAGAGAGACAGAGATAGAGACAGAGACAGAGACAAAGAGACAGAGAGAGAGAGAGAAGAGAGAGAGAGAGACAAAGAGAGAGAGAGAGAAAGACAGAGAGACAGAGACAGAGAGAGAGATGATAGAGAGAGAGAGAAGAAACAGAGAGAGAGAGAAAGAGAGAGAGAGAGAAGAAACAGAGAGAGAGAGAAAGAGAGAGAGAAAGAGAGAGAGAGAGAGAGAGAGAGAGAGAGAGAGAGAGAGAGAGAGAGAGAGAGAGAATGAGATATTTGGAGTATTTGAATACAATCAGTTCCTTCTCTGGGTATGGATAGGATTTTTCATCATAAGTGCTTCAGAGTGTTGTGCATGATTGTATTACTGAGAATAGCAAACCCATTCACAGTTGGGAACTTTAATTAATTTCTGTTCCTCTGTGCAACAGACAGTAATGAGCACTATTCAGTAGATATTAATGATTAAAAAATGCAGATATAAACTTTGGGCTTACCAACATCATAGGAAACAACAACCTTCTCTTGTAACAATCTAGCACAAGAAAAGAAAACAATTCACTGTATTGATTATAGTCTGAAAAATCTATGTCCATGAATCAATTAAGTATTCATCCAACCTTTATTAAGCACCTATCACATGCCAGGTACCAGTGCTAAATCGTGATATTTGTAAGTTTACCTACTTCCATGAATGTTCTGGGAGCCATATGGTCCTAATCCCTGCAATTCTCTTTATTATTCTATTCTTGGGTCATATAGAAATATAGGAACAGGTGTTCTCATATTTATTAATAGTAGATATGCACATGCTCAGGTATACCATTAGACTCCGACCTGGTCTTGGCTTTGTGCCGTGGGCTTTACTTTAGGTAATACTGCTGAAGAGCATGAATGTAAGTGGAAGAAGATCTGTATCTCTGCTTAAAAAAGAAAAAAAAAAACCAAACAACTCCAGATTTTATGGCTTGTTGATTCTCAGAGAACTATGGCTACATTTCATACTCCACTAACCTCTTATTCTGGGTCTTTCATTTGACCTTTTTAAGGGCACTATTTCAACTAAACATGGAGACTAAATTTAATTTGACTATTTTAATGTACTGTAATGTAATTACCCTGCAGTATCACCCAGGGTTCATCTGGCCTGCAGAAATGAGTGTTGTTAATAGAAAGTAGCTAATGGCAAACAGAGAAAGAGCTTCTCTGATAAATAAAAGAGGGTCAGTATCTTTCCAGAGGCAGCTTTATGAGCTTAGACCACCCAAGCAATCAAACTTACAGAGATTTAAAATATTTAGGACGTTTTCTGACAGACTGAACTAAGTGCTCTGCAGTCTTTCTAGTGTTTATATCTTGGCCAAAGATCTTTCTTTAACTCTAATTTCTCCATCCCTCCTAAAGTGTGCTGTGAGGATGAGAAAAAGCATTTGGCTTAGCCTAGAATTATAGAGGGCTAGAATTCAATTAAGCATAATGAGAGACTTTAGACTAATGGTCAACTCAGGCCTGTCTCCTGAGATTCCTCAGAACTCTCCTTCTCCATGATAGGGGTTGTAGATAGACTAGATTTATGATTTTATTGATATAGGGAATTCCCTAGTGATGGAGCTCCCTCTACCACTGCAGGGCAAAACCTTCTCTGCAATTCTTCTCTGCTTTAGCATGAGGAAGTTGTTTTGTCCAGGATCACACAGCCAGGATGCATACTGAGACAGGACTTGAACTCATGTTCTTCTGGTTTCTAGGCCTAGTCTCTATATGCAACACTGCCTCTCATAAAATCTTTCTTTTTTTAAATTATTGATTCTCTTTTGTTTTTGTTTTTTTTTTTTTTTTTTTATTTATTTATTACTGTCATTCTAGTGATTCCCAGCTCTGGCCTTCTACTCCCTTCCTTGTAATAATTCAGCTCAGGTTTACAGTCTTATAAAGGAATTTAAAATCTGTCCAGACTAATACTAGCTAGATCCAGCCACTTCAAAAATCCCCTTTCCTCTATTGTCTACCTCCTTACTCAACCCTCTAGCTTTCAGTATTTACCTCATTATACCTAACTCTTGCCATGTGTGCACATTCACATGGTTTATCTTTCACATGAAGTTGATCTTTTTTATTTTTCAGGGTCACAGACTGTGGTTCCTGCTTACTTTATTTCAGAGAATTAAAGGAAAGGCTAAGTGGGGCTTTGCTCTAGGATGCTGACCTGAAGAGCTCGCTTTGTCTCCATAATATGCCTTATATTTCCTTAGGCTGCCATTATGAAGTGATAGTTTTACTCTCTTGCCTTGTCTTGAGCTATATACCACTTTCATAGTCCTTTCATTATAGCATTATTTTCTTTTTTGTTTTTTAAATTAACATTGGTATATTTATTTTTTTATTATATTATAGCTTTTTATTTACATATGCATGGGTAATTTTTCAGCATTGACAATTGCAAAACCTTTTATTCCAACTTTTCCCCTCCTTCCCCCACCCCTTCCCCCAGATGGCAGATTGACCAATACATGTTAAATATGTTAAAGTATAAATTAAATACAAAATAAGTATACATGTCCAAACAGTTATTTTGGTGTACAAAAAGAGTCGGACTTTGAAATAGTGTACAATTAGCCTGCGAAGGAAATCAAAAATGCAAGCGGACAAAAATAGAGGGATTGGGAATTCTATGTAGTGGTTCATAGTCATCTCCCAGAGTTCTTTTGCTGGGTATAGCTGGTTCAATTCATTACTGCTCTATTGGAGCTGATTTGGTTCATCTCATTGCTGGAGATGGCCAGGTCCATCAGAATTGATCATCAGCATTGTAGTTATATTGTAGTTAAAGTATATAATGATCTCGTGGTCCTGCTCACTTCACTCAGCATCAGTTCATGTAAGTCTTTCCAGGCCTCTCTGAAATCATCCTGCCAGTCATTTCTTACAGAACAATAATATTCCATAATATTCATATACCACAATTTACCCAACCATTCTCCAATTGATGGGCATCCACTCAGTTTCCAGTTTCTGGCAACTACAAAGAGCTATTTTCCTCTCCCCTTCCCAAATCCTATAGGGTTACTGTCTGAGGAAAGGACTGCACCTTCTCCCAGTGGTCTTGTATCTATGGTCAGACCGCCCTTTGTACCACCACTCTATATGCATTGGCCTGTCCTTGCATTCCTGGCCTCCCAATCTAAGGGACCCCCTATTCCATCACAATGACTTCATCCTCAACTATTTTTGTTAGGGATTTAAAAACTCCCTACTTCTGCTTTGCATTTCCGCATTGAACCCCTTTCGCTGCTGTGCCCTCATGATTGAAGAAGGGAAATAGGGTTGAGGCTGGGAACAAAAGAGGTAAAGAAGAGTAGGATTGCTATTCTTTGCAGACTTTCATTCTACTTCTATTTCTGAGTATTTGAAATCAGCTCAAAGGATTCTCCTCACCTTTGTTTCCTCTTCTCTATCTTGTATTTTCCTGCTTCATTTTCATTTCCTTGTGTACAAGAACAATAAAAGTAAAGATCCCTTGGAGAGAGAGGTAGTGTGGTATAAACAGAGCCCCAGTCTTACCATGTAACTATGAGCAAGACATTTAAACTCTGTGCTTTACCTGGAAATCAAAGCTAATCACTGTATAACTTACCTTCCTGGAATGTTTTAAGAAAAGTGCTACCAAGCATATATAATTGTGAATTTTATCAAACTTTAAATTCTAAATGCAACAAAATCGCTACCAAAATTGATGAAATGAGTCCAGTTTAGGAATACCTTTGGGGACCTGAGAACAATAAGCCTTAAACCTTGGCATTTATAAGAAGTAGTTTCCCTATCCTCCCAAACATCGGTATGTTGCTCTTAGCCTGAATACTGAAAACAAAGAGCCCTATGAAAGTTGTGCTCTTGGATGTGATTTCTAGTTACTCACCAAAATAAATAACTATGCTTAGGAAACATGATTGTCAAGAAAATTCTCACCTCGACATTTCAGGGGACAGAGGCAGTATGGCTGTCTACTGTTCTTCCCCAAGACCATGATCCAATCTTGCCTTCCTGAGCTTGCCTCTCATTGGGTGTGTTTGAATAGCTAGAGGCCCTCACAAGTATTCTGATGAGTTCGTTTGTAATTGAATCTCAACATGATGCTCACGGGGTGACGGAGTTGCTGCTGCTCTGTGCCAGCTTCGGCTCCTCAAGTTGGGTTCTTGCAACATGAATGGTTCTTGCTGCAAAGATTTCCAGATCTGGTGCCAGAAGATAAACAGCTCAACAAGACCATTCATGAAATTCTGGCTTATGAAGAGGAGAGAGGAAGAGCTGGCAAGGCAAGAGCTTTGATGATCAGACAAGTTCTGACAACAGCCTCATCTTCCACTTCCATGACCTCCCAACACTTCATCATCATCATCCACTCCAGAAGCAGGTCTTAGGCTGCCTACGTCTTTGGACTTGTGCATAATTTCCAGGCAGTTTCCATTTTAGTCCCAAAGTGTTTACTTAGATTATTATGGTGCTTGAAACTTTATAGAATACTTCCTTACAACAACTGATTTCATTATTCCCATTTTATGGAAGATCAAACAGAGGCTCATAAAAGTGAATAGATTTAACCAAGGTCAGATAATATGGAAGTGGCTAAGTTAAAGCTTAAAATGAAATCTTTTGATTCTTTTAAAAAAGTTTTATTGATATATTTTGTTTTTATATTATAGACATTTCCAGATTACACTCATCCCATAAGAGCTCTCTTCTAACAAAGTAAAACAATGATATAATAAAACAAGGATGATTGAAAGTAAATGCAACATTCTGTATCTGTAGCCCTCTCAATTTCTCTGTTTTTAAATAAAGTAGTGTGAGGTTTTTTTTTTTTTTAATAAATACAAATCTATTTCCTCTCTGTTCCACCTCATTGGAAAAAAAGAAGAAAAAGCAAATTAATTATAACAAATATATATAAGCAAATATAAATAAGCAAAATAAATCTCTTCATTGATTATACACAAATACTCATACATATCATTCTATACTTTATAAGTGAGGATAATATGTTTCATAATTGGTTCTTTGGCATTGTGGATGATCACTTTATTGATCATAATTCTTATAGCTTTTAAAGTTGTTGGTCTTTACTGTATTGTTAGTTTTATAAATCATTTTCCTGGTTCAGTTCCTTTATGAAAGTCTTCAAAATTATTCATTTTTATAATATAGATATGATAGTGTAAGTTGGTCTCCTGGTTCTGCTCACTTCATCCTGCATCAGTTCATCAAAGTATCTAACACTCTTTAATATAATCTATTTCCTCATTTCTTAAGATACAATAGTATTCTATCCCATTCATATACCACAATCTATTTAGTCATTGCTCAACTGATGGGAATCCCTATAAGTTTCTAGGATTTTTTCCCCACTATATAAAGAATTGCCATATACATATACATACATATGTATATATATAGGCTTTTCCTATTTCTTTGATTTTTTTTGGAGGTGAAGTAGTGTAGTGGTCAAAGTGCATGTTTTGTTTAGCAATATTTTGTGTATTATTTTAAATTGCTTTCCATTATGATTGTACTCAGCCACAAGTACACTAACCATGTATCCATGTGCTGGTTTCCCACAACTCCTCTAACATTTGCTTTTTCCAGTATAGCACCTTACTTCCCAGTAGACTCAAAGGTAATCAGTACAAATGAAGTAAATCAGGTCTATCTATCTATCCCTATCTAATTTGTCCCAAATAAGTAAGAATGGAGAAATAAAATCAGAATTAGAAGACATGAAATTATCTAGTTCCAATCCCTTGTTTTATTTATAAGGCTAGAAACTTACCCAATGTCATATGATTGGTAAGTGACAATGGTGAGACTTCATCCCAGATCTCTGGACTTCAGCCTAGTTCCTTTGAAGAGTAGACAGTAAGGAACATTTTCTCTGAAGTCAGAGAACACAGATCCAAACCCAACCTCTGATATGTGCTCCCTATATGACTCTGGACAAACAACTTAGTCTTTCTGAGTTTTTGTGTCCTCACAAGTAAAATGTGATGAGAAATGGGAATAGATTGAATGAGGATCTCTGAGGTCCTTTCAAACTTTTTTCTGATCTAAAGTGTACTATAATGGAAGAAAAAGCACCAGATTTGTATTTGAGTTCATGTCCTGATTCTGATGCTATGTCATGCTGGGCCAAAGCTTTTGATCTCTCTAAATGTCAGTTTCTTTATCTGTACAGTTGTATAATCATTTCTGGATTGACTGCTGGGGTAATGAATTTTTTGGCCCCAATACTTTGAAAGTCATACACGGGTTTCCCTTTGGACCCACCCTTTTAAAAAATCTCAGATACTTGAAATAATAACACACAGGGTTTTTATAAGGATAGCTATTTAAGCTCTTTTTAAAACAGGAGGTAAATGTGAATAAAGTCTAGGGATGGGACAGGGACCTGTGATTTCATTGATATAGAGAATTCTCCACTGAGAAAACTCCCTGAACAAATCTAAATTGTCATTTTCTCTGCAAATTAGAGTCCCAAAGAGCTGCCTGGGAGCATTGAGAGGTGAATTACCCATGGTCACACAGTCTAAATGCATTCATAAATTTGCCTCAAAATCATGTCTTTTTAGTTAGCCTTTTATAGAGTATTCCATGCTGCCATTAATAATAATGTATTGTTATTTTGTGAACAAAATTAACTCCAGTTTAACTCAATATTCATTGAGTATTTATTATTTTAGGCATTATTTTATGTCATTTATTATATTATCGTTATGTTTAGGGCCATGCTGAGTTTGGAAGATTTCTTGGAATTTCACACTTAAAACTTCTAGTATCTTAGCCTCCTTAGTTATAAAAGGAGAGTATTGGATTAAGGCTCTGAGGCTATAATCTTGTGTGAGAAAACAGGGATGAAAAATAATCTGCACAGGTGAAGGGAGGGCCTTGATGGAATCACAGATCCACCAAAATTTTGAAGAAAAAATTCGAAGGGAGACACAGATGCATAAATTTATTTGTCCTTAGTCTTGCCCTCTACTGGGAGAGAGGCTGAGTCTCACAAACTGTGAAATGAGTTTAACAGAAGACCACAACCTCAGCCCACCCACGAGCTGACATTCTAGTGGAGAATCTGTATGGTGACAGTGGAAAGAAGGCTAGATCTGGAGTCAGAAAACTCATTCTGCTGCTTCTTACCTGTATGACTGTGGGCAAGACACTCCACCCATTTGGGCCAATTTATTCAATGAGGGGGTTGGACTAGTTAGCCTTAAAGATCTCTTCTAGCTCCAGATCTATAATCTTGTGTTATATGGTAGACATATATAAAATTGATGTTATGTGTGTGTCCATATAAGTTGTCTATATATGTAGATGTGGCTTATAGGTAGTATGACCATATGTCATCTGAGTTCTGACCAACCTCTGGTGGGGAGAGAGCAAGGGCTAGGCAGGCCATGGGGGCACCACAAAGTGGTCTTACCTTTGGTCTCTGAGGATAGTATCAGACTAAACATATCACCCTAATCTCCATCCCCCCATCCCTAATTTATAGTCTAGGGTGGTGAGGTCAAATTCAAATAGAAACAGATGGCTGAAGACAATATATTACTTTAGAAAATCATATATTAACATTAACAATGTTGCATTGTATTTTTATTTATTTTGCTTAACATTTCCTAATTATATCTTTATCTGGTTCTTAGTATATCCTACAGTTCTGTGGACTATGCAGGGAGTGAGTTTGACAGCTCTGGTCTAGGGGGTGATGGATTAAGAACCAAAGTGGCTTCTCTTATCACTCTTACGGGATGGGGTAGCCATTAGCTGACATTTAGCAGCTTAATTTTCAATAAACATTCCTTACTCAAAAGACCATCACAAATAGCAAATATAGAATGATTTATCAAAACAAAATAGCAAACAGAAATTAAAGAGGTTATACAGATTAGAATTTACTAAAGATGAAAAAAACTAAATCAGTTTTAATTTATGAGGGAGACCAAGTTCTTACCTCAAACCAGAAGAAAAAGAATAATTTTACTCAGAGGAGGTCCATTTGCAGCATGGAAATCTAAGGGGTCATTTCCCCTAGCCCATTCTTCCAAGCACTAAGGCTTTTTCCTGGCATATCCACTATTTCAGAGATTTTCTCTCTCTCCATTGATTCCTTAGATTGTCCATGTGTCTCCTAGAAATATCTGGATCAAGTCCCTTTCATAGGTACACAGCATTACCCCCAACATTCTCTCGAATTCTCAGGAATCATTTCTCCCTCTTTGCATGGAACTGCCTTTTGGATCTCACCAAATACAGTTCTGGACAAATATACAAATTAATTTTTTATTAAATGTCACATGACTTTATTGTAAGGGAAGCTCAGAAGAGGAAATAATCAGTAGAATTAAAATGGTTGGGGAAAATTTCCTGGAGAAAGCAGGATCTTGAAGAAGCAGCAGGAGTTAATTCCATTGAGAGGAAAAAGGAAACCATTCCCCCATAGGGAAAGATGAGTAAGGGCATTAGCACACCAACTGAGAAAAAAAGACAATGGAGTATTCCAGATGAATTAAAAAAGAACATATTGGATTACAACATCATGAAATGCCAATTTGTTAATGGCAACACTTCTGGTGTCTAAGACTATAAGCTTTTTGAGGGAAGGGAGTGGTTTCTTGTATTTTTATACCCAGCACTAACATAGTGCTTGGCATAAAGTCAGCCTTAATAGTCTTAATAAATACTTGTTGATGTATTGATAGTATTATACCTTAGTAGGATTTCCTCATCTTCTAAAATATTCTTCCCAAGCAAGTACCATTGTTCTTATTATTAATTGCCAGTGGTGCAGATGCCCTTGTTCACCATAGGGAATGGAGAATGCCCTTTGACTTCTTCCCTACAGGACTACAGAGGAATTTTTAATAAGGTGGGGGGAGAGTCAATAAGTATAATGAAAAATGCATTTTTGGACATTTGAATGGATTTATTCATAATAAGGGGGGTTTTCCCTCCCTTTTTTCTAATGGAAAAGGAAAGGAAGGAAAATAAATGTTTGTTAATTAAAAAAAAGAAGATATATTTTTAATGGATGGAGAAGAATTTTTTCTAAGTTGTACTCTTACAGATTGACTGAGCTCAATATTTATTTTTCTTTTTTGAAGTTCTTTCAAAACAAAACAAAATTCCTTCCTAGAGTCTCAGGAGTAGAAGTTTTTAATCTGGGATTTATAAATTTGTCTTTTTAAAATACTTTGATAATTGTATTTCTACACAGTTGTTTTCCTTTGTGATGTTATATATTTTATTTTATGAATTTAAGAACATTATTCTAAGAAACAGTCTATAGATATTTACAAAATTGTCAAAGAGGGCCTTTAGACAAAAGAGGATAAAAATCCTGCTATAGAGGGTTGTGTGTGAGAAATGAATGGTTCTCTCTTCCTATCTATGTGATCCTGGGCAAGTCACTTACCTTTCCTGGGCCTCAGTTTCTCCACCTGTAAAATGGAAAGGTTAGGTTATATGACCTTTATGGTTTTTTCCAAGATCTTGTGATTCTCTAAACATCCACTCCCCCCACCCCATTCCTTCAAGGACTATGGCAGCACTATAGTTTACATGTAAGGTTTGCCTTCCTAAAATTTGTCATTCAGTTCTACATTTGAACAACAACTACTACCAGGAAATTTCTTAGATAAATGGGAACCATTGGAAATGTTCTTCTGCCCTCCTCTTCCTAATATGCTTTAACTAAATTGTTCAGAACTGGCCAAATTTTTGAGATAGTCCTGGAGAGCTCAGGAAGGCCTGGTTGCTATGGCTACTGAGGGGGATAATAACAACAGTAAAGTATTTCCTGTAGTCAGATTTTTTTTTTTTCCTGGGGATAGTGATGAAGGGAATCGTAAAGTTGGAAATTTTCCAATTTTCTTTGGAAAAACCTTCCTTTTTTATTGCCCAACATACAGCCCATCATCTCAGGGAACCCTTGGACAGCTCCCTCCCAGCTTCCCTTTTTCCCTCAAAACTAGGGATTCCCCGCCTGTGTTACCTGAACTCTGATTGAACTGCTTGGACCCATCTCTCTCTGTTACCACAGGGAAAATTTAATAAATGCCTTTCCTACAGAATAATCATTCATAGAACATACAGACCCCAGAAACAGCAGTTTATGTCTTTGTGTTCTTTTGATATGGGACAAGCATGGCTGCTCTTGGAAGCTGATCTAATCATTTGTTGGGGCCCACAGCATTAAGTTCCCTTTTGCCTTAACAGATACTGTTAAAAAAAAAAAATTAAGACAGGAAGAAATTTAGCGCTAAACCACCAGTCCTATCTGAGACAAATATAGGAAGCTTGCCCTGTGGAACTGACCCTTCCTGCACACTTGGGGTGATCTACCTACCCAAGGAATATTTTTTGGGAGATAGAATGCTCTGATATCCTCTGACGCAATAGCTGACACAGTAGCTGTTATTTTATGAAAATCCCTTTAATTCAACTCCCTAAAACTATAAATCAGAGAAAGTGCTGATGGGTATAGTTAGAGTGAGTTTTTTCACCCAGGGATGCTATGAAATCATATGTCTAGTCCTTCATAAATATTTACATACTGGGACTTTTCAAATTGCATTTGCGCTTCTGAATTTAAGACATGTTTTGAAAAGCAACATGTTTTTTGCCAGAAGTATAGTATTACCACATCTTTGGCAAGATTATTAAGCAAAGTGTACTTATTGGTTTGTCTCCATTTGGGGAATTAGTAATAACTTGCAAACCTGGCTTGAAATTGTCAAAGGCGTCAATTTCCCTGTTGTCCTATGCTTGTAAGTTGCAGCTGATTCCAGTTCCAGCTTAGTAATTTACAAGCTGTGTGCTCTTGGGCGAGTCACAAATCTCTCTGAGCTGCATTTTTCTCATCTGTCAGATGAGTTGCTGGACCACATAATCTCTAAAGTCTTTACCATTTTGAGATACTGCACATAATCTGTATATATGATTTCTTATGTAGCGGGGATGGGGTTAGGGTAGGGTGGGAAAACAAATTAGAAGAGGAAAATGTTGCTTATAGCAAACCATTAATCATATCCACAATAAAGCCAGAATGGAATCTTCAGGAATTACTCTCTCCCAAACACACCTGATTATGTCATAATAATACTGTATGTATGGATAGCAATATATAACCCTTTAGGGTTTGGAGCTGTTGGGATAATTTATCTCATCTTAGGTCTCTATCATAGAGATGTCTACTCCAAATTTATCTAATCTTTGCAGAATAAACCAACATCTTCCACTGGTCATGACTATCATCTGATAGAAGCTACATAATATTAACTAAAGACCTTAGATTCAACATTGTATTCAAGGAGAGCCCATGTGGGGAGGTCAGAGAATCTCTTACTTGAGGTTAATGTATTTATTTTAAAATGATATTTTGTATGGAACTATGTTTAAAATGATTGTACATGTATAACATTTACTATTTGGGGGAAAGAGGAGGTAAGGGAGGAAGAGGAAAAATTTAGAGCTCAATGTCTTACAAAGATGAATGTTGACAACTATTTTTACATAGAATTGGAAAAAATAAAACACTAATAAGTAAAACAACAATAATTTAAAAACCCATTATTTTGGTAAATATTTCAACAGAATTGGTTTCCTTCATAGTCATACATATTTCATTTTGTCCATTTTAAAAACATTATTCTGATAAACTTCATCATGTGCCCTTCCCTCAAGGGGTCAATGACACAAAAAAGGTGAGAAAGCCTTACTCTAGGAAATGTAAATATCAGAACAAATATTTTTTATATCTTTTGGGGCCTATAGCTGAATCAGAGTTAACCTTCTGAAACTTCCTCTATATAGATCCTTGTATAAGATTGTGTGATTATAAAGACAACTTGTTTATATCTAGAAATCAGGTCAAGAAGTCTTGCATGGAATACTGGGAAGGTAAAAGATTGAAAGATGGTCTGCAAATTAATCTTCCCTGGCCCTTATTTTCTATAAGATGAAGTGGAAGAAAAATAGATAAAGGGTAAATGATTTTGGTAGCTCATCAGGAGAGTTGGAAAGTTTGAAACTGAAATAATACTTTCTTTTATAAGATAATTCTTGCTTTTGCCAAAGAGCTTTTCAAGTTAGAGCAAAGCAGACTTTGCCATGAGCCAAATATAATTTTGTCCAAATCGCTCATCTCAAAATAAAAAAAAAACCCTAACTGAGCATTTTACCAATAATGACATCTTATTCAGAATTTGCATTTGTCCCAAAGCTAAATACATTTGGCCTCCATCCCAAAAGTAGTTCTAAATTAAATAATTGATAGGGGATAACTATGAAATCACTTAGGGGCATATTCTCCTTTGAATTCACTGTTCTCACACACATTAAAACCATCAGCAGTCAACTCTGACTCTCCCCTGCTAGAGAAAAACTCAAGAGGTTTGCTGATGGTCTTTCAGTTAGTTCTCTGATTCAAAGTTGGGCTTAGCCCAGGGGTGGGAAAACTGAGCATTCAAAACTATATTGTCATAGCTGGTTGCTGGCCATGATGGAACAGCAATAGAAAATAATACTTTTAGGAGATCAGGCAATTCTTTGAATCAAGCACAGGGTGTAATCAATATTCTTGACTCCTTGGAGATAAATCATGTTTATAAAAATAACTCACTGTGACCACAACTCTGTACTTATGGTAGCCTGTGCAATGGTCAAGCAAAATTATTATTCCTATTTTATTGATGAGGAAACTAAGAGTATGAAAATTTTCATAACAAAAAAGAAATATACTAAAAAGCACAAACATTTATTTATAAATATACCTCTTTATTATTTCATAATTAAACCAAAAATATCTATAATGATATTACTACCACAATAAATGGGCTTGTTTTTGTTTGTTTTTCACTATGGAGTTTCTCAAAATCTGGTGTTACTGATGATTTTGCTACACATAATTTTTCATTCACTAATTTTGACTGATATTTGTTTTTGATAGCCATAGCAGAAAAACACTTTTAATGTAACTAAGATGTTATGAATTGTAGTATAATTTGTATCAGAAAAGTCTATTTACTTGTAACCAAAATATAATAGGATTGTCCATTTCAAAAGCTAGTTTCAATATATTGTAGTATGGCTGTCTCAAAGTGGTCAAAGAGAAGTAAGAATAGATACCTTTAGCATATTCTCCCTTTTCTTTTCTCCAAGCAGTCTAATTCCCCACCAGTAAGGAAAGCAGGAGGTTGAGTCCAAAGGCTGAACACTTGATTCCCCTTACACAGAAGGGGCTACCAGGCTAGAATTATATCTATTATTTCCATTAAATATTATCAGTTTCAGGAATGTCGTTTTTTAGTTTTGAGCTCAACAACAATACAGAATTTTTTAAAGGTATATACATGTAAAGAGCTATACCAATGGATTGAATGAGATCTAACTTTGTGAGAGAGATCACTCAGCTCAATGCAATTGGTCCTTGAAGTCAAGGGTTACAATATTTGCACAAGACAAGTCTGTTAGCCATTCTTGCTCAAAAGAAGTAAGATCAAATAAATTTTACCTGTACATGGCAAATGCACTCCTTATCCATTCATATTTCATAATAATTACATCCTTAAAATCAAATGAAAATTGCTTTGTGGATCAGTTAAATGATTAACACAAAAGGCTTTACTTTATTACATTATATTTGTAAAGCAGGCATTTTTTAAACTTGGAAACTGTATCAAAATACTTTCTTGTAAGTTTATTATCCATAGTACTAATTTTTAATAAATGTAGTCTTTTATGGATCAACTTATTTTAAAATGAATTTTTTTTTTTATTAACAGTTTAAATTCCAAACTGTCTTCCTGCTTCCCTTCCTACCCTACATTAGAGAAGGCTACCATTTGACAAAGATTTATAAGTAGAAGTAAAAATCAGTCTATGCATACTTCTAATGATCAGTTCTTTCCCTGGAGATAGATAGCATCTTCCTGTATAAGTCCTTTGTAGTTGATTTGAATATTTATGATTCTCAGAATGACTTGGCTATTCACAATAATTCTTCAAATAATATTTGCTGTTATTGGATATTACCTTCTCTTGATTCTGCTCATTTCACTTTTCATTATTTCATGTAAGTCTTTCCATGTTTTTTCTAAAATCAACCAGTTCATCATTTTTCACAGAACAGTATTGTTTCATCATGATCATATGCCAAAATGCAGTAACTTTTTCTCTTTAAATCAGAGTATGACTTAGAGGACCTTGTGCCAATTTATTTAGAGAACTTAGTTTTTTCAGAATATTTCCACCAAATATACACATTTCAGAAGGGCATCATTGTTATAAAATGAATTTTCTCCATCTATATTAGTATAAATATGAAAAATGGCAGTTTCTTCTTTTAGGTCAAACATCATTCAAAGCATTTTGGCACAGAAAAAACTATTATTTCATAATAATGTAGCTTTGCTCCAGCCCCATATCATCACATATATTTTTACAAAGAGCCTTGTTTTTAGTGATTTGTTTTTCAAATAATTTTGATTACACTTGTATAGCTTTCTGTGCCTGAAGAATATAGGCTTAAGCTAAAAAAGGAAATGGAGAAAATATGTTCTCTCTACCCTGGTCCCCACTTTTGGAATGTGGACACTACCTTTTTATTCTTCACCCAGGGGGCAGTTTCTATTGTCTAGTCCAATTGAGGGTGCTTTCTCTGAGCATTGTAGAGGGAAGGAGAGAAAAATGAATATATAATGTAGCCTGATTTGCTTAGCTTCATCTCAGATAGCAAATACCACCCCAGTTTATCTTGATCTCGGTATAGGACTATTAATTCTGCCTTTAGAGAACTTATCAAGGAAATATTCAAATCAAATCCCAAAAATTGTCTCTCATTTTTAGCTTGTATCTCTCATGTGTGATTCTAAAGGCAACAACAAGGAAAAAAGTGAGTTTTAGATACAGAGGGTAAAACTTATGTTTTGTTCTCTATATTTTAATACAATACTGTTCCTTTTTTCCTTAATTAAGAATATGTGAAATTAAGGACATATGAATCCAAAAGTAGTTTTAAGATATTAATTTTATGTGGTATGTGATTATGATGGAATATTATTCTATGAGAAATGATGAACAGAATGCTCTCAGAAAAACCTGGAAAGTCCACCATGATGTGAAATGTCCTGTGTACCAACTAGTAGCAATGTTGTGAGATGATCAACTGTGAATGACTTTGCCATTTTTAGCAATACAATGACCTAAGACTACTCTGAAGGACTTATGATGTAAAATGGTATCCATATTCAAAGAAAGAACTAATACAGTGTCTGTATACAGAGTGAATCACAATTTTACTTTATTTCTTGAGGGTTTGTTTTTTTTTTTGGAGGGGGAGATATATGTTTTCTTTTGCAACTTAGCTTTTATGGAAATGTTTTGAATAACTTTACATATGCCTTCTCAATGGGGTGAGGGGAAGGAAGGGAAAGAATCTGGAATGCAAAGTTTTAAAAACAATAATAAAAATGTTTTCCATGTAAATTGGAAAAATAATAATATTAAATTGTTGGAATCTTCACAAGCTGTTAAGTCATTAGAATTGATAGAGACAATAATTATCTAATTTAGTATGATTGATCTGATCTTACAAGGAGATATTATGGACCAGAAGAAACAAGATACTAAGTGGAACTGAGAAACAATGCTTGTGTTCACACCTGTACTCATTGGAGTTCACAAGTATGGGAGATTCACAAAGTAAACTTTATAACTCCCTTAGATGTGCCTCCAGAAGGAGGAGTCAACCTTTGGGAGATCATATATAAAGAGGCTCTTAGCTTCGGGTGAGTAAGTTACTTTGGGTTAGAGTTCAGCTGAATTTAGATTGAGAGGGGAGCATCAAGTGAGTTCAGCCAGAAGCCCTCTCTGAGTGAGGAGTTTTACTTTGGAACAACTTGGTGCTGGCTCTGGAGGCTGAAGAAAGCAGAGGCAGAATCAAAGGACAAAGCTGCAAGAGCTCTTAGAATCAAGCAGAGAGATAGGCCTCAACTAACCGGGATATTTTAGAAGGAGAAAATAAACATTTGCATTTTATCACCTGGCTGAGTTTTGAGGTGATTATTCCTTTTAACTGATACTAAGACTGCCTCCAGAAAACCTCCCCAAGAAACCAACCTGCTCTCTCTCAGAGAGAACCATTATTATTTTAAAGAAGAACAAGAACTCCAACATTAAATAAACCAAAAAAGATATTAATTTTGTCTAACAAAAGCTGGATTTGGCATTATTTAAAACATAAGGTATAAAGATAGCTTTAAAGAACCGAAAAACATTTTGAAGTAAACATCTACTATCTAAAGAGTCAAGGAGTCACAGGAAACAGTCACTTCTTCACCTAGTAGCTATTTTCTCAAATGGAAAGACCACAATTGCCATCCAAAAGCAGAGAGAGCTGCTCCACCTGGAGCTTAGGCAGCAGCCTATTGACAGCTGATTCTTTCTGGGTGGTAAGAAGGCAAGACTTCCTCCTTGAAAACTTTACCTTCAGAAATTGACACAGAAAAGTTCTTGAAAACTAGTTAAACTTAGAACAACTTGAAATTATGTATGTTATTCATCGCTTTTTGTTCTTTACACAAATAATTATGAGTCATGCAATAAATCTGAATTTAGTATCACCCACATTTTAAACTAGTTTTTGTGACCCTGGATCTCATCTTGACATTGAACTCCTTTGGTTCAGACACCAATTCAATTCTCTCATCTTATTTCATTTTCATTGAAAAAAATGTTGAATATTTTCTCAATGTGGCATTATCAATATTCAAAATAACATCTCTCCTATGTTTCAGCATCATATCACTTGTCATCAAATGAGCATCATTAATTATATATGTTTGCTTCATGTTATTACAAAATAGGAAACGTTTTAGTATTACACAGTCTCAAAGACCATGGCATGGAATTCTCTCCTTACTGATAGAGATCAGTGTCCCATGCCTCTGTGAAGGGAGACAAGAGCTCTCCAATGTTCTTTGAATCTCCTGGAATTCTCTTCAGAATGAACACAGCAGCAACAAAAATAAAGAGAATGTCATGTGTACATAATCATAGTGATAGAGCAGGGAAATTGAGCTCCTGGAGATAGCACACCATTGCTTCCATTGGAAATGTCTCTATTCTTATCTGCAGACTTACATTTCTTTTTTTCCACACTTAAAAGCCACAAAGCAAAATAAAGTTCTCCTATTTATTGACCTTTTAATACACTCAGTAGCAGGTTCATCAAGCCTCCATATAGGTTTGTACCAGACTGATTACATATTGTGTGTGCTTTACTCAACTCTTATTGACTGGTCTCCCCAATTATATTTATTTTTGCTTATTAAAATACTCTTTTTTTCTCTGGAAAAATTCTTCTCTTTATAATATATTTTCCATATGCATTATATTGCATGTTATTTAACAGCTACAGCATTCATACAAAGAAAACACAATGGTCTTTCTTCTTCATCTATAAAGTTACTTATAAGTCTCAATGATAAATAAAATATTTCTGTATTTGAGTTTTTTAATCTTATGTTTCTGAATTTATGCTACTTAATCTCTATTGTCTTTGATTACATTCATTTCAATTATTCCAGTAGATTTTTTCTTACCAAACTAATCATATATTTATCTAATATCCTGTTCAGTTCTGAGCACAGAGTAGGCACATAGAAGCTCATTGATAATTGATCATGAAGGTTCTTATCTCACTTAAAATATGAGACTATATTGTGTGATCTTGGGAAAGTTGTTTAACCCCAATTGCCTCAGAAAAAAAAAAGATGAGACAGTAAAAAAATTTAAGACCAATTTAAATGTGTTAATTTTGAACAATTATCTACAATTATTCTTGAGTAATTTGATATTTTTAAGTTATCACTTTTTGGGAGAAATTAGCTCATTATTTTTATTTTCCAAAATAAATGTCATTGAGAAATATCATAGATATTATGGTACTTTTAACTTCTACACAAAGATTGTATAAAAAAGACAATATGTTCTCCCCACTATTCAAAAATTTTTTTTCTATGAAAACAATTCCATATTCATCAGGCTACCATGCAAACTATCCACTCCTCTCATTGGGTACTTTCCTTAGCAGTAGGGAGGATCTAAAAATTCCTCTCTGAGTCAAGCTAGTGTTTTATCACAGATTTTGTCACCCTAGAAATACCATGCCAAACCAATGATAAGTATATATATATTTTCATTTTAAACTTTAACCTATTTGTTACAAATCTCCAACTTTCTAAAAAGAGGAACATCTTAGAAGAAACTCTTAAATTCTCCTCACAACAGCTCTCTGCAAAGCTAAAACTCTTTTGAGTTTATTTTCTGAGTATCATTTACGTGGAAAGTCAAGGTCAAGTTGTCACTGTCATATAAAACCTCTACTGGATGGCCTCCTTCACTGGTGACCTTGCTGATCACTCTTTCCACAGATACCCAGGTTTCTTGTATATCCAGTCAATTGGTACTTGCCCTATTCTAGAATTAAAAGAATGGACAGAGACTAAAATTTATTGATATAGAGAACTTTCTATGAAGAAATTCTTGTCTACCAATGCAAGATGATACCTCTCTGAAACTTATAGTATTAGCTGTCTAGAACATGGCAAATTTCCCAGAATCTTCCACCCCAAATACACCAGAGGCAGGATATGAACTGGATCTACCAGGTACTGAGACTAGCTACCTCCTGTCCCCCTACTTCCCATGATTCAGGCAGTCTGAATGTGTGGCGATTAAACAAACAACCAAACCAACAACAGATCTGTCCTGTGGCACCTCTTCCTTCTACTCATCCCTATTACAATCTATGCTCTGCTCATTTTCTTCTGCCTTCTGCTTCCATTGTATTCTCTGGATGAAGTTAAATTTTAAAAAAAGTATCTTTTTGTCTTTATATTTCTTGTGTCTAACATGATACAGGGAACATAGCAGACCGTTAATCAATGCTTATTGGTTGATTGGATTTCTTCTTCTTATACTTTTATCATTTTCTGACAGTAATGAAGACCTGACTTTTTTTGGATGATACTTCAGTCTTTGCTGAATCCCCCTTTCCTTCTTACTTCCCAGCAGCTTCCCAAGGAAGAGAGAATATTTCTGATCCTTCCCCATCACAGCCAGAGCCTCTTTCTGCATATACCATTCTGCAGTTCCTACTCCTTTGAGGACTTTGTATCCCATTCAATCTTACATCTCTTCCTGAAGGAGGATTGGGAGAAGTCAGAGGGAAAGTGACTGTCTACCAACAATTCCGGGGTGGAGAAGATATTTTACTTCTCTGAACTTCAGTTGTAAATGCATCACAGTAGTAACAATAGCTAGCATTCATATAGCACTTTGAAGTTTGCAGAGCACTTTATAAATTTATCTTATTTTATCCTCACAAAAATCCTTGGAGGTAGGTGCTATTATTATATTCATTTTACAGATGTGGAAAAACATTGAAGATCTAGAGAAGATGTTTGTCTAGGGCCATACAGCTAATTAATTTTTGGGCCTGAATTTAAACTGAGGTCATCCTATTTACCCTTGGAAAGAGGTATTGTTATTATTCCCATTTTATAGATGAGAAAACTGAGGCAGATAGAGGCTAAGTACTCGCGCAGGGCCACTGTGTCTAAGGGTGTATCTGAGCTCAGGTTTTCCTGAATTTAGGGCAGCTAGGTGGCACAGTAATAAAGTACCAGAAACACCAAGTCTCAGACATTTGCTAGCTGAGTTGCCCTGGATAAATCACCTTGTTTGCCTCAATTTCCTCATCTATAAAATGACTTGGAGAAAGAAATGACAAACCACTCTAGTGACTGCCAAGAAAACTCCAAATGGGGTCATGAAGAGCCTGAACAACAACTTTCTGAATCTAGATACCTCTGCCTAGATACCTCTAATTATATGTGTACTACCAGTTTCAGTGGATTACTATTCAAAAACTGTTTTATAGCACCATGGGATCATTAGCTATGATTGTTACTTTTTTAATTAAAGCTTCTTAATTTTCAAAATATATGCATGGGTAATTTTTCAACATTAACTCTTGTAAACCTTGACTTCTAATTTCCCCCCCTTCTCCCCACCTCCTCCCCTAGATAGCAAGTAATCCAATATATGTTAAATCTAATACATGCATACATATTTATACAATTATTTGATTGTTATTTTTAACTAGTTCTGTCATAATTGCAAGGACAAAGAGCATTTTTTTAAACAATATACCCTGAAATTGTCTTAGAATAATATGGATTGTCAACAGAGTGGATTGAGTCATCAGGATAATTAGCCAGATAACTTTCTGGCCTGGATAACACTGTCCCTTGAAATCCATCAATTAGCAACAACTTATTGTTGAACGTCAAAGTTTCTATTTAATAATGGTAAAAGCATACTTTAGAGCTAGAATACTCAAGGAGCTTTATATTCCTACTTCACTTTACAGATGTGGACTCTTTTTTGGAGAATGGAAGGAGAAAATATCTCAAACTTGTCACCCAAACAGTTCCTGGCCTGGGTTCTTCCATATTCCAAAGTAGAAAGTATTGTAATCACTTTGCCCTTTCTGGAAGCCATGCCCCCATAATCCATGCAAAATCCTCATTGCTTTATCCCCCATATGATAACTTTTCAAGAACTCCATGAAGGCAGCCTCCATCCAGCTCAAGGGTTGTGGACTGTCACATTCCAGGAACTCACACCTCACTTAATAGAGTAACAAAGACATCTTGTCTACTCTACAGCTGCTCATGTGCTGTTACAGCTGTGAAATAGCTAATTTTGGTGGCTATAGATCATGAGACCTTTGTCTGGGAGACTCAGAATAGTTTTTTCTTTTCATAGAAGGGAAAACCTATTAAAGTTTAAAAAATACTGATAATTCGAAGAGACTTTAGAAAGAGGAGGTACTATATATTAAAGAATCATTCTAATAACCTTCGATTACATATGGAATTGGATTTTTACCAAGTGACTGTTTAGTGCAAGACCAGGAACAGAAGAATATGAATTTGAATCTTGCCATTACGATTTAGAACTTGTGTAATTCTGAGCAAATTCAATCTAAAAAAGGTCATAGGATGGAAAAATCACTGGACCATGGCCAGAAGAGAGACCTTAAAAGCAAGAACATATCATATTGGAAGAATGAATGGGAGAGACTATTTCTTCCAACAGAAATCATAAAAAGTATATAGAGGTCAGAATTGAAAGTTTGACAGTTGCGTCTTGGATCACTCTACCAGATTTACTGCCTCTCCTCCCTACCCTCAGTCCCTGTACTGATTACAGAAGGAATCTCAGAAATCTATTCCAATCTATAATAGAGCAGAAAAATCATCTAGATTGTTCCTAACAGAAAGTCATCTACCTTTTACTGGAAACCCTTTAATGTTAAGTGTTTTAAAATTTTTGTTTTATCTTGTTTTGTTTTTTAAGGTAAGCCTTTCTTTCCACTTTGGATAAATTATAATTGTTAGGAGGTGAATCAAAATGTATTGTCTTCTGGGCCAACCAGAATACCACAATAAATTAATGCCTCTTTCTTGTTGCCGCTCTTCAAATACTCGAAGACAGTTCTGTTTAACACTTCTACCCCACTGAACCCTCCCTTTTTAGGGAAACACATCCCTATTTCCTTATAGAAGTGTTTATATAACCAGGTTCCAGAATATGACTGCATAGTCTTATAGTAATATAGTATAAAGGGACAAAAATGGGAGTTTGTCACACCTTCTGGCTATGCTTAAATAGCAATGTTTTGTAGTTACCCCACCTTAGATGCTCTATAGCTTGCTAAAATGTGCTGTGGAATAGGACTCAATACTCTGTACATGATGGCTGGGACAGGATGATCACCTCCTTGTTCCTGTATAACATTTCTATTCTTGTATCCAAAAGTTGGTTGGCTTTTTTTTGGGCTGCCAGGGCACCATATTGCCTCACATTGAGCTTGCAAGCCCCTAAAATATGAAAGTCTTTTTAAGGCTAATAGTTGTCTATCTCATCCCTCTTGAAAATTTTTTGGTCTAGCTGTAGAACTTTTTATTTCTTCCTATTAAATTTCATCTTGTTATAGTTGATCTGTTGTTCAGGCCTAGTGAGGGCAATTTGGAACCTGATTCTTACATCCCTTGTGTTGGCTTTCTCCCCCACCCCACATGGAGATAACGTGTTAACAATGAACAAAAGGCCAGCCTTGGAATCAGAGACTTGGAGAAACATTATCTGTGTTACTATGGGCATGTTACTTAACCTCTCAGTGACCTAGCTAATTTTATAACTTACAGAATAGTGACCAATATAAATTATTAGAGGGAGTTTCCACATTGGGAGTTCCCTTCCCCAATCAGACCTCAAATGTGTGCCGTAATATACATAGATTTGATAAGCGGACCATTTAATTTATGCTTTTATTGAAGCCACTGAAAAATGTTTAATCAGATCTTTTTTGGCTCTATCAATCAATCAATCAATCAATAAGCATGTATTAAGCACCTATTATGTGGCAGGCCCTGGGGATTTTTGTTGTTTCCTTGTTCAGTTGTGTCCAACTCTTTGTGACTCATGGACTAGCATAGCATTATCTCTCCAAAGTTTGTTCAAGTTCATGTTCCTTGTTTGCATGACACTAACAATTCATCCTGTCCTCTGCCATCCCCTTTCTCTTTTGCCTTCAGTCTTTTCCAAGAGTCACATTTTCTCATTATGTGGCCAAAGTAGTTAAGGCCCTGGGGACATAATGACAAAAATCAAATGTTTTTTCTTATTTTTGTTCTTAAAGAGATGATGTTCCACAGAGGAAGGTTATACACACACACACACACACACACACACACACACACACACACACAGAGTGAATACAAGCATCTTTCCCACTTTACCATGCCATTTCACTCAGATCCAAATCCAGTTAACACAATATCACTGTATCATTTAGAAAAAGAATTGTATGATGTTAGCAAGAATCTCACAAAGAATCTCACAGTGAATATTTCCATTGAAGCATTTTTGCACAGAATGCACAGAAAGGACCAAAAGGAAGATCAGAAGGAAACAGAGACAAAAAGGACAGCTTTGAAAATTCCTTGTTGAATTTACTATGTACTTCATGGAAGAAAAGGAAAGTGTGTTTATCAGAAATTTCCAGTTTCTTGTACAATCCTCTTTTGTATTCTACTTTGTACATGGAAATGCTTGTTTTACTTGGTATTTTGTTAAGTTTAGATGAAAAATAAGTAAACCTTAAAAATATTAAAATGAAATCTTAATGAAGCTGAATAAATCACAATGTACAAGTGAAATAGGCTATTTACTTTTGTTGATCAACCATAACCAACTCTTCACAGCCCCATTTGGTGTGTTCTCAACAAAGATGCTATAGTATTTTGTTATTTTCTTCTGAAGTTCATTTTATAAATGAAGAAACTGAGACAATTAGAATTAAGTGACTTGCCCAGGAGTCACACAGCTAGTAGGTGTCTTGAGGCAGGATTTGAAGTTAGGAAGTTAGGAAGACGAATCTTGACTCCATCTACCTGTCCTAAAATAGATTATGGCTTCTGTTAAAATGAAATGCTGCCATTCAGGAAATTACCTAATAATACCTTAGACTGGATCCAATGGTGTAGTAGAATGAGGTCAAAGTCACCAGATTCAAATTCCAGCTCTGCAATAGCGTTTCTAAGTGCATGGACAAATCATTTAAGCTGCTTGAGTTGCAATTTCCTTTTCTCCAAAATATAAAAGGGACCATTGAGGTCCTTTCTAGAGCTAAACCTTCTATTATTTCTATTATTCCAAGATCTCTGAGGTCTCTGGCACTTTGATGTTCTACAATTCTATAAATCATTTATCAAATGAATTGAGGCAGCAATTTAGCAAGGCCCAGAGGCGATGACCTACATATGGGGCTTGCACATTTTGTTTGGGGGTGGGGTAAGACAGGCTTCTTTGAGCTGGCTCTGAGAGAGTATAAAATCTGGAGTGTTACAATACTCAAGACGAGTAGGTATGGTTTGAGTAGAGTCGAGAAAGGCTTTGGGTAGCTTGGAAGCAGCAAGAAGACACTAGATTCTTAGTTTGGGGGAAAAGTATGAATGCTGACTAGTACATGGTTTCAGAGGAAGAGTAGGAGAAACAGGGCTGAAGATAAGCATGATCCACTTTGTTTTATTCAGGGGAGAGCTATTGCTAACAGAGGGAAATTTGCATTTCCCATAGTTTGCATTTGTTTCCCAGAAAAACACCATAACAAACTTTTTTTTAAAAATTTTTTTAATTTTTTATTTTTAATTTAAATTTTATTTTATTTAATAATAACTTTGTATTGACAGAATCCGTGCCAGGGTAATTTTTTACAACATTATCCCTTGCATTCGCTTATGTTTCGTTTTTTCCCCTCCCTCCCTCCACCCCCCCCCCCAGATGGCAAGCAGTCCTATATATGTTAAATATGTTGCAGTATATCCTAGATACAATACATATTTGCAGAACCGAACAGTTCTCCTGTTGCACAGGGAGAATTGGATTCAGAAGGTAAAAATAACTCGGGAAGAAAATCAAAAATGCAAATAGTTCACATTCGTTTCCCAGTGTTCCTTCTCTGGGTGTAGCTGTCTCTGTCCATCATTTATCCATTGAAACTCAGTTAGGTCTCTTTGTCATAGAAATCCACTTCCATCAGAATACATCCTCATACAATATCGTTGTCAAAGTGTATAATGATCTCCTGGTTCTGCTCTTAGCATCAGTCCATGTAGGTCTCTCCAAGCCTCTCTGTATTCATCCTGCTGGTCATTCCTTACAGAGCAATAATATTCCATAACAATCATATACCACAATTTACCCAGCCATTCTCCAATTGATGGGCATCCATTCATTTTCCAGTTTCTAGCCACTACAAACAGGGCTGTTACAAACATTTTGGCACATACAGGTCCCTTTCCCTTCTTTAGTATTTCTTTGGGATATAAGCCCAATAGAAACACTGCTGGATCTAAGGGTATGCACAGTTTGATAACTTTTTGGGCATAATTCCAGATTGCTCTCCAGAATGGTTGGATTCGTTCACAACTCCACCAACAATGCATCAGTGTCCCTGTTTTCCCGCATCCCCTCCAACATTCATCATTATTTTTTCCTGTCATCTTAGCCAATCTGACAGGTGTGTAGTGATATCTCAGAGTTGTCTTAATTTGCATTTCTCTGATCAATAGTGATTTGGAACACTCTTTCATGTGAGTGGTAATAGTTTCAATTTCATCATCTGAAAATTGTCTCACAACAAACTTTGTTGAAAAAATTTTAGATTAGGTGACAGATCCACATAGAAGCTGCTAATGAAAGCTTAGGGCAACTAGGTGGATAGAATGCTAAGCCTGAAGTCAGGAAAACTCATTTTTTGAGTTCAAATTTAGCCTCAGACATTTACTAATTGTGTGACTCTATCTGCCTCAGTTACTCATCTGTAAAATGACCTGAAGAAGGAAATAGCAAACCACTCCAGTATCTTTGCCAAGAAAACCCCAGAGTCAAAAAAGAATCGAGTTGGACACAACTGAATAATGACTAAGCAAAAACTAAAGCTGTCCTCTGTAAAATGAGAGTAATATCACTGGACATTCATATTTGGGAGATGTGGGATACAATAAAGTTGGGTAAATTAAGTCCTTTGAAATCCTTAGGTGAGAGTTATCCAATATGAAGGAAGTATAAAGTAGCCTTACCTGGTAGTAAAGCCTGTGTTTGATTAATTGCCCCAGTAGATCACCAGGGTATCATTCTGACTGGTGAAGATGGCTTTCAATAAATCATTTCTGGGCCTTTCTTGGACTTTTAATGAGGAGGTTGGTCTAGATGACCTCTAATATCTCTTTCAGTTCTAAATTTAAGACCATAGCTTTCAAAAGCTGTATGGAGTTTTCTCAATCCCATGACATTTTTACTGTTTTACCGCACTTTTTCCCAATGTCCTTTCCTACTATCAGCTCTCACACCTATTGTTTCCCAACATGCCTATCTAAATGATCTAAACAAATAATCACAAATAACTACTTATAGCTCTCTTAAGCATTTAAAAAAATTATATAATATTTTCCTCAGTTACAAAGCAATTTTTTTTACAATTGTTTTTAAGATTTCTGAGTTCTAGGTTTCTCCCTTATCCCCACCCAAAATTAAGAAACCACATATGAAGGTATGAAAAACATTTTCATAACAGTCAAGTTCCATAACAAGTTTACCCTAATGAAAATAAAAACCCTCAAGAAAAATTAAGTTAAAAATAAAGAGAGAAATAGAGAGAGAAATAGAAAATGTTTTGATCTGTATTCAGTCTTGATCATTTTCTTCTCTAGTTATGGATTGGATTTTTTATCATAAGTCCTTCAGAGTAGGTGTGGACGAATGTATTATTGAGAACAACAAAGCCATTTATAGCTGGTCATCCCAGAATATTGCTATTACTTTGTATATAGTATATTTCACTTTGTTTATGGAGGACTTTCCAAGTTTTTTTTTCTCCTGAGAGCACCCTGCTCATCATTTTCCAGAGAATAATGATATTCCATCAGAGACTTCTTTTGAAATTTTTTGTACACTTATTATTGTCAGTTGTATTTCCCCTCATTTATTCTCTCTCTCCATTTACCTTGTCTCCTCAAAAGTATTTTGCTATTGACCACTCATTCCCCCAATATTCTCTCTCTTTTATATCACTCTTCCCTCCTTTTCATATTCCATTCTTCTCCTATTTTCCTTCAAGGTAAGACAAATATCTATACTTCTATTGAGAATGTATGTTATTTCCTATTTGAGCCAATTCAGATGAGAGTAAGGTTCACTCAGTCACCCTTTCTTCAGCCTCTTCTCTCAGTGTAAAATCTTTTTCTTGCCTCTTTTTTTTTTTTATGGCAGATAATTTGCACCATTCTACTTCTCCCTTTCCTTTTCTCCCAGTATATTTCTCTCTCAATCTTTAATTTCATCATTAAAAAAGATATTATCCCTTCATATTCAATTCATACTTGTACCCTCTGTCTATATATACTCCTTCTAACTGCCATAATAATGAGAAAATTCTAATGAGTTACAAGTTATCATCCTCCCATGTAGGAATGTAAACAGATAAACCTTATGTCCCTTATGATATCACTTTCCTGATTACCTCCTTATGGTTCTTTAGAGACCTGTATTTGAAAATCAAATTTTCCATTCAGCTCTGGTCTTTTTTATCACCAATGCCTGAAAATCCTGTTTAATTGAATGACCACCTTTTCTTCTGAAGGAGTATACTCCATTTTGCTGGATAGGTGATTCTTGGTTGCAATCCTATCTCCATTGCTATCTGAAATATATTGCAAGCCTTCTGGTCCTTTAATGTAAAAGCTGCTAAATCTTATGTTATCCTGACTTCGGCTCCACTATACTTGAATCGTTTCTTTCTGGATGCTTGCAATATTTTCTCCTTGACCTGGGAGTTCCAAAATTTGGCTATAATATTCCTGGGAATTTTTATTTTGGAATCTCTTCAGGAAGTGATTGGGAGAGTCTTTCAATTTATATTTTGCCTTCTGGTTCTAGAATATCAGGACAGTTTTCCTTGATAATTTCTTGTCTGGGCTCTTTCTTTTAATCATGACTTTCAGATAGACCAATAATTTAAAAATTATCTCTCCTGGATCTTTTTTCCAGGTCAGTTGTTTTTCCAATGGGTATTTTACATTTTTTCTATTTTTTCATTTTGCTTTATTGTAACTTGATTTCTCATTAAGTCATTACTCAATTATATTTTTAAGGAATTATTTTCCTCAGTGAGCTTTGGTACCTCCTTTCCCAATTGCCCAATTTTGCTTCTTAGAACATTCTTCTCCTCATTAGATTTTTTGGATTTTCTTTTGCATCTCTCTCAATTTCCCCCCTAATTTTTCCTCTATCTCTCTTACTTGATTTTCAAAGTTCCTTTGACCTCTTCCATGGCCTGAGCCAATTCTTATTTTCCTTGGAGGCTTTGGATGTAGAAGCTTTAATTTTGTTATCATCTTCTGAGTGTGTGTTTTTGATCTTCCTTGTAATCTTTCAATGGTCAGAATATATTTTTTTGTTTTCTGCTCATTTTCCTAGTCTATTACTCAGCTTTAAACTCTTTGTTAAAGTAGGCTCTGTTTCCAGGGTGGAGGGTGCCCTGTCCCAAGCTTTGGAGGGTTTGTGCAGCTGTTTTCAGAGATCCTTCTAGGAATCTGACCACAAGCACTCTTCTGCCCTGGAGCTGTTAGGTTGTCCCTGACTTAGCTGTAAGATCTAGGGTGCTGGCTGGGGCTGGGCCCTTGGATGACCAGTACTGGGCTGGGACTGAACATCAGATTCCTACCCCATTGCCACAGACCCTCTCCACTGATCTTCTGAGTCTTCCCTGGAGTCCCCAGGCTGAGAGGTCTCCCTCACTGCTGCTGATTCAGAAATCTTGTTTTGCTGATACTGGGGTCTGGGCTGGGGTTGGGACTAAGCCTGTGCTAGGATTGCCTGGTAGGCTCCCATTCTAGTTCTCCGATCTTTTCTGCTGACCTTCCAGTTCCTCTTTGGGGTCTCTGGACTGAGAGGTGTGGAAGCCACAAGCACTGCCACTAATTCAGAAGTTGGGCAGGGCCAGGCTGGATCTGGGTCCAGGGATTGTACCAGCATGTCCTCCCCCAGGACTCCCATTCTGGTGTCACAGACCTTTTCTGCTGAGCTTCCAAGTTGTCTTTGGCTGGAAAATGTTCTATTCCATCTTTGGGGGTGTTCTGATGCTCTAAAATTTGTTTAGAATCATTATTTAATGGAATTTGGGGAAAATTGGACAAGTTCCTGCCTTTACTCTGCTATCTTGGCTCCACCCTTTCATAGCTCTCCATAAACTAATTTCCAAGAAATAAAATACAAAGAATTAGAAAATTGTAAACACAGCATATTTGAGCTGGAAGATACTTTGGAGACAATCTGATTCAACTTCCCTGCAATTTTATAAGTTGGTGAACTTAGATCAGAGGTAAAATGATTTGTCCAATGCATTCATAGCAAGTCTGTGCATAGTAACGAGAACCCAAGTCTCCAGATAGTTGATTTTGTGCTTATTGTATTAATAAAAATGATAACAATAGTCTATATTTTTCTTTTAAATCACTTATCAATACTAATTTAAAATTTTTTTGTATCCCCAATCACTTCACAATGACACCCTGGAACAAATAAGGATAGTCAAGCAAAACAAATCAATGCATTGGCCATGTCTATACATGTATGTTCTGCCTCATTCTTCACCTATAGTACAATGCCTAAAAATTGGAGTCTTTAACACAGTGCTTGGCGAATGTAAGCACTTGAATGCTTATCAGCTGACTAACTTCACCATAAATTCTCTAAAGTCATAATTGGACATTGCATTAATCAGTTTTCCTAAATTTTCAATATTATTTTCCTTTATATTACTGTGGTGATTATGTAAATTGTTCTGTTTCTGTTCAACTTATTCGTATGCATTAGTATATGCAAGTATAACTTTCTCTGAATACTCTTCATTCATCATTTTTTATGGCTTAGTAACATTCCATTATTCATATGTTTATTTCATTCCCTTCATATGTCACCTTCCCAATTTGTTTCCCTATTCTCCAATTGATGGACACGCACTTTTCTTCTGGTATGTTGCTACCATGCAAGTGCTATATTTATTTTTCTTTTATCTTTTCACCAGAGATGGAAAGGAGTTTGGAATGGAAAAGTCTGAAGGGATGAGGTGGAGAATTGGAATAAGATTGCAAAAAAGAACAAAAAAGACAAAAAGAAGAGATAAAAAAAGAGGAAGGAAAAGTCAGATAAAATCACAGACAAAAAGGAAAACTTAAAAGTTACACATTAAATTAGGTAAGAACAAATTATATACCTTAAAAAAACCAAGATGTATATAATAGGGATCAGCAGTTTTATGTATAACCCCTTTTCTCTCTGTAGATGTAGAAATGCTCATAATAATTCATGTTTTTTAAACAGCAGAATTAAATGCACTCAAAAATATTGTTATAATTATTTTGGAACATATGATTTCTTTGACCTCCTTTGAGCATACAATAGTATAGATTTATGCTCCATTTTCCTGCCAACCACCCTGAGGGGATAGAAGTAAAAGTTTATCATCTCTGTTTTGCATGATAGGAAATCCTTAAGCCCTAGAAATGACTGATGTAGCCCAATTTCCTGGTCTGTGCAAGGAACCTCTTCCCCCAACAACACATACATGGTACAGTGAATGCCACAGGCAAAACTGGATATATGGGCTTGAAAATCAAAAGAATTGAAAAGAACATTGAGTTCTTTCACCTTGCTCTCAGGTTCAACCTTCAAGACACATACAGGTAGAGCATTTGTATAACTTCAGCAACTCCATTGGGAGTCCATACTACTGACATTAATCCTATCAAAAATGATTTGCAGATGACTTAAAGATGTCTACTGGATCAAGTAATAGCTTGGGAAGCAATGTGGCTCAATGGAAACAACAGAGGTACTTCTACTTTTTACCATTCATGTGATTTTACTCAAATCATCCAACATTTGACTCTGCTCTGAAATGGAGTGGGATTGAATTAGATCGGCCACTTCCAGATTTATATATAGTGCTTTCCTCACAACAGAAGCTACCATGTTTCCCCGTTAATAAGACCTATCCCGAAAATAAGCCCTCCCCTTACTGTGTAAGATTCCTCTAAAATAAGCCCTCCCCCCAAAATAATACCTATTGAGATTGCTACTGTAGTGAAGGTGATCCCCTGCGCTACACGCTACATTATGGTACCCTCTGTATGCACCGTCTCCCCCCCGCCCCAGGTGAAATGCACGCCACACTCCAAGCTGCATCCAATCCAAGCTGCAGCAGTGAGCGCGTCATCCTGTTCTTCCCCAGTGATTTGCTTGCTGGCACCATTGAGAGCAGTGCCGCGGAGGAGAGCTGAGGCAGGACAACATGAAAACCCGGTATGTAAGCGGGAGTGAGGGGGCATGATGGAGGATAAAAGGGGCATGATGAAGGATAAAAGAAGAACTCAGGGGGCATGATGGAGGATAAAAGAAGAACTCAGGGGCATGATGGAGGATAAAAGAAGAACTCAGGGGACATGATGGAGGATAAAAAAAGAACTCAGCCAGCACTCACCGCGCCAAAGAAATGAAGAACTTCCTTGCAGAGAGAAGAATAGATCAAGTAATGATTCCTGCAGGAATGACTGCCTATCTCCAGACCCTTGATATTGCAATAAACAAGCCATTCAAGGACCATTTGCGCATGGAAGTCAATGACTACATTGAAAATAGAATGGAAAGAAATCAGCATGGAAACTTTGTGAAGCCCTGTCTGCAAGAAGTCGTGACTTGGGTGAAGAAGTCATGGGATAAAATTACTGACAGCTGTGTCGCCAAGGCACTACGAGCAGGTTACCTGGACAAAACATGTTCATTTAAAGAGAGCTATATTGCTGGACATGACAGATTGGGTCCACTTCTTCTGAAGGAAATAGAGGCGCAAGACATCCAGGACGGAATTCAGGGTATGGACAATTATGACGATGTTGTTGAAGAAGATGACATGATCATTATTGAATAAAGGTACTTTTTTTTGTTCACATTTACCTGTTTATTAAAATTGCTGTCAATGTTCATTAAAATAAGCCCTCCCCTGAAAATAAGCCCTCTGGTGTTTTTCTGTCCAAAAAAATAATAACAGTGTCTTATTGTCGGGGAAACATGGTAGTAGAAGCATTTTAATACCCATTTTATGGATACATCTCACAGAATCAAAATCACAGAACATCAGAATTAGGTGGGACCTTGAAGGCCATCTAGTATAACTTAAACAAAATTTCCCTCTACAACATTTGTGACAAATGGCCATCAAGACTTTGTTTAAAGCCCTTTGGAAAAGGACCTACTCCTGAAGGTGTCTATAGTGCTAATTGTTCAGGAGGGATTGTTGATTTTTTCCCCACACTAACATTGAACCTAAATCTATCTCTCTGGAGCTTTTACTTACTATTCCTAGGTTTTCCTCCTGAAATCAAAGAGAACAAACATAAGAGAACATCTAGGTGACTCAATTGATAGGGTTCCTGGCCTGGAGTTAGGAAGAACCAGGTTGAAATCTGGCTTCAGATACTATGTAGCTATGTGACCCTGAGCAAGTCACCATCTGCCTCAATTTCTTCAACTATAAAATGGGGATAATAATAGCACCTACCTGGCAGGGCTATTGTAAGGCTTAAATGAGATAATTTTCACAAAGTTGCCCAGTGCCTCACACTTAAGGTAGGCTCTTTATATGTGCTTCTTTTCTTCCATTAGCAGTTACTCTTGAATAAATCAGTTGTAAATCTCTCTAATGGAAAATCCACTAAGTATCACATCTGTTTTCTCCAAGAGAATTGTATATACATATGGACAAATACACACAAATATTCCCTTCATTTCTCCTCTGCAAATCAGAAACATTAAATGTGAAATTCAAAAATTATTATATCACACCACCATGATGTCTACTCAGGCCTTGTTTACTAGGCTCTTTTTTTGCTAGTTGAGAAAAGTTTTTTTTTTTTTTGTTTTTTTGTTTTCTTTTTTTTGTGAAAGATGTGAATGAGATTTGGAAATTAATTAGATATGTGTAGTGAATAAGAATGGAGTCATGAATGATACCTAATTGGAGAACATGGCTAACTGGAAGCATAGAGATGTCTTTGAGAGTAAAAGGAAAGCTCAAAAGAGAGGAGAACTGAGTCTTAGGCTTACTGGAGGCAAGAGATAAAACAGATATGGGTACTATAGCTTTCACTCTGATTGTATTGATAGGAAGGGACACAAGAAAATGTGAGATCCTTTCTGTATGGCACTGGAAGTTTCTGGTATTCTATGATAGCTCTGTCTTTTTTCCATGTTTGTGATCACTGACACCATCTTTCCATTGGAAACTCTGTCAAATATACTTCAGGCTATTTGAGATTTTGGGCATTAAAAAACATGGGCAAGGTAAGCAAGATTTATACCTGGAACTCATCTTCTATGTCAGAGCTCTTACAATCCTGGCATTTCTTGTGCAAATATATTTTGGGATAGGATGACAAGGAAGATTGAGTAGCCCCCAATTCCTAACAAACTGACATCTGACTCTCCCATTCCAAAAATCAGAGCATTTAGTTGTAGAAACAACTTTAAAGAGCACCTGCTTCAATCTTCTCATTTTATAATGGGGAAACTGAGTCCTCAAGGCCTACGTTAGTTTGTCTAACCAAAGTTACATAGGATATGGCAAAGCCAGGATTCAAGTCCAGTATTCTAGGAGGAACCTGTTGTTATAAACAAAAATCCTACATTCATATTCTGTGGAAACTATAGATATGGAAAGATGTTACTTCTGCTCAAAAATCATCAGCTATTTCCTATGATCTATAGTAACTTGACTTCAAACTCCTTTATTGAACATTTGGTATTATTAGCCAACCACTATATATGATTAAATCACACTCCTCCATGCTTCTTTTGCCTACTTCATAGGCATTAAGGGCAACCAGCAAAAGAAAATTGATTGAGAATGAGATAGGAAATACTATAAATGTCATTTTAAGTGGTTGTCAGCACTTCTGGTTAAGGATCTGGTGGTGGAGGATGGGGTGCAGTAAGAATAGTTGAAATCATTTACTAAAATGAATCTATGATTCCTTCCCATTCCCATTTCTCATCAAACACTTAAAAAGGTAAAACTGAGGGTTGTTATTCAACCCTTTGGATTAGGACTGAGACTAGGTTATTTTTCTATCATACGTGCTGAAAGAAATGCACCCAGATACATACTCTTCAAGGAGAGGAGGGTATTACCTCTGAATCAATCTTTCTTATCTAACCTAAAGAAAACCTTCCCTCAGGTGCCAACTGGAAACTTGCTTACAGATGAACATCATCCCCAAGAATATGATACCTCTCAGAAAAACAAGTCGCCATATAAGGAATCCTATTTAGTGTAGGAAAAAAATAGAAGGTAAAGAGAAGCTTTGACTCACTATTTCCACTGTGTGACTCAGTTGTTTCCACCCAATCAGCACCATGAGCCAGAAAGGAGAATGGGTTCTGTTCTACGTAGCTGCCCTAATGATATATAGGAGACATTTACTCCTATTCCTCCAACCCTCTTCTTATTCCTTTAACACCCACACTCCTTTTAAAGTCATCTCCCTGCTTTTTTAACTAGTCCTCATTCATCTACCTGAAAACTTTTAACTTCTTTTATTTAAAAGGAAAAAGCAAATAAAATACCAGCTCTCCTGCTCTATGACAAGACTATTCCCATACCATGCATTCCTCATCCTTTTTCCATTCCTGAGCAATGCTAACTCTCCAGATAAGAAGAGGATTCTGCTATTTGAGCAGTAAAATTGGGAGAATTCCTCAAAATTTCTATTGAAGTTCTGCTCTCATGCCTAAAGATCTTATTAATAGAGTCACAGAATCTTAGAGCTAGAAAGCATCTTAGAAATAACCTGTTTTAACCTCCTCATTTTTTGTTTATATGGATTTTTATTTTTTTTAAACTTTTTGTTTACATACATGGGTATGTAGATATCCATGTACATACATACATACATACATGGGTAATTCTTCAACACTGACCCTTGCAAAACTTTTTGTTCCCTTCCTTCCCCCCAAGTTTTATAGGCATATAGGGATATAAGCCCGGGAATAACACTGCTGGATCAAAGAGTATGCACAGTTTGATAACTTTTTGAGCATAGTTCCAAATTGCTCTCCAGAATGGCTGGATCTGTTCAAAGTTCCATCAACAATGTATCAGTGTCCCAGTTTTCCCACATCCCCTCCAACATTTGCCATTATCTTTTCCTGTAATCTTAGCCAATCTGACAGGTGTGTAGTGGTATCTCAGAGTTGTCTTAATTAGCATTTCTCAGATCAATAATGATTTGGAACACCTTTTCATATGACTACAAATAGTTTCAATTTCTTTATCTGAAAATTGTCTATTCATATCCTTTGACCATTTATCAATTGGAGAATGGCTTTAACTATTCTAAATTTGAGTCAGTTCTTTATGTATTTTATAAATGAGGCCTTTATCAGAACTTCTGAATATAAAAATGCTTTCCCAGTTTATTGCTTCCCTTCTAATCTTGTCTGCATTAGTTTTGTTTGTTCAAAAACTTTTTAACTTAATATAATCGAAATTATCTATTTTGTGATCAATAATGATCTCTATTCTTCTTTGGTCACAAATTCCTTCCTCCACAGATCTGAGAGGTAAACTATCCCATGTTCTCCTAATTTGTTTATAATATCATTTTTTATGTCTAGATCATGAACACATTTTGACCTTATCTTGGTATATGGTGTCAGGTATGGGTCAGTGCCTAATTTCTGTCATACTAGTTTCTAATTTTTCCAGCAGTTTTTGTCAAAATGAATTCTTATTCTAAAAGCTGGGCTCTTTGTAATTTCCTCATTAAAAAAAAAAACTACCAAACATATATTTATTTTTTCAACATGTACAAAATATTTATGAGAACAATATATGCAAACCTTGATGATATACTTGATGAAACTATGAGATGTGAATTAGCAGATTTTTTGGAATTTCTTTACCTTGCCCCAGATTGGATGCTTTCATCTCTTACCTTCCCTTTCCCCTCTATTTTCTTAGCTTCCTTTTATATGTTCTTCCCCAAATAGAACTTAAAACTTGAGGGCAGGGACTGTCTTCTACTTATGGTTGTATCCCCAGTGTTTTGCAAAATGCCTTGTACATAATAAATACTTAATAAATGCTTGTTGACTTGACTTCTAGACTAAATGGTAGAACTGAGAGTTCAATGCACTTCCAGACTTCAAATTCAACACTTTATCTCCTTTACTTGGATAGTAGAATGAGAACTCTTAGCAACTAACTTGTCCTGTGGATTATATACAATAGAAGGCTGAAATAACCAATATTACTAATAGGTCCCCAACATGAATTTGCCCTATGACATTCAAATTTTATAGCTGAATCTTAGTCCTGACACCTGTTCTCTGGATGACTTTGTGTAAGTCACTTCATCTCTGGACACTTTAGTTTCCTGATATTTCAAACATGATGGTTGAGCTATTTAACGATCACTCCCATTGATACACAGTCAGTCAATAAGCATTTATTAAGTTTATTTATTTATTAAGAAAGAGGATGCAGCATAGTCTCAGGAGATAGAACACTAGGCTCAGCACTCAGGAAGACCCAGATTCAAGTCCCATCACTGTCACATACATACATATGACCTTGGACAAATCATGTAAATAGTACTTTTGGCATCTAAGACTATAAGTTTTGCAAAGGTCAGGAAGTGTTGACCTATGTGGATGGAGAAATTTGAGTCGTGTGGGATTTCCCTATCCTAGTGAAATCATAGGTCCCTATTCTATGTGGCCAAGCACCATGTTATATGCTGGAAATACAAAGATTAAAAAACACATATTTTAGATTATACCTCTCTGTTTGTATATATAGTATAATGTGTTTAATAGGAATAATAACAGATATATAATAATTATATAACATGCTTTATATGTATACATAGATGGACACAAAAAATGAATATATGCAATAAAACCACAAGTAAGACTAGGGACCAAATTTATTCATTGGCACATTCTTGGCTTAATATGTACAAAGCATGTGTTAAACGCTACAGGATATAAAAATGAATGTCAGTCCTGAAGGAGCTCTTAGCGAAAAGACAGATAAATGAGGATAATATGAATAGAAATGTGATGTCTTAGCACAAATCAAGAGATGTGTAATTTGTGAAGTTTTATGCTGGGCCATCTGCACTCTCTTTTCTGACTTCTCTTGTAGCCAATGGTAACTCATTATGACATGACTGAATGGCTAGGATTACACTGGGTTTTTCTGTCTATGGGGCAATTTTTCTGTGTCTAAAGCTACATAGTCCAGACAGATTTTTGGTCTCCTAAATTGACTTCATTAACACAGACCAGTAACAAACTGAGTCCAGGATCCCAGAGTATAATAGTGGAATAGGCGTCATTACAATAAAACGTTCTTTCCTTTACATGGAAGGTAGACTCTTAAGCAACTCAAGGGCTTCATGGGAACAGTGAGAAAATTTGCAGATGATTGGGGGGTGGGGAAGAAAAACACAGAGAGAACATGAAATTAGGCTTATTGCTTCCATGCACACCAGATTCCATTAAAATTCCCAAGACAAAGCTAAGGGAACTAGAGCAGGGCACCTCAACAGCCCATTGACTCTGTACTCACATTAGCAGTTAACCTTTACCAAAAGGACTCCCATAATTACTGCTGATGCTATTTTATTATTCACAGAGTGCTTTCCCATATTTACTTGATTGGATCTCACAACAACCCCTAAAGAGAAGCAATGCAAGGTTTAGTTTTCCCATTTTACTGATGGCAAACCAAAATAAGAGATGTGAATTGGACAAAACTGCTCTACAAGAAGTAGGTAGGATGGTATTTCAAAACCAAATTCAGCACTCTTTTTGCGAGAGGGAAAGAGAAACAGAGAGATAGAGATAGAGATGCACAGTTAGACAGAGACAGAAATAGAGAAAGAGACAGAGAGATAGAGAAAAAGAAGCAGTAACAAATTAAAAGTGAGAAGAACTCCAGTCTCTCCAAACTCTCTACCAGTCTTTTCTGCCTCTCAGTTGTTTTGGTCACTTTGGGCTTCCACTTTTGAAAGAAGAAACTCAGAGTTAAAAGACTAAAGAAATTTTTTCTCCTTTCATCAATCCTGCCCTTCCTTTCCCAAAGCTTGGGGGTGTTGATCTCCACTAGTGAGAAAAGAGTCCCATTTAATGGGCTTTGGGACTTGGGTTATTCCAAAAAAGGATTATGTAAGTCATTTCTATTCAATGCAATTGAACAAGCATTTCAAGCATTTGATAATTACCTACTATGTGACAAATATTGAGTTAGGTGCTGGAGATACAAAGACAAAATCCTCCAAAACTTTGAAATAGTCGCTGGAGTTTACACTTGCGTCTTAAGGACCAAGTTTTGAGTGTGAAATGAAAAAGGTACTGGGTTTAGATCTGGAGTTTCTGGGTCTGAATTGCTAAATTCCTTAATCTCTCTAGACTTATTTCCTCATCTAAAAGAAGGGTTTTGGAATAGATACCAAACTCCTTCTCCCTTTAAATCTGTAATCCTGCGCCTGGGAGAGAGCCGTAGTAGCATTACCTTGTCTGGGGTGTTAGGGCCTTTGATGGTTTAAGTGGCTTAGCTGAAGTCCCACAGAAATATGAAAGGAGCAGGGGAACAGGAGTCAGACACTTAGCATTTCAGGTTTCTGTGCAAGTTGTTCCCAGCATGCCTGGAGGTCAAATGAGAAAGCAGAATCCTTGCCATGTGCAGGCACTGGGGCAGAAGCTAGACACACAAGGCCAGCTCAGTTCCAGGTTGAAAGCTTGGCACTTTGAGGTAGTCCTCAAAACACCAAGCAGTGCTTTGGGGCTTGGAAGATACATTGCAAAAGCCTGGCATCTGCATTAGCAAGTCAGAGGGATTGGGGCTGCCACATCACACAACAAGCTGGTCTCACTGGTGTCTGCAATTGCAGGGTATGCTAATTACACTAGACGGCATTGCACAACAGCCCATCAACCTATATTTTGCAAAAAGCCATGAAGTTTTAATAGTTGGCTGCCTCGAGAGAAATCTCAGTTTTTAAGCCTCCGTTAAAGGAGCCTGGTGAGAGGAGGGTTATAATTATAAGGGTCGAGAAGTGTCTGAGAATCTTTTAAATGCCAAATAAAAAAGAAACTCTCTAGCACCGGGAGCTGTGATCCTGAGATCCTTCCATTGTAGCTCATTTGGTCCTTGATTCAGCTGATGATGCTGGAAAAGGCCTTGGATTTTGGAGGAGAGAAAAGATGAAGATTAGGTACCCAAGTTAGAAGTGCCCACTGCTAGATCTTGACTCTAAAATTTTTACTTACTCTCTGTTTGCACTTTGATAGGTAGAGCAGTGATAGAAGGTTGGACTTGGAGGCAGGAATATGTGAGTTCAAACTTAGTTTCAGACAGTTCTCTAAGGCAAGAAGATACAGGAGGAAAATCAACTGACATATGCTTGTTAGAGTTGATAGTAGCCTAATTAAATGCTCACCAATGCATTCAGTTAAAAATTTATTGATTATTCAATAATACAAACATCAAGCCCTCTAGGAACAAACCATCAATCTGATTCTTGAACATCCCAATAAACAACTCATGCATGTGCTCATAGTGAGGTTCCTCTCTGCCCAGCTAGAGGCAGTGCATTTCCCTCTGAGGCGGCATTCTGGCAAATCTCTGTCAATCCTTACTTCTCTTGAGTGACCAAATTGATTTTCACATTTCCAGATTTAGAAAATGTAAGAGTTTGTCTTGATTGTGAAGCAGACTGAAAACTGGGGCACTCTGGTGGCTTTTCAAGGTTTTGGTGGATGGTATTGACAAATTATATCTAAGGTTCAATTACTCATCTATTATTTAAGATGATGTTGAAAGAAAATAGTTGTCAAGCTAAGACTATGTACAACTGTTTAGCAGACATTTTGGGAAAGGGGGTGCATGTCTTTAGTAGTTATTTATCAAATCTGGGGACATGGGTCATTAGTAACTGCTTACAAAATTTGAGGGACAGACACTATTGTCCAATTATATACAATATAAACTATAACAACCACTTTGTCACAAAATGGAAGCTTAAGACAAAATGGTGTTGCTCATACAAAATTAATGTATTTATTCCCACTACAATTTCCTAGCTGTGTCACTTTGAGTAAGTTGCTGAATCTCTCCCAGTTTCATTTTCCTCATCTATAAAACAGCACCAATCTTATAGAGTTGTAATGAGACAATATGTGTAAAGTATATTCTAAACATTAAAGATCTATGTAAATAGTAACTACCATTATCTTTATGGCATGTCCTCATGGTACTTACTTGTGTGCCTAAGATTAGCTCCCCAACTCAAGGACAGGAAATCCTCTTCCTCCAACTTCGGTTTTTATTTTTGCTTCTTCCAGACCACAGATAGATGGTGTTGTCTGATGATAATGGTGGCCCAGAGTTAATTGATCCATATGGGAATTGCTGCTGACATTCGTGTCTGGCCACCACCATCTTTATGAGAATTTAGGACTAAAGTCACCCCTCCTTTTCCCTTTTCTATTTCTATTTATTTTCTAAGCCTCCCAGTTTCCTGTCTCTAAGGATAAAAAATTTGTATGAGTGGCAAGTAGAGATGTTCTCAAGAGGATACATTCCAAAGAAGAATAGGTTTAGTTGTAGGGGAAGCCTGGAATGAGGATGAGAAAACTAAAGTCTTTGTGTGCTGGAAAATTGATTGAACCTTCCCTTGGACATAGCCAAGCCACATCCAGAGCTGTGTTTCTGTTCCTTCAAGCCCTGAATATTATGGTCCCACCCTGGTTGTGACTTCCTCTTTTCTAATTGCAGTGGAAATTCATTTTATCTCTCCATCTTCTACGAGGTCATTGTTCTCCAGTTAGCAGCTTATAACCAATAGAAATTCTCTAAATCATCAGCTAAGATCCTTCCCCTTAGATCTTTCTGAAAGTCTAAGAGTAGAAGCAGAGATTTGAGAGTCCCAATAATCTAATGTAGTCCTTCTTTTCATCTTCCCCATCCTCCATCCCCCTCCTTAACATAAATAAGCTCAGACTTTGGCCAAGAACATACACCTAATAAATAGCAGAGCTGATAGTTGAATAGCAATCTAGTCTTCTTTCTAATGTAGAATACTATCATTAAAGTTCTTGATTTTGGTCAAAAGAAGTTCTGATGGCTCCAAAATCTGACTCTATGAATGCAACCTCTAAACTTCCCTAAAAGTTTCCCCTACCAAAAAAAATCAAAACAACAAACCCAAACCTTGTTTGTTTCTATTGCTTATGGTGGATTTGTCTCTGAACTCTTATATACATCATCAAAACTATTTTAAAACAAATAGAACTATGATCTCATCCATATGATTATTACCATTAGTCATACAAATCATAACCCATGCATGTCTTCCCATGTTGTGGACCTCCTCTTAAATCAATGAAAGAATTGGATTGAGAAGATTAAAGTTTGAATTCCAATTCTTTCACTTAATATTTTTGTGAACTTGGAAATGCAATTTAAATTCTTAGGTTTGTTTCCTCATTTGTAAAATGAAGGAGGGATCTGAACTAGATGAACTATAAAACGCTATCTGGATCAAATAGGTGAGATGGGTCAAATAAGTGATAAATGCAGTCTTTTGTAAATCTTAAAGTATTATGTAAGTGTTAGCTAATATTATTCCAGTTCAAAATTCTACGACTCTGAACTATGAATTCACTACAAGAGAACTACTCCATGTTTTGGGGGACTTTCTCAAGTTGTTCTATGTGGTAGGGGTTCATAGGAACATGTAGGATGCCCATTAGTTGGAATACTCTCACTATAGCATCAATCCATCTTTTTCTTTCCTTGTCAGATGTTTTTCTGAAGGTCTTTTACATCAATTCTCTTGGACAATTCCTTATTGTAGTATGTTGCTGCTACCCTTTATATAAGAGTAGCCTTCATTGCCCTTTGAGTGATCCTTAGCATTAATTCTTCAAGGGTTGTGATATTCAATAACTCACAATTATACATTGTCACTAAAAGAATAGTGTTAAAAAATGGGTCTTTGTTTTAGAGAGAAGCTTAGGGTCATAAGAAGAATTGTGCCATTTCCCAAAGGCAGCCCATTCCTACTTTTCTGTTCAAATCTACCCAAGTGGACATTTTTACAATCAATTTTCAGAATCTACAGATACCTACTGATGAACAATTCCATATCATGGCCACTTCATGGTTATATCAACAGTCATTTTCATTCATTTGTTTCTCCCTGTGTGGATAATTAGGTCAAATTCTTTTGTTAGTCATGAATCTCCCTTAGAAGTCTTTGTAGGGTTTCAGGGTTTAATGTTATTAACCCAGATGAGGAATATCTAAAAGATCTCTTTGCTTCAGTCTAGATCCCTTCTACTGTGATAGTGAACTGCTTGATTTTAATGAGACAGTTATTGGAAGAGTATTCTCCATTGTTACAGCATTGTGTGTTTACCTTCTGTGATTTTGATACATGTATGCAAGATGTCTTTTTAGAGGAAAACCTTTAAGGCAGAGTTTTGCTCTATTGATTCAAATGCCTTAAAATAATCAATAAATGATAAGTAGACTGAGATTTTGTATTCTCTACCCCTTTTAGTCAATTGTTTGTGTAATGATAAAAATGTGGTCTTCTGTGGAATATTTCTTGCAGAAATCTGACCATTTCTTCTAATATCTGCATTAAGGATGAGTATGCAAGATTATTCCATTAAAATTTTTATAGAGATGGGAGAGAGATCTATGAGTAAAAAGATATTGATATCCTCTAAGTTGCTCATTTTTGAAATGATAAAATCTGAGATTTCCTCCCCAATTTATGGCATCCTCCCCTCTCATATACATACTGAGAATTGCGTTTGGTTCTGTCCACCTGATCTTCCCATCTGTGTATAATTCAGTGCTATTTCCATGTCTTCTGGCAACATACTTTGGACAAGGATAAAAGGTTCAAATATCATGAGTCTTCTATGTTGGATGCTAGCAAAAAGTAGGATCAAAATATTTACAAATCTTTTCACTTCTCATAGGTTTTCTTCCTTCTGGTTTTATTATGTAACACCAACTCCCACACAGATTTGGTGGGCAGTTTTTTTGGAAAGTCAGCTCTTACACAGGTGTACAGCATTACACTTCAGTATGGTTGGAATGGCTTTGTTTTGATGGGCTTTTCCCCAAAAATAAGACCTAGGACATACAATTTGTGGAAAGAGAAGAGGAAAATTTTCATAGCATTGTATATTGTCAGGGAGAGAAGAAAACTAGGGCGAGAGGTAGCCTCAGGTGATTGGAGGTCAAGGCCAGCATTGGGTCCTATGTGGATGCTAAAAGGGGAAGAAGCAGGGGCACAAAGAAGAAAACAGATAGGGTAGGGATGCTAAAGGCAAACTCCATCTCCTTCACAATTTTTCTGATGGCTTGCTTGTAATATTTAGCATTTCATAGATACATACTTACATAGAGATATGTGTATGATAAATATATATATATATATAAACATTCTTAAATATATATGTGTATATATATATATATACACATAAGGATATATGTATATATTTATATGTGTGTGTATATTATATATTACATATATTACTAGGATAGGTATATGTAAGTTTATATATATATACATATACATACATATATATATATATATATGCATATATATATATATATATATATATATTATATATATATATATATATATATAATATATATATATATATATATATATATATAATATATATATATATATTATTCTTTACCCCAATACTTATCCTAGTATTCAGGGAGAGTGACCTGTGACTTGTGGCCTACTCCAGGCAAGCTTTTTCTGTCTATTTCTATGGGCCTTTGATAAAAGGGAACCATGTATACTCCTGTTCTAGCTTGGTCTGGGATGCATTCCCTTTGAGCAGGCTTGCCACCCCCTCCTGTTCCTCCTAATATGCTTGTACAGAAAACTATTCCCTCCCTTCCCACTGTCAAGTGCCAGGAGGCCCTAAACAAAGACAGCTTCTGGAACATCTCCAGCTCAGGGCAAATGGTTGCCCTGGGTAAGAGGGGCAAGAGAGAAAAAAAAAAAAAAAAAGGAAAGCAACTACTTACATGTGAGCTATTTTTATTATTATTGCTTTCTAAAACCCTGACCCTGGGGGAAAGAGACTCTGAGTAATGCATGCATTCCACTCCCTTTCATTGTGACTTGTAGTCTGGTATGCTATTCACTGTGAATATTCTCCTGGGAGCTGTGTGTCTATTGGCTGGATACCGAATGCCCTAACCCTAAAATTAAGCCAATGGCTTTAACTGGTGGTCAAGTTATGACTAGTAAAGCCTAAAATTGGATTGCCACTCTCTAAATTATTTCCCAGCTCTTGCTCCTAGTCTGGATCTCTAGGTGACATAGCTGAGAGATCAATCAGATGCAGTGGTTGTATCCTTGGCTTTTGTTTCTATTTGTAATTGGGAAATATCGAATATAGTACCAACTTAAATTTTAAACATAGCTTTTATTAAAGACATGAACTTCTGAATCTGTATGTTTTAGAGAAATTGGAAAGAGTAGTATGGAATAGGAGAGGAAACCTAGAAGGTCTGTATATAAAAAAGTATTAAAAATTGTTGATTTCCCTAAGGAAAAAAAATTGGCTAAGAATTTGGATTTTTTTTACCTATATTTTTTTGCTATGAGAAAGGTTACATTGGTTGCAAGGATCTTGGTTACAATATCAAATGATATCATCAGATATGCAGAGGGGTAAAGGGGGAAATGGAAGGAATATACTAGACATCCAAGACTCCATAGCCAATTCTGCTACTCATATGTTCCTTACTCAAAATTCTCCTGGGCCTCTCTCTACTTCAACTCCTCTTCAAAATCCAAATACTAGCAGTAGTCACCATTTCCCTTCCTCATGTTAGTACAAGAAACAAGAAATCCACATTTTAAAATACTTTATATTCTTCAGAAAAGAAACTGTAACCAGGTTAAATTAAAATTGCCCACCAAGAGAAATCTGCCCCCATTTTCCCGAAAGCCTTTAGAAACCAAGAAATACTGTTTCCCCTGTATCCTCAACACTTAGCACCAAAAAACCTCAAAAGAGTCTACCTCAAAAAAACTTAAAACATATTTGTTGAATTGGACTGACTTTCATCCAACAATTCTCTGACCCCAGTAAGTCATTCCCTGTTATGAGATTCTGGACCAATAAACACATGTTGAATATACAGTGAAACTCTCTTTTAGTGTTTTCCCAAGGATGAAAGCAAAAAAACCACATGAAAGTTAAAAACTTTAAGAGATGAGTATACTCTTTAGCATGTATATTGGACTACGTTTTTATGGAAAATATATATCTTTTATTTTGGTCAGTCATTATAAAGGGAAGTAATATAAAGCAAGTCTTTATATGATACCATCAGTCTTAAAAAGTAACATTCTTTGGAGCATCTTTTAAACTAAATATAGTGTGCTGGGAAAACTGGAAAGCAATCTGGAGAAAAATAAGTTTAGTCTTGAACCTTATACCATAGAAATTGGGATTGAATTTGTGACTTGATTTATTTTATTTATTTTTTGTGACTTTATTGATATAGGGGATATCTAAGATAAGGAAACTCTCTGTTCCAAAGCAAGCCAATCGCTTCTCTATAATGTAGAAGGTTATCTAGAAACTGAATGGTTAAATTATTTATTCAGGGGAATAAGCCAGTGAAAGTCAAAGGTTGTTTTTAAACTCAAGGTTTTTCGTCTTTCTAGTAAGCCATACTTTTTTATATAATAAGGCCCAACCAAATAAACTATCTAAATATAAAAGCCACAGTATTAAAAAGCTAGAGAGGACTAATTTTTTTCATAGTTATGGTTAGGGAAGAACTTCAGAGTCAGAGAATAGTACAGAAAATACAAAAAATACAAAACTACAAAAAAGATATTATTAATATAAAATCTTTTACACAAGTAAAATCAACATTACTAGACTCAGAAGCAAAGATACAGATGAGCCAGCATCATTGCATTAAATATTTCTGAATTATAAAAGCCTTGCTTTCAAAATCAATTAGGTAGGTAAATGGTCAAAGGATTTTCAAATAATACAATCTATCAACAACCACCTGAAAATCATGTCCATAAATCATTAACAATCAGAAAAATGTATATTAAAATAATTGTGAGATTATACTTAATAATTCATCAAGTTAGAAAAAATGGGAGCATTGTTTGTAGGAGAGGTTATAGAGAAAAAATAAAGCTAATTTACTGCTGATGGGAGCTGTGCATTTGTTCACCATTCTGGGAAACAATTGGGAATTATGTAAGAAAAATTACTAAATTGCTTAAACCCTTTGACCGAGAGATTCCACTACTGAGGCTTTACCCTAAGGAGGTTATTGACAGCAAGAAAAGACCCACATGTACTAAAATATTCATTACAGCATTATTGGTGATAATAAAAAGCTATAAATAAAATATGCCTGGATATAGGAAGCAATACAATATTATGTCAGAAAATTTATAAGAGAAACCTGCTAGTAGATAGAGGGCCAATCTTGGAGCTGGAAAGACCAAGTTTGAAGTCATGTCTCTGACACATACTAACTGTGGGATCATGGTAAAATTCCAGGTCTCCAGACAGCTCTACTAGGATCCTAAATTGCAGATGAAATAAATGTTGCTCTGCTTCTCTGGAGGGAGTTTCCATGCTAGAAGCTTCTCATACTGATGAAATCACATATCTGGACAAAACAAAACAAAACATGAAGAATATGAAATATTTTGAGAAAAGAAAGGTCATTACATAATAATATAGAGTGAAGAAAAAACCTAAGAAATAATAAAAAAATCAAATCCCACAATCCAATGTATTCTGTAGTATATATTACAAGTAAAGGCAAAAATTCTGACTAATACCAATAGCCAAAGTTACTACAATATTATCAAAATTAAAGACACACCATTCCTTTTGATCAACAATAAACCAACCATGTTGGGGACTATAGTTGATAGAGAAGTTTGTTTGGAGGTTTGGTGAGTCTTGGAACTCAGTCCCTTGTTGTTTCTGTCCCCCAAGAAAGGGCCCCCCCAAAGAAGGAGTCTCCTCTCTCTTCAAGGGCACAGTTGCCAGAACCCCAGTCCTTTCCCTTATCATTACAAAATTGATATTCTTCAAACATAAATTCTGACCACTTAACTGTCCTATTTACAAATGTTCATGGATTTTCCTTTGTTGCTAGACTTAAAAACAAAATTTCCATCCTTAATGACCAGGTTTCCCCTTCCAGTTTCACCCTTACTTTATATTTCTGTCCTTCATGCACTCTATTCCTGTCAAACTGACCTGTTAGCTGTTTCCCATATTTGACATTCCACCTCTCATGCCCATTCTTTTGTGCAAGCTTTCTCTATGTCTGAAATGCACTCACTCCCTAGATCTGTCTTGCAAAATACCTAGCGTTCTTCAAACCCCAGCTCAAATGTCTTCTACATCTATGGTTCTCAATTTTTTATTATTCATGGCACAGTACTATTCTTTGCCTTGAGGAATATCAGCACAATGAATGTTAAAGTGGCAATACTAATGGAGATTTTAGAAACTTATTGGCATCCTGGCAAGCCTAACTACTGAAGGACCAATTAATAAAACTCTTGGTCTATTCTTTGATATCTACTATTCTCCATGATTCCTCCATTAATGAGAATTCTCTCTCTCTCCAATGAGGAGATTTTGTAATATTTTATATATACTATTATACATTTTGTATTTTATTTGTACATGCTGTTACCCTTCCCCCAAGTAAAATCAATCGATTCATCAAACACAATTGCCTACTATGTACCAAACACTGTGCTAGGTCGATACATGTGAATATAAAATTGAGATAGTTCCTGTACTTAAGGAGCTTACATTCTGCTGGGAGATTGGGTGAGTAGACATATAAAAGACTAACATATAAGCAGATCAAGAATGCATATAAAATAAACACACAGTAATGGGGAGGGGTTGAGGGTGAACTAACAATTGAAAATTAGTAGGTACCTATTAAAGATGGCACTGGAATTGAGCTTTGAAGGGTTAAGAATACCAAGACATGGAGATGGGGAGGAAGTACATTTTAAATATTGAGGATCACCAGTACAAAGGCATGGGACTTACACAAGTCAAAAAAGACACTGGATATGGATGAATGCGTACTATTTTCACCTTTTTCTTCTTCTTTTTCCCTCCTGGTTTCTCCCTTTTGTTTCCCAATATGATTCATTTGGAAAGCAAAGAAATGAATGTACATGTATAGCCTCAAAACATTTTTAAATGATTAAAAATTTTAAATGCTCAGATTAAGAGTAAACTAAGTGGAGTACTGGTAGATCAAGAGAATTTTAATGGTTATGATATGGGATAACTTAGTCATTGAGCAAAAAAAAATTCTAAAAATTAAACCTCCATCATAAATGTCCTTCCTCTAGAATCTTGAAATTCTAATATAGATACAGAATCATTTTCCAAAATGGTACAAAGGAAAATGGAAATCTGTAATGATATGGGAGCTGACGACTATAATTATGATGGTGACAGCTTATATTTAAATCAGGTCTTAGTTTGGAAGGGACCTCAGAGGACATCTAGTCCAGCCCCCCCTTTTACAGCAGAGGAAACTAAAGAGTCAAGAAGTTAAGGGATTTGCCCAAGATCACATAGAATTAAGCAGCAGAATTCTGATTTGAACCCAGGTCCTCTGAGTTTAAAATTTTCAATACCATACCCCTTATCCATACATACTATATTTTCTATCTATATATTCTCCAACTGATGGGCAACCACTCAATTTCCAGTTCCTTGCTATTATAAAAAGAGCACTTGTGAGTCCTTTCCCCTTTTTTATTATCTCTTTGGGATACAGACCCAGTAGAGACAATGCTGGATCAAAGAGTATGCACAGTTTTATTATAGCTCTTTTGGGCATAGGACCAAATGTTGTCCTGTAATTTTTGCAGAGCAAGTACAAAGTCCTGTTTGGCTAAAGGGATAGTGAGTTCTTTGACTGTTTACTAAAAATGCCCTCCTTGGGGGTCAGATAAACCCCTTGAACTGCCTCTCTGATTGTTTCAGTTACAAGACCAGGACAACAGACCTCCTGTTTATTCTTTTAGAATCAATTGTGATAAATTCATAAAGTAAAAGTTATTGATTTAAGAAATATTAAACCAAAATCTTTGATGAGAAATAAAATGGAAAAGCAGCACAAAGTTTAGCAAAAATCCACCAAATACATGATGCAGGTTTTGCTTTTTACAATAGTGATTCTGAATGGCTGAAATATAGAATAACTTGTAGATAACATAACAGTATGAAACAGAGTCCCATGGCAAATATTTATAAAGATTTGATCTTTAACTTCAAATCACCAGATTGTTCCCCCTGATCTCTTCAGTTTTTGCTAATAAAGGCACAAGTTTAAGTGTTGAAAAACTATGGTTCATATTGCTTTTCATTCTAACAAATGGGTTCAAGAATAAAACTGGCTCAGAAAGAGTAAATTAAAGAAGTTCAGATCTAGGTCATTTAGCATAATTCCCTAATTTTGTAAAGGAGAAAACAAAGACCCAGGAACTCACTAAAAACATAGTCATTCTCATGATCACTCATCCTTTAATATTCCAAATATAATGGGCCTCTACCTTCACTCATGACTGGAATATTTGCATCTATACACTTGAGTCTCTAAGTGGTAGGGTTTGGGGAGCTGGGAGAAGGAAACAGATTAAATTTAAATAAATAGCTGTTGGGGGAAGGAGGGGGCAGAATCACAGAATTAGAGAGAAGAGACCTTACAGGACATTTAGCTCAATCCATGAGAAAGAAATCTCAATAAAGAGCAATTAGTTGCTAACATAATCCACCTGGTTGATTGCCTGAACTTGGCTGTTACAAGCTAGTTTGGGTGTGACTCCACTAAATAGTAAAAGCATTTCAACCAGCAGTCTTTATTATTCATGTGGCTGCCCTTTTTTTTTTTTTTACAAGGGACTCTCTACAATGCTATATATAACTACATTTACTGGCCTTAGTATTTTTTTAAAACAGTAATGAAATTCATATGATCAAAGGAGTTGACCTCTGAGTTTAGAATTTAATTGGTGAATTACTATAAAAAGAATGTGAGTCCATCTGAAGAGTTAACAATTAATAGCTGAAGATGGAAAACTAGACTGAGTTCACCCCAGAGTACCTGGGAACAGTTTGCTTTTCCTTCCTATAGACTAGAACTTGGATCCTTCCCTTGTTTTGCTTATGATTATCAGAATATGGAGGGACAGTCACTTTTCAACAGTCTAATTTGTTTGTGTCTGAAGTATTGCTTCACATCTTTGTTGAAGTTGCTTTAATCATTAATGAAATGTTGGCCAGTTGCTTCAGATAAAGAGGCAAGGTCAGAAAAAAGGAGGGAGAAAAAGACAATTAAGCAAAAAGCCCCAAAACCGAAAATAAGCCTTTGGAATTCTTGGCACACTCCTGTAGACACTGAGTTCAACAGACCCATATCCTCTTTGGGCAGCTGGGGAGGGGAGGGCAAAGAAGGTAAGGACCATTGCTCCAACTAGTGACCAAGCATCCACATGTTAAGTAAATTCCTTAAAAATAGAAGCATTATCATTTTTCCCTTTTTTTTCTACAAATAACAATCATAGTTCTTGGCACATAGTGGATGCTTTATATATGCTTATTGAATGATAAAAACTGAGATGTAAGCAATTGTGCTGATATGAGGTCCATGCAATATCAAATATTCAGATTTTTATTGAATTCGATTGAATTTCCAAAATTTGATGGAAACCCTGAATTAATCTTTGCTGCAAACGACTGTAATATGATTCTAGAGACAAGGACAACTTTAGTGTGACAATATTGAAATGGAAGATATATTCCAACTATTTTGACTGTAAAATGATTTTTGGTAGAGTATAACTCATTTTACTTTCCATTCTAATGTAAGATTAGATAATTAGTTGTATTAAGAGCTCTTTGCTAGAGGGGATCAGGTAAGGCGATGTGGCTGGATTTGTAGATAAGGTCTTCCTGCTGATGCTTTCATAGTTCCTAGCAGAACTTTCTTTCCTCTAGTACTTTCCATCCATTCTTATTTTTCTTTGTTTTTCTGCCCTTTTCACAAACTTTCTGTTAGACTTAAGAATGTCTTTTGGGGCTTATGATTCCTTGAATCCATTCTAGATGCTATTATTTTATAGATAACATATCATAGGCTGAAAACTCCAATTCACTTCTGTCTCAAGGATAGAGAGCTTTCAAATCTAATAAGTAAATTTAATCAGATTTAGGTATCCAATAGAAATCGTATTTATTTTATTGATTATTTGATTTCTCCAATAGCTATCAAATCTATATGCTCAAAAATCTGTATTGTTTCCATGAAATAATAAATAATATAATGGGGACATGGTACATAGTATTTTTCCACATAGAGGATAATGGAGAGCTCCTTCTGGGAAAAAAAAATTGTGTTGATATGTAAGGGAAGTGCCTCAGAGAGCCTGGAACGTGAGTAGACATTCAGTAATTATTTCTTAATGAAGTGTTGAAAAGGGGGCTCTTAGAATGGCTTGTCAGCTTCAACTCTGTTCTCTTTGCTTCAATCAAGTCAGAAAAGTCCCAGAGACTCCTCTCATGGCATACAATGAAAGGAGAAGAGGCTCTAATCTTAGGAGTTTCAAAAGGTCAAAACAGTAAGCCTTGGATTCTTTGCCCATTGAAAACGGGACAGTCTTATCTAGCAGAGATACCACCTTTGAATGTAATCTTGGTGGGACTAATGCTATATAAAAACAGAAAAAAGTGTTCTATGGGAGAGTATGCCCCAAGGTATTAGGTGAAATGTTTGTTCTGGCTATGATTTTCAAGTAATTATCCTTTTATAAAAGCTAATTGACAGTAAGTGGTTAAATGGAATTGGTATGCTAGTTATGGTCCCCTTAAAAAGGGGAAACCCAGTCAATGCAGATAGCAAAGAGAAAGCTACTCCAAACCCTTCAGAAAACTCTGAAACCCTAAAGGAAGATAGAACCTACCAGATCTTAAAAGAGCCAATCAAAACATTCCCACTACAAATGCCTGCAATTCTCTTAAAAATAGCTCCTTAGATGCTGTCTTAGAGGATTTGGATTGGTACCAGACTCCCATTACAATGAATATGTGTTATTCAGATTAGCAAATTCAGAGATCATCTATTGGGTTGTAGGTCTTTTTGTCTCAAAGCTAACTATAATGCTTACCATTTAAGTTTGTAAACTATAGAGGGTTATGTAAATGTGGATTATTCATCACTATAGTATATCCTCAGACCTCAAGTGTATCAGTTCAAAGGTTCTGAGACCCATTATCTCCTGTGTAATATATTTTGTACAAATGTACACATGATACATACACACGCACACACACACACACATATATATGTTGTATGGAGTCTACTAAGTCATATCTAGTCTTATTATTCATGATCTTCCAATATATATAAAGCATTAAACACACCATTTGTCAAAGAAGAATGAAGAATAAGTTTGGAAGCTGATAAAAAACCTTTTATAGGTTTATAGGTAATTCACACACATAATAGACACTTAATAAATGTTTATTCATCGATTTATAAATTGACCACTTAAATCATAATTTGAGACACTTTTTGTGATCTGAGTTCTAGTGGTTCAGAAAACATGTCTAATCTTGTTTATTGTACAAAGTGATCAACCTAGTTTTTTGCTCTATTTTCTCTTAGGGGATTCATATCTTAATTTGGCCCAGAGATAAAAGATCTAAAGGAACTTTTCTTTTAACAGTATAGCAGCATCTATTCAATGAACATTTTCTTATTCCTTTTCTCTTTGCATGTTGGTTCCTTCTTTTGTCTCTCTTTTCCTCTGTGTCTTTCTCTGGCTCTACTCAATGTTCTTGTCTTCCTCCTCTTCCTTTCTTCTTCTTCTTCTTCTTCTTCTTCTTCTTCTTCTTCTTCTTCTTCTCTTCTTCTTCTTCTTCTTCTTCTCCTTCTTCTTCTCCTCCTCCTCCTCCTCCTCCTCCTCTTCTTCTTCTTCTTCTTCTTCTTTTTTCTTCTTTTTTCTTCTCCCTTTTCTTCTCTTTCTTTTTCTCTTCTTTCTTCTTCCCTGCCTTTGTATGTGTGTGTGTGTGTTCCTCTTTGTCTATATTTCTTTCTGGGCTGTTGCTGAGTATTTCACTCAGGGTCATATTAGTATGAGACTCTTCCACTCCTTCCCACAAAGAACTGAATTTTTGACCCTTTCTCCAAAATCTGAGACCCCAGGTATTTTTTACATATTTAGCCCTAGAGACAATAGACATCTGTGCCACTTCCTAACCAATCTAAGAATTTCCACCTTTCCAAATTGCCACAGAGAATCCAGCTGGGCCTGTTGAACCCACCTCTTGCCTCATTGCATAGTCAGCATATTGTACACTGAGGGCAAATGGTGGTTACTGAGTGTGGGTGGGGTACAGTAACCCAGTGCCAAGAGTTTCTGAAACCCCGAACAGCTATAAAATAAAAACGACAAGCAACATAAAATAAGTTGGCCTCAGTTCCCACCCCTATGCAACTGTATTCTCCAAGTCAGAACAGAACCCACTGGCAGATGCCATTGGAGCTGCTGTTGGCTGTGGGCTCTCTGGAGCAGTACACTTTTTTTTCAGGTCATGAGAGCTTCTCTAGATGAACCACAGAAACAGACTGAGATGAATAAAACAAACTAAAATTAGTGATGACATGTCTGTGGCTGAAGGCAATATATGCAACTGCCGAATGGTGAGATGAGTGGATAAAGAGGGAATTTTCCTTTCTGCCTGCACAGTTACATCTCCCAAAGCCATGAAATATGGTCTATATGTGATCAATACACTCTATCCATGGCTATATTGCATCTTTTTTCTTCATTTTTAGTATTTTGTGTTAGCATTTATATTTCTTATTTAAATAATAGCCTTTTATTTTCAAAATACACATAAAGATAGTTTTCAGCATTCACCCTTTTAGCATTTATATTTCAACTGCTGAGCAGTACGTCACATGGCACTTTCCGTGTATTAAATGTTTGCTCAGTGTTTGTTGAAGGAGACTTGTCTAATGTACTGAGGAGCTTGATTGGGTGGGTGACTGATGGCAAAGTCATAGTCATTATATCAATCAATGACCTCCAGAATTCTGGAGCTCTTGTATTAAATACCCACAGAAATATTGACTCATTTGGGCAAGTTAGTTAACTTGATTATAGAACATTGCAACTAGTGCCAAAATCTATTTTATAGTTGATGACCCCTGCCAACCTAGTCACTGCACCCAGGTTTGCCCCGGGGACATAAGGATGAGCAGTCAGGAGGTATGGATACCTCATCAAAATAACTCTTATTAGTGAGTTAGATTCATCACTTTCGTTGTAAAAGGCCAAAACGCATTAATGAATGAGATAGGAAACTCAGAACTGGAAAGATATGGATTGAATTCTGTTCCAGATCCTTGATGTTGAATTATTTAATTAAGCTCTCTACATCTCAGTTTTCTTATCTGTGAAATGGGGATGATAACAACATCTATTTTACAGGATTGTTGTGCAGTTCAAATGAGTTAATAAATTTAAGGAACCAGAAACATATACTATATAGTGACTGCCAACTCTTATGAAATGAAAATTTTACCCAAGTTCTATCCTACTCTAGTAATGGGTTCAGGGAATGAGAAAGATATTCTTCTTCTTTTTTTTTTTTTCCTATTCTACCATTTATATATCCCTTGGATTACTAGCAAGCACATCCTTTCCAAAATCCTAATTGATTAACTGTTTTGGTAGGACATCAATCAATCAATATTTATTAAGCATTTACTACACATCAGGCATTGTGCTATGATAGAAAAGCACAATAATGAGAGTAAAATCATCATGAAATATGGGTAGAATCATTGAAATGAATCTTGGAGGAAAGATATAGATTTCAAGGGTTTATGTTCTCCCTGTTTCATTACATCAAGAATGATAGAAAAGTAGGATCTTGATATACTATTAGGAGCCTAAGTCAGGGTGTGCAGTGCTTGCTATGCTCAAAGCAGCATTCTCCAACCCAATAATCCTTCATATTTTCTGGTTCTGGAAACTGGAATAAAGTCAGAGGATCAATTTGGATGTCTCTCAATGCCACTTTTCCCCAATCCTCCTGACTTTCTCATCCTTCACTCCCTTGGCTTCTATGATCCTGTGTCAGTGGTAGACTAGTAAACGTTTAAAAACTAGCTCTTTTTGCATTGAATAATATTTTATTTTCCCCAATTACAAGTAAAAACCATTTTTATTGATAGTTTTTTTTTAATTTTAAATTCTAAATTTTTGTCCTTTATCTCTTCTCTCTCCCCTCCTTGAGGCAATAAACAATTTGATATATTTTAATATATGTGCATTCATACAAAGCATACTTCAACAATTAGCTCTGAAAAAATGTGCCAAAAAACACTTTTAAGCCTAATGTACTTTATTAATATTTCCTATCACTTTTAAGTCTAGATGGAGTAAAGCCCTATTTGTAGCATTTGAAGATTTCTAAGGTTTTTATACTTACATTGAAAATTTTAAAATACGCTCTCCAGAATTCATTTTGAGTGACTCTTTACTTCCCTGTCTGCGCCCTAGATAACCACCTTGTTCTTCTACTCTTCATCATCCCACGGGCAGCTCATAAAATAAAAGTATAGTACATAATATGGAGGGCAGTCAGGTGGCACAGTGCATAGAGGTTTTTGGCTTGAAGTCAAGAAAATTCATTTTCTTGAGTTCAAATATGGCTTTAGACACTAGCTCTTGTGAGTGTCTTGGCTCACTTAGCTGGGCATGTCACTTAATCCTGTTTGTCTTAGTTTCCTCCATTCCTGGAAAATTATTTTTACTAAGAAAAGCCCAGATGGATCACAAAGAGTAGAACACAACTGAAATACTACTGAACAGCAACACAAACAACGTAATAACAACAGGATGAGGAGGCAGCAGGGTACTGGTTTGGAAATCAGAAGAATCTGGGCTCAAAACTTTCTTCCAATATTACTACCTGTGTGATCTTGGTTAGGAGTTGAAAGAGACTTATCTGTTGGTATTGGGAAAAACAAACAAATGAAAAATACTTCTCAATAATTAAAGTTCTTTTAAAATAAACTAGGTTAGACTCTTTTTATACAGCAAAATAACTATTTGGACATGTATACATATATTGTATTTAACTTATACTTTAACATATTTAATATGTATTGGTCAACTTGCCATCTGGGTGAAGGGGTTGGGGAGAAGGAAGAAAAAAGTTGGAACAAAAGGATTTGCAGCTGTCAATGCTGAAAAATTACCTATGCATATATTTTATAAATAAAAAGTAATAATGATAAAAAAATAGACTAGGTTATTTCAAGGGGTAATAGGTTTTCTCTCATTGGAGGTCTTGAAGTAAAGACCAGATGACTATTTGTCTAGAGATGTTGTTGAGAGCTTTCTTTCCAGGGAAGGTTAGACTTATTGGCCATGGAAGTCTCTTCTACCTTTAATATTCCATGAATCTGTGAAGTCCCTTAATTTCTCTGAGTATCAGTTTCCTCATTTACAAAATGAAAGGATACAAAAAGCCTGCTTTTGAGGTATTCTAGCTTTATATCTATGAATTTGGACTCCTTTGAAGGAAGAGACCCCCTAGCACCTATCATACCTATCCTGGCTTAATAAATGCTTCTTGAATGTATAAATGAATGAGCTAATGAATGAATACGAGGTATTGGGTTGCCAGGACCTTGCCCATCCTTCCATGCATGGTTCATTCAAAGGGCGTCAGATAGAAAAGGAAAGAGAAAATGTTGACCTGAAATTCTGCCTACTCCCTAAAGTCATAAATCACTGAGCAGAAGGACTAATGCAACTTTAATTGAAGAGTTGCACACAGTAATGCCTATTAGCAGCTAGCTCTGGGGCAGCTGTAATTAAGGGACTATCAAATTTCTATTTCAGATCTCATTTTAAGAGATTTAAAATCTGTCTAACATAATCACCCTCAGGCTGGGGATTTGGAGTGGAAGGTCGCTGCCTAGAGAGATAATTTTTTTAAATCACATTTTTAAGTAGATCCATTTTGTACCTTTTGAGCAGAATGAATGGTCTTCCGTGTTCATAACTGAAAACATTTTCCCACTCCTGCCCCCCCCCAAATAAAAAGGTGAGCAAACAAAATTGCAAATGACCTGAATACTTTGGGCACTTTCCAGGACTGAATGTGAAACTGCTGAGACTCCAAACTTAACATAGCATCATCTCTACAAGCAACTTCCCATACAGACTTTTATTCTGCATGTAGGAGCAGGTTTGTGTCCTACGTGCAGTTACTGGCATGAATTTATTTTTTTGGCAGCTTCCTGAATTCAATCCCCTTCTCACTTCCCACTAGCCATCTCTTCCCATCTCCACCCTCTGAATGAAACCCACCCAAATGCTAAGCATGAAGGAGATCATGCAAAATTAACATTAATGGATTAGGAATCTCAAACCATAAAATTGGGGATTGGGGAAGCAGATGAAACCTAATCTTGGAAATCTCTTGGTTGTTCTTCAGTTTGGCAAAAGGCTTATATGAATGTATCTCTCATGAGCTAAGTTCCCCCATAGTGTTTTAGGAGCTGAATTTTTTTCCCAATTTGAATTTCTCAAGCTGACGGGATGTAGTCATATATTAATACAATTTCAAAACTCTCTCTCTCTCTCTCTCTCTCTCTCTCTCTCTCTCTCTCTCTCTCTCTCTCTCTCTCTCTCTCTCTCTCTTTGCTTAAAAAACAATAGGTATGACCTGAAGAAAATCTGAAACAGAAAATCTGAAATAAGTCAGCAATCTATAGGATTGAGGTCAGGAAGAGAAGGAGGGAATTCCTCTCTTTTTTTTCTTTTTTTGTTTCAAAGTAATCATTTTTAAATAATATCTTGTTTTTACATCACTGAAATTTCTCCTAATTTCTCTCCTTCTCCTCAGAAAACCTTTCTATAAAACAAAAAAAAGAAAGAAAATCAAAATTTTAAAAATGCTTTGAAAAAGTCTGAAAGCGAACAAAATGTTCTACACCTGTGGACCTTTTAACTCTATATAGAAGTATGTTGAGAGGAATGTAGTCTTCTTCTATCTATGGAGTTATATTTGTTCTTTGTAATTTTATAATAGTCATTTTCTTTTAGTCACTGTTATATTGTTCTTTCCATTTACATTGTTGCAGTTATGTATATTGTTTTCTTGGCTTTGCTTACTTCACTCTGCATCAGTTCATGTAAGTCTTTCCATGCTTCTCTGCATTCATAACATCCATCTTTTCTTAGAATCAGTGACACTACAAAACATTCAAGAAACAGTTTGTTTGGTCATCTCCTTTGTTTTAATTCTTTGTTAGGAAAATGTTATGTTAATGATTAAAGAGTTTTGTTTTTTTTTTGTTTGTTTGCTTGTTTTTAACATTTTGAGAACTTGCTTCCTTTTTTCAAAGCTTCAGGACTTGGGCAGAAATTTTGTTTTTCCCAGTGAAAGTGTAACATGGCAACTAGTTACCTATTTTTCACTCTTTGCTTTAATTAAAAGGATTAATTCTCCTTCTTGGCTAGGATAACACATATGGCCCTAGAGAACTGGGTTGTTCCTGGTTTTTAATCTGTGGTTTGGAAGGCTGAGATTGAAGAGTTATATATCAAATCTTCTCACAAGAGTGTGAACAAAGCCAACAGATTTAGCTCAAAGGGGAGACAAACTCTGGAGGCCCTAAATCTGAGAACAAAGCCTCAAGCTGGGGGACCCCAAGGGATGAATACTGGTCACAGAGGGCTTTACCAAATTGTAGGGTACAACCCTAAAGCTGACCAGCAAAACTCAATTGAGCCCTTGGGGCCCTTGGATGACAGGGAACAAAAAAGCTGTTCAAGAGAACCTCACCCTGCTGAGAACAACTTCAGTAATTACTTAATTACACCCCTGCCAGCGCTGAACCATTTCTGAATACAGGCAGCAAGGATCAACAGTGTATTTAGGCACTTTGACATGATACTATTCCAATGCCTGCATTTGGAGGAAGCAATACTTGGTGAAAGGCAAAAGGTTACCATGGATAGAAAGCAGGTCTCCAAGTCAGAAAGCCCTAGGTTCAAATGTTGTTTCTGATATATTTTTGCAATGAGTTGCTGGGCAAACTCTGAGTACTCTATGCACCTCTTTGAGACTGATGCAGATTAGCAAATCAAATTGGGAGAGAATTTCCTTGCCAGAAGTTCCCTATACAAATAAAATCAGAAGTCTAAAAGATAAGATTAAGAAAAAAATTTATACTAGTCAAGAAAATAATTGTAGAAGCATAAAAATGGAGGCACATGGAGGAAAAAAAAAAGGGATTTTAGCTATATTCATGGGTCTGCAAGTGGCTAAATTAGGATTAAGCAGACTTCTTGAACTTGGACTTTCCCATGGTGGAGGTAGATTGACAAGGACAGCAAAAGACATTCCTTTAGAAATTCTGGCTAATGACCTGGGTTCAAAGTGGGCATTAATCTACCTATTCGAAATTGTTTCCCTATAGTGGAAAAAGGAGGTTGGGGGTATGACATAAAACTTAGGTCTTTGTCCTATACAAAGATGCTGCTGCTGCTGCTTTTAATGGCAGTAAATAGCCTTTGCCCAGAAAAAATGTAATATTTGTAAATTGAAGTAGAATCAAGAATTTCAGCCCAAAGGAACAGTGTGATGTGACAGACAGCTTACCTCAGCAATAAGAAGATCTGAGTTCAAGTTCCATTATCTCTAATATATACTTGCTGTGTGACCTCAGCCAGGTAACTTTATCTCCAATTGTCCCAAGTCCCCAAGATTTTAAGCTATGGAGAAAGTGTCTGAAAAGTTTTTTAATAAAGTACCTATGCTGTTGAAATTAAAGATTTATTATAAAAAAAAGGAAGGGGGGCAGAGTTTACTTTCATGTCTTTTGGAAGGCTCTGAGGCTATAAACCCAAAGTTAGTTTAAACAGGCAGACTTATGGGTCATTTGAAGGACTATGTCAGACTCTTCTTCCTTTCATTCTCCTCTCTGAAATGGCCCTAGGGGATGCCGGGCCAAAGTAAACAATAATATTCCTGGGATCAGGGAGCAGGATGTCACTGTGGAAAGCCAGGCAGAGAGCCAGTTAGACTTAGAGGGACAGGATGAGGCGGGGACAACAACAGCTCATACATGCTAGCTCAGGACAGAAATGACCCAAAGCTTAGTTATGAACACAATTACATACTAACACATATACATGTGCCAGCATGTTAAGGTTTTAGGTACCTCCTGACCACAGTTAGTCTTCTCTCCTTCTACCTGAGCCCTTTCTATTCTTCCATTTTCCTTCATAAACAAGATATAATATAAAGTAATGATACTGATATTTAAAAACAAACTAACAAATCAGAACATGCAAATAAATGTTGGTTTCTCCTAAATTATCACCTGGAAAAGCTATAAACTTACCCAATGACAGTGCCATTGTTCATGGCATTTGGGGGGGAGGGGGGATTTCAGATCTCATTTAAAAATCAGGACAGAAAATTAACCTTTTTAGTAAATAGTCACATGTTGTATGGTTTTATTTTTGTGAAAACAACTATTACCAAGCTCAACCTCCTGTTTTATTATCAGCTCTGAAGGACTCGGTTTCCCCAAATCAAGTCTACCCTCAGCAAATAAAGATTTGCCATCTCTGTGGACAATGTAGCGGAATGTGCCATGAGTTTTGAAGGCAGTACAAAAAAGTACCTATTGAAATGCTGGAGTTACTAGTGGTGCCATCAGAATAACATGGCTTTCTGAAAGGACCCGTTCGAAGAAAAATATTCATTTGGATGGGTAAGTTCTGACTTAATTAAAAATCAGTTGCACTGGTGGTTTATATGATAATTAAATGGGGATATCTGAGAAAGTACTAGTTAGGAAAACCCAAGTTCACTTCCTGTCTTGGTCTCTTATTATCTGTGTGACCCTTGGCCAGTTATCCTAACTTTTTTCCCAGCCTCTCCCAGTCTTACTTTCACCATCTATAAAATGGGTATCATATTAACAACACCTTCTTCTCAGAGTAATATGAAATAAGGCTTTGTAAACCCTAAAACATCATATAAATAGTAATTATTAATATATATCATTATATTATTATGTTGACCTATGTCATATATTGCATGTTATTATCATTATCACATATGAGAAATGTGAATTTTGAGGAAGTAGAGGAATTGGCTTATAGTTTGGGTTTAAAAGCAGGGAGGGTAGGTATACTATTTAAGAAAGAGCTTCTCTCTCCATCTTCAGTGAGAACGGGAATATTCATTGACTCAAGTCCCTTTATCCTTTTTTATCTAGCACCCTATTTCTTCTCTCCACTTTTTCTCCTTCTCTTTTCCATTTCTGGTAGGGGAGGTAATCTTGCTTGGTCCTGCTTCTGCTAGTGGTAAGAATGGAGTAGAGATGAGAGAGCAGAAAAGAGAAGCCACAATATTAGGCTGTCTGTATTCTGGTGGGCTGCTGACCACAATGATCCCTGAGTCTTTAGAATTTCACAGTCATTCAAAGAACTATTTGGGTCAGTTGAATAAGGCATCCCTCTCTGGCCAACCAGCCTTCATCATGAATTCTGAAATGCCATCAACTATTTTCTTGTCATAGAATTCTAAGTATTTTATTTAGAAATCCCCTTGACACAGCTTAGGAAAAAGCCAGCAATCCTGGACCTAGGGCAAAATGTACAAATCAGCATTGCCACTGACCTCAGGGGCAGGAGGAAATAGTACAATATGGGAGGACCTCAAAGCTAGAGAGAGAGCAGCTTGCTTTCCCAGGACTTTCAGCAAAATTTCCACCCATTTGAACATAGGTCAGGAACCTTCATCCATTCCCAAGTTAACTCCATTGTTTTGTGATACTTTAGTCTTAACACCTGTAGGTCTCTGTTCCCTAGAGACAGAATGAGAACTGGTATTTCTGCTTAACAAAGAAAATATTTACAGATGGATCAGTCCCTGAACACCTTCCATTCTCTGGGGCAACCAAGAGGCTTGCTTTTGTACAGATTAAGTTGGAAAGTCCTTTGGAAAGAAATAAGGGAATATTCCAAGTGGGGACAATATTACTTTACAGGGATCCTATCCTAGAAAATCTGTTGCAAGGAATATGTTAATCTTCACTTTCTCCAAATGTTTTGTATTCATTGTTTACACTGGGGAAAAAATTTAACTCCTTATCACATATTCCTAATTTTCTAATTATGTTGTACAATTTAGGACCTTATTATATACCATCTATTGTCTTTCTGTCATTATTTTAGCTTATATATATATACAAACCTATTTTGGAGGAACTAATCTTAGAAATTTCCTATAGCCTTCAAATAATTTTATTTAGATTAAATAATTCTATTTAAATTTAAAAACTTAAACAAGTATTTAATGAATATTTATTGAATACTGGTTGATAGATGAAAAAAAAAACTGCTTCATATCTCCTTCCAAACCCCAAAACATGTTGATTTTCTGGGTATAGCAAATATTTATCTGAGGGGAGAGTGTAAAGGAGGTACAAAGGGAAGCATAAAAATGTATTTGTACTTCTTTAGGAATTATGAAAAATAATCAAATTTTGTAGAATTGTCAAGCAGTTAGCCACTGACTGGCTGACAGATCAGCTACATTACTGATAGACTTTAAAAAGAAGGTTTATCAACTCTGGAATTAGTTGGATAGCAGTCGATTAGTCAAGAGAAGGTAGTTGTCCCTGGGGAAAATACAAGTTATAGAGGAAGAATATAAATCTCAATAACCAATTCTCTTTTGCATTTTCCCTTCCCTATTTTACAAAATGAAGTAAGGAAAAGGAGGGATTTTCTTTCTTACCCCTCTCCCTCATTGTCTATGGCATATTGCCCTGGAGCAATTCATGCATAGGAGATGCTGTGGCCAGTTAGTCCCAGAGAAGACCCTCGGTGAATTAGGGTCACAAGAAAGAATCTGTGTTTAAGGGAACACACTGAGAGGGGCTCTTAAGCTATACACTATTAGTAGTATGGATACTCAGGGTACTTTAATCCTGAGATAGTAATCCCTCCCAGAGTCCTAACCTTGTGTGTATGTGTGGGTACCCCAGAAAAGGTGCTATGTGATACTATTATATTAGTACTATAGTATTATATATATAGTATAATAGCATTATAGATACTATTGCAATTAGGCAAATAATAAATCATGCAAAAACTTTATTAAATTCATAGTAGCTTAGTGCCATTGTGTATTTTCTCAAAGGAAGATATTAATATTAGAACTATTCTTAAGTAGGACTCTGAAATCTCTTAACATTAAAATAGGGCTTTCCTACTCAATCATAAAATAATAAGTAAATCTTCTAATGATACTAGGCCCTAAGGGGAGGGGAGAGTGGTCTGGAAAGTCAAAACTATTTTCATCTTAATATTAACATATTTTAATTTATTCTACTATAAATATCAATGCAACCTACATAAACAAAAGCTCTTTGGAGATCCTCAATAATTTTTAAGAGACTAAAGGGAACCTGAGACCAAAAGGTTTGAGAACTGCAACTCCAACTCACCACCCCATCTTCTCATTCTATGCTTTACCAGTGATTGGGACCTGGGTCTGGAATGCATTCTCCCTAACTTGAACTTTTGGGTTTTTGACTTCCTCAAGATTTATTTCAAATAACATCTTTGCTAAGAAGCCTTTAGTGGTCTCACAAGCTGTAGAACCCTCTGTTCTCAGATCATCTTTCATCTTTGCTGTCTATATTTTGCTTTACTCAATTATTTATCTCTTATCTGGTACACAGAAGGTATGTTCTTTGAATACCCGGATTGTTTTTGCCTTTCCTTCTATCCCTAGTCTATAAACTTAATAAATGCTTGTTGATAGACTGACAAATTGACTTCAAAGTGAACTCAGGGTCACAGTGGCTCTCTCAGCAGTAAAAAGAAGTTGCCAAAAAGCTTTTTAATAAGAGAATCAGATTAGATTGGCCTTGAGTATCATTTTTATAAGTGTGATGAAGGAAATCTAAATAAAAGAAATACTAGGATTTAAATAGGAATTGAATCAGAGGAAATCAAAGTAAGTCTGTCCAGTGGTATATGATTTAGCTAGTTGATAAATATCAAAGTGACCACTTTGAAGGTGGTGAATTGCCTCCATTTCTTCTTAACTGATGTCTCTGGTTGGGGTTAACTTGCAGATAGGGCAAAATTCATTGAAATTTCCAGAGGCTAAGACTCAGATATAAAAAATTACAGGGAACCAGATGTCAGTCTACTCAATATAAGAAAGAATTTAATAATTTAATTGAATAAATGTATTGAGTTTATTATTTGTAAGGTATAGTGCTAGGCTTGGGACCACATAGACCACTAGAAAATTGTTGCCCTCAAGAAGTTTAGCATAGTGCACATAGTAGGTGTGATTTATTGATTTGTATATGTATATGGCAGTGGACAGGAACAATGGGTACACAGGAAAATACATATTTTTTAGGATGAGGGTTCTTAACATGATGACCAAAGAATATTTTAAAAAACATTTTGAAAACTGTTTTACAAATTAATAATAGTGTGCATCTTATTTTATGCATTCAAAAATATCCTGAAGAAGAAGTTCAGAGTCTTCATCAGACTACCAAAGAGACTCATAGGACCTTAAAGGTTAAAGACTTACACTATAGTAGGGGGGAAGCCCCACAACTTCCCAAGGACTTCAGGATGAACATCATTAGAGTCACAATTCTCCCTAACTTGAACTTTTGGGTTTTTTACTTCCTCAAGATTTATTTCAAATAACATCTTTGCTAAGAAGCCTTTAGTGGTCTCACAAGCTGTAGAACCCTCTGTTCTCAGATCATCTTTCATCTTTGCTGTCTATATTTTGCTTTACTCAATTATTTATCTCTTGTCTGGTACACAGAAGGTATGTTCTTTGAGCTGTCTTACCTTGTATGCCTGGATTGACATATTTTGCCCATTTGTGATTTTATTTCTTCTATCTCTATGAGAGTCAGTAATGTCATTCACTCTGGGACCTGCTCACAACTGATTGTTGACTTTTCCTTATTCTTACTCATTCTGACTCACCTATATGTTCTTTGCAAAAGGAGAAACTTGTTTTTGCTCCATGTGGCTTGGCTGAAATGCCCCCTTCAGCTTTCCTTGTTTGCTCTTCTTGGCAAAGCAGAAAGAAAACAACAAAGGGCGCTCATGGCAATGGTGTGTGTAGGTGTCCGGTACGTGACTACCCTTTTCCAATCAGGAGATTTCTTTGGCAAGCAACCTAACTCTCTCTAAATCTCTCTGGCCCCCACAGCTGGTATAAAAGCTAATTTGCATCAAATTACTTAAGATTATCTATTAACCACTCTGGAAGCCTCCTACCTCCTTCCGTACCTGATTTCCTGGCAGGCCCACATTTTTTTCCCCAGAAAATATGTTTTTAAACAGAATAGTTTTGAAAGAGTGGTTTCCTCAAAGACTCCCCAAATATGACCATTCTGTAGAAGTCAAAGGATTACAAAGCTAAGTTTTTTTTTTAAACACTTCTGTCCATCAAAACCTAGGGAGGGGCTTGCCCAAACCTATTCTATATTAATAATATCTACTGATAACAAGGTTCTAATAACTAAACCCCTTGTTTTAGTCACCAAAACCTACTCTCTAAATCATATTGTACATATCATGTCATTTGGAGAACCATAAAAAAATGCTGCTACTCTTGTATTTGGATATCCAGTTTTATTTCTAATATGTTTGTGTATGTGTTGAGTGTAACTGGGAGAAAGTTAATGTAATCCCCTAACCAACTTGAACTAGATTATACTTCGTGTAAAAACCAGGGTTGGGAGCCTTGTAGTTCTGTATGTACTGTTCTAGGAACTGGGATTCTTCTGGTGACACATTTGTCCAGCCATGAAGGCTGGTCCAGGGCTGAAAGATTTGGCACTTTGCAATGAGACAAAAATCACTCGAGCCCTCTGTCTCTCTTTTTCTGTCTGTCTCTCTCTCCTCTCTCTCTCTCTCTCTCTCTCTCTCTTTCTTCTCTCTCCTTTCTGTTTCTCTATCTTTATCTCTCTTCTCTGTCTGTCTGTCTCTCTCTTCTCTCTCTCTCTCTCTCTTCTCTCTCTCTCTCTCTCTCTCTCTCTCTCTCTCTCTCTCTCTCTCTCTGTCTTTGTCTTCTCTCCTTTCTCTCTCTGTCTCTTTCTTCTCTCTCCTTTCTGTTTCTCTATCTTTATCTCTCTTCTCTGTCTGTCTGTCTCTCTCTTCTCTCTCTGTCTCTGTTTCTGTCTGTTTCTCTTTGTTTCCCTCTCTCCTTCTCTCTCTCTCTCTCTCTCTCTCTACTCCCCCTCTTTCCTCTTCCTTCTCTCTTTCTCCCTCTCTCCTATCTCCCTTGCCTCTTCCCTCTTCCATTATCTGTGGCCCTCTCTCTTTCCCTCCCCTCTTTGTTTTTTCCCTTTTTATGAGGGGGAGGAGGAAAGGCACTTCCTTCTTCCCCTCCCACCTATGGTCTCTCTTCACATTTGGCTGCATGAACATCAAGAGCCTGAGTCTGAGCTGCCTTTTCTCTATCCCTCAGTGACGTGGTGCCTTGTTCCCTATATTTGAGGAAAACTGGGCAAGAATCAAACCAAAGCTTTTTAAAGATGTCCCTGGAATTTTACACTGATCTGTAAGTAGAGAACCAAAGTGGAAAAAAAATGAGCCTGAGACTTTTGGGAGTTAAGATCCAGGATCACCTCCTGGTTTAACTGTAGGACCAGAAAGTCAAATGGGGCTGTTCAAGTACTCTATAATTCCTTTTGTTGTTATTGCTGTTGTCATGTTGTATTCTTCCTCATCCCATTTGGGAGTTTCTTAGCAGAGATATTGGAGCGGTTGGCCATTTCCTTCTCCAGCCCATTTTACAGATGAGGAAACTGAGGCAAACAGGGCTAAATAACTTGCTCAGAATCACATGACTATCTGAAATCAGATTTGAACTGGGAAATAGAAGTCTTCTTGACTGTAAGTTGGACATTCTAAACACTGTGCCATCTAGCTGCCCCAGGCACATTGTGGACAACTACAAATCTTGAGAACACTATTCAAAATTAGCCCTGTCTGACTTTTACTCTTCAAGCTCTTCCTGGAGAATTTGCTGTTGTCCTTTTCCAAGGGAGACCCACTGAGGGTGTCACACAAGGGCCATTTTTGCCTTTTTTCTTTCTCCTTCAGTGTTGGAGACCCCAGGAGCAGAGCCAGGACAATGGGGAAACACTCACAATGGGCTGTATGAATGACTGAAGTCCCGGGTCAGTTCGGGGGCAGACCTCTTCACCTCCATCCCTTGCCCTCTGAGTGGCAGGGGAAACTTTGCATGAAATTCTAGAAGGGCAGAAGAGATGCAGAAAATGAAATATTTCAAATTGAAATATAGGAGATTCTTTAGTATTTGACACATGAATTTTCTTCTTCAATGATTTTGAAGCCTGCCACTAATTCTCTCTTTTCCATCAGTAAATGGTAACCTCATAGGGATGGCATTTTTCCTTACTGGAAGAGAATGGCCAAGGTCACATTCCAGTGCAGAATGCTTGTCTTCCAAAGCATACCATTCTTGGGGAGAGAGATAAATAACGAGTTAATGTTTGAAGACAAGACTAATTTGGTCAACAGCAAGCAGGCCACCATACTACTTACTGTTGGTCTAGCTTTGTTTAAGAGGGAAAATCCAGTTTAGAATCCCTAAAGAAACAACTACCTAATAGAATTTAAGCTGGCCTCTGGTAGCCACTGTTTGTCATGGTTATAGCCTATAGAATACACATTTATTTTGTGACAAGTACAGTGATTTATTTAGCCCTATGAAAACTCCATCTGCTTAACAATGCAGAGCTGGGTGACATGGTAGATAAGGAAATGATGGGAAGGCCATAACCCGGGGGCACTCTGGTTGTTCCAGTAAAATTTATACCACAGAATCATAAATTCCAGTTAGAAAGGACCTTAGAGGACATTTTATTTTACTTTGTCACCATCCCCATGTAGGAATTCTTCTACAGATTCCTAACAGATGGATATCCAACCTCTCCTTGAATATATCCAACAACAGGGAGTCTTGCTACCCTTGAAGACAGGCTGTTTGTTATAGTATCAGGTAGTTCTAATTATAAATAAGCCACATTACACAAGCAAACTCTATCTTATTCAAAACCCAACTCTGCCTCTTTTAGTTGTGGTGTGGCCCTTTGGCACAATACTAAATAAGTCTTCTCCCTCTTGCACATGACAACCCTTTAAATATTTGTAGACAGCTATCACATCCCCTCCTAGGGCTTCTTTGCTTCAGGGGAAAGCATCCTTGTAAAAATGTTGAATTCTATTTTGGGGGCTGTCAGAAAAGAGGTCTTGAGGCACTTTGTGATTGGGCACAAAATCAAATGAGAGGGAGGAAGAGAGGCTCATATCTTTTTTCTGTTTTTTTTTTAATGCATCTGAATCCACAAGAACATAATAATCTTCTGACATCTGTTCAGAAACATCTTAATGTGTCATTTTTAACATCAGAATTCAGGGTGAGAAAGTTTTCAAATTGCTTTATTTGAGTAAAAACAGATGCATGATACTATACATTTTTTTTCCCCTGAGAAATCATTTCTTTCCTACTCTTCTGAAAGTGAGCTGTCTACCTGGATTTCAGGAAATTATAAAGTCAATGCTATTTGAAAGATCATAGTTTCACTGAATTTCAGAATTGGAAGGGACATCTATTCAACTATTTTATTTTAGTCCAAAGCTAAATGGAAATGTTTTCTACAATGCTATAACAAATGGTAATTATTTAGAAATTCAGTCTCCTCTTAAAGATCTTTAGTAGCAAGTGCTCACTACTTGAGGCAGACTATTTTTATTTTTGGATAGCTTTATCTGTTTTGTTTGTTTTCTTTTTTTATAAATCCCAAATCTACTTCCTTGCAAAGCTAAGCAAAAAAAAAAAAAAAAAAAAACCTTTTTTTTTCATAGTCTTTCAAATACTTAGGTAATTTGAACTACATGTCCTGTAGGCAGGTGAAAGTACATGCAAAACGGAATTCACTATCTTTTTCCAAAAATCCTATCTCTTTCAGAATATCTTTTTTACTATCAAAAGCATTATCATCATTCTGTTCACCCAAGGTCACAATCTCATGTCATTATTGGCTACATACTCTTACTCTTTCCACGTATCCCAGTCAGTCTCCAAATTCTTGTTTCTTTTCCCATAATATTTCTCCTCTATATCCTTTTTTCTTGACTCATATAGTTAGTAATCTAGATCTACATCACCTCTTGCCTCATAAATTGCAATAATCGCCTATATAATCTCATTTTGGAGGATCTAGTCATTTAACCATTTCCAAATCCGTCTCACTGCACATCATCTAGACCATATCTCTCTCCTTGCCCACAGAGATGTTTAGCTATAAAGCTTTTGTGAAATACCTTGCTAAATTGTTGTGCCAGGCCTTTGGCCTTTGTATGACCCCATCCTACCTTATCTTCCTTGTCAAAAAAGTAAATGAGTTCTATTTGTCATGAACTCTTTCTTATAAACTCATGCTTACACTTAGAGATTACTGCTTTGTTTCTAAATTCTTACAAACCACATATTTAATTCTATATTTTCCCCAGAAATAAAAGACAATCTCATTGATTTGTATTTGTAGATTCTATTTTTATCCTTTCCAAAAAATTAGGTAAACATTTTCTGGCTCTTATCTATACACTATTTCTTCTATTTTTTTCTGATTTTTTCAAAGGTCAAAAGCAATTCCATTCACCAGTCTTTTTGGCACTCTGGGATCTATGGTGACTTGAAATCATTGAAAGTAGCTAGGTCCTCTAGCATCATCTCCATATTTATGCTGGCTTTTAATTCTCTGATAAGTATTTTTGTTCAATATTTCCTAGTCTGAAAATATTCTATTTAGTTGATAAAATAGAAACAAGATAATAGTTGAGTATTCTTCTTCCTTTTTATCTATAAATAGCCTTTTTATCTCCTTTTTAAAAATCATCCTCTTTTCCCCAACATATCTTCAAAAGCCTTTTTTTGTTTGTTTGTTTTTACCATTCACTGCTAGCCTCAGTTCTTTCTGAGCTACAGTGCTATTGCTAATCATGATTAAAGATCCATACAACCTTTTTGTACCTATCCTGCTTTGGTCACCCTTGTTTCCATCTTTTGCCTATATTCTTTAAAAATCTTAGTTAGTTGATCACACATAACTAGTATATCATTTGACTAAAAATAATTCAAAACTATCATTCAGATGCACCTTCAGTTAGGGCTTCTTCCTCCTTGCGGATGTCCCTGAAGGGGAGGGTACTTGGACCCAGAACCATTTACAAGTCTGGGAAGTCTTCATGAAGCATACACACTTCCACTTAGTTCTAGTTTCTGCCTACTCTGTCCATGTTTTATAAATTATGGCAAACTCAACCCACTAGGTAACTGTACTTAGCCTTACCCAAACGCTGTTGGGGATTTGGGACTAAATACTCATATTAACCAGAAAGTGAAAAACAAGACTAGAATATCAATGTAAATACCATTGCTAGTGTCTAGAAGCTTCAGATGATTATATTCATGTAGTAATATAGAAGATGCTTAAAGTTTAGTCAGACAAAAAAGACACCAAGGTCATCCACTGCATCCCCATGCCTTTTCTAATCATGTTGGTTTTTGTCTTGTCACTGAATTTTGATGATTTTTGAAAACAACTTTGTGAAACTTTACCTTAAACCCAATTCATGTCAAGTCAAAACATCACTCCAGATGATGATCTTCCTCAAAAAGGGAATATCTGATCTTTTCTATGTCTAGAATGTCAATGTTATTACTATTATTATCATTGCTGTGATTATTTTTCTTATTTCTCTCATCACTAAGCTTCCTGAAAGAGTAGTCTATACTCACTGCCTTTACTTCTTTACCTTTTTAATAATGCAAATATTTCTGGGATAATGAGACCTATCAATCATTCATACTCACTGAAGTGAATTAATAGGAATCAGACAATTTTCCTTCAAGTATTCATTTTCAAAAATAGAAAAACTGGGAAGAGTGGGAGAGTAATTTTGGAATATGAACATCTAGCAGGAAGAAGTCTGAGCATGATACTATACTGAAGCCCTTTGGCAGTCAGGGTATCATGAGAACCCTGGGTGCTTGTACATTAAGAGACAGATGGGTGATATAGAAAGGTGGGAAAAGGGCACACAAAAGGCCATGGCAGGAGATCTAAATAATTCTCTAGTCTTGCCTGTAGTTAATACCAAGAATATTTTATTAATCACTACCTTTTTCCCTCCATCTCAACCCTGCTTTGTTCTGAAACATGGTTGGTAATCTTTGTATTCACTAGCCATTACACTAATGTACTAAATTAGTATATTACATTACTGATGGCACTGAGGAAACTCTCTTTACAGACTTTTGAATGATATATACATTTGCCATAAATATGTCCTGTTTCTAGCCCTCTCCTGCATAGTGAGGAATATCTCAAAAGAATAGGCTAAAAAATAACTGCAAAGCCATCTAGGGAGGAAGATTGGAAAGTAAAATGAGAAGGTTTAGTTTTTCTTACAATTCACAATCCATTTTAATTCATTGATGACCTGATGTTGTCCTTTAATTCCCTGAAAAGTAGCACAGCCCTGACATCTTTTCCTCAGGGCAATGCTTCTTCAGCTCTTTGCAGCAAACATGCTGAGACACAATGGGACACAATCTCAATTCCTTCCAAACCACCCTCATAGAACTTGGCTAGATGTCTTTAGGAATCCATGTGTATGGATACATATGCATGAAGATAATTTATCTATTACTCTCTTTTTCATCTATCTATCTTTCATCCATCTATCTTTTTATTTAGATATCATTTAGTAACTTGTCTCTTATCTACCCATCTATAAGAAACTTAAACTTATCTTCAACTCCATCTCTTTTACATCCTAGCTATGTGACTCTGACTGAACAAGTCACTGAACAGCTCAGTACTACAGTTAATTTTTTAAGATGATAAGTTGAGATCCTCACCATATATATATATATTACTATTCCACTAGAAAAATTGACTTGTATGTGCTTCTGTCTCTTCCCATATACATATGTCAGTGTGATTGTGATCATAAAAAATGATACAAGGACACTCTCAAAGTCTCTCTTAAGAACTTTAGAATTGATTGTATGGCATGGAAGTCATTGGTACAGGATCACCTAGCAGGGTACATCCTCATCAGAGAAAGTGCTGTGCTCTGTGAGCAAATTGGTTCAGAAGAAATCCAAGATTCATTAGAGAGTCCACCTCAAATGTTCATAGGAACTATTCGTGCTCTCTACCTGTGGCAGAGCAATCCAAGTTTGTATTGGTCTGATTAGCCACAGTTAGACATTCTGTAACTTGAGTCTAACATAGTGATGTCATTTTGGTCCTCTTCCAGGACAAGGGACAACAACCAATTTGCTACAATAGAAAAGATGATTAGATTTGGAAAGAAAGGACGTGGGTTCAAATCTCAGCTCTGTTCCTTACTAATGATGTAAACTTGGTATAAGTAATTATACCTGGGATTTCATCAATTCTAGTTTTAAAAAATTGAGATTCCCTTCATTGATACTAGAGATTATCAATTTATCATCTTCAAAGTAATCTGGGGCACTGAGAAACTTAGGGACCCTCCCATAGTCATACAATTATTATATGTCAGAGTTAAGAACTTGAAGCTAGGTCTCTCTGACAGTCCCTCCTTCACTACAGTCAGCTGGTTTCTCTTGGCATAAATATCTATTGTATCATCATTCCAAAAATGGTCATTGACTGCTTCGAACTTTTCACACTTCATAAACTTTTTAGCATGTGTACTTTCCTAGCAACAATTTGGAATTCCCCTGAATGAAACCAATTAACTCATTTTAAAATGGTCTGTTTTTCCAGTGGAATGGGCAAGATTTTCCTCCAATCTAAAAGCAGAAACAATTGCAGACTTAATCGTCAGTGCTGATAACAATACCGTTCATTTTTTTTTTTTTAAGATTCTATCAGTGGAAAAAGCCAATGGAAATTTGGTAGAAGGATCAGTCCAGTCCTCTGAGAGGTTCAGGGTACATTCAAGGAAGCATCCTGATTCCAAAGTCAATGACATCACTCCGAGTCAACCTTAGTATTGTTTGGGACTCTCTAATTTCATTCTTAATCTGTTCTACTTTTAGACAGAAGAAACTCACCACTCCCATTTCTTTGGGTAATTGGGAAAAGGAAGATTTTTTTAAACTGAATTGATCAGTGGGCTTCCCCAGATGAATCACAAATTTAGAGCATAAAAGGTGCTTTGAAACTATCAAATTGTAACAGTCTCATAATGTAGATGTGGAAACTAAAGCACAGAAAAACTTAGTAATTTGCCCAGGGTCACATAGCTAGTAAGAGTTTAAAGACAAAACCTGAACTCTGGTCTTTGCAACTCAAAATCATGAATCCAACACTGAATGTAGACCCCAGTATCACTTCTTTTGTTGGTATTCAAAAACACATGCTAGAAGAAACACAATTATGGATTTAGTAGTATATGGGTTGATCAGGGAGGACTAACACTTGGGTTTTGTGGGCTTACTGAACCCTTTTCTGCTGCTGTCTCAGCAGAGGAGTTAAACTAGGATGAGGATAGGCCTCCAACCCGTTGGTGACTTAAAAGGATGTCTTCTCCAAGTATGTGAAGACTTTCCCCTGATGGAATGGGTAGGTGAGAACAATTTGTTCCAATAGTCATGAAGGCAGCTGAAGCAGGTATTGTGGGGAGGTTAGAACTTGGTCAGATATTGAAGAAGCCATAGTCACTCACACTGCATCCCAGGATAAAGTTACTCTTCTTGGCTTTTGAATTATCACCAGATTTTGATGACTGAAAGAGAGAGTGAAGCTGATGATTTTGTGCAATGGTGTCTTATTTAAATCCAATTCATGTGCAATTTCATGAAAGATGAACAACTATGGATTTAATTGGAGATTTTGTAATGTTCTGGGGGCAATTAGTTCTCTGGACCATCTGAGAATAGGATTGTTTGAAGAGCATCATTATCAATAAAGCAACATTCAAAAAAGTACTTTATGCAGGTAGAATGATGCAGTGGAGAAAGTGCCACCTTTGGAGTTAGGAAGTTTTAAGATTGAAAACACACTGTTATCCATGCTGGCTATGAGAATTCGGGCCAAGCACTTGGCTTCCCTTTACCTTGGGCAGCTTCCTATGACTTAACTATTAAGTCCTAGATGGGATCCGTGTCTGTCTATTGGTGGAGTCACACAAATAGTAGTACAGGTCCTTTGTGGCTGTAGCACCCTGAGCTTGGTAAAATTCCTTTTCATTTTCTAATCTGAATAACCAAGTGAGATTGGTCCTACAGGTACTTTTAATCCCCACTTTTACATGTGTTAATATGGCTCAGAGATCAGTATTCAACAGTCAAATGGCTAATAAATGTCTAAAGCAAGATTTAACACATGAGGAGCTGAATCCAAGTCCACATCAAGCTATCTCTCCTTAGTTATACTTTTGTTTGGAATTTATGCAACAGGGCACCTTCTGTAACACTCACAAAGACTTGGTTAGTAGGGCAGTAAATGAAGTTATCACTAGTCAGGAAACCTTTATAATTTCCTGAGTTTTCATCTCTTTTGTTTCTCCTACATGAAAGAGTAACTATAATATATTAGCTATAATATATAATAACGTCAACATGTTACTTTCAAAGCTATCCTGTTTGTTCATGATTTTTTCTGATCTCTTTATCATATTTTCTCTTTTTTGGGAAGATAGTTGCCAAAACTAGCAGTATTATTAATGATCACCTCTTGGTTTTTTTTGAAAGACATTTCTCTTAAATACCGGATCATTGTATTAACATGACAAGTGACTCTTTTTGTTTGTTTTTGGAGGCAATGGGGGTTAAATGACTTGCCAGGGTCACATAGTAAGGGGCTGAGGTCATATTTAAACCAGGTCCTTCTTTCTTTCTGCAGGGCTGCTGTTCTATCCTTTGTACCACCTAGTTGCCACAACTAACTGACTCTTGATTTATTTTTATGCTTCTGATATTGAAAAAGCTCTATATGTATAAATAGTCTATGTATTTCTGTTTTATTACCATCCAAAATCATTTATCTTTTTGCCTTCAAATTTTCCCATATTTATTAGTGACCAACCATGAATAAATTGATCAAATTATTCATCATAAGTGGACATTTGACAGTTGAGTTCTCTGAAGGATGAAATAGTCAGGAGTCTCCTTTTTTCCCAGTTCTCTCTATTTTCAAATATACTTTTATGCTTGAGACTAAAATAAGCACCATATTACATGGTAATTAATAAAGCCTAAACTTAAGAAGAAAATGCCTTATAACAGAAGTACTAGAGCAATTGGTCTAGACAAGAGCTAGGGCATTTTTTGCAGCAGACAGATTGGGTAGGGGGTATGAACTCTCTAAATGGTGAGGGTACAGGACATGGACAGCATGAAAACCCAAGGTGATACTGATTGTTATGTGGAGAACTTCAGGGAATGGAAAGGATATAATTGAGAGGAGAGAAAGGTTTTAGACACATTTTTGTCTAGTTCAAAATTTGATCCATCACAATGAAGTAAAATTCACCATACTGGGGAATATAGGAGTGTCAAGAGGAGAGATTAGCATCCTCAAGGGTAACTCACTTGCATAGACTAGTAAGACTATGATCATGACTCAATTTTCAAGTGACCTCAAGCAACTGGAAATATAAATTTTTGACTTAGTTCACATAGGAAAATTATCACCATCAAACACAAAATATACACCTAATATGTACAGAATAGTGGGCAAAATATTGAGGGAAAAAAAAAGTTTATAAAAGAGATAAGATAGATGGACAGGGAATGGTAATATAAAATATTATATAATAATATTTGGAGAACTACAACATAGAGCGTTATGTGAGATATAAGGAGGGGTGTCAAACCCCCATTTAGGAAGTATGGGAGAAGAGACTTTCCAGGATCCTAGCTCCATTGTCACTTGTAGGTCCAGGGTGAGAAAAAGGAAAGTGACAATCAATAAATTAACAAATATGGATGACATTGCCACTATTCTAGTGCAAGTCTTCATCAGCTCATGCCTTGATTATTGCAATAGCCTGCTGGTGGGTCTGCCTGCCTCAAGTCTCTCCCCATTCCATTGTATTCTAGATTTAGCCCCTAAAGTGATTTTCCAAAAGCCAAGGTCAAGTCAAGTCACTCAACTCAATAAACTCCAGTGATTTTCTATTGCCTTGAGGAGTAAATACAAAATGTTCTGTTTGGCATTCAACGCCTAACCTAGCTTCCTCCTACCTTTCCAGCCTTTTTATACCATATTCTTTAACAGGTATCCAAGCCAGTAATCCTGGCTTGCTGGCTGTTTTACCAACAAGATTTATTTGCTTAGCTCCAAGATTTTCCTTGCTGACCCCATGTCTGGAAAGCTTTCCATCTCTTCTTTGACTACGGACATCCCTGGCTTCCTTTAAGTCTCCCTTAAAATCCCACTTTCTACAATGCTTTCCATCCTTTAATTATTTCTCATTTATCCTGTATATAGCTTGCTTGGTATATATTTGTTTGCATGTTGTCTCCTCCATTAAATTATAAGCTCCTTGAGGGCAGGGACTGCCTTAAGTCTCTTTTTGTGTGCCTGACACATAATAGGTATGTAATAAGCATTTATTAAGGGACTGATTGATTATTAGATGTACACTATATGCTAGCACTGAGCTAAGCACAGATATTTTAATGAAACAATTTCTACCCATAAACAGCTTGCATTCTAATGAGAGAGAAGTACACATATGAATATATACAGCATAAATATAAAGTGAAAGAAATATAAACAAATGCAAAGTAATCAAATTCAAAGTAGTTTGGGAGGAAGAACTCTCACATTTGGGAGGACTGGGAAGATTTCATGCTGAAGATGATGCCTAAATTGCATCTTAAAGTGTTGACGTGGGAGGGTAGAGGAAGTGCATTTCAGGCATATGAAAGGTAGAAATAAGCAGAAATTAAGTCAAGAACAGAGAAAATGGGTAAGAGGAGAAAACAGGGAATCAGATTAAAGATATAATCACAATTACTACTGAAGCAACCCGGTATTATGAAGGGATGTCCTCAAGTCTCGTTACTGAGGAACGATTTATTTCATTATAGCAGAGGAAAGAGCCCAAGAAAAGTTTTTTTAATCTTTGGTTTGTGAGATAGTATTTCATCTTATGGCACAAGGTAATGGGAGAAATGATAGCTTGGAGGGTAGGAATTTGGGTGGGGAAATAAAAAAGAATTAAAAGAAAAACACACCAGAAAAGGAAACAGAGTTATAGGAAGAGAAAGAAAGACAGCTTTTCCAGGATGATGGTATTTGCTTATCCCTGGCAGGAAATGCAATTGAAACTTTAGGAAATTGAATGAATACCAGGGAAACCTGACTATAGGAAAGTAAGCTGGGGGTGGGGGTGGGGAGGAGGAAAGGGCAAAGAGATAGGAGGCAGGGAAGCAAGGTCACATTTCTTTTGGCACTGAAATAATTTAAAACTATAATTATGTCCCAAAAGTTTCCAAGGAGGATCCCCTACCAGTTTCCAACCTCCATTTGGGATTTGAAACCTACAGGAAACAAAGCTTCTTCCCATGACCTTTTTTCTTCCTCTCTGAGTTAAATTTGGATGAGGAGAGCTGGTAGGACATAAGGCTAGAGACTGTGACAGTGACTGAGTAAGTGTGACTAAAGTCAGTGATTCTGTTGGTGCTTATCTGGGAGTAATATCCCTAAACTCACTGAAGAACTTTTGGTTGGTTTTTTTTTTTTTTCCAGCCACATTTGATTCTTTATGACCCTTTTTGGGGTTTTCTTGACAAAGATACTGGACTGGTTTGCCAACTCATTTTACATATAAGGAAACTTATGGTTAAGTGACTTGCTCAGGATCACATAGTTAGTAAATATCTGGGATCAAATTTGAATTCAGATTTTTCTGACTCTAGGCCTGGAAGTTTATTCACTGTATCCCCATTGAAGAGGTAAATCATCCCAGAGCATAGAAATGAAAAGCACATATGAGGCCCAGGAACTGAGAGTTCAGTTCCTAAACAGGATTAAAATGCAATTAGGAAATATTTAGCAAAATAAATAAAAATACAGTAAAATTAGATAATATCAATATGTAATTTTCTAAGACAAAATGTGGCCCCCAGGAAAACTTACATATGGTTTAATGACCCCGTTTCTATTTGAATTTGCCATCACTGTGCTGGCACATCTTATTAGCAAAAAGTTTGAAGTGGTAGGAGCTCTATCTTCCATATAGACTAGCCTTCTTTTTCCTTTAAAAGGTATTGAAGCCATACTTAAATCTTTAAGGATTAATTAACTCAGCAGACTAAACTTTGGGCCATAGAATTAGCTTCATATTGGCTAAGGTAAAAAAGCTAGCCCCTGAGGAGACACCCTTTGCTTTCCCTCAGACTTGACCCAGAACATCACCAAGATCTACCCAGAGAAAAGGAAACAGCAATCATCCGTATCAATGCTGCATCATTGTTCCATATTCCTTTTCATCCTATGACTTAAGTAAATTTCTTTTTATTAGAGATTAAATGGTTCAAAAGTCTCATTTCGTTCCAATTCTGAACTTGAAGCACTAGACTATCTTGAATCAGAACTAGCACACAATACATGCCATAACACAAATCATTAATTAAATATATTAAACAGCCCAGGACTACCACAGATCCCCAAGTATTCCCCTAGAAACCTTATTCCAAATTGAACTTTCAGTTTAAATAACTATTTTTAGGTCTAACTGAATTCACCTATGGAACTATCATTGCGCCCATATTTTCCCTTTTTTTCCCACACAAATAAAAAGAGAGCTCTTTTTCAAACCTTTGGATAAAATTTAGGTAAAAAATGTTCAAAAAGCGTCTTTTTTTTTTTTGGAATGCAAGTTTAGTAGCACTGTTAACAAAGAAAAGTTTACACTGGGACGAACTGTTATTGATGAAGCCACACTGGCTAGTTAATTAAGCTAACATTTATATAGCACTTACTTTGTGCAGGAAACTGTGTAAACCCTTTACAATTATGGCCTCATTTGATCTTCACAACAATACTGGGAAGTTGGGGCCATTTTTATGTTTATTTTACCAATGAAGAAACTGAGGCAGGGATGTTAAATGACTTTCCTAGTGTCATACAGCTAGGAAAGTGAGTTTAGATTTATCTTAGGTCTTCCTGAGTGCTCTATCTACTTTGATACCTTGCTGTCAATGTATCAACAAGCATTTATTAGGCACTTACTATTTGCCAGAATTGCTAAGAATTAAGCTATAGACCCTACTCTCAAAAGCCGACATTGTAATGGGGAAACATGCAAACTGTTATGTACCTATAATATATACAGAATTTATATGTAAGGTAATTTCGGATAAAGGCACTGGTTAAAAAAAAAAAGTATAACTAGAAAGGTAGACTGGGAACGGCCTCTTGCAGAAGATTTGAACTGAGTTTTGAAGGAAGTCAGAAGCAGAAGATGAGGAGGAAGAATATTCCAGGTCTGAGGGAATTACAAGTGAAAAGGCATAGAATCAGGAGCTAGAGTAGTATAAAAAACTAAGAAAGCCAGTTGTTGGATTATAGACTATATGAAGAAAAGAAAGATTTACAAGAACTACAAAGGTAGGAAGGGAATAGGCTCTAAAGGGCTTTAAATGTCAAAAAGGGGATGAGTTGTCAGGATCCCCTGGAGTTTATTGAACAGAGGACCTTTGCTTTAGAAAGAATACTTTGGAATTTAAATACAGGATCCATTGGAGGTGGAAGCCACCTGAATCAGGCCAATGAAAAGACTACTACAATAGCCTCCTCCAGGTCTGTGGTAGTGCCAGAGGAAAGCAAGGAATGTCTCTAAGCCTTGTTGACAAGATAGCAACAGACTGAATATGTGGGGTAAGTGCAAGTACCACTAAGTTTCCAAGCCTAGGATTGGTAAAATGGCATCTCTGACAGTAACAGGGAAGTTCAGAAAAGCATTCTCTTTTTAGATACTAACAAATTGTCCTTTTGATAATATGTTCTAGAATTTTACCAAAAATCAAAGGCAAACTCATTGGACTATAGTTTGGAGGATTCCATCCTTATCTTAATTTTTGAAAATTCAGAATTTGTCATTCTCTAGTTCTGCAAGAACCTCTTCCATCCTTCATGATCTTCCTAAGATTACTGACATTACAATTATTTTTTAAAAAATACTACACACACAAAATTTTTATTTTTTTATAATGGCAAAGAATTGTTATTATTGTTCATGTAAGTCTTTATGACCCTGTGAATCATATTGTCCATGGGGTTTTTTGGCAAAGATACAGGGGCAGTTTGCCATTTCTTTTTCCAGTAGATTAAGGCAAATGGAAGTTGTTACTTGCCCCAAGTCACACAACTAAATAAGTGTCTGAGACCATATTTGAATTCAGGTTTCATGACTATGGGTCTAGCACCCTATTTACTGAGCCATCTAATTGCCTCTGTAGATGTCTTATCAATTGTAGAAATAGTTAAACATGTAATACATGAATATAATAGAATATTGTTATACTCTAAGATATGATGAACACAGAAAATTATGGGAAAATCTGAAATGATACAAAGTAAACAAGCAGGAAAACAATGTATACAATAACTACAACAGTGTAATAGGAAAAAAACAGCAAAAGAATTGAAACTGAATGGTGTTAGCCAGTTAATAAACATTTATTAAACACCTACTCTGAGTCATATACTGTGCTAACTACTGCAAATACAAATAGAAAAAAAAAATCTCTGACTTTAAATAGTTTATAAATCAGATGAAGGAAGACAACACACAAAAGGGACTAGATAAAATGGGATGGAGAACTCATGAGGAGCATTGTGAAGAAATCCAAAGGAATGCAATCTGCAGCCATATAGGAACTGAAGAGATAACTGGCTGGGGCAGTTTCCTTAAATGGAGGCTTTGGGAGGAGCATCTCTGTTCTGCCTTCCAATCAGGAACTAGAAGGCAACTGCTGAGGTGTGAATTCCAAGGTTGATACAGTCTCTTAAGAGACTAAGTTTCTAGCTCTTTCAGTGGTGGCAAATAATTAGCAAATGAGGGGATGCTGGGCAATTAGGGAATGGCTGAACAAGTTGTAGTGTGTGATTGTGGTGAAATACTATTATGTTATAAGAAATGATGAGCAGGATGGTTTCAGAAAAACCTGAAAAAAGTTACATGAACTGATGCAAAGTGAAGGGAGTAGAACCAGGAGAACATTGTACACAAAAATAGCAATATTATATGAAGATCAATAGTATTCTCAACTATTCAATGATCCAAGACAATTCTGAAGGACTTAGGATAAAAGGTGCTGTCCATCTTTAGAGAAAGAACAGAAAGAACTGGACAGAGAAAAAATGTGGATTAAAACATACTTTAAATTTTTTTTAAAAAACATACTTTTTCTTTCTTTTTCTTTTTGTCATATTATTGCCTTCTGAAGGGGAAGGAAGAAGGGAAAGAAAATCTGAAAAAAAAGTCAAAATTGTTCTTAGATGTAATTGGGCAAAAAATAAAATATTAAATCATAAAAAGAGAAATCTCAAAAAATTAAAATTTTAAAAAGTTAATTATTTCCTGGGAGACATGATGGAAAAGTTCAAAGGAATGCAGCCTGATGGGAAATATGAAATTATAATAATCAAACTTGAGAACTGATTTTTTTCCTTTATTTTTTGAAAGGATGGAAGATCATGGGTATAGAACATTGCATAGAAAATTAAATTTAAGCAGTGTGCTTTTTGATTTAGCTGTATTGTCTTTTCCCCTTTTCATTCTTTGTTATTAAGGATATCTGGGATGGTGGGGAGAGAAATATGAAAAAATGGAGGGGATGTAAGAATAAAAGATAACAGTAAAAAAAAAGAATTAAAAAAAGAATACTAAGTAATGACTCAGCAATGACATATCTGGGCTTTTTTGGTATCTTAACATGCCATTCAGTGAAGCCTTTAGGCATTAATGTTCTCTCTTACTACCTCCCTACATATCTTGGCTTTCAACCTCTTATTAGCCATTCTTCTTTTGTCCTTACTAGTCTGAAGCAGAGAAAATAGAAGCAAAGCAGAGTTCTTGGCATAGAAAACAAAAGTCACAGTAAAACAGACTAATTATGCCCATTCTCTCTTGTTTCACCTATCCTGAGTATACCTGTTTTGTATTTTTCTAAGAAAGCTTCATTTGTGATAAGAACTAAACAAAAAAGAAAATCAGTTCTTGCATTGTCTATTTCTTGTCCTTCACTCTAATTATCAGGGAGATGATACCAGCAGAATTGATAGTAACATCTACCACCCATTTGTTTTATTTTTTTCCCCTCCCTCTCCTTTTTAAGAGGAGCAGCACAGTGAAGTAGATAGAAAATGTAAGTGCAGTCAAATGACATCTTTGAAACTCCATGATTATATGATCTTGGACAAGTCACTTAAGTCTCTTAGGGCCTCAACTTTCTTTTCCATACAATGGGGACCTGTAGTATTTAAAACATGGGTTGATTGCAAAGAACAAAGGAGATGTTGAAAGCAAAATATCTCACAGACTTTAAAGCACCAGGAAAATGCCAGTTGTCAGCTTTGCAAACTACTTTCATAGTGGTTAAAGAGGCTCATTTAATTCTCACTGCAGCCTTGTTGGAGGTGATATGATATTTAGATGTTTCAGTGGAATAAGACCGTGATTCCATTTAGGATTTTCTTGGAAAAGATATGCTGGAGCATATTACCATTTCCTTCTCCAACTCGTTTTACAGATGAGGAAACTGAGGCAAATAAGGTTAAATGATTTGCTAAGGATCACATAGCCCGTAAGTGTCTGAGGCTGCATTTGAATGTAGGTCTTCCTGATCCACTGTGTTACCTAAAAGGTGAGTGTGTGGGAAAGAATAGATACAGTTATAAAATCTGTCCTCAAACAGAATACTCACTAGTTATTTCACTTCAGTTTCCTCAACTGTAAAATGGAAATAATAATAGCACTTATTTAGAAAGATTGTTATGAAGATCAAATAAGATAACTGTAAAATACTTAACACTGGCATAGGCTGTGTCACATAAATGTTAGCTATGAATACTGTTATTTATCTCAAAGAAGGGAAACTGAGACACAGCAAGATTTCAGTAAAATCCAAGGTTAGAAATAAATCCTGGTCTATAGATTCTCAGTCTCAGACTCTTTTATAGCAGACCTCTAGGAAAGGGAACTAATTAGTATGAGGGAAAGATCCAGGTAAACATTGCATGTAGCTTTGTGTATATTATTCTTATTTCCTATATTAGCATATTCTGCTATTATTATAATAATAGTGTTATTATTTTTATTTCCTATATTAGCATATTCTATACCCTGAGATATCTAGGTGGCCCAGACAATAGAGAGCCAGGTCTGGAATCAGGAAGTTCTGAGTTCAAATCCAGATTCAGACACTTAGTAGCTGTGTTAGCTTTGGTTTCCTCATCTATGAAATGAACTCAAGAAGGAAATGGTAAAGCATTTCACTATCTCTGCCAAGAGAACCCCAAATGGGATCACAAATTGTCACATATTACAGAAAGGATTGAACAACAACAAGCACGCTGGGACAATGCCATTGAGTCTGAGTTGGGAAGCAGAATAAGGCTCTCAACCTGAGTTCAAATCCCAGTTCTTCCTGTTACTATGTGATCTTGGGCAAATTGCTTCAGCTCTCTGGGTCTCAGTTCTTCCTCTGTAAAATGAGAAGCTTGGGTTAGGTAGCTCTAAGGTCCCTACTAACTTTGGATCTTTCTAATACAGTCTCTCACTTCTGGGTCACCTACTCCTGATTCATTGTTTTTTGCAGAAAAGTAGCAACAAGGAGGGTGGAGCAGAAGGAGAGCTTCTTGGGCCTGCCTTATTCCCCAGAAGGAACATTACCCACATTTATTTGCCAGGAACCTTCACAAGTCACTGATTAGAATAAATACATAGTTGACATTATGGAGACAGCCAGGGGATGTGTGCAACTCAGTGCACACAATGAATTCAGTGATGAGTTGTCCTTGGAAATAGGATCCGCCTGAAGAAGAGTGCCCTGGGCTCTGGCCTTGGAACTATTAGAGGAACAGGGCCTACTTCTCTCTCATACAAAATTCAACTGGCTCAGAGAGCTGGCCCTGGGAAAAGCTGTAACATAGGGTGAAGCTGATTTTCCTCACCTTGCAGGATTTTTTGGTGCCATCCTTCCTTCTTCAACCCTAAGAGACTCAGTATTTTCCTAATGTTTCCGCCCACATCATCTATATCCCCTGCCCTTCAGCCCCACCCTTGTTTGGGACTCATATTTCTTGCATTCTATCTCAGATTTCAGATTTTTCCTTCTTTCCCTCCTCCCATTAAAACTGACTGTGCACTGTTTAGTCAAGGTCAGACAGTCTGCACAGCTAATCTGATTGACTAACTCAAACTAAGGCATTAAGAGATGGAAGTTAGCTCCCTTCCAAAAAACTAGGACAATTAAACAGAGCTTTCCATGGATTTCCCCAAAGGAGTAAAATCACAGAATATTAACATTTGAATAAAGAATCTTAGAACTGGGAGAAATTTTAGATCTTATTAGTCCCAATTGCTAATTTTGCAAAGGAAGACACAAGGGAGTGAGATAAGTTATAAGTATAAGAGCTGGTATTACAGCCCAGATTTATTAACACCAAAATCGAATTCTCTTTCCATCACACCACACTTTCAGATGAAAGTAACTGCTTCAAGATCACAGAATGAGTAAGCAGCAGAACCAAGATTTGAATACAGTTTCATGACAACAAATTTAGTGCTACTTCACTATACTGATAAAATCTTAGAGATTGTGTAGTTCTATTCTTTCATTTTACAGAATTATATAGAAATTTACAGAAGCCCATAACAAAATCATAGTTTCAGGTTTAGGATTAAAATGTACACTCATTCCAAATCTAGTGCTTTTTTCCTTACTATTAGATAAGATCTAATACAATTTTGTTTTCATTTCAGAGAATAAGAAATGGAATCTGATGGAGGGTTCAAATAACCTAGCAACTGGTCCACTGTTTTTCCAGGAAGAGGGGACATCCTCTGTACTCTCAGACATCTCTTTATTTCAGGACCTCATCCCCTTTTGCTTGGATTATTGCAACAGCTTTTTCACTGTTTGTCTGCTTCAAATCTATTCTCCACACTGCTACTAAAAGGATTTTACTTAAGCATAGATTACTCCATCTGACTCATGTACTCAACCAACTCCCAACAGCTTCCCTTTTACATCTATGATTAAATACATACTCCTGTTTATCTTTTAAAGCCCTTCATGACCTGGCCTTTAGAGGTTGTGTCTTACTCCTCCTCCCTGCACTCTTTGCTGTTATTCAGCAGTATCTGACTCTTTGTGACTCCATTTGGAGTTTTCTTAACAAAGAAACTAGAGTGGTTTGCCATTTTATAGATGAAGAAACTGAGGCATATAAGATTAAATGACTTCTCCAGGGTCACACAGCCAGTAAATGTGTAAAGCTAGATTTGAACTCTGGTCTTCCTGACTCACTTCCTGGCACACCATTCCACTTTGTAGCCCTTCCCACTCTTTTGGATCTTCTCTCTGTTCCTCCCCCAGGATGCTCCATCACCCACTTTGTGCCCTGTCTTGAATACATTCACTTCCCTGCCTCCTTTCTTCCCTTAACATACAGTTGAAGCAATTCTTTTGCATGAAATGTTTCCCAGTCACCCCCCACTGCTAGTGTCCTCTTTCATACTACCTTGTATTTTAATTACTTTGAAAATGGTTATATTAATTTATTAACTTGATATTTTTGTTGGATATCTTTATGTGTATATGTCTCCCCCACTGGAATGTAAGCTCCTTAACAGCAATGATTGTTGCATTCATTATACTTGTATTTCCAGTGCATATATAATAGCATATAATAGACCTGACATGTAGTAGGTGCTTAATAAATGCTTGTTAACTCACGGATTGAATGATTTATACTGAGTGGGGACAAAAAAAAGATTCTTTGGGAGAAATGAGAGGCCAGATTTTCTAAGATCTATTATTTAGTCATGCTTCAAATCTGCCTAAACATAAAGAAATTATTTAGGGAGGACTATTTAAGGTAATGAGCCTAGTGGGGACAGCTAGGTGACTCAAAAGAGTCCAGAAGATACCTCTATTTGAATTCAAATGTGACCTCAAACACTTAACCAAATGTATATAATCCTGGATATTCATTTAATCCCGATTATCTCAATTTCCTCTCTTGTCAAAGGAACTAGAAAAGAAAGAGGCAAATCATTCAGGATCCTTGACAAGAAAACCATAAATGGGGTCATGAACAGTTGGACATGACCAAAAGGAGTAAACATAACAATCCAATTGTGATAATGACCTGGAGGTAGAGGGAAGAAGAGAAATCTAAGTTCCCTGTGTCATCATTACTGATTCCTGCCATTCCCATGTAATAGATGAAGAAGGTTTGAAGATGGAGGCTTATCTGACTTGCCCAGGATCATCTGACTAAGAAGTGACTGTGTCTGGAATTGAACTTAGGACCTTATGGTATCAGCTATCTTTCCACTGTGCCATCTAGAGGTCTGATAGTGATAGCATCGATTTGATCAGAGAAGAGATTAAAAGGAGAAGAAGGTAACCCTGTATGGCTGAGAGAGTCGGGACATAAAGCATAGTTTTGGAGTCTGGGCCTTATAAATTTTTGCTATTTGCCTCACCAGTCAAGGCAGTAAAGACCAAGACCCATGGTTCCCAAACTGAGAAGATCAAGACACCCAGGGTATGGTCTATCTTGTGAGATCTTGGTGGTCTAGCTTAAGTTGAGGGAAGATAAATAGCAATGGAGGAGATGGGCTATTTGTATTTAGTTCATTTCCTTCTCCTTTTACAACTCTTTCACTCTGGCTCTACCTCGGTGGCTCCCTCCTTACAAAAACTCAAGAGACAACTGAACAACAAGCTTCCTCGTATATTGTCAATAGGCAGAGAACGTGGTTCTAAGAACCAGACGTCTACTTTTCAGTCCCCATTACTTCTATAAATGGGAATAGTAAATTTTATACTATCTTTTAGTGCAAATATCAAAATAACATTGTAAAAGTCCTTGGTACACTTAAAAAATCTACCGAAAAGTGACCAATCAGGAGAAGCTCATAATAGATAGTAAGATCACCACACCTTTACAAAGCTTCTTCAACTAGAAGTGGGTAGCATTCCCAGAAGTCACACTTTCTTAGGAACAGGGAAATGGTATTATCATTAATAGCTTTTATTCAAAAGGGCTCCTCCTTTGTCAGTATACTTTGACAACTTTTCCTCCTTGCTCTTTCATTTCCTCCTCCAAAACAATCCTTCTTGGACATCCTTCACATGATCTGCAGCCCCAGCTATAGCACTGGTCTGAGTTCATACTAAAAGCAATTGAATTTGAATAGTGAAGTCATCAGTCTCATGTTGGAATCTCCATAAGAGAATTATTGAAAAGTGTGTACAGTAGGGAACATGGGACTAGATTTTTGGCTTTGTGTCCCCATACCCATCTACACCTATGGTGAACAGTTCCCCGAAGAGCTGAGAAATCTGAACAACAAGAGCTGAGGGGGAAAAGTACACATGTGTGATCCTCTATGATTTATCAGCAACTACTTGGCCCCATTCTCCAGGAAGTTACACTCTTAAGCAGAGCTTCTGGAAAATTAGGGCAGAGAGAAAGCAGACAATAATAAATGATGTAGTCAGTAGGATGTCAATAAGGCAAAGGAGTATATGGGAGCCCAGTAAATAGTCAAGTGACTGCCTCGTTTGACTTGTAAAACTTTGACCTAAGGAGAATGTTCTCCCAAGAACCTGGGAAAATCCCTGAAGTAGAGATGGTAGTGTGAGGAAGATAATTGTGTCAAAGCTCAAGCATCTGTATGACTGAGCTCTGAGTGAATTTACACCATTTTTTTCCAAGGTTACCAATAGACTTTCCATTTGGCCTTAAGGAAAAGAAAACACCTTATAAGAATAGCTGAGGACTGTTTCAGGAAATGGCTGGAAAGGAACCCAGGATATATACACAACTGGAGATGTCCTGCCATATACAACAAGCTTCAGTCTTGGCTCCAGGCTCTAGTTCAGCCAGCTCCCAGGAGAGAGCCGGATGACACGTGGGGAGCTTCCCTTAGAAACAAAGACAGGCAGTAATTTTTTTTCCACCTCCACTCCCCCAGACTGGACAATAATCCTCTCTGCCCACATGCTTCCCAGGTCACTCAGCACCTGATAAATCATGTGAACATTCTGTTTATTTGGAGGGGCTTCCTGCTGCTGGGACCTCCCTGTTTGGAACTGTTATAGAGAGAGGCTGGTCTGGAAGGGAGAGAGAATTCATTAGGTTCAGTTCTAAGTATTTTACAAATATTTCTCTCTTTTTGTCCTTACAATAATTTAAGGAGGTATTATTATCCTTATTTTTACAGTTGAGGAGCCAGATTCAGAGAAGTTGTGACCTATCCCAAGTCAAACAACTAGTGTCTGATGGAGGATTTGATTTCAGGTCTTCTTGACCAGTTCAACACTGTATCCACAATGTCACCAAGATGCCCCTGGTTTTTCCTCTATGGAATGAATGAAACAGTGGAGTAGAAAATAGTGGATTTCATGGAATAGAAGAAAGGATACTTTGAGAAATCACCACCTGTACTTATACAAAACAGGATAATAATGTCTTTCCAACGTACTTCAATTTTCAGAGATATTTTTGGATCTTCATCAAATGCATCAGATATTGGCTAATGGGAAATAGAGTTTTTTTATAGAGTGGTTTGGGGGCAAAAACTTCTGGCCAAAAATTCTTAGGTGAGATAAGGGGAATGTTATCTAGTTAAAAATTGGAGATTAATTTTTTTTTCTCCCTTTAAGGGGATGGTTCAGTAGTTTGAAAAATTATCAGTATATTCCATTTTTGTATCACCTATTTTCCAAATATTTCCTCTATTTCAAGGATTACCCCATATAACAAGAAGAAGAAGAAAAGGAAGAAGAAGAAGAAGAAGAAGAAGAAGAAGAAGAAGAAGAAGAAGAAGAAGAAAAAGGAGGAGGAGGAAGAAGAGAAAGAGGAGGATGAGAAGGAGGAAGAGGAAGAAGAGGAGGAAGACAGCAAATAAATTAACAACACAAGGGTCTGAGTGTTCCATACATGCTCCTAGTCTCCTATCTCTGCAAAGAAGGAAGCAAAGTATATTTTCTTATATTTTCAGAGCTAAGCTTAGACATATGATATAGTATTCACATTTTGAAATTTTGGCTTTTCTTGGCATTTATACTTGACATTTACACATTTACACTGCCATTTATATATTATACAAGTATTTCCCTGATTTTGCTTACTTTACTTTGCAACATGTCATATGTCTTTCCAAGCATCTTTTCATTCTTTATATTCTTCATATTTCCTTAGTTTCCTCATCTGTGAAATGAGCCAAATAAGGAAGTGGCAGATGACTCCAGGACTTTTGCCAAGAAAACTTCAAATTGGTGTTAGGAAGAGTTGGAAATGACACAACAACAACAAAGACATTTACTTATGTAACCCTGAGCAAGCCACCTTCTTTGGGTCTCAGTTTCCTTTTCTGTAAAAAGAAAAAATCAAACTTAATGATCTTTAAAACTCCTTCTGGATTTAAATCTGTGACCCTACCTTGTTTCCAGAGTCATAAAAATGCCCAAATGCCAAAGTGTTTTTGTGAAAAGTCATTAAAATATTTTGGTGTGTATGGTACTTTTCTTTCTACCTTTGGTCTTCTGGGAACATCTCTTGATCAAAGGATAGGGATTGAGTTCCATAGCATAACTCCAGATTATTTTCCAGATTGCTTGAACTAATCTACACACAGTTGATAGAGATTATTTTTAATGAAAATTATGCTAGGCAAAAAAATCATCCAGACATGGTACTGAACTCACTGAAAGCAATTTTCAGGCATTCCAAAGAATCCTAGGCATTGAGAACACAGTCTCAGGAAGGAATCAAGAAAGGAGATGCTTGGTTCTCCATGGGAATCAGTGTTCACTCTTGGTGAAAACACATCAACATGTTGAATTTGTATTATTGAAGGCTGTGTAAAGGAAGATATGGTTCTTGCCTGGAACAGAATGGAATGGGATGGGATGGGATGGAGAGCTGGCCAGACCATTGATTTAGAGCTGAAAGAGATCTCAGCAGTCATATGGTCTGACTCTCATTTTACAGTTAGGGAAACTGAAGCTCAGTGAAGATAACTGACATGATCACATAGGGAATAAATGGTGGAAAAGGTAGAATTTGAAATCATGTTTGACGCCAAAATCCAGAGTGCTTTCCAATGTATCATACTGGACAGAACCATTTCGTAGACCTTGTTATAAATCCTAATTAATTAACTTCCTTCAGATCCAGCAACTCTGGAGAGTCCACTGACCACTTTAAACAATTTTTCAAAGGTTTGAACTCTGAAGAACATAGGAAGACTCTTGAAAGAGCTATGATCCTAGTGTTAGTGCTGCCCAGGTGCATCTATGATGGAAGCATAAGATTCTTCTCTTAGAAATATTAAAATATCCCCATTCTTCTCCCCCACCCCAATACACACTTCCTTTCATCCCACCAAAAAAAAATTAGTGCTTGATATGCTACATGCTACTCAGAACCCAAGCAAGTGAATAGATTTAAAGCTTGCCAAATATACCCCAAAGTCCAGAAGTCGATTTGTTTCCTAATCATTCTACTGCTTTAGGAACCATGGATTTGGCACACAACCTGCCCACACGTGAAAAAGTGCCAGCTTTGCCTCAGAAATTTCTAGTAATTGAATATGAAGGCCTTGTTTTTTTGAGATAATACAATCATGGAAGGGAAGAATGTTTAAATTTCAGTAACTTTTCCCCCTTGTTTAGTTTTTCTTCTACACTCTCACATTTGTGCTTATCATTGAAAGGGGAGATTACCGCACAGAGCTGATCTGGAATGACTTTGCTGACAAGTTGAAAAGTCTAAGAAAAATAAATATCCAAAGAAGGAAAGTTGTGTACAAATCATAGGCACAGCTTGAAGGGGCCCCAGGGCTCAATCCAAAACAAAACCAGAAAACCTCCTAGTTTGGGGGGGAAGGATTTGAGGGGAGAAGTGTCTTGGCATCTGGCAACTCTTTCCTACCTGCCAGCCATGGCCTTTTATAGAGAAAACGCTAAACATAACAAGCCCCTTACCTTACCTGTTCCTCTGGTTTATGAGTCATGCTTACAAAGGCCTGAATCTATATTTGTCGTTATTATTTCTCATTTTAACGCATGAAAAGTCAAAGAAATAAAGGAAGCCATGTCATCATGTGTCCCCTAAAGTACCTTATTGGATTTGGCCCGGGTATTTTTCTCTGCAAGAAGCATTAGGTATTTTAAGAGAATATGAATTCTTTGTTCTGAATTCCAGCCAATACATGAAACTATGATGTGAGCTTCTCGACAGAGTGCAGGCTCCTTGAGGGAAGGGGCTGCTGCTATTCATATACCTTTCCTATCTCTAACCCCCCCATCATGACTTGCACCTAGTAGGTGTTCAATAAATTTTTTGCTGGAAGAATGAATGAATTTCATATCTAAGTCATGACTTTAGAATACGAAAAAACGTCCCCTTCAAATTTAGAAGCTTCTATTTTTCCACATAGGCACAGAGTAGCTCTTTTTACTTTTTCTCTCAGGTTCTCAAAGTCTAGAAAGAAGTTGCTATAGTATCTGAATCATTTCTTTAATACTTTCTGCTTTTAGGATCTTGAGACATTGTATCTGAACTGATGGATGGTTATCATTATCTTAACCCTGTAACTCTCCAAAAGTCTTGGAGGATGAAGGATAGGGGCTTCTATTCTTTCAGTCAAGGAATCCTTCATCTTCTGCTTACTACCTCTGTTTTCTCATCTGTTAAATGAAGGGAGGAGATTAGCTGATCTATAAGGTCCTTTCCAGATACAAATCCTATAACTTTGTAGAAAATAGTAAGATATTTACCCCTATGCAGCTTTTCTTTTCATGGTCACTAAACAGGGCACAGCTAGCTAGTCTATATTCTGGCTAGAACATTAGACATGGCTCAGGAAAACCAAGGTCAAATCTTGTGTCAGATATTTACTATTATGACCTGGAACAGCTTCTGTTTTCTTCAAGTTCCTCTTCTGTAAAATAAGGATAATAATAGCACCCACTTCCTATTATTGTTGTATAGATCAAAGGAGATAAATACTTTTTAAATCTTAAGTGCTATATAAATGTTTTGATGTTGTTCAGTTGTTTTCAGTCTAGTCCAACTCTTTGGGACCTCATTTGGGGGTTTCCTTAACAAAGATACTGATGTACTTTGCCATTTCCTCCTGTAGCTCACTTTACAGATGAGGAAACTGAGACAAATAGGGTTATATGACCTTCCCAAGATCATAGCTAATAAGTTTCTGAGGGCATGTTTGAATTTAGGTCTTCCTAAATTCTCTATCCACTGAGCCATTTGGGCTGCCCTATGTAAGTATTAGATATTATAATTAAAGGATAGACTTTGTGAGAGGTGAAGCTGGTAAGATAGAAAAGAAGTGAACAAGGGGGAGGATGCAGCATTGGAGAAGTTTCTGCCTTGCAAATACAGCAAATAAATAAAGCAAATACAGTAGCTACTGGAAAAAGACTGAGCTTCTGGTTGTTGTTGATAATGATGATGTTCATGTTGTTTTTGAGGTAGCTTCTTATAAGGGAGAAATAACATGATTGGAGATCTTTTTAACAACTTTGTAGACTTTCCTTGAGAAACTGATAGACTGTCTTATGGACCTATGAGGAATAGTATTGGGGAGGAGAAGAGAAAGGAAAGGGAAGAGAAAGAGAAAAGAAGAAGAGGAAAAGGGGAGAAGAAGAGAGAGAAAAGGGAAGGGAGAGGGGGAGAAGAGAAAGAGAGGGAGAATAGAAGGGAAGGAGGGAAGAAGGGAAGGAGATAATAATTAGAGATATAGAAAAAGAGGGAAAGGGAAGGAGAGGAAGATAAATGGGAGAGGGGAAAGAAGAAGGAGGAAGATGGAGAGAGAAGGAGAAGAAAATATAAAAAAGGGAAAGAAAAGGAGAGGGAGATAGGAAGAAGATAGGAAGGAGAGAGTAGAGTGATGGAGAAAGAGGAAAAGGGATGAGGAGAGGGAAAAGGAAATGGAGAGGGTAAGTGGAAACAGGAGACCATCACCCATTTCTCTTAAGTGAAGTAGGGAGGTAAGGTAAGATTTGTAAGAAAACAGCCTCTTCCCAAGGAGCTATCATAGGAGGAACTCTAAATGATTTTGACAAGTTGCAGACATCTTTAAACCTAATGGTTACTCTCCCTGAGACATATTTAATTTATCCTCCATTCAATAGCACTTTCCCCTGTAATGTTGTAAACTTCAAGTTTACAAGTCAGGAGTCTGTCCCATTATACTAAGGCAATTTTATCATTGTTCCTTAGTTTCTTGGTTGGGGACTAGGTGTCGAGAGAGTTTAAAAATCCTCCAAATATTTTTTTTGTTCCTTTGTGTCCTAGGAGAGCCCCTGACATAATGGATGTAATTTTATGTCAAACCACTAGAACAAGTGACCAAAGGTCACTAATCTTGGGTAGAAGTTGAGTTATTAATAGAATTATAGATGTAGAGTTGTAAGGAACCTAAGAAGTCATCAAATATACCCACTTTCTTTTACACTTTTATATGTGTAAAAAAATTACACATTTTTATACATGAGGAAACTAAGACAAACAGAGATCACACAGTTAGTACATGTCCAAGGCAAAACTTAACTCAGTTTGAGCTGGCTCCCACACACTTTAGACCACAAAGAAAGAAGGTAAGAAAACCTATTGTTCTCTGCTACCACCCAACAGAGTGATCACCAAGTTACTAAAAGAACACATTTTCTCTAGCAGTATGCTCTATGAAAAACCCTTCTTGAGCCCAAGTACTTTCACATAGGTTGGATAAAACACATTCATTCACGTGCAGTTTTTTGCTTAAACAATTAGCATGGCCTTTATTTAGTTGTCTTTGGTGACAAGTGAGCTAAAGTCAGTATGCAGGATGGCATCTCAGGACAGGGGAGAGGAGGAGGAGGAGGAGGAGGGGTGGGGCCAATCCCCTGCAGGGCGATATATTCTCACTGTATCTGCACCTTTTGGGCAAATAGAACAATAATTGCAATTTCAAGTTTTGCTTCTTATTGAATCTTGTTGTGGAATGGTCAATGACAGATTGCTTATTCATTTCAGGGAAAACGGTAGAGAAGAGCCTTGTGCTTGTGTAAGAGAAGGAGGTTTGGTTCCCTTCCAACATTCCCAATTCAGTTGATGTAGTCAAGGAATATAATCATAGGTGATGAGGTTTAAATGTGTTAACAAGGTGATAACGCCTTTTATACTTTTACAGAACACAACTACCTCATTGAGTTAAAAAAGAACACCACCAATTGGCCATGCTCTTGGAAACTTTTAAATGACAATGTCCTACCACAAGTTCTCCAAGTTTGTCATTCTAAGTCACTTGAGGTAGTTTAGGAAAAAACTAGTTCAGAGAATGAGATAATTTTATTTCTTCTTCCCTTCCTTCCAACTCCCATCAGTCATGGTATCTATCAGTAGACCTACTGACTCAGAAGGAGATGCTCCATCTAGCATTTGGAGAATCAGAGAGAATTCAGGCCTTAATTAAGAGAGAAGAGATGCCTATTCCATACAAATATTACATGCAGAAAGGCTGTCATTTGAAGGAAGAAGCGGCTTCTGAAATGTAATATTTGGCACTATGGGGGGGGGGAAGTGATCTAAAGACTCAAGAGAAAGTCTTCTCTGTTAATCAGGAGCCAGTTCTAGTCTGTAGAAGGGACTCTAGGAAGAAGGAGAGAACATGGAAGCTCTGTCTTTCCAGAGGCATAAAAATTATTTTGGCTTTGTGTACACCCTACATATTTACATCACTGCTATGGGATTTTGTACCCATGCTTCCTAAGACCCCTTTGTATATTTATGTGACATATGCTCCAGGTTTATTTGGGGAAAGTTTTGTAGTTGTTGTTCTTAACACACCACCTTAGTAGATACCTTTGATCAAGGACTGGTTGACTATCAATGAAAGCTTATGCATTGTAGTTTTAGAGTAGTCACTCAATTAGATGGTACCATAGATAGAATGCCATGGCCTGAAATCAAAAAGACATGAGTCCAAACTCGGCTTTAGACACTTACTAGCTGTGTGACAGCTGGGCAAGCCATAGAGCCCTGTTTTTCCTCAGTTTCCTCATCCATAAAATGGTCTGGAAAAGGAAATGACAAATTACTCCAGAATCTGTCAAGAAAATCCCAAATGGAGTCAAGAAGAATAAAAAAACAACTCAACAGAAATAACTCATAGGATACTCCAAGAAACTATAGTATTGGCCACCCTTTAGGGACTCTGAGTACAAATTATCGATGGTAATGGGGGGCACTATATTTCAAAGCCTCAAAATTCAAACCTGTAACATACTAAATCACTAAATCTGAATTTGGAGAAAAATAATTAATTCAGTGAGCATTAGTTAAACATCCACTATGTGTTAGGCACCGTGATAGGTTCTGGAGTTACAAAGCAAAAAATATTAGGCCCTATCTTCAAGGAACCGACTTTTTATTTGGGGAAACAATATGCACACAGATGAGTATAAGCAAGAAATAAAGTTGGAAAAGGCCCTACCACTAGTGGGATCAGGAAACACTTGATAACTACCTGACAATAAGAACAAAGTCCTCCATGTTACCAGCTTGCTGCTCTCCAGAGACATGGATCCTCATTTCCCCAATCTATGGAATCCCTATTCAGAACAGAAGAGATGAGAAAATTATTTATGACACAAAAATTACAAGATTTGGAAAAATAAGAATGACTTCTTCAATTGAGAACCCTAGATTTCTCTGAATCCAATCAGAATTCCAAAACAAGCCTGAGATAAAAGCTTAGAATCTAACTTCAGATGCTGCCAGAACAACTTTTCTTTGAGAGAGTTTTCTAAATTACTATAAAACCCAGTTTGAAGATCTAGTTGACTTTATAGTCAGCTTCTTCTTGACCTACTGGCCTGCCTACCTTAAATCTTGTCCATCTGATTATGGCTATCCTTGATATCAGGTAGCTGCCCTAACCTGCCGCCTCTAAGTCTTGACTGAACTCTGGAGGGCTAGAGAGCCCGACCTCAGTCAGTGCCCCAATGTCCTGAAATACTTTTCTAGGTGTTGTTTGGGGTATTTTTTTTGAGGTGGTAGTGGTGGTATGGTGGTTAGTATGCTACTTTCCTGGGATCTTAATTTAAAAATGACTTTGAAGAAACTCCTTACCTCTCCAAGGCTTTCAACTCTCAGAAATAACTACTATTTATGTAGTACTCTATACAAAGAAATTTATATACTAGTTTTATTTGAGTTAATGGCAACCCTTCAAGGTAGTTCCAACATAGATCCTAGGACCCTTTTTACAGATGATGATGCTAAAAGGCTCAGAAATCATAAATGACTTGATTAATTGATGTATACCTGGGAGGGACAGAAGCTACCTCATCCAACCCTCTTAGGTTTAGTGTCTTGTCCAAAGAAACATAAGTAGAAACAAAGGAACAAAGAGTAGGAGAAGGGATTTTTATTGTTTGTTCTGCCTTCAGACCTATGCAATAGGCTACATAGTCTCTCCACCAAGTAGAAGAAAGAAATTCCTGGCCTCTTTCTGTTACTCCTCCTCCTCTTTAATTTCACCCCCTCCTCCTACCCCCATCCCAGTATGCATCCTCTTCTGGACTTCCTGCCCCGGCAGAGGAAAGTCCTTTAATTTCTGAGCCAAAGCTATTTATACCCTCTTTTGGTGTCCTTTCACCTAGCGGTCATCTCACAAGTAAGTAAAGGAAAATAAAAGCCAAGTTATTGTGTTGCTGTATTTATATCCTGAATTTAGCAAACAGCATGAAGATAATGTTCTCCAATAGCAAGAAGCTTTTGCTTCAAGGGTTTGTATATGATGTCAGTAGCAAAAGCAGCTCAGTCTGATTTTTAAAGGAAATGGACTCTCCAAAAGTACAGAGGGAGAAAAATTTGGAATCCTACCAGTGGGTTGAAAATGTCATGAAGTCAGGGTAAGGATGAGAGGGGAGTAAAGCCCCCTGCAGGGGAGGGCACCTGGAACTTCATCTTAGGGTGGAATCACAGATTCTGAGGGTGAAGCTAATGTGGGCTAAGATTTCATAGAAGTCTTTATTCCCCCAGGTTTCCTCTATTAGATGCATTTCCAAATACCTTTTGGGGTGAAGAGCTGATTACCAATGATTCATGTATGTGTATTTAAAGGGGTGGTGGCAGTGGTAGAAGCTGACTAGGATATGCTCTTATCTCAGGTTCATTAACTTGTCATATATAGGCCTTTCGTGGAGACAAGGAAGCCCTAAGCTTTGCGAAAAATTCCAAGATGAGACATCTGCTGAAACATGGTTTTGAAATCCAAAAGTTACAAGAAGACTGATTGGCTTGGATCCCTATACAAAATGGAGAACTCCTCCCAGGAGGAATTCACTAATGAAGAGAAAGAGATGAGGTCCTAGACCACCTTAGGCAAAACTGTATAACTATAAAAATCCATCTTTATGCTCATTCTACTCCCTAAAGAAAATTACTTTCAATAATCTATCCTAGTTAGAAAGCAATCTACTGTACTCCACAGAACTAGTTATCCCTAGTTTCCAGATGTTTGGAGTATCTGAGCATCTGTCTAAGAGGGGCTTCTAAGCCATTACAAATCTGAAGTTCATTTTCCCCAAGGTCCATGGATGCAAGAAGGAAAAAAGGTTGGTTGCTTCCAGGGACTCAGATCAGGTATGAGTTCCTGAGTCTTGTGTGGCATTCCTTCTGTATATGCTATATTACTTATTATGTTGGAATGGATTTATGAAAACTGGAAGCATGTGTCTATAAAACTTCCCTCTCCTCCTACTTCCTCCTTTCTTCTCCTCCTTCTTCCTCCTTCTCTCTCCTCCCTCTCCCTCCTTCCCTCCTCCTCATCTAGTGACAAACTTATTTATGAAGGTGTGGGGCTCAGTGCTAAGAAATCCTCCTTAGAATTTCCTTAAGGAAAGACACTGTTTTTGCTTTTACTTTAGTCTTCAGCTCCTGGCCCATAGTAGGTAATTGTTGAAGACATTGATTGAGCCGGACTGGCTGGGAGTCAGGGACAATGGAGCTGTATGTTGATTCTTTGCTTAGTTACTATGGATACTTAGAAGTTGGAACCCCTATCAACAAGTCATTTCCTTGAAGGTAATAATACTTCTTTTTGTTTCAAAGAGTTCAGTCTCCTTTTCAATTCAATTCAATAAACATTTATAAAGTACCTGTAGTGTCAGGCACTGAGAATTTCAACATACATATTAATGTTTCCTCAAAAACCCTGACCTTCCAGTGCATTAACCTCCTAAATTCCTCTGACCTCCATCTTCAATTTATCATATCCTTGATCTGTCTATTCATCTTTAGGGAATTTTGAGAGCTCTTACAAAGGCTGAGGGTGACTCTTGATTGGTAGAAAGAAGGCTGAGCTCCAGGCTATAGTTCTGGCTAAGGGATTTACTGAGTTATTCTACTGGCATTCTTGGGAAATACACTTGGAGAGAGAAGCTGCACACATATAGGGAAATATGTCTTCTTAGCATGTCTTTGATTTGTAACTTGCCACCTTAGATACTGTGGGAACTTCCCTGTGGATGAAGTCGAACCTTTTCTCTTTACCTTCTCTTGCTTCCAGCTGAAAACTAATTTATGTGTGTATATGCACCTTTACATTATATACAATTTGTGTGTGATTTTATATGTATATGTTCATATGTACATATACTCACACAGATACATATGAATATAAACAGACAGAAACACACATATAAACACACACAGGTGTGTGTATTTGTGTATGTATGATGATCTGTATAATTTCCTTGACTTTTATTTACTGTTTTGTTTGGATAAGTGGATTTACACTATTTAATATCTGTGATGATCTATTGACTAACTAGCAAATACTAGGTTCCCAACTAATGGTGAGAAGAAGCTAAGATGATTAAACTAAGGACTACCTTCCCCTTAAGCATGATCAGGGAAATGGATTTTGTTCTGAACTGCTAATCCTCGAGCCTAGCGATCTTTGAAGGGAGTAGATAAATATAATTCTAGATTGACACTCCTCACAGATAATGGAGGGAAGAACTTGGTATTCTTAGGACCAGCTGATCCCAGCCTCTTACTGGTAAGACGGGTCTGGCTCTTGACTTTCCTCTTCAGGGAGAGGGCCATATCCCAGGTCATTTTTACCCAAGCCCCCAAGCAACATCTACAAATCAAGACAACCGAAGTGAACAATAGATTAGATTTATTTCCTCTTTACCTCCAGAGGTTAATAGTACTTATAGTTATAGGTAGTATTGTTAACCAAGATCCGGCTATACTAACTTACTTGTCTTTCCTCATACATCTATTCTATCTCCAATTTTGGTGCCTTGAACTGGTCCTCTCCCTCACACCTGCAATGCTCTCAGCCATCTTCTCTACTTAGGATTCCTGGCTTCCTTTAAGACTCAGCTCAGATGTCACTTTCTTCCAGGGAAGCCCTTGCTGCCTCCCCTTTTCCTTTCACTAACCTATCTGCTTTGTATGTGTCTTATAGATAAGTAATCTTTTATATCTTGGTTTCCCCACTCATATGTGAGCTCCTTGACAGTTAGGATTGTTTCTGCTTTAAAAAGAATTCCTAATGCTTAGCACCATTTCAGACCCTAAGTTAGAGCTTAATTAATGCTATCCACTGACAGGAAAAGGGCTGAGCCACTTTATTTTCTTGAACTTAGAGGGTTAATGAAGAGCAATGTTTCCCACCACATCAATTCTAGAGAGCAGCTGGGAACCTGACCTGTCTTTTCTATGACACTTAAGGACAATTTAGAAAGTAAAGTAATCCAAAATCCTCTAGTGACTATTCCCTACTCTCCAGCTGGGACTCAAACTCTGCCCCTGCTCATCTTTTCAGGCAGGGACCTAGAGTTCATTGAACAGGCTTAGCCTTGTCCTGAGTTCTGGCTTTCATGTGGACTAACAGCCTCTAGGTTTAAGTGACCTTTCAGGAGTACCAGGTATATCACCTTGTGCCCTGTCTGCCCTTCATAGGAGGATGCTTTTAGGGCAATTCCAAGGAGAAAGAGCAAGTGATTTTTCAGAGGGAAAAAGTGAAAGGGGACAGGGTGCAATTAGAGCAGCACAAACCAGCTGTGGGGTGAGCACTGAAAAATGTGAGCTTCCTGAAGGGCGCCTGGAGCATCTCTAGAGCCAGAGGCTTAATTTCCTGCCAATCCTCCTTCTTTGTCTTCTGGCTTTTTTTTTTTTTTTTTTTTTTTTTTTTTTTTTTTTGCAACAGAGGGGAAAGTTTTCATGAAAGGAAAAAGAAATAGCTCTTAATGCTTTATTTGGGGGGGGCGGCTGGAAAACTTGGTCTTTAATCTTATTTACTCCAAGACCCCAATGTCATAGGAGAGCTAGGAAGGCTGCCTACGGGGCATGCAGCTGCAGAGGCTGCATATGCACAGTCGGGTGACCTAAATGTCCATGTTTTTCTTTGCCCTTGAGCAAAAGCCACAAGGGAGAACTGCCCTCAGTGAGGCCGTGAGAGACCCAGAGGAGGCAAACTGTGAGGGCTCTGTCTGTCCCTGTGCATCCCTCCCCCCAGTCCCAGCCGAGTCCAGCGCCCTGGCAGGAAGTAGTGGGGCAGCGGATGCTGGAGGGATGAAAAGGCTGCTGTCGCTTATCTTCAGGGCCGGGGTGGGGGTGGGGGGGTAGAGTAGAGGGGAACTGGGGGGGGCAGTGTATGGCGCGGGGGAGAGGGAATAAGAGGAGGGAGGAAGGGTTTTTCTGTGTGAGCAACTCTGGCTTTGAAAACTAGGAGGCCAGATGCACTGATACCGTAAACACCGCTTCGTGATTCTCTGGGAAGCCAAGGAAAACTTTGGGAGTTTAAAGATCATCAAAGTATCCTTCCCCTCTCCTTTTCTCCTGTCCACTAGCTTGGGAATGCGGTTGGCTAAGGGTCGGCGAGGTCTTTTTTGTGACTATTTTATAGGCAGGAAGACGCACGATCTGAGATCAATTCATCCTCTTACTTTTCCTGTGAAGAAGAGAGCCTGTCTTCCTGTGGACTGCCGCCCCCGGAATTCCCAACCCGGCTTGCTTGGCTAGTGTTTGGCTACGGATCAGCTGTGTGACACCCCCCCCCCCCCGCCCCCACCTCCCTCCAGCATAAAGCAAACAGATAAAAAGGCCATTGTGGCCCACTCCGAATCAGCATTTCTGATCATTTTGATGAGAAACTAGGGACACACCGCTTCTAAAACGCTGCCGGTCACCCTAACCTCCTCCCGTCTCTGAACAATTAGATCCACTTGGACGGAGTGGAGCCTGGGAGGATGGTCAAGACTCAGTTCATTGTGGCCTGCTACGTTTTAAGCCCTAGGGTGTCTGCTTACTTTTAGTTTAATAGCAGCTTGGCTCAAAAGCTCTAATTGAACTATTTTTCTTTTAAAGGTCACAGTGCTGTTTTTGTCACACAAAATATTCCTTATTTTTGTCTAATTTTTGTGATTTTCTCCTTGTGCGAGACTTCCTGGTGTGGAAATTCCCTCCACTGATGTAGCTCTGCAGGTCATCTGTAATTTGGTCAGGGAGAACTGAGTGGGGGAAGGAAGTGGTATGGAGGATTTAAGTGATTGCCCAGTTATTCAACCGGTGTGCATGGGGGAGATTAGGATTTGAACCCTAACTTTTCTCTCTAACCCCAAGATTCTATTTACTAGAGAAGTTAAAAAACACTAACTGGCCAAATTAGTTTTACAGGTTGTTACATTAAATTGCATTTTCAAGATCCATGAGTTAATAGCCTACAAAGAAACAGGAAATTTTGAGGGGATATCTGCTACATTGCTGCCATACGGCTGCATTTCCGATGGGGATAGCGGATAGGGGTACAAAATGACTAAATTTATTTCCTCTCTGGTGTCTGTGACAAGTCCGCTCCTGTGATAGGAAAGTGCAGATGTGGGAGCCTCACCAAAACTTGACTTATGAGCTAATGACTCTTAGCCTTTGAGGAATTACAAGTCATGAATAAGGCCATTCATGGACAAGTAGTCGAAGAGGATGTTGCTCCTTTCCATAGCATTGACTGAGTCTTTCCTAATTGATTGCACTGACATCCTTTGCATATCCCCCCCAAAAAAACTAGACCAACCCTGCCTTTCTTATGTGCATCTGAAGGAATTTGTGTTGACCTATTGGAGCAAGAAGGCATATCCAAGGGGAGCAGCACTGTGTTCAGATTGCTCCCTGGTTTTACATCCTTTGGGCAATTTCCAAAATGTGCACTTTTGTATAACATGCAGTCATTTCTTAATAAGATTTTCATTCAACAAGCCCTGGATCTTCTCTGCCACTCATTTTGATACCTTTTATTCTTTTTTTCTATTCTGAGCTTCTAACTCTAGAGCTCAGAGCAATGCTGTCACTCAGTGTTATTACTAGCATTTAAGTCAGCAGAACTAGGTTCAGTTCTTGCTGTCATAGGCAACCTCTCTGAACTTCTGATTCCTCAGCTGTAAAATAAGGATTGATTACAAATGAATTATATAAATATAAATATATATATATATATATATACACACACACACACATATGTGTGTGTAAGTGTTTGTATGTGCAAATTCTTGCTCTCATGGGCAACCTCTCTGAACCTCAGGTGCTCCCTATTGGTTGTAATCACTTAATAGGGATTGATTACAAAAGCACCATACATGTGTGTTTGGGTGCACACAATACACGTATGTGTACATGTGTGTTATAAGACCACATGTGGTTTGTGTGTGTACACAATTGCATTCCCATTCTATTCTACAGCATAGAGACTAGACTCATGATTTTGCTGGTTTAAAGAATTCCTTAGTGAGAAAACTCCCTATACCAATGCAGTCTGGTAGTGTAGTCTGGAGAGGGAATATCAAACCCCAATATACATGGAGGCTATTAAATCATACATAAGAATTCATGAAGTCCATATATTGACTTAGAAAACCACATGTTAACATTTTCTGTGTTATGTTGTGTATTCATTTTATTTTGTTAAGTATTTCCCAATAATATTTTAATTTGATTTGAGCAGTACTCTGGAGTATTGTGAGCACCCAGAGGGTATATATGTGTTTGATATTTCTGGCATTGAGAACAGAGGCTTTAAGTGACTAGTTTCAAGATTAGAGAGTCATTATGTGTATTCTATGGATTTGAAGCCAGGTCTCTTGGCTCTAGGACAGGAATTCTGTCCACTATTGCCATTTTGCCTCTCCATACAATAACATATGCCTGCACACATTCACACACACATAACAACTCTTATGTGTGTGTGTGTGTATAGAAACATATATATCTATTAGATCTGCTGACTCAATTCTACATGTACACATACATAAAATATTATACATTTGCATATATATATATACTGCTACAATATAAAAATACATTATATATTGGAGTTTTTAACTGAACGGAGTAATTATATACATATGTGCATATATACACATTTATATACATATATCATGCATGTATTACATGTATATACTTGTGTCAATGTTTGCATGTGTATGTATGTGTATATCTATATAGATATAACATATCTACATATTATATGCATACCTCTATATCTATATATTATATGTGGTTCATATTAATTGGTTCAGTGACCTAATTGTTCTTGAGAGCTGACAATAAGGAATTTCCTTTACTAAAGCAAATGAGTCTTTCTCTGCCATTCAGTCTCAATTTCTTAGGACATTGAAAAGTAAAATGACTTATCCAGGGTCACACAGCCAACATATGTCAGAGAGAGAATTTGAACCCACGTTGTCCAGATTCCAAGGGCCAATCTCCACCTACCATGCTCTGATTTTCACTGCATACATCAAAGGTTTAACAGGAAAGTGCTTGGAAGATCTTAAAAGATCTTTATTATGTGACTAATTTTTATTTGATCAGGAATCCCCAAGAGGGCTTTATAAACTTCAGAACTAAAGATGTTCAGGTCCTAAGTAGCCACATGAAAAAAATATGTTACATTCAAGCATCAGTTTCTACCCCATCCCTGATAAAAGTGAGGGGAATCAGCATAATTCAGTTCTGTTCAATGCAATAAATCTTTTTCCTTGCTTACCATATTTCTCTGCTTGTCAAGGAGATCAATTGGTTACTGCCTAAAGTTATTTATAAACTTTTTGGTCTCTTTTTTATAATTTGCATTGGTTAAACTTTATTAAGATGTGTTTTTAGGCTATGTACAAGTCCTAACTCCCAATGATGTAAAATCTTCAAATATTGTTTTATTTTGGTCTTTGCTGACCCAATGCTTAGGACAGTGTCTTGTTTCTTTTAATTTGTTTTGGTTTCAACCTGTGATTTCATTGGTACTTGTTAGCTGGGTGATCCTGAGCACATCACTTAACGCTGCTTTGCTTCAGTTTCCCTATTTGTAAAATGAACTGAAGAACATAGCAAACCACTCCAATATCCCAAGAAAATCCCAAATGGGTCCACAAAGAGTCCAATGCGACTGATCCAACCAAAAATGGGAAAACCCATTGAGGAAATGTTCTCTACTAGTGGAGATGGCTAGATGTCATTAAGTGACTCCTCCTGGGTCAGACAAAGGTAAAGCTTCCACTGAGATCTTTATGAACCCTCTATCCCTTGTGCTCCACTGGCCCTCAAGCTTATTCCTATAGGCTCTTTGAGCTGATCAATATAAACACCAGTCTGTTCTGAACTCTTCAGGAGTCCAGCTGTGTCTCTCCCACTACACAGAGTATTATAATAATCACGTAATGGAGAAGGAGAAAAAACCCAAGTTCACAGGGAGCTTAAGAAAGTCAGACTGAGGTCACAAAGAGAGTTGGTATCGGTACTAGAAATAGTATCCTGGCCTTGGGATGGCTAGCCCAGCACTCCTGCGCCTGCAGGGGACTGCCCCCTTAGTGTAACCAGAGCCAGTCTTGGCTTTAGGCAAGAGCAAAGGAGATATTTTCTAAGGACAAATGTCTCAACTGAAACCAGGGAGCCGTCTTATTGGCCGGACACCAAGTGTTTTGATTCGGGAGAGGCACAGGGCAACTGAATTCAGTTTTTTCAGCACTACTACAGGTCCTTGGACTGACCTTGGCCTGAATCTTTAACAAAACCCTGAAAGGGAAAGGTATAACCTGAAAAGACAAAGAAAGAAAGGAACTCTCACTCACTCATTGTCCAAAGCCAAGGTTTCTGATTTCTGCTCTTTGGTTTGCAAGCCATTTGGAGTCCTGGGTATTGAAGAAGTAATCTCATTTGGATGCTTGTAGAGGATTTCATTCTTTTACAAGAGGCAGACATCATTCCCTTGCAACCTGTCAAAGAGGCTTTGTTGTTTGGAGGAACTGGTAATTGTTCTGTTGCAATCGCTAATGCTCTTTTAGTAAAAGTTAATTCCTACCTTTGGTGCAGGCTAAGTTTGGGGTGGGGGGGATGGAGTCTGAAGATGGGCAGAATGTGGGCTTCATGAGTGAGACAGAAATAAAGAGTAATTAGAAATTTTATGGAGGAAAAAAATAATATTTATATAATGCTTTAATTTTTAAAAAGTGCTTTATATATCTCATTTTATCCTTGCAACAGTTCTGTGAGGTAGGTGCTATAATTATCCCCATTTTATAGAGGAGGAAACAGAGTCAGTTTATGTGACCTCTCCAGAGTCATACAGCTAGCAAGTGTTTAAGATAATATTTCAACTCAAATCTTCTTAATACCATCTCCAATGTTTGTAGCAGCCCTTTTTGTAGTGGAAAGTTACTGGAAACTGAGTGGATGTCCATCAGATGGAGAATGGCTAAAAAAGTGATGGTATAGGAATGTTACGGAATATTTTTGTTCTATGAGAAACAACCAGCAGGATGATTTCAGAAAGGCCTGGAGAGACTTACATGAATTGACACTAAGTAAAGTGAGTAGGACCAAGAGAACATTATAGACAGCAACAGCAAGATTATATGATAATCAATTCTGATCTATCAAATAAGGATGATTATAGCACCTACCTGACAGAATTGTTGCAAGGATAAAGTGAGACATGTAAAGCACCTTGAAAAAATTAAAGCATTATATAAACATTATTATTATTCCTCCATCAAATTTCTAATTACTCCATATTTCAGTCTCACTCATAAATTCTGGTGGCTCTTTCCAACAGCGAAGTGATTCAAGACAGTTCCAATGGTCTTGTTAGGGAGAGGACCATCTGCACCCAGAGAGAGACCATGGGGATTGAATGTGGACTACAACATAATATTCTCACTATTTTTGTTGTTGTTGTTTGCTTGCATGTTGTTTTCTTTCTCATTTTTTTCCTTTTTGATCTTTTTTTTTTCTTGTGCAGCATGATAATTGTGGAAATGTTTAGAAGAATTGCATGTTTGACATATATTGGATTATTTGCTGTCTAGGAGAAGGTGTAGGGGAAAGGGAGGAAGAAAAAAATTACAACACATGGTTTTGCAAGGGTAAATGTGGAAATTATCTATGCATATGTTTTGAAAATAAAAAATACCATGTCCAACAGTCTATCCCCTACAGTATCTAGCTATCCCACAATAAGTCAAAAAAGTATGATATTTGGGAAAGAAAGTATTTTCCACCAAATTAATTTATTCATATTGGGAATAGCTAGCTTTGGTATATGTATGTCACCAAAAAAAATGAACAGTAAAATTCTTGTTCATTCATCATTCGTCAAAAAGGCAATGCAATATGTGATAATCTGGTAGTTTGAACATAAATTCTGATGCCACAGAATAGAGGGCTATAAGACATGTTTGTGAATTTGTAGCATATAAGTCAGAATGTGACTACTGTAACATAAAAGATACAAAGCATTATAGAAATTTAGAGGAAGAAGAGAACATACCCAACTGTTGAGTTCAGAGAAGTCTTTGTAGAGAGATAAATCAATATAGAAATAATTTATTAAGCTCTTACTATATGTTAGGCAGTGGGCTAAGTAGTGTGGGGGGAGGAGTGTGCAAATATAAGCAAATCTCTACCCTCGAGGAGTTTACATTCCAATGAGAAAAACAAGAGAGTTAGAAATGGGGGAGAGAGTAGACATGAGTGGAAAGTTTGGTGAGGTCTCATTCCTGACAAGAGAAGATGAAAATTTACCTATCAAAACCAGGGAACACAGAATAGAATCCAAAGTTGGGGGGGGGGAAGGTCAGTAAAGGGATAGATTCAGAGGAAGATGAAGATGAAAATGATGAGCTTTACCTTGAGGGATGGAAAGAATTTTCCCAGGGCAAAATATAGGAGTGAATAGCATTCCAGATAGAGGGATTAGCACAAACAAAAGCATAGAGATAGCAAAGCAGAGGTGTGAGAAGTTCATTCAGGTAGATAATGTGAAGGCTACGTGTTGGGAAGCAGTAGAAGGCTAGAAAATTAAGTTGGAGGCATACTAAAAAGTCCGGAATGTTGGAATTTTATCTTGAAGGTAATGGGGAACTGCTGATGTTTTTTGATCAGAGAAGATCAGAGTTGCCCTTCAGAAAGAGTAATCTATCAAAAATAAACAGAATGGATTAGTTGAAGGCAAGGAGGCTGATTAAGGAAGGTGAAAAGGCTTCAGTAATTCGGGATAGAAAAAAGATAAAAGTCTGAGCTGGAGGTCATGGTTGGATGGAAATCAAGGTTTTAGGTTAAGCTTTAGCAAATGCTCTTAAAGAAATGCTGAGAGATGCTACAAGGTGTATTGTGCTGTGCAAATCCATCTTTGGACATGTAATATGAATCTGAGAAAGAGAGATGAGGATGAATTCCTGCAACAGCTTTTTTTCTTTAAAGAAAAATATTCAGGATGTCAAGTAGTAGACGTGGAATATTGGATGATACAAGGATTACTTATAACTAGGAACTGGCAAGTAGGTTCTTAGTTTAGAGAATCTATCATTTTGAGACATGCACAAAGAAGTTTTCCTAACATTTAGATAATGAATGCATCTCACAGGTTTATGTCAGTTGGAAAAATCATAATTTGTGATGCTTCAGTAAGTTGCAGGCTTTGTCTTTAGTTCTCTATATGGGTTTTACTTGATCACTGTGCAGAATGAAGTTTTGGCTTTCTTTCTACCATAGCTGAAGTTGACCAGTTGATAATCCTTCACATCTAAGCTCTGTATAAATAATTGGTTTTTTGGGGGGTTTTTTTGTTTTTTTTTTTTGTCTTGGTTTTGATCTATTGTTTCATGTGTTTCACAGCTATAGTCCAAAATCATTCCTCTGTAGAGGACTACTTATAACACCTCTATTTCTATTCCCCCACAGTGATCTCAATTCAATTCGGTAAGTGCCTTCTCTATGTAAAGCACTGTCTGGAATAGGACCTGCCCTCAAGGAGTTCATGTTCTACCAGGAAAATACAACAAATATATAATATCTCAACATCAATCACCTTAATTGCCTAATATTCAATGTGATGGAAAGTAAATAATTGAAACTTAAGGTTTGATATCTCCTTAATACTTTGATAATTCATCAATCTGACCTTCTCCAGAGTTCAAGTTTCCAGTACCTGATGCAGAAAACTCTGATTTTATGTATTACTAGACACCATTCAACAGGCTTTTTTTCAAATCCTAATTCTTGACACATGCAAACTGTGAGACTAGCACATCAACAAAATCATTGATTTGAATGGAGAAAAATGTACGGCATGTAACCATTTTAATTATAAAATGAAAGGGTAAGATAAATGATTACCAAGAACACTTCCATTGTCAAAATACTATGATTCATGGATCTATGAAACTACTACAATCCTTTTTTTTTGGTCTTCTAAATTCTGAATCAATGAAATAATGCTAGGAATTTTCTGCTAAAAATGCTACAAAAAAGGAATAAATGAATATTTTTAAAAAAATGATAGGGAAAAATCACTTAGAGCAAGAGGATCTGAGTTCAAATCTGGTCTCAGACACTTAACACTTCCTAACTATGTTACCCTGGGCAAGTCACTTAACCCCAATTGCCTTAACAAAAAAAAGGAAGATAATATAAATCTAAAACCAAGAGCAACCATTATCTGTGATGGAGACAAATTAGAATCCTTTCCAATAAACTCAGCAGTAAAACAAGGTTGTCTATTGTCATCACTTCTATTTGACGTAGTATTAGAAATGCTGTCTAGCTACCTATCCAGCCCTTCCCTCTCTGATGACTTCTAGACCTTCATCTCCAACCATCTAATGAATATATTCTATAGATCAAAAACTTCAAAAATTGTGTTGTAAACCCTCATAGGGTCATATAACTAAATGTGTTGATTGAGAAATTATGATTTATTTTCAGTGAATGTTTGATTCATATACCTATTTTATATACCTATTTACTTGGAGCTGCACAAAAATTTTTCAGGTGAGTTTAAGAAGCCCTGCTATAAGATGTTTTAAACAATACACATTCCAAAATGAACTCATTACTTTTCTTCTCTAAATTCTCCTTTCTTCCTAATTTCCCTATTGTTATGAGGGATATCAGCATCCTTCTAATCACCTATTTTCAAGCAAGGGTTTACTCTTGATTCTTCACTCTTTCCTCTATCCCTATCTATTGCAGAGACTTCTCAGTTTGACCTTTGTAACATCTCTTCCATATACGCCTTTTCACCTCTGACATTGCTACTACCCTGGAACACTCCCTTATCAGTTCACGTCCAGATTATTGCAATAGTTTGTTACCTGATCTCCTTGTTACAAGGCTCTCTCTACTCCAGTTTGTCCTCCACTCAGCTGTCAAAGTGATCTTCCTAAAGTGCAGGTCTGACCATGTCACCCTCTCTGCTCAACAAACTCCAGTGGTTCCTTATTGCCTACAAGATCAAATATAAATCCTCCATTTAAAAACATCCTCCATAACCAGTTCTCTGCTTCTATTTTTGTCATACTACGTAGCCCTACCTCCTCATTTTCCTTGCCTGTGGGTGGAATTAGATGAACTCTTAAATCCCAATTCTAAATCTATACTATTAAATTCTTTCATTTCTCCATATTCTGGTTTTCTCATCTCTACAATGAGGGAATTGGATTAAATGACCTTTTTGGGTCCCTTTCAGCTTTAAGTCTATGATTCTGTAATTCCCATGCTCTTGACACACATCAATTTTATGTCTTGCAAGTTTGCCTGCTAGAGTAACATTGGTGTTGTAGCAAGTTGTTGCTAAGGTCCATTGATTTCTCCTTTTTAAGATTTCTCAGATATGCCCCCTATTCTCTAATAGTACCACCAATCTAGTGAAGGCCCCCACCATCTCATGCATAGATTATTGCAGTAGCCTGCTGCTGGGACTGCCTGTCTCAAATTTCTCTCAATTCCAATCCATTCTCCATTCAGCTATTAAAGTAATTTTCCTAAAGTCTGGAATTCAGGGGTCCTCAAACTTTTTAAATAGGGGGCCAGTTCACTGTCCCTCAGACTGTTGGAGGGCGGGACTATAGTAAAAACAAAAACTTTGTTTTGTGGGCCTTTAAATAAAGAAACTTCATAGCCCTGGGTGAGGGGGATAATCATCCTCAGCTGCCGCATTTGGCCTGTGGGCTGTAGTTTGAGGACCCCTGATCCTATCATATACCTAAAATCCATAAATTCCAGTAGCTTCTTAGTCCCTCCAGGAGCAAATTCTGATTGGTGTTCATAGCCCTTTGTAATCTAGCCCCATCCTACCTTTCTAGTCTTCTTAAATCTTAACCTTAGTCACTTATTCTTTGATCCAATGCCAAAATCCTCCTGACTCTTCCACCAAAAGGACGCTCCATATCTCAGTTTCCTACATGTCACGTTCTCCCTCTTCTTCCCTAACGACTGCCCTCCCTGTCTCCCTCTAAGTCCTAACTAAAATCTTACTTTCCATAGGAAGCCTTCCCCAATCCCTTTCAATTCCAGTGCCTTCCCTCTATTTAATTATTTTCTATTTATCCTGTATAGAGCTAACTTTGTACATAACTTATTTATATATTGTCTCCCTTATTAGACTGTAAGTTCCTTGAGAGCAAGAACTGTTTCCCCTCCTTTTGATTATCTAGCACTTAACTCAATGTCTGATACACAGTGAGTATTCCATAAATGTTTATTGACCTGTGTGACTTTAAGCAGAGAATTCTAGCCTCAAAGACTTCATCTAAAAAATAGATTCAATGATATTTATGATCCCTTCCTATTAAAAAATTGATCTCTTGCTTCACACTAGATAAAAATCATTTGAATTCTCCTCCCAACCAAATCTCCTCCTCTGTCCCACCTTTACCAGTTTCCTAAATACTTTGTCTTTCCCAAAATTAGAGCCAGCTCAGATGGTTAGGATTTAAGGTTGAAACCAACTCAGATATGATGGGTTACTGGCAATTCACCCAGCGAAGGTTTGGACTAAGAGACAATTTGATTGAGGAGAAATTTGCAAAGACCAAATTGGGTTGTGTTACAGAACTCAGACTGTGCTATCTTAAAAAAAATTCTCCTTAGTGGAATTCAGTCCATTTTGGCAAGGGTGTTGACTCTAAGAGGGGAGTAGGTGTATTTAGTTGTTCATGCATGCATGATGAGCTCTAATATAGCTAGCAAAACAGAGGAGTTAAGAAGTGCATCTTTTTATTTCTGTGGTGCTAAAAGCATTGCCAGACTTGCACATGGCTGTTGGGAAAAATCACTGAACTAGGAATCAGAAAATCTGGGATTTTATTTATGATTCTGCTCCTAAATTGCTGTGCAATCTTAGGCAAATTGCTTCCTCTCTCTGGGACTCAATTTTTTTTTTCATCTGAAAAAAGAAAAGATTGGACTATATCTTTAAAGTTCTCACAGCTCTAAGATGCTGTGATTCTATGATCAACCTTTCCTGGAAACGTTGCCACTAAAAACACAAGTTAAGTACACCTCCAGGACTCAGCCTGATAAACAGCCTCAGACCACACCTTTTGCATGGCACCAATGGCAAATGCCAATCCAAACACTGAGTGGGTGGCTCTGCTTGATGCTGTCTGCCAGCGAGCCCTCAGCCCTGTCAATTGACATCTTACTCAGGACTGGTTTGGTGAACATGACACCCAAATCAAGCAGCTACATGCAGGGGAGCCAGAGGAGAAACACACAGCCCCTCCTGGAACCTGCCTCCATACAATTTAGGAGAAACCTGGGCTCCTCGAAGCAGAACTAAGGCCTGGAGCCCACTTCAAAGCCCACAGTATCAGATTCAAAGCCCAAGGAAATGTGGGCACCAGCTCCTGCTTGTAAATATGAGTATGCAATAGCAAAGGGCCTCAGAGGCCATATTCCCCCATCCCCTAAAAACACACTCATATATGTAATTTATAGTTGAGAAAACTGGGGCACAAGAAGGCTCGGTGCTTTGCTCATGATCATAAAACAGTAGCTACAGAGCTATTGTTATTCTCATTCAATCAAACTGCCTTCTCATTTATTTTCCCCATTATTTAGTTATTTTTCAGTTATACCGGACTCTGTGACTCCATTTGGGATTTTCTTGGCAAAGATACTGAAGTGGTTTGCCATTTCCTTCTCCAGTTCATATGGGGAAACTGAGGCAAACAAGGTGACATGACTTGCCCAGGCTCACTCAGCTGGAAATGTCTGAGGTTGGATTGAATTCAGGTCTTTCTGCCTCCAGGCCTGGAGCTCTAATCACTGTCCACCCAGCTGCCCTCCTTAAGTTAGGCAGCCCCACACCTCCTGGAGGTATATGGAAAGTACTGGGAAATCCTGCCCCCTTCTCCCCAAAATCACACTATTACTGAACAAGGACAATGACTTCACCATTACCCCCATCAGAAGTGAATTTGTCATCGTTTTGACTACATAGAACCAATTGCAGGAAAAGAGAAAGAAAAATTCTCTTTCAGTTGGAGTAAGACATATTTCATTTTCCCCTATCAGATAGTAGGATAAAAATTTTCATCCTTCTCCTTTTGCAGATAAGGAAACTGAGGCCCAGAGAAGCAAATGACTCAACTATTATTAGAAATTATATAGTATTCAAGTGTCAGAGCCAGGATTTAAGCCCAGATTTTTTTGTCCTCTTGAGGTAGCTTTTGTTTTTGTTTTTGCCAGGAAAATCCCAAAAGGGATCAATCAGAAAGAGTTGGACACAAGTGAAATGATTGAATAACAACAACTCCTGGCTCTCCAGATCCAATATTCCTTCTACTATTCAAAGCTACTTGATTGTCGATTCAGCATCTCTCTGGAAATATGAAGAATGGACAAGACCCCAAGGTTCCAGGCCATGTTTTAGGGGTAAATGAGGCACTTCCTGGTGTCACTCATTCATTAGAGATGTACCTCTCACTGTGCTGTAACAATAAATATTTGTGAATTCTTTATGTTGTATCCAGCACTATGCGGGGTACTGCAGAGGCATTGGGTTACCTGAGGCTATCTGAGTTCTAATTATGGTTTTGTCATAAATCAGCTGTTTGATTATGGGAAAGGAATACATGAAAGGATGGAAGGGAAAGCATTTATTGATCACTTATTGTGTGCCAGATACTGTGCTAAATCCTGGAGATATAAATACAAGAATGAAAGAGACCCTCCCATTATGGAACTCATATAAGGGAATATCTGGGAAATAGCAGGGATAGTGAGTTGATCAATAAGGCCGTCAACTGAGATGATTTTACCAGAAACAATGGCAATTTAGTAGTATTGATTTGATTACCATAGCTACATAGAGGAACAGTTACTCAAGAGTTTCAACAAGATAGCTGATTAAATGACTGAAGCACATGATTGGTCTGGTCCAATATTCTGGCCAATGGCTAGCAATTCATTAAACCACCCACATAGCCTAACTCCAAGTTGGGATTGCAGAGATGAGTGGGTTATAACCTCTGATGACTGGTGGTCTAGTCCAGAGATGCTGGTCTAAGCAGGAAATTGATAGGAAGATGCCTGAGGCGGACAACCGGTTTCCATGTAAAGCACAACCACTAAATGTTTCTGGATCTTAGTTTCCCCATATGCAAAATAAATGGGTTAAATCAATGTTTTTTTAGGTACCTTCCAGTCCTAAAACTTCATGATTCAGTGGAAGATTATTCTCTGATTTTGGAGGTCAATTGTAAGATACTATAATAATAATGCCTACAATTTGTATTTCCATTTAATATTCACAAAATACTTCATACATATTATGTCATTTGATGCTTACAATAATACTGGAAGAGAGATGCTATTATCACCCCCCATTTTACAGATGAAGAAACTGAGGCTGAGGTTAAATTACTTGCGCAGGTCACCTGCATAGCAAATAAACATCTGAGGCAGCATTGGAATTCAGAGTCTTGCTGACTGCATGTTCAGAAATATGTCCACTAAGCTAGTCATTAAGTATTTACTAAGTACCTGCCATGTATCACACACTGAGATATTACTTATAAACTCAATAGGAAGGCAGAGAAGAGAGAAATCTGTGTAGCCAGAGTCTTGACTTGTAGATGAATTGGATTTAAATGAGGCTGTTCTGTGCAGGATCATCAACCTCAGTCTTTTCTCCAGAGTCACCCAAATCCAGTAGCAAGAAAAAGGTCAAGAGAACTAGTGAAGGCCAGAGTGCAGTGGATGACCTTAGGAATATTGAGTGAAGGCTTCATGGACTAAAAGTTGAGTAGAGCTTTGAAGGATAGATAGGGTTTGGATATGCTGAAAGGAAAGAAAAAGATATTAAGGGTAACAGACATATCTTGAATCATCCTAAAGATGAAGATAATCAAGGCATTTGAGAGAAGCAGTAAAGAAAATCGCCTGATTAGAGTAGAAGGTCCGTAGTGGGCAATAGTGTTAAATAGGTTAGGTAGAATCCAATTTTGGAGGACTTTAGAAAAGAAGTAACATTTGTATTAAAAATGAGCTTCTTAAATTTTTTCCATTCATAACCTCTTTTTGCCCAAGACATTTGTACTTGACCCTGGGTACATTATTATATAAAACTGGAATGCACATCAAATATTTACTGATAATAAACCCATAAATAAATTTATTTTAAAACAATTTCTAGTATGTACATATTTTTACCATTTATTATAAAGGTAAGAAAATCTACATACAACTGAGATGGATGTGCTTTTTAATTTTTATGTAAAGAATTAAATCTTGCTGCAATATTTGATATCTTTTAGCATTGCCAAATTTTTCTTGATCCTCCACCCTCATATGGAGTTGCAATCTTCAGTTTAAGAAGCTTTGGAATAATCAATAGAGAATCATTATAGTTTTTAAAAGTGAGAAAGGAAGGAAAGAAATTGATGTTCAGGAATGATGAATTCTAGCAGTGGTATTCAAAATTGATTGCAAGATGTATGTTCTAATTCGTTTCATCACAAATTAACTGCATAAAATTGAATGCCATTTTCCCTGTTGGATTCTCAGTTTCTTTATAAGTAAACTAAAGGGGGCAACTAGGTGGCACAGGAGATAGAGAACCAGCCCTGAAGTCAGAAGGACCTGAGTTCAAATCTGGTCTCAGACACTTAACACTGCCTAGCTGTGTGACCCTGGGCAAGTCACTTAACCCCAATTGCCTCAGCAAAAACAAACAAACAAATAAATAAATAATAAGTAAAGTAAAGAAGCTGGACAATTAATTCTAACTTTACCTGAATTCTGTGAGTTGGAAGGAGAGAAAAAGAGAGTAAGAAAAAGAGAGACTGGTTAGCAGGAAGAAGACCCAAGAGAAGGCTGTTGCAATAATTCAGGAAGATAATACTGAAAAGATGATAGTATATTTGAGGGTCTTTTGAGAGGAAGGAATAAGAGAACTCGGTGACAGACTGGAGACAAGGAATAAACTTAGACCCTTCTATCCTGGGACCTTAGAATAATGAGAATAACATTCGATATTTCTGTAGTGCTTTAAGGTTTGCAAAAATACTTTCCCAAGAATACCCCTGTGAAAAAGCAGTGCAAATATTGATTTAAGCCTGTGGTTTCACTGGTGAGAAATTCTCTACCAAAACTCAGATAGGCCCCTGCTCTGTCATGCAGACTCTTACAGTTGTCTGGGGCCTAAAGATCTTACGTGAATTGCCCCAAATCAATATGCCTCCGAGATAGAATTCAAACTTTACATCTTTTAGACTCTCACGCTTGCTTTCAATCTGTTCTGTCAAGTTTCTTCTCAAAGGCAAGTATTCTTAGCCCAGTTTTACAGAAGAGGAAACCGAATGATGGGGAGCAAGTCCCGCTTCCTGGTTTCCTTATGGCCTGTACTGATTCCTCTGGGGACCTGAGCACGCGGGTTAGTGCTTCTATCAGAGATGTGGGTTAGGAGTGAGCCACACAGCCCTATATCCTGTTATGATATGGAAGCATTTGCTCTTTGTTTCCTCCCCTGGGTCGTCAAAGGATGGAAGTGTTTTTCACGAGGACAGGAAATCTCCTCACTGCTGCTTTGTGAAACGGCAATCATTACTCTTAAATGGGTTAGCCAGAAGAGTGATGAGAGGAGAACAGAGTGGTGAATATTCAGCTGTATCTCTGAACAATGGTGCTCTTTCTGGCCTCACCCTAGAATTTTGTACAATGAGAAAAACAGCTTGGCAAAAACAAACAAAACAAACAAACAAAAAAATGACAACCTCTAAGCCCTCAAATTTAGAAAAAATTAGCCTCCACCAAAGAAAGTAGTTGATATAAACTCAATGATGTATGTTCCTACATATATATATAATATAAAATGTAATAAGTGATATTAAATATAAACATATCCAATATTTTATTTATGAGAATGTGAAATGTAATAGTTGCTTCTATTTTGATAGGGTTTCTAAAGTTTACATAGCAAGCATTATTATTTAATAAGAAAAGTAAAGAGGAAATGACTTACACACATATGAATTAGAATAACTGCTTCCATTTTGATAGGGTTTCTAAAGTTTACATAGAGCAAATGACTTACACATGTTCACACAGCTAGCTGTGTGGCAAATGGGAAACAAATTCCTAGTTTTCTTTTCTTTTTTTTTTTTAAATTCTATTGATATCTTTTGTTTTTATGCCATCTTTATTTCAAGCTTATCCCTCCTATCTCCCCTGTCCAGAAAGTTTTCCCCAGGAACAAAGAATTAGCCAAATGTCTTCAGATACCAAGACCATCATAATACTGCCTGGAATCAGAATATTGTTCCAACAAGTTCCCTCTCATCCTCTTATTCACTCCAAATGTGTGTTTTGTCAATAATGGCACATTTGATTTAGAATGAAGTCGTTTAGCTATGTTATAGCTTGAAAAGGCCAAGGTCTGCCACTGCATCCAAGGCCATCTCCTGTTATCTTCATCTGTCTTGACCTGTATCTTGCCACTGGGCCCAGATGGCTCTGGAAGAGAAAGCGTGGCAGGTGACACACTTGCACAGCCCTCCTTCACTTAAGTCCAATAACATCACCTCTCTGACATCATTGTACTCTTTGGGAACAAAGGACCACCACTAGCAGCAACAATAATCTTAACCCTGTTCTGTACCTTTTCTCACCTGGTTGGTCTCTGGGAATGTGTTTACTACTGTATTGTAGTTGGGATTGATGTCTCCAGTCATGGCAAAGATATTATTATAATGTGATGGACGTCACGAAATGGCATTATAATTATCCACGATAACGGTACATTTGGTACATTTTTAGACCCCTAAATGTTCCTATTCCTCCCTCCCCCGAGTGACAGGTATTTATTGGTATAATTTCCTACCAAGGAGATTGTAGAATTTTAAAAAGAGCAAAGACAGTTTGGTCTGGGTTCTTTTGAAGAATTTGTTTATTTTTCAAACATTTAAATACTTTCTGTTTGCACAGGACTGGGCTAGGCAGTAGAAGAGATAAGAAGTTTAAATAAGATCATGAATGAGGATAATAGCCCCTGTCTCAAAGGGTTGTTGTGTCAAATGAAATAATTAATATAAGGTGTTTGGTAAAACATAAAAAGCTATATTAATGCTATCATCACTATCATCAATATCATGAAAAAATTCTGTTTTCACATGGTTTCCAGGTCTAGTAGGGGAAGATGAGACACAACCATTGGTAGTTATAATACATCAAATTATGTGATATTCCTAGGATCTTGATGGAAATGGCTTATAAGCTTGAACTAAGGAGCCTTGGGAATAGCAACCTTCCAGTCCAGAACCCTCACACAGAATTCTAGCAAGGAACCTTCGTGGACAAGCAGCCTGGCAACTGCTCCTGCAAGTGCTAGAGCTACAGCTGCTGAAGACTCAGAAAAGAAAGTTCTTGCTAACCAACATGCTTAGTACCATCAAATGCTTCAACAGAGAAAAGGTAAAAGGGGATGCATGCGATTGAAGAGGAACCAGAGTGTAAAGACATGTAGATTGTAAGCTCTTTGAAGGTAGGTACTGTCTTTTGCCTCTTTTTGTATCCCCAGGGCTGGCACATAATGGGTGCTTAATACATGTTGAATCCTTGATTATCGGCAGAAATGATATTAAAGAAATAGCCTTACTATCTGCTTTGCTGCTACTCTTTAAAGACCGTAGGATCTTTCCATCTGATCTGCTCCTGAAATCTTCCATATGTGGTTTTTCCCACTAGAACTTGAGATTTTCTAGGTCAGAGCTGATCTTACTTTTCTATTTGTATCTCCTACACAGTGTGTGTGATTTGTAGTAAGAACCTTAATTAAGGCATTATTCATTCATTCATGACAAGTTTCTTAAAGATACTGTGTGAGGTAAAGCATTGGTGAGGGGGAGGAGGAGAGGAGGTCCTTAGTGACTAAGGAAATTAGGAAAAGCTGTGCATTAAGGAGAACAAAAATAATAGCTATGGACTTTTAGAAAGACCATTGATCTTGGAGACCAGAGTGCCAAAGAGACAAGATCAAAGATATTGAAAGATCTTCTAGGATGTCTCTTCTAAAGCCATTTCTAACAAATGGCCATTGAGTTTTTGCTTAAATACATACAGTAAGAATTCAAAAGGTCTCATTTTTGGACCTTTCTAATTATCAGGAAGGTTTTCCTTCCATTGAGCCTTATGAAAACTGTTATTTGACCATTCCTCTTCCACTTTGTTCTTTTTGATATGATTTTTTTTTTTTATGGCTGAGGCAATTGGGGTTAAGTGACTTGCCCAGGGTCACATAGCTAGGAAGTGTTAAGTGTCAAAGGTCAGATTTGAACTCCCGTCCTCCTAACTTCAGGATTGGTGCCCTATTCACTACATCAACTAGCTGCCCTGATACTGATTTTTTTGAACAACAACAAAAAAAAGATTCCACTTTTTCTTTCTATTAAATTTCACCTTGACTTGATTTCATATACCAGATCAGAAATTCTTAACTTTATCTTTAAGGGGTTTGTGAACTTTGAAAAAAAATTCACTAACTGAAATTTATAATTTCATTCTATAATTACTTTATAAATATACATGATTCCTAGAAGGCTTCACCAGGTCTCTGTATCTTTTTCTGCCTCTGTCTCTGTTTTTCTGTCCCTCTGTCTCTATGACTGTCTCTGTCTCTGTCTCTGTCTCTGTCTCTGTCTCTGTCTCTGTCTCTCTCTCTCTCTCTGTCTCTCTCTCTCTGTCTCTGTCTCTCTTTCTCTCTCTTTCTTTCTCTCTCTCTCCTATTCCCACTCCAGATTAAGATTAAGAATCTTGTTCTATATTATCAAGATTTTTAAAATGTTGACTCTGTCAAAATATATTAGCTACTCTCTTCTCTTTGTGTGATTAACAGATTTGATAAGTATTCCATCTCTGTCTTTGCCCAATTATTAATTTAAAAATATAAAACAGCAGGGGATGATTTACACAGAACTCTGACCACTGGGGACATCCTTTCAATTTCACATTTGTTCATTACTGAGTTCCCTGTGGGTCTGGCCATGGAACTAATTGTATTCTAACATGAAAGACTTTGACAAAAGCTTTGATAAAAATCTAGATTAAACCATATGTATAGCATTCCCCTCATCTATCAATCTGGTAATCCTGTCATGTACTGACCATACACACACACACACACACACACACACACACACACACACACACACACCCCTGACCCTTAAGTATGTCTTCTTTTTTTAGTCATTAGACAGTCCTTTAATAATATGTCCAAAAATTTTGCCAAGACATGAAGTTAAACTCAATGAACTGCAATTTGTTGACTCCATTATCTTCCTTTTTTGGGAACATTTCTCCTTCCTTGCTTCTGTGGTACCTCTCTTTGGCCACCAGGAAATTTCAGCAATCATACCTGTGTTTATTTTAGTACTTGAGTATATTATTCACATGGAGCTCATTCAGAACAAGTTTATTTCCTTTGACTGTTTCCCTTGTTTTCTTGGGTTATCAATTCACTTTTATTTATTTTTGAGCAATCTTTTGAGGCCTAAAAAATCATTCTTCTTATCAGAGAAATCAAAAAACAACAACAAAAACAAAACAAAAAAAAAAAACTTATAGCTGGGAGAGTCACACTGTCCCTGAGTCTCTTCATATATGGAATGTGGAAAATAAAATATATACTACCTATCTTATGGAATCATTTCAATAAAAATTTGTTTGTAAACCATAAAATCTTCGTTATAATTTTTTTATTTGTGTTTAAAGTCTTTTCCCTTAAAAATTCAAAGACCTTTTATATAAAGTATTTCATTTTATTCTGCAAATATCTCTGTGATATAAGGAGGACAATACTTTCTTAAATACGATCAATTTCATTTTTTTGATATCATATGATATATTTAGCACTTTCTAATTCTTTTCTTGAAGAAAATTTTGATGTGATGAATAGATCTAAGGCAATCTGTGTAATCCACATATTTTATTTCTTATTCTTGATCCTTACTTTTTATTTTATTCTATATCCTTTCTTATCCTTGGGAAGTCACCAGTTATTTATGAAATATGATGATACAATTTATGAGGATCTTAGCAAATTTTTGTAGAATTTTTCTTTCTTAATCTTAAGCATAATGATGCATAATATGTAATATTTTCATGTTAATCTTTTTGCATTGCAATGTTAACCAAATATCCTACATATTAACATTTCTTATTACCTTTGGATATATAATAAAACCGACTTCACATTTTGTGTCTGCAAGTGGAGCCATTATTCTATTGAATTACAATTCATTTCCTCTAGAACTCTGTCACCTTTCTGGACATATTTATACAACTAAGTCATAAGTGTATGAATGATCCCAATATAATATGATCTTTAACACTATGTACATCCTTCTCTCCCACTGTCACTGCAAAAGCTGAAGGAAAATGTGCAAGCTATCTTATATTTCTCTTTTTTATGCATTTCTAAGGCCAAAGAATTTATTACCAAATGGCTGTCCTATTAGGAATGAACTTCTCTGTATTTAGCAGGACTGGTCTTCAAAAACCATATTCAGCCAGTTATCAGGACCATCTTTGACGTTTCTCCGGCATGGTCAAATCCATCAGAGCTTGTATTCCATTGCATAGTCATATCCATGATACCATGAGACATTAGGGATAGGATTTTGTGGAGTTTTTTTTTTTTTCTTTCACTTCACATATCAATAGAACTTGTTCCCAAAGATTAAAAGAGAATCATCACAGATTCAAACAGGAAGGTTCTTAATTTCATATTGTGTGCAAATAGCAACAACAACAATAATGAAATAAATGAGTTCTACATCCAAAAATTTCAAAATTATAATGTGAAGGCATGAATAACTTCTTCAATATTTCAGAAATACATGCATACATACATATATACACATATATGTGATATATATTTACATAATATGTATATATATTTCATATATCCTGTAGGAATTCTTATTTTATAAGTAAAATAAGGTTCCTTTCCTTAAGGTATAGGGCAATTATCATAAATAATCTGTTAAACACCATAGATCAGTGAAACAGTAGCCAATTCTCAAAGCAATGTTGTTTTTCCCCACTGGTGAGAAAAAAAATATGTCAATTAAGTCCTGCAAATAAATTCCAAATTTTGAAATCTGCTGACCAACAAAGTAGATCATCCTTCTATCTTAAGAATGACATGACTAAGTAATTCCAATAGACTTGTGATGGAAAGAGTCATCTGAATCCAGAGAGAGAATTATGGAGACTGAATATGGATCAAAGCATAGTATTTCCATCTTTTATTTGCTTGTTTGTAATTTTTTTCTTTCTCGGGTTTTTTTCCCCTTTTGATCTGACTTTTCTTGTGCAATATGATGAATATGGAAATATGTTTAGAAGAATTACACGTTTAACCTGTATTGAATTACTTTGGGGGGGAAAGGGGAAGGTGGAGAAAAATTTGGAACACAAGGTTGTGAATGTTGAAAACTATCTTTGCATATATTTGGGGAAAAAATTAAAAGCTATTATTTAAAAAAATGATGGGAATTCTCATGGTATGAACTATGGCAGCTTATAAACACACATACATACTCTCTCACATATCAGCAAGTATGGAAGTAATATTTTCTAATTACCACCAAAATTATGTTGTATACACAGCCTGGTTTCATAGGATAATAGTTTTAGAGCTCTAAAGAAACTTAGGGATATTGTATTCTAACTCTCATTTTATAAATTAAAAAAAATCAAAATCAAGAGAGATTAAATATTTTTTGCCCAAGGTCATATGGATAGCAAGAAGTGATAAAAGAGCCATAATTTCAAATATAGATCAAGTAATGTCGTCATTGCTTTTTTTTTGGTTACTCAAATATTCTTTCCAAATGAAATCAAATATAACTTGATATTTTCTTTTATTTCTCAGGGTACTTTATAGGAAAAGATCTCAGTATTAAATGTTGGAGTACCATTATCAATTTCATTGTGCTCAGAATATGGTTCCAAGACTCCAAAATGTATATCAGGGAAATTTCAAAGCAATCTTGAACAATTTGAACAGCAAACACATCCCTCCTTACTCTGTCAGATCTTTCCCTCATCTGGATACCAACTTGTACTTCTACTCTGAGTTCTCCTTCTCAAGAACTTCACCTCATCCCTTATTTTCTTTCTTTTTCCTCTTGTTTTCTGTCTTCACCTCTTTAACTTATCTCCAAACTTAAGTAGATACACAGTTTGTTGAAAAGGGGAGAGAGGAGTTAATTATTTTTTTGAAACAATGAAATTTGGTACAGAGGAGAAAGGACTGGCTTTGGAGTTAGGGGAGCAGCATTCAAATCATATGTCTGTTACTTTCTACTGTGTTTTTTTTTTAAATAAGTCACTTATTCTGTTTTTTTTTTTTTTCATCTTTAAAATGTAGAGTTTGGAAAATGTAGAGTTTGCTCATCCATCCTCAGCATCTATCTTTCACCCAGCTCCTACTAATGTCTCCAAGAAGCTAGAGCATGTGCAGTGATCATATTCCCAGAAAATCATCTCCATAGACAGGCTAAATTAGGATTAAGGTAACTAATAGGCCTCAAACCCCACTGTAAGTGGGGGCAGTCTCTACCCAAGCAGGTGAAAACTTCCACATCTTACCACTCCCATCCCCATCCTAACACCGCCAGGAACTGGTAGATAAGAACAATTTGTTCCAAGTCCATGACCGTGGCTGAAGCAAACATTGTGGAGTATTTAGAGACTGGTCAAACATTGAAGACGCCAAGATCATCCACTCCATCCTGAACCATCACCAATCATCCTAACTTTTGTCTTGCTACTAGACTTCAATGATGCTGCAAGAAAGTAAAGATGACAATTTTGTGCAACTTTGTTTCACTTATAAATCCAACTCATGGGCAAATCAATCATTGTTTCTCATTGAAATGAAGGAAAAACAACAGATCTATAATATAAAATAATTTTACTAATTCAGTCTACCTCAGCAGATTTATTGTTCTGCCATATTTTTGTGTAAAGAGAGTGATGAAATTAGGGAATGAAATTAAGCTTAGTTAAAACTTAGATTAAATGAAATGAACAGTGTTATCATTAGTTGGTTAATAAATAAACTCTTCCTTTCTCTTAGCAAAGGTGGATTATGGGAAAAAAGCACCAAAAAATCATTTTGGAAGATGATGGAAGCCTTAGAAAGTATGAGGGAGAATGACAAGGAAGATTTCCTATATAACAAATTTGTTAATCATTAGCTAGTGGTTGAACTGGGGAAGTTCTCAGTCTGGTTTCATTGAATGTCTAGAGAATCTCATCTAGCATCAGGATTGTATGAATTGAAGTAAAATAAAATGAGTAAATAAATTGAAAAGAAACACACACACACACACATATATATACACATATATATGTATATATGTGTATATATATGTGTGTGTGTGTGTGTGTGTGTGTTTCTTTTCAATTTATTAGGATCCTAGGGAAAACTCTTGGGCTGTTAGTCCAAGTATATGGTCCAGATTTGATGTACCTTTTTTTTTTTTTTTTTAAGTCTGCTTATTAACCATGCCAATCAGCAGCATTCTCTGACATTTGAATGGACCAATGGAATACAGTCTGTCCCTATAAAAATAACTAGTCTGGAAAGTCCCTGCTTATGTTTGGGATTCTGTGCAAATAAGTTTTGGGTATTCAATCTAATCAGGATAGAAGTAGTTGTGTCAGGTTTTGTTATTTAGCCTGTAGCAGAATCGGGTCAGTTCAATCTAGTTTAGTGAATTTATCCTGCAGCAGATTGGAAGGAGAAGGGAGAAGGAGTAATTCAGTCAATTATTCCCCACCCCCTCCATATGTGTAACACCAAAAATTTGAATTGGGGACTTTATCTTCACTGATTGATAATATTTTGGGATTTTAACTCTACCATATACAGAAGTCAATAGCATTTAAGTTCCTACTAAATGTTGGATGCTGTGTTAATGTGAATCCTGAGGATACAAAGTGAGGAAGAAAAGAATGAAGGAAGATAGGAAGGGAGGGAAGGAAGGAGGGAAGAAAGAAAGAAGGAAAAATGAGAAGGAAGGAAGAAAGACAGGAAGGGAGGGAGGGAAGGAGAGAGGGAAAGAAGGAAGGAAGGAAGGAAAGAAGGAAGGAAGGAAGGAAGGAAGGAAGGAAGGAAGGAAGGAAGGAAGGAAGGAAGAAAGAAAATGAGAAGGAAGGAAGAAAGGAAGGGAAGGATGGAGGGAGAGAGGGAAGGAAGGAAGAAAAGAAGAAAGGAAGGAAGAAGGAAAGGAGGAGGGAGGGAGGGAAGGAGGGAAAGAAGGAAAGGAGGGAAGAAAGAAAATGAGAAGGAAGGAAGGAAGAAAGACAGGAAGGGAGGGAGGGAAGGAGAGAGGGAAGGAAGGAAGGAAGAAAAAAGGAAGGAAGGAAGGAAGGAAGGAAGGAAGGAAGGAAGGAAGGAAGGAAGGAAGGAAAGAAAGAAGGAAGGAAAGGAGGGAAGAAAGAAAGATGAGAAAGAAGGAAGAAAGGAAGGGAGGGATGGAGGGAGGAAGGAAGGAAAGAAGGAAGAAAGAAAGAAAACAAACAAAAAATCAAAATAAAACCAAACAAAAATAATCTCTGTTCTCTAGGAGTTCACAGTTTGATAGGAAAGACAATATGCAAACAATTAGACACCAAGATACATACAGAATAAATTGGAAATAATCTCAGAGGGAGGGCTGACAAAAGCTTCTTGCAGAAAGTGGTACTTGACCTGAGATTCGAAGGAACCCCGGGAAGCCTGGAGACTGGCATGGAGGGAGAGAGTTCTCCTCATGTGGGCTATTCCTACTTGTCCCCAAGCATTTCCACAGGGATATTTGTGAAGATAAAATGATTAAAAATGTGTCAAAGCATCTTAAGACCGAATAAAATGATAGGATAAATTAGTTTCTAATGATTATGTGGTTTCTCCCCTAAGTTCAGTTATTTGCATTTTGTTATTGCTACCATTAAAAAAAAAACAACAATTATTTAAAAAATATCAAACACCCACAAGGAGACAAAGGCTTCTCAACCACTAATGTTTATGTTTGTCCTTGGTAAGGAGGAGTGGAACAAGCTTACTGATTTACTCGGTTGATATGGAAAACTAAGTTCACACAACCAGTATTCTTTGGGAAAGGATGTGGAAGGGTCCTGCATCAGATACCGGCCCCATCAGATACCGGCGTGAAGTCCTCCGGGGACCGAGAGCGCCAGGCTGTTGTTTCCAAAAGGACATTTCATTGATTCTCTTTGTCTATTAACTGAGCTGGAACTTTCCATGTCTAATCTTCCCCGGGGTACGCTGCAGCCACGACTTATTTTCTGCTCTTTTTCCATCGGCTCGATGGCGGGGCAGTGGCAGATTTTGGCATTGTGTGAGTTAAGAATGTCTTCAGATTGCGGACGTTTATGGAGTGTTTCCATCAGGGGTGCCTGTTTACTCTGGCCCATTTCCAGGACACCAAGCTAGCCCGAGATGGCTGTTGTTGACAAGAGAACAATGTATGGCCAATCATGGGAGATTATTCAGCTCGCCAAGCACCTAGTCCGTTTATTTGTGCCCAGCACAGAGGCTGCCTGGAAGCAGTCACTAGCGAACCTCGGGGATGCAAAGAGCTCGCTCTTTCTGCCCAGAGAGAAAGACGTCTAAGTAGATTCTAAAGAGACAAATACAAATGTCCAGCGGTCCTATCTTGACTTTCCCACAAAGTTCAAAAGGTTACTTGGTCAGTCCCTCCCTCCCTCCACCACCCTTTGTGCCCCAACAATTTAATCTGCTCTGCTCGTTGCCACCCAGATAGTTTAAAAGGCACCTTGGAGTTCAGTGAGGGTAATTTTTTTTTTTTTAACGGAGGGGTTTTTCTTTCTTTATTTTAAAGGAGGAGGGGGATGGTGGAGAAATTGTGGCATCAAGTCAAAACATCAATTATCCATACAATTGACTTCATTTCCATGACAAACTTTAAATCGCTGTTATTTACTAACTGTGGACCGTGGTAGCTCCTGGATGCTCCTCCGGTGGGGCTGGGAGCTTGGTGCTGGCCGAGTTTTCCTATTGTAAACTAAATTTGCTGGGGCTCTTTCTAGCTCAGCTGTAATAATATTCTAAGAGATGAAAGTTCTACCAGAGATTTTCAGCCTGGGAGGAAGTTTGGTTTGGCTAGTGTTAGTTCAGAGAGGAAAAGGAGAGGTTTTATATTTTTTCCTTTGGGTTCTGTGCCTGTTTTGAATTTTACTGGTCTTTGTACTGCCCTAAATTATTTAGCTGTGAAAGAAATGCAATCGCACATGTTGATTGCAACCATTGGTGAGTCTCAAAGTCCCTGGATTTATTTCAGGATTGTTTCTGTATTGTTTATGTATCTATCGGATCTTTAATTGTTGAGGATAGCACCAGTGAGATCACATCCATAGGGACAGTAACAAGTTAAAAGAGTTGCTTTAAAAAAAATTGCAATGTTAGTATTAATACGTGATGCAAAGGGTCCATCTTCTTAAAGTCCTTCCCAAATCTGACTCCCAGAGCAGTAGCAGGAATGCTACTATGAGAATCTCCTCTTAAAGTAATATATCAAGAGATATATCTAAAAAGAAAATTATAAACTTCTCAGTCCCTGAGCAATTCAATTGAAAAGAGAGAGTGATATCTAATTCTTTTTTATTAAAGCTTTTTATTTTCAAAACATATGCATGGATAATTTTTCAGCATTGACCCTTGCAAAACCTTGTCCAAATTTTCCCCTCCCCTAGATAGCAGGTAATCCTATATATGTGAAACACGTTAAACATATGTTAAATCCAATATATGTATACATATTTATGCAACTATCTTGCTGCATAAGAAAAATCAGATTGAAAAGGGAAAAAAATGAGAAAACAAAATGCAAGCAAACAACAACAAATAGAGTCAAAATACTATGATCCATACTTAGTTTTTGCAGTCTTCTCTCTAGGTGTGGATGGTCTCTTCATCACAAAATCATTGGAACTATCCTCAATCATTTCATTGTTGGAAAGAGTCATGTCCATGATATATCTAATTCTCAAAGGCAACTAGAGGTGAGATATTGAATAGTTTTAGCATGTGGATAAATCTGAGCTTATAATCTCATTTCAGACACTTTATTGTGTGACCCTGAATAATTAACTTAGTCCCTCTTACTCTCAGTTCCCTAATCTATAAAATGAGCAACAAATAAGTAAAATTCCCTGTAAATCTTAGAACCTATACAAATGCAAGTTACTACTATCATTTTTTTGTTGTTTTTGCCGAGGCAATTGAAGTTAAGTGACTTGCCCAGGGTCACACAGCTAGGAAGTGGTAAGTGTTTGAGGCCATATTTGAACTCGGTCCTCCTGACTTCAGAGTTGGTTCTCTATCCATTACACCCCACTATCATTTTTAAAAATAAATTCAATACATTTCCTGTGTTCATAGCCACTCACATATTTTGATTTATTTGAAAAAGATTTGTGGTTTTCTGTATCTACAGTAATTCAGATATGGAGGCTGATTGATTCAAATAGATGTACCCAGGAATGGTCCACATATTTAAATGACTATTTGATTAAAGGAGAAGTTTGGGTGACTAATCCTCCATAAACCAAGAAAGGAGAAAGAATCCAGGAAGAAAAGATGATCAATAGTATCAAATGCTTTGTTTAGTTATGTTTGATTTTTCATGATTCCATTTGGGTTTTTCTTGGCAAATATAGTAGAGTGTTTTATCCTTTTCTTCTTCAACTCATTTTGCAGAGAAATAAACTGAGGCAAACAGTTAAGTAATTTTTTGAAAGTCATATAGATTTTGACACATATTTGAACTCAGATCTTCCTGATTTCCATTTGTCATAACCCCATTTAGCCAAAGCTATGATTTTTACAGTAGCAATGTATGGCTGGAAGAGTTGGAATATAAGCAAAGCTGAGCATTAAAGAATGTTGAATTCTGGTGCTGGAGAAGACTTTTGCGAGTCCCTTGGACAGCATGGTAATCAAATCAGTCACTACTTAAAGTAAGTCAAGTCACCGGAAGAACAAATACTAGCTTAAATACTTTGGCCACATAATGAGAAAACAGGACTCATTGGAAAAGACCTTGATGTTGGGAAAGATTGAAGGCAAAAGGAGAAGGGGAGGGCAGAGGATGAAATGGATAAGATAGTGTCATGAAAGAAATGAACACTAAGAGACTTGAGGAGATAGTGGACGATGGAAGAACCTGGTGGGCCATGTTCTACAAAGTCATGAAGAACCACATATGACTGAATGGTTGAACAACAATAACAACTTCGTGATTGAAGGTCTGGTATTCTAGCCATTGTATCACCTAGCTGCCTTAGCCATCAAGTAATACAGACAGTCCAAGATAGTTGAGATTTATTAAAATGCTCCCAAATATGGCAATTAAAAGTTCATTGGTAAGTTTAAAGTGAGCAGTTTGGGGGAAAAAATTAGTATAATGAAGAGGTTGAGAATCTGGGAGACTGGAAGTATAGTGATGTCTACAAAAAGAGGGAATTCAAAAGTAGGCTATGTTTTAGGGGGGAATGTAATGAGATCCGACAGATGGTAACCCAACTATTTCTCTTCACTCTGTGCTATTATTTACTGTTTCCTACTGAAAAGCATGTGTGGGGCAGCAGGGAGAGGGATACTTACCAGCCATTGCCCCAGGGTATTGGATAGATACCTGTGTCAGTCAGCCACTCTGCCTAAGGGGCAGGATAAGGTAAAGAGGGAAGATGATGTTTAAGAGAAACAGGTAGAAAATTTTTATTAGAAAGCCTAATTATGCAGGGATAGTCTCTAGGTTGAAACATTAGTTTATAACCACCCTAAGGAGCTAGAGTCCAGTGCCCAATGCACTGGAGGCCATTGATAGGAGAGAACAGAGTGAGAAAGTATTGAATTACAAAGACTAAAAGTAGATGGGATGGTTATGTTGGTGACAAGTCCACCATTGTCTACCATGGAGAGGGTAGGATTCAGTTCATCTTCCCAATCTCCAATTAGTTGATTATGTATGCTTTGGGTTCAGGCCATAACTCCCCAACAGGCCCTGGCTCCTCATTGAGGAAACCATTGACCAAAAAGATTGCAGTAACTAGTAGATCCCAAGATTTATAGTTTCTTAATAAAATGTAATTTTCAAATAAGTTACTTCTCCCCCAAAGAACCTAATGTCCTGACTCAGCATCAGAGAGGTTGAAACAGATTTCTTACTGGGACTAGTGATTCTTAAAATGCTTACTTAAAATTTATCTACTACGTCTTTGTGAACATTCACTATTCCATGGAAACATTTGTTGTTTGACATGAAATTCAGGAGAAAAATTTGTAAATTCTATAAAAGCTCTAGGATGGAAATGACTTTGTAAAATTCCATAAACTTGATTTATCAAGCATTTTCTTTGTATATCAACAAACAATTAGTGTTTAACTCAAAACATTAGAAGGAACAGAAAATATCCTGCATACATGGAACATGGAAAGATTCTGGTTTTTTTCTTTTTTAAAAAAATTAGAAGCCCATTCCTTATATAAAAGGAAGGCATTAATACTTTCTTCTCCCTCTCTTCCCCCACTCAGGTCAGTTCTGGGCAGTAATAACCTTAGCCACTGCACTGAATGTGTGTGTTTGTTTTTTTCTTTTTTTAAAGAAGACAGCCTCAGCTGTGTTAAATTGTACAATGGTTCTGTGATGAGGGCAAAGAGCATTGTGTGGGCTCACCCAGACTCTGAACAAAAGCTCCCAGATCTTTGTTACCATACAACTTTCAGATTGCTAAATCTAGCTTCCTATCTTGCTAATATTGAGTCAAAATACTAAAGTTCTATTTTATAATAATAATAATAATAATAAGGGAGAATTTTAAAAAATCTTTCTCTATTTCTCCTCCCTATACTATACAGAAAACTCAATGTTTGCATAATTATATTAATAACTAATATTTGTAGGATGTCATAATAGTCTTGAAGCATTTTAAATAAATTATCTCATTTGATTCTCATACACACACAAGAAAAACTATGAGGGAGAGAATATTATTATCCCTACTTCACACATGTGGAAACTGAGGCTGAAAGGTTAAGAAATTTTCCCAGACCACAATTATTTGAGATAAGTTTTGTATTCAGATTTTCTTGACTGTGAATCTCATCACACAATTCATTATAGCACCTACCTGCCCTAGATATATGCACCTTTCTTACATCTGGCTCTTGGACTCTTCTTGTCAGAAAAGACCTTTAATACATTTCCCCTTTTTAAAAACACACAGTGGAGCCCCTTTATAACATAGTCTTGTTATAGCATATTCACCTTGGCTTCCAGTGAATAGCTATCCTCCTTTGAATAAGCTTTTATTTGGCTGTTCCATTTCTAGGAAGGTAATTCATGGGAAGCATCATGTTGATCTAAATTTGAAGTCAGAATTTCTGCATTCAAATTTTGACTGTGCTACGGATTTTTCGCCTGTGTCTGACTCTTCATCGGGTTTTCTTAACAATGATAATGGAGTGATTTGCCAAACCCTTCTCTAGCTCATTTTATAGATGAATAAACTGAGGCAAAAAGGGTTAAGTGACTTGTCCAGTGTCACACAGCTACTAAGCATCTGAGGCCCGGAAAATGAGTCTTGTTGATTCTAAGCCCAGTATTCTATAGTCTGAGCCATGTAGCTGCACTGTGCCTCTAAGACAAGTCATTTTAACTGGGTCTTAGTTTACTCTTCTGTAAAACAAAAGGGATGGATTAGGTGACCTCTGAAATTCCATCCAGTCCTAAATCTATGATCTTAGCAAAATTAGGGATTCATGGTTATGTTGGACAATGGATTGATCTTAACTTGGATTCACACAAATCACCTAAAGCCAGAGCATGAGTTGGACTCAATTGCAAGTGTTTATTCACATTTTCATTTAAATGTCCTTATTATTGCTACTAAAAATAAATTACCTAACTTTTCCATAGATGAAGGAAACATGTCTGACCATGTATTGGTTCTCTTTTGTCTCTATTTGAGAATGAGAACATTAAGACTCACATTGTTTTAGAAGTAAACAAAGATTGCTGAAGACCTTTCCAAATGTACCTGTCACTGACTAAGCAGAGCCATGGAACACTCCAAACTTTGAATACCCAAGTCCAAAGGAAGCTACATAAGGATGCTATAAAGTTCCTTTGGTATTTGATGGCTGTGTCTAAATCATTTGTCTGTCCAATCTGTTTTAAAAAGCTAGGGAGGAAGGAGGAGATCATTCCAAACACCTGGATGATAGAGTGAGTAAAGCTACAATAATGGGTTAGAGCTGCCTAGAGTTTGGGGAACATGTAATAGGAGAGTTTGGTGGTGAAGAGGAGTGCTATGAAGCAAATCTGGAAATATAAGTAAGACTAAGATTGTGACAGGCTTTAACTATCAAATAGAAGACTTTACATTTTGTCCTAGAGGCAAGAGGGAGCCACTGGAGTTTATAGAGCAGAGGAGTTATCTATCCCAACAACAGGAAGGATGAATTGGAAAGGAAATTAAAAACAGAAGCCAGTTGGGAGGCTCTGAAGTAATTCGAGTCAAATCAAATCAATAAGCACTTTAAGTGTCTCCTGTATGTCAGGTACTATACTAAACACGTGGAGTTCAAAGAAAGACAAAAATAAAAACAAAAAACAAACAAAACCAATTTTACCCAAAAAACCCCATGCTCTCAAGGAGCTCACAGTTCAGTGGAAATGACAATATGAAAACAAATTATATACAAACAACAATAACCAGGATAAATTTGAAAACAAATTATGGACAAACAACAATAACCAGGATAAATTCAAATAAATCTCAGAGGGAAAGTAATAATAAGTTTAAAGAGGCCCAGGGAAGTTTTCTTGCACAAAGTGGAACATAAACAGAGATATGAAGAAACTCAGTAAATCTAGGTCATGAAAGATGAAGAGAATTCCAGATATTGGGGACAGACAATGAAAATGGCCAGATTGGGAAATGGTTTGTCTTATTTGAGGAACAACAAAGAAGTTGGTGTCATGGATGGTGGAATAATTGGGACTAAAAAGTAGGAAGGGGTCAGGTTATAATGGGCTTTCAAAGCTGAACAGAAGATTTCATATTTGATACTAGAGGTAACAGGGGACTGCCATAATTGATTGCAAGAGGGTTGGATCAAGTTCTGACATAACTGGACTTGTTCTTTAGCAAGATCACTTTGGCAGCCAAGTGGAAGATGAATTTGAGTGAGGAAAGACTGGAGGCAGGGAGAGAAAAGAGGGGGACTTGAATTATGGTAGTATAAATATAGTGAAAGGTATAGTAGGTAGGGGTGTGTGTGTGTGTGTGTGTGTGTGTGTGTGTGTGTGTGTGTGTAAATGAATTGTCAGTCAAATTGTGATTTGAGCCCTGGAACTAGTATCTCCTAACTCTAGAAATGAACACTTTATATAAGCTATTTAAAAAAAAAAAACTAAATAAGTAAAGGAAGAAGAAGGGAGGCAACAGCATGCTTTGATGCTTTAATGGTCTTAGGATATCATCACTATTATAATAACTAATATTTTCTTTTTAAAATTAATTTATTTTATTACACATTGCTTTATGAATCATGTTGGGAGAGAAAAATCAGAACAAAAGGGAAAAACCGCAGGAGAGAAAAAAACAGAAAAAAGAAATGAACATATTTATTTGATCTATATTCAATCTCCATAGTTGTTTTTCTGGATGCAGATGACATTTTTTTGTCCAAAGTCTATTGGGAGTACTTTGGATCACTGAACCACTGAGAAGAACCAAGTTTTTCATAGTTGATCATAGCATATTCTTACTGTTATTGTGTATAATGCATTCTTGCTTCTTCTTATTTCACTCAGCATCAGTTCATGGAAATCTTTTCAAGCCTTTCTACAAATCAGCTTATTCATCACTTTTCATAGAACAATAATATTCCTTTACCTTCATATATCACAGCTTATTCAGCCAATCCCCAATTGATGGGCATCTACTCATTTTCCCATTCTTTGTTATGACTAAAAGAACTGCTACAAACATTTTTGCATATATGGGTTCTTCCTTTATGATTTCCTTGGGATACAGACAGAATAGAGACACTGCTGGATCAAAAGGTATGCACAGTTTGGTAGCCCTCTGGGCATAGTTCCAGATTGCTCTCCGGAATGGTTGAATCATTTCACAGCTCCACAGCAATGCATTAGTATCCCAGTTTTCCCCCATCCCTTCCAACATTTATTATTACCTTTCCCTATCATCTTAGCTAATTTGAGAGATGTGAGGTGGTTACTTCAGAGTTATTTTAATTTGCATTTCTCTAATCAATAGTGATTTAGAGAATTTTTTCACATGATATAGATGCATAGCTAATATTATCACCAAATGCTTTACTTGTTTCCTTCTCCACCTTCATATATCTGATAAGATTATGAAGATGATAGCTATCTTTAGCACATATGTTACTGAATCTTGGAATGGCCCAAGGTGGGTCTAAACTAAAAGGAAAGGAAGTTAGTGAAGTGAAGTGAGCACTGGTTAAGAAGTTCTCTTTCTAGTTCACCATCAATTAATTAGCTGTGTGACCTTGAGGAAATTAATTTTACCCTTGAAGGCCTCAGTTTTCTCATTGGCAGAATCAGCACACTGGACTCAGTGATCTCTAAGGTCTCTTAACAGTCTTAAAAAGTTTTAACTAAACTATATTATTTATAAACTGGAAAATCACCCCCAAATTTTCAAGAGACTAAGCCATTCCTCTGATATGTTGTCTGCCAATAAAAAATTTTTTATCATCTCAGTGAATATTTGCCATTTTTATATGTAGGGTAGGGTTCTTATAACTACTGGATAAGAGCTCAGATTGAGAAATTTATAAGCTGTTTCTTTCTCTTTGTGGCTCTGTGTTTATCTACCCTTAAATTCCCAGGACTGGACAGGACTCTCTCACCTCATCCATTTTTCCACATGACATGTCTCCTAGCCCACCAAATAACGAAACGACCTTCAGCAGGGCTGAAGTACCAGTGGCATATCCAAGTAAACCAACCCCTAATTAAGGAGAACCTGATCCCAAAGCCAAGCTCAATGTCTCAGGCATGAGGTAGCCAAGAGTTTCATGTGGCTCTTGTGTACTGTTATCAGATCAAGAAGGCTGGTTTGACCTTGACTGTAACACAAAACTTGTAATTACAGTGCTTTCTTTTTCTCTCCCCAATCCAAGCAAAATGTCATGGTCCAAACACCACAGCTTCAGCTCATAGGAGAGAATCTGTCCTTACTTAGGATGGCTCTGTGCTTGTATCCAAGGGTAGAAAAACTGTTTTGTTTTGTTTTGTTTTGTTTTATTAAGTTAAAAAAAAAAGTTTTCTCTAGCCACAGTGTGGGAATGCATATCAGGGAGTAGCAGTTGTAATGTGTCTCCTAAAACCTTTCTGTAGATATAGCAAGTCATTCATTCATTCCCTCGCTCAACTCAACATGTGAACATCATCATCATTATCCCCTCAAAACTCAATCCATCATCAATGTTGGAGGGGGGAGGATATCAACAATGAACTACAGGAATATCAGCCAGAATGACTAAAGGAGTCTGGTTGCCCTACAAATACTATAGTAGCCATGAAGATTTAGCAGGATCTCTAAAAGGCTGATCAGTTAGAGTCCTTTGATATGATTGATTACATCACATCAAATGGAACCAGTCAGTAATCAATTCTAGGCCATATAATGGCCCTATTCAGTATTATCTTTGTCATTAGACAACAAGGAGTCTCACTAGAACAGGTTAACAGACACCGGAGCTTTTTACTAAAGGCATCTAGTAGAACTCCTTCCTGGAACCACACAAAAAGCAAGATACAACAAAACAAACTAAAAATATCCCCACCTACTGAAGTACCATCATTCAGATGGTACTAACCAATGAAGCAAGTAAATCATGATTCAACACAAAATGGACTGAAGATATTTTTTGTGATGCATAGTACAAAATGGCAAAAAAATCTACCCAGTCCTAGATAAAAGACTTTATGCTATTTTTAAAACATCAACCTCACTTTCCTCTTCTGTAAAATGAGAACAATAATGGCCCCTTACCTCACAAAGTTGTTGTGAGCATGAAATGAAATAATATATCTAAAATGCTTTGCAAATTTTAAAGTGATATATAAATGCAAGCAATGGTGAATGATGATGTGATATAAAAATAATGCCATTTCTCAAATAATGTGAAAAGAGAATAGGTAGGAATTTTAAAAAGTACTTTTTGAATTTGATGGCATGGGTCCAAGTGATAGATCAATTATACCAATAAAACATTTTAAAATCAGACATCTGCATTAACTATCATGAGTAAATGTATTTCCCCACAATCTTGGACAGTATTATTATTATCGTCAAGGTAAAAACCATAAGAGAAAAGATGGGACTAATTTTCCAGGAATATCCCTGAAGGCAAATGTCAACTACATCTATGGCCAAAAAGGTTTGAGAAAACTATTAAAGTCTTACATAATGACTTGCAATATAACAACATCTGGCTAGTATGGACAGTAAAAACTTAAATATCATATTACTCAATTAAGAGTAATGAACAAGAAATATGCAGAAGAGAATATAGAAAACAAAGTATATTAGAAATTCTTGATACCCATAATCAGCAATTAAAACTGAAAACCAAAAGTTTAAGATGATACAGAGTCAAAGCATAACCAAAATAATAATTCAAAATCAGTCACAACCCTATAATATGGAAGCTTAAGAAGCAAAGGAAATGAGACAGAAAGAAGAAAGAGGAGGAGGAGAAGGATGAAAAGAAGGAAAGAAGGAGAAAGAAGAAAAGGAGAGAGAAAGAGAAAAACAGAGAGAGAGAGAAGAGAGAGAGAGAGAGAGAGGAGAGAGAGAGAGAGAGAGAGAGAGAGAGAGAGAGAGAGAGAGAGAGGAAAGGAGGAAGGGAGGAAGAGAAGCATGACACAGAAAAGTTCTAATCACCTATTTGGCTGATCAAATACAATAAACCCCAGCACTCTATCTATTGTGCCACCTAGCTGGAGAAAGGTAATACCTACAAATACCTTGGTCTCTTCTAGGCTTGACACATTGAATATAAAAATATCAAGAAAAAAAATCTAAAATATTGACAATCTGAAATCAAAGTTGAACAGGAAAAAAATTTGCTTAAAACAATTAACATGATAAATAATTCAATAACCTTCAGAAATACTTTTTGAATAGGCTGACATGGCTTCACTAAATAACAGGAAAAAAAAGTGATAACAATACTGGATTTGCTGAATGTTAGTTGAAGTGCCTTACCTCTAGATGGAGCCGAGAAGATCCCCTATTAGAATTTAAAGATCCTCTGATATTTGCAGAGATACATAATTTCAGACAACACAGCAAAGAAACATTGGACAAACGACTGAGTCGTAGGATTTGTTTGTAGAAACAGAGAGGTTTTATGATGGCGTTTAGCACCAGGTTATTGCCACCAGAAACTATAGAAGACTTATCCTTATGGAATCCATTCTCAGAAATCAATTGGACTAAGTGAGGAAAGGGCAGAGACAATACAGTAATACTATTGTAAACTGAAAAAAAATTATTAATCTCTGAATAGCTAGCAAGATATGACATGGTGGTCTGATTTATAAATTAAAAACTCATTGTCCTTCCTGGACAAACAGATGGGAAATCCTTATACTAAAAATAAGAACCTCCAAATGTCTTAGAGAACTTGATCTATGGAAAACCAAAGCATTATTCTAGACCAGACTGCTGTGTAGAATTACTTGGATTTAGCAGCAAGCCATAAAAATTTAAGAACAGTGTTTTTAATAGATGCCACTTTAACAAATGTTTCATAAAAGTTTTCAGAATATAAAAAAGTGATTGAAGAAGTCAAAATGAGAAAACTTAGAAGTCAAATGGGCAAATATGAGAACAATAACCATAATAATAGTATACAGCTTATATCTCAGTACTCATTCATTTTTGGAGAAAGTACTTATTTGATCAATCAGTAAACATTTATTAAGCACAAATTCTATGTTCTAAGCCCTTTGCTAAGTGTTGTACATACAAGTCATGTATGGTACCTTCCTCATGCTCACAAAGTATCTCCTCATTGCCCTTTGGGTAACTTCACCATCATACAGTTTTGCTAGATGAATGTTGCTATAAAAAGAATAAGCTTTTATTTCAGGGTTATTACGGGCAATGAGTACTTTCCTAAAGACAATCCAGTATCAACAAAACATGTTAATAGTTGGCAGAATATTAAACAATAACAATATAATAATATAACAAATATAAAATAACAATAATAATAACTAAACAATGGCAAGATGGTTCTGAAACCATTTCTATCTGAAAATTATTTTTAAAAAATCAAAATATTAGTGAGAACAAAGATGATGATAATAATGATGATAACCAACATTTCTATAATTATTTAGGGTTCTCTGTATTTTTCAAAATGTTCTATATGCATTGTCCCGCTCAGGTCTCCCAACAACCCTGTGAGGTAGGTACTACAGTATTATTATCCCATTTTACTAATGGGACAATTGGGATTACAGAATATAAGATGTCTTACCTATGACACAGAGCTATTAAGTGTTAGAGGGAAGATGAGAAACCAGGTCTCACTTGCCATTAAAGTTAGGATTTTATCCCACTATATCATGCTTAATGAACAAGATGTCTGGGTTTCTTTCTATATAGTCTAGATGTTAGGCTTTTGAATATAGAGAAGTAGTTTATTTGAGGCTATCAAGAAGATATGCATTTTTTTCACATAGGGAGAGAGTGCCTGAAGGTGTTACTTATAATCTTTGGTTCTGGTCTGACTCTGCAGAACTCATGTGATTTTGATGTTATAATTATAAAAGAATACATAATCGATTCTCTTTGGAATCTACTATTTCTTGGTGAGAGATCTCAAATACAATAATTCCCAGAGAACAACAGTTTTATGAGTTTTATAATGACTATGTTGCTCTATCTACTTTAAAATTTGATCTTATACAGTGGTATCAAGAAATATGTTTTGTGAGGACAAGACTGTCCCACATGACATCAACCTCAAAAGTTAAGGATGAACCTCAAAATGTCTTTAACTAATCTCTAATAGTCTGTTATAAATCTCTTGCCCAAGACTTCATCTAAACCCTTCTTGAACCAATTTATCTTTCCAGCTTTCTGTCAATTATTGGAATTATGAGTTTGATCAAAGAATAATCTTGAGATGACAGAGAATCATCTATTGGTATAATCTAATACTTCTAGACTGCATCTTGAATATCACTCAACAGAAAGAAAATGCAATTGAATTCAATTAGACATTTGTTAAACACCTATTGTTTACAAAACAAAGAGAAAATATTGAGGTGTACATTTTCTAAGGACTGCTTATACTCCATTAATGATTTTAAAAATAACTTTGTAAGTGCAGTAACGAAGATCAAAAATAAAATAAGAATTAAATCTTAAATTAAACCATAAATGTCAAAGTATAAGTTTTTTTTTAAATCTTATTTGTTTGCATGTGTCATTCCTATCCCTTTTCCTTACACGCATACTAAAAGATTTTGTTGATGTTGGATTGCTTTTAGAAAATTGGTCACTGCCTAAGGGTCTCTCTGAAACAAAAGCTTCTCCTTTTTATAGTAACATTCATCTAGCAATATTGCATGGCTGTGAAGGTCACCCAGAGAGGTGCTTAATATGTTTACTGATCAATTGATTAATCCAGTACCAGTGGACAAGGGGCAATTTCTTCAGAGAAATTGTGACCAGGAAAGAAGATGAGCTTGAGCTACAATGAGGATAAACGCTCAGCTGGTGGACACTTCTTTTGGGGAATCACACATTGTCAAAAAATCTAAAAAAAGGCCTCCATATGTTGATTGTATTTGTTGTGGCAGAGGAAGAAGAGGGCATGGAAAATGGTTACATAGGATTTCAAGGCTTGGTAGGGCTGGAAGCTGCACCTTTGTAAAGAGAGTTGGGAGTCTGCACATGGATGAAATCATGATTTTGTGAAGCATCAGAAAAACCCTCGAAATATGTATTGTTATGATTCTGATTTTTTTCCTTAGACAACCTGTTTTGAATCAGATTGTGGACTCGGAGGATATTTCAACATTAGTTTACTAGTCCAGCCTATTGGACGCCATAGTGCACGCAATGCCAGACCTGGATTCAGGAATACTCATCTTCTGAAGGTCAAATCTGGTCTGAGACACTTACTAGCTGTGTGACCTTGGACAACTCAATCATGTTTTCCTCAGTTTCCCCATCTGAAAAATGAACTGGAGAAGGAAATGTCAGACTACTGCAGTGTCTCTGCCAACAATCAACAACAATAATAAATCCATTCCCTGACTCCAAGAAGATCTCTAGTCAAAAGCTTCCAAACCTGTGCCCAGATACTTTCTTATAATACATTTCTAGCTACCTAGGATGTGTTCATACACACTTATTTTTCAATGAGCATGATTTCATTTAATATAATGACAAAGGAAAAATAAATCTTATCACAATCAAATTAAATGAACAAATACTTTTGAATAGTCACCATATATAAGGCACTGGATGATAGGGGAATATATAGTTGCTTATTCTTGCCCTCTAGATGTTTCCCTAAGTGCCTTTCCTGATCCCCATTAATGCTGGTTCTTTCTCTTTATTGATTATCTCCAAATATTCCTCTATATATCTGGTTTGTACATAGTTGTTTACATGTTGTCTCTCCTATCAGACTGTGAGTTCTTGGAGAGCAGAGCTATCTTTTGTGTTTTGTCTTCTTTATTTGTATACCTGGTACTTTACACAGTGTTTGGCACATATTTAAAATATGCTTATAGACTGGTTGAGAAGAAAAGTGATCAACTTCTAAAAAAATTAAGCAATAATTAAAAATCATTTAAATAATTGTTTAAGGTGCCACGACAAAGTGAGGTAATAAGGCTGGATAAGATGAATTACCAAATGAAAATTTCAGTAATAAATAATGCTGAACTGGTTTTAGAAGAGGGAGAAATCATTTTAGATAGAATGTTTTATGGAGTAGTTGGATCATACACTATACCTTGGAGGATGGATGAAATAAAAAAGTCAGGGGCCAGACCTTTCCAGGAGATAAAATAGTATTTCTTTAACACCCACAGAGTTGAGAAAGTTTTGGGGACAAGGAAGGGGGGCAGAACAATGCAATGTTATAAGCGGTTTAGCTTGAAGAGGCTTGGTGAGAATAGTGAGAGATACCACTAAAAAGCTTGGGGGAAGATTTTGGAGAAGCTTGAGTGCTCAGCTAAGATTTAGGCTTGATCCTAGAGGCAGGGGAAAATCATGAGGATTTTTTGAGCAGACAGTATTATCTCCATGGTAGAATCAGGCTAAATCTTTCTGTCAGTGGGAAATAGTCTGGGGTCTTTGTATGAGAACCATGTGTCTTTCTGGTTAGGAGTACCTGTCATTGATTCTCCATGTGCCATTGGGAAATCTGACACCATGATCTGATTTCCCTCTCTGTAAAGAGAGAACAATACCTCGATACCTTACCAGAGTGCTGGGTGAATTTGCTGACACCCGCAAAGCTCTCTGAAAATGAAGAGGGTTACATAAGTGCTTAGTCTTATTCACACAGCGGAAGTTTTCCCCTGAGAATCCTGTAATAAATGGCACCATTGTGCAGCTGGTGGAACGTGTTCAAAAGTTTCCGTTCACAACGAGTAGATCAAATTGTGGGTGGTTGTATGGGCTTTCTGTGTCTATGCAAAGCTGCACCCAAAAACAACTGGCACAACTCATTGTCCTGGAAATGAAAAGATGTCCTGTGAGACAGAGCCAAATAATGGAACCCCGGAGCGGAGGGATGTACACTCACAGGGTGCTCTTACACCGTCTGTATTTGGGGTGGGGAGAAAGACGCAAGACCAAAATGGGAGCTCCCGCGACGGGTACCATGCTGGAGACCAGCTGGTGCTCTCACAGGGCTCAGGAGCTTTGCTCGTATTTCTGTGAATTTGGGGGGAGCGGCTTTTCTATACAGGCAGGTTTACTGTCTTTTTTTGAAGGACTGTGGGAAGAAAGCCTGGGCAGACTGTTCTTGGCTGCTATAGGAGACAGGTAATGAATTCCTTTTCACTATTCAGAGCCCTGAATGTACTCCAGGAAGTGATACTAGGAAAATGTCTCTTTTCTTCGAGCATGGTCCAGGACTCTGAAGAATCCTGGGAGTATCCCTTGAGCAAAAGACTGATTTTTTTATAACCAAGAGAAAGGCAAGTTTGATTAACGCTTCCTTTTCTCTTCTTCCTTTAATACTCTTTCTCGTCCTCATTTCAGATACGGACTCTAAATGACAGTGAGTATTGATTACAAAATCAGAAGGAATTTGATCAGTTTTAGCCAGAGGGGGAGAAATCATAACCAATCAAAGTAGGATGGAACAATAGGAGTAAACTAGACCAGAAACACTGTGGGGTCACCAGAAAGTCATCTTAACATCTACTGCTGCCAGAAACATTAAATCATGTAATATCAGAGGTTACTGGAGTTGGAAAGTACCTTAGAGATCTTCTAGTTCCAGCCTCTCAACCCTCTACAACTGAGGGCCAATAAATCATATGTAAGGATCCCTACAGATACATATTGACTTAAAGGATCCCTGCAGACACATATCCACTTAGAAAATTGCATCTTAATGTTATCTATAATTTATTGTATTTTTATTTGGTTTTAAATATTTCCCAATTATATTTTAATCTGCTTCATCCCCCACTCAGGGCTGTTGTGGACCACATATATCCTGTAGCCCTGTGTTTGACACCTGTGTTCCACAACATTCCTGGTAAGTAGTCATCCAGTTTTTTTTGCACACTTTCAACAATAGTGAGCTTACTATATGACAATGCAGTGTTTTCATTTTTTTCTGACAGTTTCAATTATTAGGAAATTTGTCCTTCAATTAAATTTAAGTCACAAATATAAGTATTTTTTACCCTCTTCAATTAAAAGAGAATAATTTTAATCTCTTCCACAGGAGAACTTTTTAAACACTTAAAGAATGCTTTCAAGAACCCCCTAAATTTTTCTCACTTCCAACTAAAGATCCCTGCACTACCTTTGTGTGATGGTCCTGAACCATCTCAACTCTTAATCACCTTCTGCTGAACACATTCATTTGTTAAGGTTTCTCAATATGGGTCAGTGTCTTTTGATATTGGTATGCCTACTTAATTTAGGCAGTTAAATAGAGCAGTGGGTCTGGAAGTAGGAAAATCTGAGTTCAACTCTGGCTTCAGACATCTACTAGTTGTATGATTGTTGGCTGGGTCATATAACATCTATTTAACTCAGTTTCTTCAGCTATAAAGTGAGGATGCTAAGAATACTATCATTTAAAGTTGTTGTGAGGTTCAATGAGATATTATTTATAAAATGCCTGCTACATTGTCTAGTCCTTGTAGAAATATGAATTGTTATAAAGACAGGAATCCTAAACTGCAACACGGAAAAAAATTAGTCCTCCTGGTAGTTCTTGCTGAGAGCATAAAAGATGTCTATTATGGCCTATATTAAAGTATTAAGAGTGAAAACTCAAATAATTTCAAAAATTATTTTAATGGAGGATAGAATATTGTGTTTTCTGTTATACATTTTGTGTAATTGCAATTCTATAGTATGGCAAATTTGAATTCATAGAGATAAGTTTTATTTAATTTTATTAAGACAGTTGTCTTTTGTCATTAGCATGATCTAAGTTGGGATTTCATCTGTTATCAGATTTAAGAGGTAGGGCAGCTAGGTGGCACAATGGTAGAGCAAAGGCCCAGAAATCAGGAGGAGCTGAGTTCAAATCCTGTCTCAAATACTTATTAGCTGGGGTTCCCTGGGCAAGTCACTTAACCCTGTTTGTCTCAGTTTCCTCACCTGTAAAATGACTGGAGGAAGATGGCAAATCATTTCAATGTCTTTGCCAAGAAAACTTGAAATTGGGTCACAAAGAGTTGGGTACCAGAAGCTTGATCACATTATTCTCTTTAGAGAGATGGGATACCTGGCTGTAATTACATTGTCTGCTTCCTTAAATATTATTAGTCTAGGGGATATAATTTTCAAGTTCAAGTTGATTTTTGATTGCTATTTTATTATGGAGAAAAGAGGACCTCAAGCTTTATATCTAAGTCTTGACCCTTTCTCACCAAATAACAGTCCCACAATTAATTTGCATAGCAGGTAACAAAGAAACCCCTTTATCTAAATCAAAAGCAAAATAGAAATCAAAGAGGAGCCTGACATTAGGGAGGTGATGCTGTGATATGCAAATGAAATAGATGTAAGTGAGAGAGGGCTGTGCAAGATCACTTGCCTCACATTCCCCTCCAGAGCCATCTGGGTCCAATGGCCAGGGATAGATCAGTATATATAGAAGAATTTATGCCAGACAATACATATTGAAAGCACTCCTCCCATTGGCAATAAGATAATTCAACTCAACTAAAGGAGAGAGATCTCTCCCCAAAGAAAATTTCCCCAAATCTCTAGGGTACTGGGCTGGAGATAAGGACATGTTGGAGATTACAAGCTTTTCTCATATTAGCTTCAACCCAAAGTTTTTTCCATCATTAATCTGAGATAGAATTGATGCCTTCTGTCTTCTCTCCCAAAGCTGGAAGCTAGAAGTGCCCAAAGTGACTCCAGAATTCAAAGAAACTGAAAAAAGACCAAAAAGACCCCAACGAGCCCAAAGAACCTTTCTTTTTTCTTACCATCTCTGCCCCATTCCTCAAACAGGTATAACATATTCATTTCCACCAGATCCACAGATAGTGCTGTACTAACAGGCTTTGGGATGCAGGAAGTCATGGGATCAAGTCTAACCCATAAGATTAAAAAGTTTTTGGAGCAAGCACTAACCTTCTGTGGTAGAGAGAATTCTTTTTTCCTTCCTGGAAGTTCATCATATCAATAAAATTAAATGTCTAGTTGTCCTCTCACCATAAATAAATAGATAAGTAAATGGAAATGTGAAGTCTAAATTTTAAATTGTTCCAATGTATAATTTTTCTTAATTTTATAAAATTCTTTCTTTCCTTCTTTCTGAAGGCAATTGGAGTTAGTGGCTTGCCCAAGGTCATAGAGATAGTACCTGAGCTGAGATTTGAACTCAGGTTCTCCTAACTCCAAGACCAGGGCTCTATCCACTGTTCTGCCTACCTACCCCTTTAAAAGTATTTCTCTGTAACTTTTGTGGCCATAACCAATTTGCATGATAACTATATCTGTAGATTTTGTTGACTTAAATACTTTTGGGAGTGCTTCAAGACAAATTATGGTCACACAAAATTAGTCATCAGATTTGGGCAAAATCTTAGAGCAAGCTAGTTTAGAGTGATACTTCACTTTAAGCTTTGTGTTGTGAAACACAAGGTGTTTGTAGGCAAGGCATGGAGCCTGGCAGGTGACCAGTTAATCTACAAATAGGTTAAGTCGTAGAGACGTGCATGTGGAGGCAAGCATGAGACAGTTGAAAGAATGATGGATTGTCAGTCAAGCGACCTGGGTTTGAATTCTAGATGTGGCTTAGGGTAAGTTAAGAGTTCTAGGAGAAAATATGAGGAAGCTCTACAGTTCTTCACCTCATTGAGACTCAGTTTCCTCATCTGAAAAACCAGGGGCATGGCTCCTCAAAGCTCTGATCTGCATCCTCTTTTCTTTTTCATCCTATCTCATTAGGTGTTCTCATCAATGAAACTTCCACAGAGATGCATCTTTATGTAGCTGATTGCAAGGATTATATTTGTAGTCCTAGCTTCGCTACTGAACTACAGCCATATACCACCAAATGCTTTTTGAACAATATGCACTTTTGAACAATTGAACAATTTGAACAATTGAACTGGAGGCCACAAAAACATCTCAAATTCAAAATACCCAAAATCAAACATTATATTTCTTCCCAAAATGTCCTTCCCCCCCCCAACTTTCCTATTACTGTTGGGAGCATTACCTTCTTCCCAGTCAATTGTGGAACTTGCATTTGGTGAGAAATAAGTTAAATCTTCAACATAATGCTTGCATTTTTCTCTTTCAATGAAACAGCAATTGAAAGTTAGCTTGAACCTAAAAGCCATATCTTCCAGACTAATAATATTTAAGGGAGCAGATATGATTCTAGCTCTAAGGAAACTTATCTTTTATCTTTATTTTATTTACTTACTTTATCTTCATCTTATTTACTCCAACCAGGTTGAGTAGTTTTACAGGAAGGAAGGGAAAGAAAACACGCATTTATTCAATACTTTTAATGTGTGAGGTACAGTTTTAAGTGCTTTACCAATATTGTCATTTGACCCTCATAATAATTCTGGGAGCTAGATTCTGGGATGCTAATATTATTCTCATTTGAGGCTTGAGGAAACTGGGGCAGATAAAGAAAAAATAGATTTTCCACATATCACACACTTGGTCTCAGGCTGGATTTGAACTCTAATTTTTTTTGACACCAGGCCCCAGGATCTATCCACAGCAACACGTAGTTTTCAGTTTGGATTATTTGGGAGAAGGGCCAAGCACTGGGGATATCCTTGCTCTCCAGGAGCTCAGTCTAATAGAGAAGAGAACATGCAAACAACTTTCCAACGAGGTATATACAGGATAAGTTGGAAAAAATAGAGGAAAGGTACAAATCAGGAAATTATTGTCATGGAAAGTGGGATTTTAGCTGATACTTGAAGGAAACAGGGAAACCTCATCTTCATGGGGAGAGATAGGATTTCAGGCAGTGAAAAATACTTAAAGTCAATCAGGGACATAATAAGATGCAGAAAAAGGATCTCCTTACCTAGATCCATTCAGTTCTTTTGTAGTTTACTCAGTAGGTTCCTTGGATGCCATGTAGTGAATGTAGCCTAGTATCCCAGGAATATAATAGGAGTTAAAAAGAATTTCAGTCCATAACTTAGATAAGAGTTTAAAGCAAGAGTCTGTAAACATTTTTGTGTCATTGAAACCCTTCAAAACAATTTTTAAAATCAATAGTATTTTCTTTTTCCAAATACGTAAAGATAGTTTTCAGCATTCATTTGTGTAAGAATTTGTGTTCTAAGTTTTTTTCTCTCTTTTCCCCTCTTTTTCCCTCCCCAAGAACCAAGCAATCTAATGGAGATTAAATATGTTCAATTCTTTAAAGATTTTTTATATTTGTCATGTTGTATAAAATCAGATCAAGAAAGAAAAAAACATGAGAAAGAAAAAGCAAACAAAAAAAGTGACAATATTATACTTAATCTATGCAGTCTCTATAGTTCTCTCTCTGGAGGGAGATGGCATTTTCCTTGCTGAGTCTATTGGCATTGTTTTGAATAACTGTATTGCTGAGAAGAGCCAAGCCCATCACAGTTGATCATGATACAGTCTTGCTCTTACTGTGTACAAATGTTCTCCTGGTTCTGCTCACTTTACTCAGTATCAATTCATTTAGGGATTTCCAGACTTTTCTGAAATCAGTCTGCTTATCATTTCTTGTAGGATAATAATATTCCAATAAATTCATATACTATAACTTATTCAACCATTCCCCAACTAATGATTATGCACTCAATTTCCAATTCCTTGCCACTAGAAAAAGAGCTTCTACAAACATTTTTGTACATATGAGTCTTTTTCCGTCTTTTATGAACTTTTTGGGACACAGACCCAGTAATGCTACTCCTGGTTCAAAGGGTTGTAGCCCAAAGAGCTACAAATAAGCACAAAATGTATGGAATAGTAGGATTACAAAGGAAATTACATTAAAATTGGGCTATCAACATATGTTTCAAAACAAATTCCTGGAGATTAGATTAAGAACCCCAGGTTTGGAAAAAAAATTGGGGGATTAAAAGTGATAGTAGAAGATAAGAAATTTAAAAAAGACTTAAAAAACATTTTTTCATTAGGTGACTCCATATGTCTAAGTGAAGTTTGCACAGTAGAAAGGCAAAGCTTTGCTGAAAACAGTTCTAACAAGCTTCTGAGAGCAATTTTAAGGTGAGTATTTATCTTTGGAAATCATCAAACTATAAATCAAGAGAACTTATTGTTTTGTTGATTGGCTAGATTTTAAAGAATATGTTAATAATTCAATTTTAATAATAAAACTTAAAAGTGTGTAAATATTTTTTTTTTCCTGGAGAGCCCAGTTGCTAAGCATTTATCAACATGGATTGCTTGACTAACATTACTTGAACTTAGAAATGATAAGGAAATGAAGTCATCACTAGACGGTGATTATAGCATAATAATAATAATTATTATTATTTATAAAACTTTTATATTTTATATAAATTATATTTCTATCTAATTTTATTGTTTAAATAATAAAACAATTGTTTAATCATTATTAATGATTAAAATATTTATTTTACAAAATATTAAAGTTTGCATTATCTCATCCAAGTTATCCATTATCTCATTTGTGCCTCACAATGCCTCTGCCTTAAGTCCATAAATCTGGTAGATCCTATGACCTATAAGAAGAGAAACTTAATTGTTTCTATAATCCTGAAAAAGTTAACAGTCAGTAGCTCATTTGAGAAGCCTAGCAGGAAGTAATATGAGGAGAAGCAGAGGAACCAAGTTTAGTAAAGCTATGCATTATTAGCCTGATAATATTATCTCTAGAGGACATCAGCAACTGTATAGCATCTGAGGTACCTCTAGCCACATATGTGATCTGGTCACACATATTCCCTGGATGCATCCCTTCCCTCATTGGTGGTGTACTGACCAATGGGAGAATGTAGCTTCTGAATAAGGGGAAAAATCTCTCATTTATTCCACCAAGATGGTAAGTCTCTTAAAAAAAATATTTTAGTAAAAGGCTTATTAACTATGGCTTCAGGTGGATTCTTAGTTACAAAATTCCTTGAATATGGGGCCCCATAAATGAAGGCTTATATTGTGAAATTAGAACTGTAACTCCCTTTTTTTAGCTTCATAAAATGTACTAGAGACCAAAACATGAAACACACTCTCAAGTCAGGGACTTGGGGTCTCATGTGTAAGGACCACATAGCCATAAAGAAGATACTCAGCCTTGGAGATATACAAGAAAGGAAGTCAGGAAGGGAGCAGGTCATCCGGTAGCTAATTATTCTTGCTATCTGAGAGTCAGAATAGTGTAATGCATAGAGTTTTGATTTGATTCACAAAACCCAAATTCAGATTGTATTAACCATAGGACTGTGGGAAAATCACAATTACCCTCTCAATAACTCAGGAAACTTACCAAGATTTATCTACTAAGCCATAACTAAGTTGTGAATAAATGAGGTAACCTCTATAGAGAGCTTCATAAACCTTAAAGTACCATATAAATGTTAATGCAATACTAGAGATGATCTTTATTGTTAGAGTTTCCACACTAGGAGTTCCCAATGGTGAGGCAAATTCCCCTCCATGGTTAGCTTTGAAGTTTATTTGTCTCTATGCTACTATAAGAATGCAAATGCTGTTAGAAACCCCTAAATTTTGACATCCTGGGATAAACCAGTGATCTCCCCACCTGAGTTATAACTCTGCACAGAACCACATCATCATTACATTGGTAGGAACATTAGACCCGTCTCCCTTCCCCACTTCATTTTGTAAGTGAAGAACTTGAACTCCAAGATAAAGCAGTTAATAAGAAAATGTGACTTTAAACCAGTAAATTCACCTGTGTAGGTTTGAATTTCACTTTTAAAATGAGCATATATTTTGATATAGTATGTATTTTGAATTTTTAAATGCTGTTTTGAAACATACTCATAAATATTTCTGGTTCCTGTATTTCAGTAGGATTTAGAAATTCACAGCACATTTATTTGAAAGAAACATCTTTTCATCTTGAAAAAAGCAAAGCAAAATATTTTCTTTCTGATAAGTCATTTAGAAGAATAGAGTTAAAGTTCAAAGTGCACTAAACAGGAATTATTGTTGCAAAGGAGGAAGAAAAGAAGAGAAAAAGAGGAGAAAAAAGAAGAGGGATAAAGAAAGAAATAGCAAAAGAGGAAAGGAAAGAATATGGGAGGGAGGCATTGTTTTCAAACTGTAGAATGAAGGTTTTTTTCATTTCCACAAGGACAAGAGGATTGACCCAGGAGAGTTCATGAGCCTGCTAGTTTCCTTAGGCATTTGTGGCCTAGTAACTTTTTGATAGTTTCATTCTGATTGAGACATTGCCCATAAAAGGATAAATCACAATGTCAGACCTGGCTCTTTCTCATTTCCCAATAGCCTCAAAATGTCAACAGCCAACTGTCACATCCCTCCTCTCCCTCTCACACAAACACTCCCTGTTTCGCGGGCCAACAGCTGAAACCAGATTGGGCAGAAGGAAGAGACTTCATTGGAATTGCATGGAAGTGGGAGGTGCTGGATTAGTCTGATTCAAAAACTTTCCTAAAAACAAGAGAGCTACTCAGCAGGTACCATCAAGGTAGATACAGACATGGAAACCTATGTCCTTATACCCACCATTGACCTAAAACAAGGTTACATGCACAATTGTATGGCACTTACTATGAGATGATGTATGAAGAATTCATTGCAAACCTTAAAATTCTCTATAAATGTGTATTATCATCACCACCACCACCACCACTAGTCATCATCATCATGCAGGCGGTGGCTCAGTAGAGAAAGCTCCAGGCTTGAAATCAGGAATTCTTGAGTTCAAATCTGGCCCCAGATACTTGCTAGCCATGTAACCCTGGGAAAGTCCTTTAACCCTGTTTGCCTCAGTTTCCCCATTTGTAAAATAAGCTAGAGAAGGAAATGGCAAATTGTTCCAGTATCTTTGCCACGAAACCTCCAAATATCATCGCAAAGTATCAGATACAATTGAAATGATTGAATAACTGTTATTGTTATTATTATTATTCCGGAAAATAAGCTAGAGAAGGAAATGGCAAATTGTTCCAGTAGCTTTGCCATGAAACCCCCAAATATCATCACAAAGTATCAGATACAACTGAAATGACTGAATAACTGTTGTTATTATTATTATTATTCCTTTCAGACTCCCTGCTTCAATTTCTTATTTATAACACACCTTAATTTTTTAACCTGCTTTCCAGCCTGCTTCTGGTAGGTGGAAGTTAGGGGTGAGCAGGGAAGAGTTCTTGGTGCATACAGAGAGGAGGGAGGAAAACAAAGGCATCAGGATGCAGAGCAAAGAGTTTTGAAGTTTATACTCCAAAGTCCTGAGTTCCCAGGAGTTGTGCTGATTACCTGTGTGACTGAGCAAAATGACATCACTTTTATGGGTCTCAGTTTCCTCCCCTGCAAAATGGGTGGCTTGGGCTAAATGACCTCTCACGTCTCTTTTTTGAGCTGTGATCCCATAACAAATAAAAATCTGAATAAATCAAAATAAATCCTCTAACACCAAAACATGTGCTGATGTCTTTGCATTCGGGAAGGGTCATATAAATAGACTGAAATTTAGGTTACTCCCTCTCCCTACTACTTCACCATTAACATCTCCATGCAAATTACAGATGTTTACTTGACAGATGAGTAAGATTTGTCTAGAGAAAGGGCCGCGCTGAAACTCAGAACAACAATCAGTTCCATGGCATGTGGCAATTACCAAGGGAACAGCTTATTGTTAATTGAATAGAAGGGAAAATATTTGTGTAACTCATTGGCACATAAATTAAGGTTGCTCCTGAGCAGTCTCAACTTATACAATTTTCTTTTCAATCAACTATTATTTTTTTCCCTGAATTTCCCCCCAGGATTTTATGAGTAAGGCACAAGGGGCCACCTCCTCTGCTCCGAGGAGATGGAAGACAAGAGATGGATTTCCAGCTCAGCACTACCATTAATCTATCCTGTATCTTTGAGTAAGGAAATGCACTTCTCTGGGGATCTTTTCTCCTCTACAAAAAAGTGGGTAGGCTGTAGGGTGCCTTCCAGGTCTACCGTTGTGCTTGTTTCCTTGTCTTTATCCCTTCCTTGATCATCTAAAGTTCACATTAAGTCCAGTAACAAAATAGTGCTAGAAAAAAGTATCATTTATTCTTTGGGTTAGTGCATTTGACGGGAGGAAGAGATGTGAAGAATTCTCAGTTTTTTCTGCAGTGTTCCAAGATTGTACAGATTTAAAACTCCTGTGGCAAAAGAAGAGGATAACACGATATAGTGAGTTGAGAAGTGGAATCATGTACTACCTTTGCAACATCCAGGTTGTGTGACTTTATTTGTTTAATCTCTTAGGCAATTCCCTAATACTATGCATTATAGAAAAGATGTTCCCCTGTATTGATAGAAGAAGCGTCTTTCTGTGGGGATTCCCTATATTAATGAAATCACCGGTCCAGAACCTATCTCCTATTCCAAGAATAATAGAGGAAGATGGGGAGGAGTGGGAAAGAAAGGCCTTTCTGTAGTAGACATATGGTATTTTTTATGCAATAACTAGGCCTGAACATAAATGGAATTTCAAATTGGAAAATTATGCCTCTTCTTCCCACCTTGTTACACTAAGCATATGGTGTAGAAACCAGAGTGGGAGTCCTGTGGCCATTTCCTTGATTGACCCAAGGAAGGGTTGTAACTATTGCTCCCGGAGCAACTATAGCTAAAGCAACAAGGTTGGATGCATGGTTTCTTGACTTGGTATGGAGCCCAGAGTCTCTTCAGCTTCAAGTTACAATGAAAATACCGAGTGTGTGTGATAGAACCAGACAGAACTGGAAAATGTTATATCAGAACAGAACTGACAGCTCATCTGATCCAATCCTCTCTTTTTTAGAGAGTGAGGAAACAGAATCCAGAATGGTGAAGCTATATGCCCAGCACACCCAGTTAATGGAAGAGCTGGAATTATAACCCAAATCTCTTAATTCCCAGTCCAACAGGATGTAATAAAGTATAAATTTTATATAAATGTAAAATTTACAATATATTATATAATATAAAATATTATTACTTGCAATATTATACATAAGATAATAGAATGTTATATATCATGTAATATAATTTTTGTTCTTCAGTTGTGTCCAACTTTTTGTGACTCTATTTGGGATTTTCTTGACAAAGATGTCAGGATGGCTTGCCATTTCCTTTTCCATTTCATTTTATAGTTGAGGAAACTAGGGCAAACAGAGTCAAGTGACTTGCCTAGAGTCACACAAATAATAAGTGTCTGATGCCAGATTTGACCTTTAGAAAATGAGTATTCCTGAATACTGCCCCTATAATATAACATTAATATAATAATCTGAAATATGAGCTGTGTCTATTATAAAAGTTACATATTATGTAAAACACACATGAAAGACACATCTCATTCTGTCATACACATATATATTATATATGTATATATTATATATATATATGTAAAATTCATACCCACACTCCACACACTAGAATATAAATACTATGAGAGCAGAAGTTGTATCTTACATAAATTTTTTGTGGTCCATGGTACCTAGCACTGATTCTATACATAGTGGGTGATTAATGAATCCTTTATACCACTGATGTGAAGGATGATTGAATTTGCCCTCCTGGTGGACAATAGAGAATCTGTACAAACATTCCCTGTTTGGTTCTACTCTACCACGTGGAACTTTGGGTACCTGTTTCTGTCTATGTGTGACTGAGGGACATATGTGATAAGGAAGAGCCCCCGATTAACTGAGCTTCATGGAATCCAGAGATTATGCAAAAGGGGCAGCTCATCCCTTTGTCAATCTTTTCTTTAAGTCTGGGAATAAAACAAGACACTTCCACTTGAATTCCTAGAGCTGGGAGGGGGGAAGAGTGGTTATCCTGTTTCTCAATCAGCCCCTTAGAGCAGCTGGGAGCATATGGCTGCCTCTTTCTCTTTGTTTGGCTTTTCTTTATCTTAAGCCAATGAGTACACTGAAATGGAATTGTCTAGAGAGTAATCTTGTGAGTTGTGAAAGGACTGAAGGTTTGCAGATAGGGAGTCCGGAGTAGAGTCCACTAATGATCAATTGTAGTGCAAATACCTAGATTGGGAATGGAGAGTAGCAGAGATGCAGACAGAGATACAGATAAAAATCCAAAAATGGCTGTAGCTTCAGGGAATATAACTCTTCCTGTGGAAAGAAGAACATGATTGAGGAGCCTGCTATGAGAAACTTCATTAAGACTAAGGAGGAAAGAAACTTTTAGGGCAAGAAATGGGAAGGTGCCCATTTACTACACATATCCCTCACTGTTGCTATAGTCAAAAATTTTGCCTGTTTTCCCTGTCCCCAAACCATGACTCCTGTGTATTTATAAGAGAGCACTCTTTAGATTTTTTTTTTTTTAGATGGTGGTAGTGGGGAGTGTTTTGTATCAACTGTTCTTACTATACCATCTTAATACCTTTGCTACATGTACAATTCCTCTATACATATTTCTACATTTATCATTCTGCTCAAGAAAAATCAGATCAAAAGGGGGGAAAATGAGAAAGAAAAGAAAATGCAAGCAAACAACAATAAAAAGGTGAAAATTATCTTTTAGGATCCACACTCAGTCGTCACAGCCTTCTCTCTAGATGCAGTTGGCTCTCATCATCACAAGATCATTAAAACTGGCCTGAATCACCTTGCTGTTGAAAAGAGCCACATCCATCAGAATTGATCATTGTATAATCTTGTTATTGTGTACAATAATCTCCTGGTTCTGCTCATTTCACTTAGCATCAGTTCATGTAAGTCTTTCCAGGCCTTTCTGAAATCCTCTTGCTGGTCATTTCTTACCGAACAATAATATTCCATAACATTTATATACCATTCTTTAGCCATTGTGCCTCCTAACTGACACTTCCCATTTTTGTACTTCCAGTGTCTTGCACATGATATTTAATATTCTTTTTTTATTGGATTGAATGATATTGAAAACCTTGTGCATGATTCTTTGGCCATTTTTAGGGCAATAACCATTTGAATCCAATTTGTCATTTAAATAATTTGGCCCATGTTTTGGAGTATTTATGATTCAATTCATCATGTGTAAAGAGCAGGGGGGCCTGTTTTGAGAGACTCTTGATCATGATTAATGGAAATGTTTGGAGAGACTGTGAAGCATATATGTAGTTATTCTGACTGGTAGTTCTGAACTAAAGGTTCAGACATGGGCCAGAACTAGTACTGGAACTTGGAGGTAAGGTGTTTGGAGATATCCCACTTAGTGCTGGACTTATCTGGGGCAGAGATCCTGTTTCCATGCCCCTGCATCTTCCAGACCCCTCATCCTCACTATCACTTAGCCCAGTAAGGAAGATCTTAAGTTCCAGTGGTATTCTCCATCCAGATATTTGTCATTTTGTATTTTATGAGATTCAATTCAATTTAATCAAATTCAATTCAATGACATTTATTAAGGATTCCTGTTCCAGATATTGTACTATGGTTACAAAGAACAAAATGAAACCGTTTCTTTATGTCTAAGATTATGCTATAAAATCAAAGTAACTCACTAATTTAGGAAGCAGGGCAAATAATAGGAAAAGTTTGAATTATAGATTAATTCAAAAGGAGTGAAGTTTCATTGCTTTTGTAAAAGAATTTTATTGCATGTTCCCAAATCACTTAAGAGTGGTGGTTCCCAGTTAGGAGGTGACAGATTGTGAGACCAGTCTTTTTCCATTGGCTGATAGCCAGATTAGCCTGGAACATACCTGCTAGGACGATATCAGTATCTTTCATGTTTTGAGAGAGAGAAACTTTTATGTGTTTGTTTTTGCTATATCTTTGAAGTAAATATTACCTTATAAAATTATTCTGGCTGTTGTGTTTAAATGGAATTGGAAGGTAGAAAATCTATAACATAGGGAGAAAATCATTGATGGTGGCTCCAGCCAACCACAGAGAAACTGGATACCTCCAACCCCATAGGGTCCAGTTCAAGAATTCAGGAATTTCCAATTCAGGAAATAGGAGCTAGAATAGTCACTTTTAAAGGTATACAATAATTCAAAATAGTTCATCCAAGTTCATTTTTCATTATTTATACTATTGCCTAATAGATGTGCTAAGGGAATCTATTTCAATGAATAGATAAGACTGATTTCTAATTAGAATATCATTTTTGTACATGGGAGTAGGCATGAAAAATTTGTTCGTTTAAATATTTTGCATCTTTCTCCTATAAGTTTGTTTAATGGCTCCAAATTTCTCTGGGACTTTTAATTTTTCAATTGCATTGGTATTATTATCCTTATTTTAAAGATGCAAAAACTGGATCCCTGAGAAGTTGCAGAAAATAAGAGAGTTTGGATTTAAATCCAGTTCTTTTGATGCTAAATTAGAATTCTTCCCTCTATCGATCCATTCTCTGTCACTTTAAATATATGTGAAATCTGCTTAAATGTACACATAGAGTCATCTTGAAACTAGAATAGCATCCAAGTTATCCATAACAAAAAAAACCAAAAAAGCAAACTTGGGGATAATGTCATTTGCTAGGGATAAAGGAAAGCTGGAAAGTAAGAGAGGAATGAAATAGGAGGCTATAATTACCAAAAATCCAGTGCTGGCCTTTTACCTTCCTCCCCCAAAAGTTATTGAACATCAGCAAAACCTTGAAGAAATGTCTGTCATTGTGTTCTCAATTCCCCCTTTTTTTACTTAAAAATGTGTTAATAATTTAAAAAAAGAAAACATAGCTGTCACTTCCCAGTGACTCCCTATATTCTCAATAAACCATTCACTATAAGAAAGAAACATTAAGCAAAACAGCAAACACTTTAGTAGTATTTGAAAATGAATACCTCATTCTTGACCCATAGTCTACCACTTCTCTAATGAGAATTTAACTCTCTGTCCTCTGAAGTCACAGTCAGTCACTATGTTAATGAGAGCTTTCAATACTGAGATCACCCTACAGACTTTTCTTGTAGTTCTGCTTACTTTATTCTGAATCAGTTTCTACAAATCTTTCCAAGTTCCTTTGAATTTTCCATATTTATCATTTTTCTTACAATGCCACAGTATCTCTGTGTTTATAAAATGCAATTTATTTAGTCATTCCTCAGTCAATAGGCATGTTTCCCCCTTTTCTCCAAGCTAATTTTTTTTTTTTACTACAGAAGACATTATCTCTTTTTTCTTGACTTGATAGTGATGTAACTGGGTCAAAAGTTATATTCAATTTAGTGACTTTTAAAATATGATTCCATTTTTTTTACCAGAACCATTAGACCAATCAATAGCCCCATCCACAGAACATTAATGGACCTGCCTTTCCATAGCCTCCCCTTTGACAGTAGCTATTTTCAATTTTGATCATCTTTGCCAATCTGAGAGGTGTTTAAATTTTTATTTTGGTGGTATTGGTAATAAGCATCTTTTTATACAGTTGCTGATATCCATATCTTTTCTTCCCTGCACTGCTACACTCCCTCTTCTTTTACCATGTTTTTAAGGCTTTCTGCTCTTACATCTCCCACCTAGGAAAGCCTCCTCTCTAGATAAGGTCTTAATTAACTCAGTGACTAAGATGGAAATGACTCATAAGGTTTACTGTCTCATTCCTCCTAAGGATATTTGCACTTTATAATGAAAAAAAAATCTTAAGCCAAAAGAAAAAAAGACTTTAATTGTGGAAGTCTAGGTATTAGAGAGAAAATTATATGGATATTTCTCCTTATTTCTAGGGTAGCTAGAATTCTGGGTCTAGAGTCAGGAAGACCTGAGTAAATTTGCTTTATCTATAAAACAGGGATAATAATAGCACTTACTTCATAGAATTGTTGTGAGGATCAAAATGGGCTAATATTTGTAAAGCCTTTAGCATATAGCAACCACTATATAAATGCTAGCTATTATTATTATTATTCTGAGCAACACTGAAAGGTCCTTCCAGATCACTCTACTAAGTGGCTTTTTTCTTGGCTTTTTCTACTTGAGAATCAGAGTGCTTCCCAGTCATTACTGGATGGGGGCAGAATGGAAGTCAGGAGGGGGAGGGGGGCAGGTATCAATAGTGGTCAGAAGTTTTCCTCCACCTGAGGATACAGAAAATTGTTTCTGAATCCCAGACTGTCCTAAGTCTGAAAAGATTCAATACTCTAGGGAAATGGTTATTAGAGATATACAAAGAAAGGGGGAGGCAATCTGCCCTCCTGACAGCATTAATATCTGCTCCAAGTCTGATTTCATTCATGCTGGAAGAAAATTGGGTTGAAGGAGGAAATAAAGTAAAGCTCAATGGCTTGTGCAAGGGTTCATGATTTAATTTGCCTACCCATAATGCACCACCAGCCATTCAGGCTGAAATAATGGACTTTTATTTGAGTCTGTTGACAGATGAAAATGATTGCCTTGTTTAGTTCGATATTAAAAGGCAGGGAGAGGTTAAGGAGTGGCCGAGGGACAGTTGTTCTTTCAGAACTAATTCTGGAGGTGCTGGCAGGGCTTTAAAGGGGGACAGAGGGGGAGAACTTATAGAGATTCTATAAAGCCTGAAGCTAATATTGGTCCTGATGAGTAAAGAAAAGCAAATTGCCAGGTGACTAGAGCATCCAGGTTAGTGGGTTTGAAAAAAGGTTATAAGAAAACAGAAATACCCTTTTCAGATATTAAAGGGTAACTAGATGGCTTTAGTATAGAATAAGGTAACCTTTGATGAATGTACTATCTGAAGAAGATTGCTTGGGGTCACTGATGGCTACAGGTGACATATCTTTAAAAAAAAAGGCATCAGTGATATTTTTTTCTTAGAGTTGCAGAGGGAGAACTGTGCCTTATCATTTTGGTCTTTTAAACCTTCATCATCTAGTAATTCCATGGTATTAGTCAGGCTGCTGACTGTCAGCTTCTGCTGTTCTCAAAAGCTCCTCCCCTCCTTACTTGAAATGCAGATGACATAAATCGGAGGGGATGAAATGAGACAGGGTTAGTAAATGTTTTAACAAGTGATTCTCTGAAAAAAAGACATCTTAAAGTTTAATTTGCAATATTAACATTTTCTCCATTACTTTCATAAGTCTAGATAATGAACAAAACTATTAATTAAGTCCTGATTTGTAGCATCTATGATATCTGAGGTAGAAAATGCTCACACTGAAAAAAAAAATTTAATCGGTTCTCTCAGTAAACTCCTGAATGTGCTTTTCTTAATTCAGTTCATATCCCCTGAAAACTACCTGGATTTCTTCTTAAAATCTTAGAATCTTTAAAAATGATATGGTCCACTGAGTTCTTAGCTTACTACTGAGGGAATGGAAACCCTATTATATATATATGTCACTCCTATTCACTCAAAATTCCAGCTACACTAGCCTAAAGAAGCTGTTCTTAATACCATTTCCCTTCTTCATGCTTGTGCATTAGCTGGCACTTTTGCTTGTAAAAGACTCCAGTTTTATCCCTGACTCTTCAGGTACTTTGTCTCCTTCAAGATTCTGCTGATGCAATACCCATATACTTTTCTGGGATCCAAGGAGCCAAAAACAAAGTTAAGATTGCCTCTGCCCTCATGGAGCTCATAGTCCACTAGCAATAGACAATGCAAACTAGAGGGTAATGGGAGCCAGGGAAGGGGGTATTGTTTGGGAAATCATGGTGATGGTTTGTGTCAGCATAGGGAGAGACTCTTTCAGGAAGAAATGATAAAGTTAATTTTAATTGATTATTATCAAAGAAAGAAAGAGGTAGAGGCAAGGGACCAATGGGAGGAAGAAGAAATGGAAGTGGCAAGATTCCTTGGGAGGCTCTAGTTTTCTGGAAGGGAATGGTTGGATAGGATATGAGGCATGAGGCTGATTTCAAAAAAGACTGAAAAGACTTACATGAACTGATGCTAAATGAAGTGACCAGAACCAAGAGATCATTGTACACAGGTACAGGATTATGTGATAATCAACTATGAAGCACTTATCTCTTTTCAACAATGAGGTGATTCAAAGAATTCTCATAGACTTGGGATGGAAAGTGCACTTCCAGAGAAAGAATTACCTACAGAAACTAAATATGGATTGAAGCATAGTATTTCCAATTTTTTGTTGTTGTTTGCTTGGGTTTTTTTTTTCTTCCTCATGTTTTTTTTTTTTTTTTTTCCTTTTTGATCTGATTTGTCTTGCATAGCATGACAAATTTGGAAATATGTTTAGAAGAATTGCACATATTTAGCTTATATTGGATTGCTTGATGTCTTGAGGGGGAAAAAGGGGAGGGAGGAAGAAAAATTTGGAACACAAGGATTTGCAAAAGGGAATGTTGAAAATTATCTTTGCATGCATTTGGAAGAATAAAATACTATTTTAAAACAAGAATGTAGACTATGGTGTAGGGCCACCTAAATATAGTAGGTCTGTATTCACTCACCAATAGGAGAGCTCAGGCCCAGGGCTGTTGTGATAGAAAGAGAAGAGGTTTTAAAATCAGAAAGACCTGGGTTCAAATTCTGTCTGAAATATTTTCTATGAGCAAATCATTTCACTTCTCAATGTCCCCATGTAATTCTCTTAAGGTTAAGCCTATGAAGTGTATTAGCAGAAGGAATTTCTATATAGAATTCCTCATATCTGTTGATATGACAAACAAATTTTTCTTGTTGATATCACAATTCAAAACTAACTCCTTCCCCCCAAAAAAACTGAAGAAAAATCAATTAATTTTCCTTTTTCAATCCTGAATCTCCTCTGTCACTAAGTCATACTATGGCCATATGAGTGCTTAACAGACATGAACTTTTTCAGAGCCATGAGAACTCATAATATATACAAGAAAAACATTTTCTGACTTCAAAAGCACTTCCATTTTGGAAAATGAGGGTTCAAAGACTGTGTAAAAGGTTTTTAGAAATGCTTTTGGATTTGATTTATTTTGCTTCATCTCTATATAAGATTAACAGCTAAAAGCTCTGGTATTCATCAAGTTACTATCTCCAATTGTTTGTAAAATGTAAAAAAAAATTTAATTTCTCAGTTTCTCAAAGTAAATTAATGACTTTTGGACCACTGAGTAATATTGTTTATGTTCATCTAAAGACCAATTTCCTATGTATGGCAATGGTTCTTAAAATAGGGCTGCTCCTTCGCACCCTTCATCTCAAGAGGGAGTACTCACTGGCCTGCTATGATTGGGAGGAGTAGGGTTTTTTCTTTACTGCCTTTCCCTATCATCCTTTCTTCCTGCAGCCATAATGAGGAGAGAGACATTCAAGGTTATTTATTTAGTGAAAGGGTCAAATGAGGTCAAAGGATGAAGTTTACTCTTATTCCCCAACACATATCCCTCTGCTCTCATTAAACTAGTATCCTCATTGCCTCACAAACACAGCATCCCCATAATCATTTATGTCATTCACTTTTTCTAAAATGCTCTCCTAAGGTTTTTTTGCTCTTTGCAAACAAATCCTAACCTCTGTTTAGGGCTCTAAGACCTTCTTCTGGAAGCCTGAGCCAATTACTTCCCAACCACATTCATTTTCTGTATTCTATACTCCAGTACTTTGGAACTGTGCTACTCATAATATTGCTTAATTATATATTACCTTCTTCCATCTGTGTTAGTCTTATCTTCCCACCTAAGTTACAACTCCCTGAGGGTGAGGACCATGTCTTGTACTTCTGTTTGACTCACCTGAAGTGTTTATTTAGTATAATATCCAGCTCATTATAGACACTCAGTAAACAGTAGCAGATTGAGAATGTTCAAGTAGGTAACAGAAAAAGAGACTGTCCCTCCCCATATGTTGTCCACTCTTCCCACCAAGGGTGGGTATATTTATGAAAAATTGAGTTGTTGCTGAATTGTTTCAACCATGACTTATTTAGTTTAGTTTTTTTTTTAAATCAAACACATTGGGGTGGTTTGCTATTTCCTTCTTCAGCCCATTTTACAGATAAAGAAACTGATTCAAGCAGGTTAAGTGACTTGCTCAGGATCACACAGTTATTAAATGTCTGAGGTTGGATTTGAACTCAGAATGATGAGCTCTCTATCCACTGTGCCACCAAGCTGCCCCATTGAGAAAATGTGCCAAAGGCTTATTAGGGCAACAACTTATGTTGTTTTTCTTATGATGTTATTCTATTAAATGCCTCTGATTTTAATTAACTCTTTCATCTAACTGACTCATAAAGTTAAACATACTTGTAGAGGCTTTTGAACTATGATTTTTGATTGGCTGGGGACCCTTAGAATATTTTGAACTTGAGATAGTTTTATCTGGGATATCCATCTATGAAGTCAAAGATGTCTTCCAGTACTACACATTCATTCAGCAAATATTTATTAAGTTTCTACAACATACTGACCACTGTTCAAGGTACTAAAAAGATAGAAACTTTTAGTCAAATTCATTCCTTCTGAAACTTAGAAGAATCTGTATACATCTTTGAGAAGCGTACAAAGATTTCTAAAGGGAGATACAAAATTGAAGTAAAATTTGGTACCTGTCCACATGGAACTTTGTCTTCTATACAGTAAAAGAGAGGCTGTATTGATTATTGAGAGGCATAAAAAAGTCAAAGCTCTGTAGCCAAAAATAGAAGAGAGAATTAAAGAAATTATCCATACAATTTAACAACCTTCATCTTCCTTCCTATCTTTATATGGGCATTTCAGTGAAAGTAGGAATTGTTTGCTACAAATATCCTAATATTTGCTTATATTCTAATAGTATAATTGGCCCAAGGAATTAAAGGCTTCTCAGCCATCTCAGGACATAGAAAAGTCAGCCCTTGAGTACAGGCTTTAGGAATATTGCTCCTGCCATACTCTTCCATTTTATTTTGGCTGAGGTGATGATGAGCCAGCCAGAGTGAAATCTTTAAGAGTAAAAAATCCTTTGTAAATTTTGGAGGGAACTTTAGCAAACTGCCTTCTCCTATGGTAAACTGAGGGTCTGAAGCAGACCCTGGCACTTTACCAAGGGATTGTGTACAAAGACACAAGAAGCCCTTGGGGAAAGAAGATCAAGAGGGGAAGAAGAGTTGAATGAAAGTCAAAGGAGCAAGAAGTCAGTGTGGAAAGTGAGGGCAGAGCCTTGCTGTGCTTTGAAAGAAGAGAAGCTTGAAATGTTTAGAATAATTCTCATCTTTCACCCTGACTTTAAATTAATGCCAAATCTTCTGCTATGGCTACATTTTATTTGCATTTTTGTATAACTGCATTTCCTGTTTGGGAGCTGCCACACATAAGGCTTTCCTAGTGTCCCAACTTTCCCCAACATCCCCAAGGGTTGGATTTTAGAGTGAGAATTGTAGTAGATTTAGAGTGAGAGTTGTAGATTATATGACAGGCTTTCATCTGTAGTCTCCTCCCCAGAGATCACCAAATCAGAAAATTTCTTCATTCTTGAAGACTGTGCCTCAGTTGTTCCAAATATATTTTTTTAAAAGAACAGGGTCAGAAACTGTAGGCAGAACCTGGCTCTTTAAGATTTCTTCTAACTTCTGATAGCATCCAGTGAGATATCTCAGAGTCAGTCATAAGAAAAATTTGAGAAGCCGGTGAACTTTGTACTTCCAGCCTTCCTTTAATGTTCTCCAGTATCAAAACTTGCCTGGGGAAAAGGGATGATAAAGCTATTCTTCTAAGCTGTAAATTGCTAACATTTAGTGTGGTCATATCTCAGAGGCAATTACATTTATTTTAGCTAGGGCCAAAACAAAAATTGAAAGGAATGAATTTCTAATTGTAGAATTTCAGGGATTAGCTAGATGAATGGGGAGATTAATTTTTTCAGGGCTAGGAGATATATCAGATATCCTGAAAATCTAATGCATTTATAATCATCTCTGATTGGCATGTTGCATGAATATGGTTGCAAATATTTCCAAGGAAAAAGTGAGATGAGGGGGTGCAGAGTATATCCTCCCCTATTACTAGTAGACTGAAAAAGGATTTTGAAAGAGCCTTTGATACCCTAAGAACATTGCAACCCCACAATGACTTTCATGCCTACATAATACAAGACAATGGCTAGTATTTATATAAAACTCTAAGATATACAAATTAGTTTGCAATTAGTTTCTAAGATTCTTTCCAGTTGTAAAAATTGATAATTCTCTCTTAAAAATAAAATAAAAATAAGAATGATAAAAATGACTGAACAGGAGTTCATAAATTCCCATATTGCTTTGATAATACTTCAAAGATCTGCGATTTCTTCAGCATGGATATTACCTTGCACAAAAGCAGTTTGTAATGATAATTTAGCTGATGGCCTTTGAGAATTACAGTAACCAAAAATAAATATGTGGAGTTTTTTTTGTTTTTTTTGTTTTTTTGTTTTCTTTTTTTTAGCTAAGGGAATTGGGGTTAAGTAACTTGCCCAGGGTCACACAGCTAGGAAGTGTTAAGTGTCTGAGATCATATTTGAACTCGGGTCCTCCTGAATTCAGGGCTAGTGCTCTATTCACCATGTCACCTATGACTTTCTTCTCTAAACTTGTTTTGGTAAACTTTCACACCATAGAGACAGTAGTTCTTTGGACCCATATTACAGGCTTTTCTGGTTTAATGATATCTCTACAGGTTCAATCTTCAGCAGCCCATAATCACCCCCACATGATCAAAGATAGAACAGTGGAGGAAACTCCTAAATTGGTCAAACACTGAGAGATGAGAGTAGAATCAGGTCAAAAAACATATATTAAGATCTTACTGTATGCCAGGAACTACTTTCTACGTACTGCAAATACAAATACAAGCAGAAAGAAACATGATTATGTTCTTAAAGGGGAAGATAGCATTTAAAAGGATGCTGAAAAAGTGTTGGGAGTGAGGGTCAGAGGGAGAAGGTATCATATAGAAAATCCTGGAGGAGGGTCAGAAATACAGGTTGGAGAGTTCAGAAAGTAAGAACCCTGTTCTTTCTGCTTTTTGCAGAAGTAGTGGGCTGTGGGTATAAAATATTATATAAAAGTTATTTTTTTTAATATTTTAGGTAATTTTGCCAAACTTAATTTTTTTCCTTTCTCTTCCTTTAAAAAAAAAGAGGTGGCTCTTTTACAGGGGTGGAAAGGAGGGAAAGGGATTCACTGGGAAATGTAGGTGATATAAAAATAAAAGATATCAATAAATTTTTATTTTAATGTGAAATCAAAGAAAATTTTAAAGAAAAAAACTGCTCCTCAAAAAAATGCAAAGGATTTATTTCAACATACCTGAAAAGAAAAAAAAAACACTTCTTGGGACAGAATTTGATTTTTATGTACTAAGAGACTACAGATTGATGAAATATAAAGAAATGGCCATTATCCAATAATCTACTCCTTTTAATGAAAAAAAAATAGAATGATATTAGGGGAAAGTGAGCTAAATAAAAAAAATGAATGTTACATATTATCTTAGTTTTTCTAACTTTATTTGATTTAATTTAACAAGTATTATGCTCTGTGCAATGGGGCTCTATATAGTTTTGTTTTGTTTTTTGATATTTGATAGGTGTTATATTCCACATGGGTATGAACTGAATTTGTAAGCTTAATGTCATTTCTTCTTTTCCTCCCCTTTCCTTTCAATCTTGTGAAATACTTTTTGAACACTGTGCAAAACAGGAATTCATAAAAGGGAGGGAGGAGGGAAATGCCATGTCTAATCAAGTATTGTAATGATTGATTCAGAGCAAGTAAAGAAAGCTACTTGGCATTGTGGAGTAAGGGTTTTAAGTAGGTGGACTCATACTCTTGTTTTCAAGAATATTATTTGTAAGAAGTGCAGGCTTTTCCTTCAAAGTAAAGAAACAGAAGGAACCAGAGAGATCAGCTAGTTGTTCCCTTCCCTAGCCCTTTTCTTCCCCTCTACCATTCTATTTGACAGTTAAGAAAACTATATACCCAGAAGTTTAATGACATATATTGAGTCAGTAGGGGAGCTAGAAAAGAAAAACCTTGATTCTTAGCTTATTGCTCTTGTCATTGTATCCAATTAGTATATGGTTCATACACAGGCATCTCAGCAGGAGAATAGGAGTATAGGAAGGGGACGTGAAAGGTCATCTCATCCAAAGTTTCTTTAACTGTAGGTCACAAACCCATGTGGGGTCACATAACTGAATGTGGGGGTCATAAAAATAGGCAACAGTAAAATATCAAATATTCTACTGAGATTTTAAAATAAACAAACACACCCATCTTATTAATATTCAAATTTGCTTTATTCTCTAATAATTGGTAAAATTATGTGTATGCCAAAGAATATTGATTTATTATCAGTAAATATTTGATTTGTATATCTATTTTATATATGTATATACCTGGGGTCATGTGAAAATTTCTCTGGTGAAAAGTGGTTGCAAGTAGAAAAAGTTTAAGAAGTCTTAATCCGTTGTAACTCCTTTATTTGGCAGATGGAAAAATGGCTTCAAAGTGAAGTGACTTATATAAGGCTACACAGGCACTAGGGGCTGGGATTTTTAACCAAATCCTTTGATATCTGTCAAGTCCAGCACATTGCCCTATCTGCTCTGTCTCTGTCTCTGTTACACATACATACATACACCCCCCTCCCTCTCCATCTCTGTCTGTCTCTTTCTATCACTCTCACTCTGTGTTTCTATGTATTTGTCTCTATCTCTTGGTCTGTCTGTCTCTATTACACACATACATACATACACACACACACACACACACACACACACACACACACCCCTCAGTCTTTGTCTCTTCTTATTACTCTGTCACTCTTTGTTTCTGTATATCTGTGTCTGTCTGTCTCTGTTTTTGTATCTCCAACACCTCACATAATTCCCCTCACTCATTAGAAACTTAAAAAATTTGCCAACTGACTGAATGGATTAGATGGATGAGTGAGAACAGGAGAAATATGTTGATGGAAATAGCCCCACCTGAACTGAGAGGTGGCATTTTGGAGTTGTGGCTAGTGCTGAGACCTAAGAATGAACATGCATCTCTGTTCATTTTTTGTCTTTTTTTCCCCTTGTCCCTTCAAGCAGACATGTAAATTAAAATTCACTGGATTCAGTTTTTCAGATGCAGCCCAAATTGATGGCAGGTTTAGAGGGTTGTGGTTGAAAAGGCTGTCAGGACGCTGTTCAGTATAATAACATTCCTAATTATAGGAACTGAAATGTCCGTCACCATGTATCAATCTTAAATCCCAGATTATAGAGTTGGTTTTTCTTGACTGCAGCAGTGATTCCTCTTCCCCTGCCCTCCTTGACTAGAGTCTGGGCTTGTTAAAGAGGTAGCAGATCATTGCACGTCCTTGCTTCCCAAGGTGATGGTATGAATCATATCATCATGTGAGCAGATTCGGAGGATCCCAATTAGTCTATGTACTCCCTGTTTGATCTTAAACAAGTCATTATATTTCTCTGGACCTCTATTTCTTAGTCTAGGATAGGTATACTAGGTAACTTTTAGGATCTCTTCCAGATTGAAATTTCAATTGCATGTGTTTATATATTGTACTGATTTGTAATTTATGAAAATGTAACTGGCAGCTCCTCAGTGGATGTGTGTATGTGAATATTTCATAACATTTTTGGAGTTTGTGGGGGAGTATTTACACACAATATACTTTAAAGCTTAATCTGCATCATTTATACTTTTTTCCATCACTTTCTTAAATGTGGACAATCAACAAAATAAATCAAACCCTGGGTTGTAGCATTTGCTTACATTCCAGTTATAAATTATTCATGCTGAAAATTGAAGTCTCTGGAGCTGGCTCACACTAGCTCCAGACCCCACTGAGGGATCTATGTAGTTCCGTTTCCTTCTCTTCCTCCAACTTCAAAAGGAGTAAGACAGTATTATTAGGCATGGTTCTGGGGTGGAAGAACCCTGTGACTGAGAAAATTTGCTTCATTTCTCCTTCTAATGAGAAATTTTTTCTCTTATCCTCTATTTCCTCCATGAAATGGTCAGGGAGGAACTACTATTCCTGCCCCTACCCTTTTCCATCTCTTTATAATTTGGAAACATAATGGACACAGAGAGTAGAGAAATAATCCAAGAACTTACATAGAGCTACTCTAACTGGGAAGCATCTTAAACAGAAAGGTGAATTACAAGGAGACAGACAGGAGAAGTAGTCACTTTCTAGAACAAGCTTAGCTTTTCTCTAGCATCCACAGCTCCAGGATTATCCAAGAGTACTCTTTTTTGTTATTGTTGTAGTTGTTTGTGTTTAATTCTGAAAAAGGATCAGTGTCATCAGGAAAGTGATGCTTTGATAGCATGAATTGACTAAACCCATGCTTTAAAAAATTAATTTATGGATAGCTATAAGGGAGGGTGGAAGAGAGTGAGAGAGAGAGACATACAGAGAGAGAGAGAGAGAGAGAGAGAGAGAGAGAGAGAGAGAGAGAGAGAGAGAGAGAGAGAGAGAGAGGAAAAGACAGAGAAATAGAAACAGAGGCAGAACACAGAGTTTCAATTACAGTTTGGGCATAAATTCCCATCATGCTCAAGTAGATCATTGATCTAATAGTCAGCAAAGTAGAGACTTACTGAAAAAGACCCATCCTTGAGCAGTCCAGTAAAAATTACAGTGGTCCAAAATATTTTTAAAAAAATATATTATTGTTGTTTATACAGAGGGAGGAACTCAAGGACATAAGAGTTAAGCATCTTGGGTTGGGTCAAATGTTAGCTTCCAGAACCCCATCCAGTGCATTGATCAAACCACTAGACCACACTTTCAACCAGCCAGATTCAAAACTTGGACTCACCTTAAAATAAATTGAAGCCACAGATAGCTATGCCAAATTTTAAGTCTCTTTCTGCTGAGAAGTTAAAATGCAGTGTTAGATTGTAAATGGACCTAGAAAAAAGAAGGCTGCATTAATGGATTTGTGCTGCTTTCCCAAATAAGAAACCCTTTGGATTTTTGCCTACATCTAAGTGCACTCAAAAATGTTGGGACAAGCTGTATTGTGCTTGTCCATTATTTTGCTTGGGGGTTTAAGTGAATAGCAATCAGAAATGATGATAATTGCTTCCTAATGTAAGTGGACATCTGCCTATATTCAGCCCCTAGACAAAGCCATAAATCTTTTAAGTTTTTCTACAGCATCATTGTGTAAGATCCTAGTGCTTTCTGGGAAATGTTGTACATTAATATTTTATTTGTTACACAACTTCCAGACCTGGCTCTAGCTTTTGTAAGTCTTTTCTAGAAACACTGAACATACTGTTCAAAACTGCTCACTGTAGCCTCACTTTTTTAAAAGTCTGAAAACAGCAATCAATGTGTTAAAAATCCTCAATTTATTAGCCTATGAGGATCTTTTCTTTGCATAACAAATCTTCAGAATTTTCTCCTTCAGGAGAAAGCTGTTTATTACAATCATTTCCTTAGCATAGAGACTATCTCTTAGAACAGCTATACAGAGAGGAGGGTTCCCAATCAATGTATCTTGTGTTCCAATTTACAATCATTTTTCTTTTCTTCGAGGAATGAAAGTAGCCATGAGATTAATGGCTGTCATAAAACCAGTGAAAATGTTTTTGTTGATTTTGATAAGTAACACTCAAAAAACAACCTCAATTTACCCACGTTCCTTAAGTCAGTATATATTTTAGGGAGTTTAGTTCTATAGAGCAAGAAGGACGATGACATTTGCATGAGAGAACTTGTGATATTTGTTGTCTTTGAAATAGAGTTAATTTGACAAGTCATGCCCCAGAGGCTGATGAGCTTTTTTCCAATAATTTTAGTGACTGCCATGAAAATGATTGCTTTGCCTCAGAATATAGAGCCAGATATTTATGATGATAACTAAGATGTGGACCCACACTTAACACCATATACCAAGATAAGACCAAATGGGTCCATGACCTAGGCATAAAGAACGAGATTATAAATAAATTAGAGAAACATAGGATAGTTTATCTCTCAGACTTGTGGAGGAGAAACAAATTTGTGACCAAAGATGAACTAGAGACCATTACTGATCACAAAATAGAAAATTTTGATTATATCAAATTAAAAAGCCTTTGTACAAACAGAATGAATGCAAACAAGATTAGTAGGGAAGCAACAAACTGGGAAAACATCTTTACAATTAAAGGTTCTGATAAAGGCCTCATTTCCAAAATATATAGAGAACTGACTCAAATTTATAAAAAATCAAGCCATTCTCCAATTGATAAATGGTCAAAGGATATGAACAGACAATTTTCAGATGATGAAATTGAAACTATTACCACTCACATGAAAGAGTGTTCCAAATCATTATTGATCAGAGAAATGCAAATTGGGACAACTCTGAGATATCACTACACACCTGTCGGATTGGCTAAGATGACAGGAAAAAATAATGATGAATGTTGGAGGGGATGTGGGAAAACGGGGACACTGATGCATTGTTGGTGGAGTTGTGAACGAATCCAACCATTCTAGAGAGCAATCTGGAATTATGCCCAAAAAGTTATCAGACTGTGCGTACCCTTTGATCCAGCAGTGTTTCTATTGGGCTTATACCCCAAAGAAATACTAAAAAAAGGAAGGGGACCTGTATGTGCCAAAATGTTTGTAGCAGCCCTGTTTGTAGTGGCTAGAAACTGGAAAATGAATGGATGCCCATCAATTGGAGAATGGCTGGGTAAGTTGTGGTATATGAATGTTATGAAATATTATTGTTCTGTAAGAAATGACCAACAGGATGAATACAGAGAGGCTTGGAGAGACTTACATGAACTGATGCTAAGTGAGATGAGCAGAACCAGGAGATCATTATACACTTCGACAACAATATTGTATGAGGATGTATTCTGATGGAAGTGGATTTCTATGACAAAGAGACCTAACTGAGTTTCAATGGATAAATGATGGACAGAAACAGCTACACCCAAAGAAGGAACACTGGGAAACGAATGTGAACTATTTGCATTTTTGATTTTCTTCCCGAGTTATTTTTACCTTCTGAATCCAATTCTCCCTGTGCAACAGGAGAACTGTTTGGTTCTGCAAATATGTATTATATCTAGGATATACTGCAATATATTTAACATATATAGGACTGCTTGCCATCTTGGGGGGGGGGTGGAGGGAGGGAGGGGAAAAAACGAAATATAAGCGAGTGCAAGGGATAATGTTGCAAAAAATTACCCTGGCATGGATTCTGTCAATACAAAGTTATTATTAAATAAAATTAAATTAAAAAAAAAGTGAATGATAGGACTTAATAAAATGATATCCTGTAGAGGAAAAAAAGAAAGATGATAACTAAGATGTGACTTTGGTTCCCTGTCCAAATAAATATACTGTTCTTACAAAAATTAACTCCTATTAAAATTAATGTACAAATGGTTTATATTTATATGCAGAATTTGAGGGAAAATGCCATTTGGGACAAGACAAATAAATAGTAACACATAGGCACAAATTAGTCCTTGTCTCTTGTTATCAATCTCTACTTAACTTCACTTTGTATTTGAATTTTAAGAAAAGAAAACTTTTAAATAATCTTATTTTTTTTCTTTCTTCACCTCTCCATAGTTTTCAACATCCAAAACCAGTAACTTCTATTAGCACCCATGTGGGTTTTTTTCTAAATAGTTTTATAGTGTCTTCTGTCTGCTAACTGCTATTTTTCCTTCACTAAATACCTTCTACTTTTACTTATACTCTCATATATGATATGATGTGATATTATAAATATACAATGTAATGTTATATATATATATACACACACACAAATATATACACACATATATACACACATATATATTTACGATGTTATTCAACAGAAGTGATCTTAGGGATTATGCTTGGAATTGCAATCTAATGGATTTGAAGATACTAATTAGTATCAACTGATAGTAGATTATCACAGAAGTGCCATGACTATCTAGTCAGACTGATTGGATGCTCTAGGAATAATGATGAAGGAGTTCCAAATGTCACCAAATGGTTTCTACTGTTAATGTACATAATAAAGTAATGTTGTGTAACTCCAATAGGCAATGTTATCTATTACATGAGATCAGCTAGGCTTAGAAGATAGAGAGCTAGGCTCTTCCTCAGAGATTTGACCTGATTTCAAGTCCTAACTCTGACACATATACACATAATGCAACTCTGGGGAAGTAAGTCACTCATCTATCTTTGCAGTGCCTGAGGTAATGTTTTCAGACTATAATTTTGCCAGCCTTCATTGTTTGAGGGAGTCCCCCACAGCAATGAAATAACAGGTCTAGACAATAAACAAAATGTATATCTGACTTTTGTCCTTGGTCTGCTTCATATAATTTTTCTATGTGATTCTTTTCATTATGCATTCCTGTGTAACCTAAGGGTTTGTTATATATATATATATATTCTAATGTGTGTGTGCTAGATATTGCCTTACCTCTAATGCTAATGTGTATACTAGATATTGCTTTATATATAATTCTAATGTGACTTGCCCAGGGTCACACAGCTTGTAATTATCTGAGGTCTGATTTGATGAACTCTGGCTCCTTCTTACTTCAAGGCCAGAACTTCATTCACTGAGTCCCCTACGTGTCCACTGTATAAAGTTACATGGGTAATAATTAATAGAGGTGAATTTTGAACGCAAGTCTTCTGACTTCAAAGTCAGTGTTCTTTCCATTACACTCTTCTATTATGTTTTTTCCATACTTGTTATACAACCCTGGGGAAGTATAGGTATGCCTTGTAGATAGTTGGGGTTAGATTTGAGACCAATATTGCTGAAGAAGTCACTTATGCTTATTTGCCTCAGTTTCCTCCTTGGGAAAATGAGCTGGAGAAGAAAATAGCAAACCACTCCAGCATCTTTGCCAAGAAGATTCCAAATGAAATCATGAAGTGCAATAAAGCAAATAATACATTTTTTTTGGTTTCCAAATCCATATAAAATGTTATATTTACACATACTATAATCTATTATGTGTGCTATAGTATTATGTCCAAAAAATGCATATTCCTTAATTAAATAATACTTTATTGCTAAAAAAAAATACTGATCTTTTTCTGAACCTTCGGCAAATCGTAATCTTTTAGCTGGTGGAAGGTTTTGCTCTTGATGAGAATGGCTATTGACTGATTAGAGTTAATATTGTAGAGAGTGCTGAGAGTTATTGTCTCAGAATAAGGAGATGAGAAGCGAGGGCAAGAGAAAATGGCAACCACCAGTCATAAAGCAGTCAGAACAGATGCAACATTTATTGATTAAGTTTGTCATCTTATATGGGCATGATCCTTGATGCCCCCAAACAATTATAATATTAACATCAAAGATCACTGATCAGAGATCACCCTAAAATATGTAATAATAATGAAAAAAATTGAAATATTGGGAGAATTAAAAATTGTGACACAGAGACATAATGTGAGTACATATTGTTGAAAAAAATGGCATTGATAAGCCTTGCTTAATTCAGAGTTACCACAAACCTTCAATTTTTTAAAAAACTGTAATTTCTGCAAAATGCAATAAAGCAAAGAACTATAAAACATGGCATGCTTGTAAATCACTAAGCCTCTCAGCAATTATAATCTGGTGCTCAATGTGGAATAGAGCTATAATAAATTACTTCTGGGTCCTGGAAGACATTCTACAAACCCAGCAGTGAAAAGTTATAGAGAGAATGTTGCTTCTCTCCCTGGTTTAAGAATCTATGGGTTGAGAAAAGTGATTCTGTTATTGATTTGCCTTGTTTTCTATTTTGCTTTATATTTACTATTTTCTGGTAGGTAAGGGGACACAATTTATGGAGCACTAGCCCTGGAGTTAGGAGACCTGGAGTTCAAATTTAACTTATAAACTTACTAGATGTATGACCCTGGACAGATCACTTAACCTAGTTTGCTTCAGTTTCCTCATGTGGAAAAGGAGCAGGAGAAAAAAACAGCAAACCACTCTAGTATCTTTGCCAAGAAGATCCCAAATGGAATCAGTTGGACATGATTTAAAAAATGATTAAGAAAACAATATCTTAATGCTTTGCTATTAAATTCTGCTTACTCTACTAGCAGAGAATACACTGACTATGGCTCAATATATATTTGTATAATTGAGATTATACAAAATAGCCCACATTCAACTTGAACTATCAGAGCTTTCCAAAGTTGTGAGTGATCTATGGTGCATTTGAATAGAACAGAACAAAATTAAATACATTTTAATAGTAATTAAATTTCAGTAAGAATTCTTGGGGGTTTTGGTGGGTTTTTTAAAAAAAATACCATAGAAAGAGGCAGTGTGGTCTGGGATTTATGCAAAGGATCTGGTTTCAGTAAGGCAAAAATTCAAGTTTCATCTGACACAAACTAATTATGTTACCATGAGAAAATTTCCACCAGTCTTTGCATCTGTAAAATGGGGATAATACACAAGTAATTAGTACCTATGTATGAGGGCTATTGTGAAACTCAAATGAGATAATGTAGATAAAAGTGTTTTGCAAACTTTGAAGCACTTTATAAATGTCAATAATTATTATTCACAGCTTTGATTTTTATTGGCTGACTTTATTTTTTAAATGTTTAAATTGATAATCACACAAAAAAAGGATATTCGCATAACATGCCAGACAGAAAAAGGATTGCATATGAAGCAATGAGTAATCACGCATGACCTTCTTCAATTTCAAGAATATGGTGGTACAGTAGCCTTCCTGCCTGTTTCTCTTTGATATTCCTCCAGGTCTCTTTTGTTAAATTATGTTTCACTGCAACTTTTTAATTTATTTCTACCTTTTTAAAATCATTGATTATCCTTACCCCCACTCCTAAACCTGTCATATTTTCTCTTTCAGTGAAAGCCCCCCTCTCTTGTAATAAAAGTGGTCAAGCAAAATACATTGTGTTGTGTTGTATCTGAAAATGTATATAGCTATGTGACTTTAGACAAATACATCACTCTCCTGGGCATCTGCAGAAGCAGATTGAGAAATCTTCTAGGTTTCCTTCTAGCTCTAATATTCCATGCTTCTATAAGAAGAATATCTTGGTTACATTCAGCTGTTTCTACAAAAATAGATGAGTTTATATTTCCTAATCTATATTCAACATTGCTAATTGAAGGTCAATACTGTATAGAATACCATGCCATGTGGGGGATTAAAAAAAACAAACCATAACTTTTTCCCTGAGTGAGCTTACAACTCAGTTGTTGAGTTTTCTTGGCAGAGATACTAGTTTGCCATTTCCTTCTCCAACTTATAGCGAAACTGAGGTAAAAAGTGTGAAGTGATTTAACTAGAGTCACATAGCTGCTAATAAGGATCTGAGGCCAGATTTAACTCATAAAAATGAGTCTTCCTGACTTCAGGCTGGGAACTTTATCTTCTGTGCCATCTAGCTACCCCATAATTTACTTAGAGAGACAGTCTATATGTGTTGTAAAAAAAAAAAAAGTGCTACCTACTAAATACAAACAACATAAATCATGACACATTTGAATTGAATAGCTCATAGTGACACTGAAACAATTTAAATAATTTTATTTGATCCTCAAAACAACTTTGGAAGACAAATGATGCAAGTACCACTATCCTTAATTTAAGAAGGCCAAAAGCAAGGCTCAAAGAGTTTAAATGACTTGCCTAGGATCACATAGCTCACAAGTGACAAATTTAATTCAAACACAGTGACTTTAGCTCCCTCATTATCAATTACCTCATCTATAAAATGGACATATTAAAACCCTTCTACCTCAAAAGATTGTTATGAGGCTAAAACAAGATAAAAATTGTGAAGTACCTTGCAAAATTTTTTTGTTCTGACCTGTGATTTCATCAGGATAGAAAGACTTTTTTAGAGAAAACTTCCCATACAGATAGATCAGTAACTTGCCCTAAAGAGCTACCCAGAAAATAAATAATTTGATCAAGGCAACAGAATCATTATGTATCATAGGTAAATACTTTCCTACAGTGTATATATATTAAAGAATACTATAGACATGAACACTTATTATTTGAACTAAAAAGGATTTAGAAGAGAGGAAATTACTCATATGTATCCAAGTTAGACACACTAAAGAGAAGCTACAATGAAACTATAACAAATAAAATTTGAAAACTTGTATGTGAATTAAAATTCAACCATTTGAGAATTTTTTAACTGTAGGTAAGTCACTTAAATGTTCTGAACCTGAAACTACAATGAAAAAGAGCTTCTGAGTTATCACAAAAGACAAAAAGTAGGGAGCCAGTAATAAAATTCATGACCTCGGGTGGCTACAAACAAAAAAGCCAGTTAAAGTGGAGCAAATAAAGGCAATAAGGAAAAAAGACTTGAGCTTTGGACATAAGAACAATCTCATTGGTACAATCTTGAGATGGAATTTATTAATGCAATTTGGCTTTGGAAGAGTATACCTTACCAAAAAAAACAGGGTATTTACAAAGAGAAAATGGTGGGTAGAGTTTGAGATTTTTATATATTGAGAATATATATACACATATATATATATATTCACATGAATAAATATGGGAACTAGAGGGGAAAAATGATTTTAAAAAATAATTGGAAAAAGATCAATGGAAAAACAAGCAAAAATAATTTTATTGTTGGAACTTGATGTTAGTTCTGAAATAAACCAAACTCATAAGTGGAGAGAAAGGAACATCTTTAATAGCGATAAAGAGAATCATGAGCCTAGGTCATCCATTTGATATTAATAATAATAATTTCATATTAATACAACAGACCACATGGAAAAAATGTTAAAAATAAATAATAAATTTTGGAAACACATCATTGACTTGCTATGGAGGCATAATATATTAATGATGAGGAACTTACATTGTACAGAAATATGCTAGAATTTTGTCTCTGAGACAACCAGAGGAGCTACTGTAATGATTTCTTGATTTGCTTTATATCCTTCAAGAGATAAAGAAAATGACAAAAGAAAAATCATTTCTAGCCCTAATTCTCACAAAAGAGAAGAACTGGTTGTTAGAATGGAAATGATAAGAACTTTAAGAAGAAGTGACTAATTCCTTCCTAGAATTTGTGATTGAGACAAAAAGGACAACCAAACGTAGTCTGACACACACTCTTGGTTTTTTGAGAGAAGATGTCAGTGATTCAGAAGAAAAATTGGTAGAATTCTTAAACTATATTTTTATAAGGAAAGTAATCAGAAGAAGAAAAAGAAACTCTCAATGATGAATTTCTAAAGACACAAAAAGAAGTAATTCCAGTGAAGAAGGAGGAAAAAAAGATGTTATATGAGTTTTTTTCCCCCTAGGTATATACAGAAGAGAGAAATAAGACAAGTTAATAGAAGAGTAATATAGAAATAAGGGAACTCAAAAAAATAGTACAGAATAACTAAAGCTTAGAGTTAGGGCAGATGAGAAAAATTAAGGATAACAAAAAAATTTGTGGAATTGTGTGTGTGTGTGTGTGTGTGTGTGTATGTGTTATTTATTCTTTTAGCAGTATTAGATTGAATTGTGACCAAAGAAAGGATATGATTGCTAAATGATGATAAGTGAAAGCAAAAAGAAGGCAGAGTTTTTCACTTCTAATTTTTCTTCTTTATTCTTCATCAAGGAAAATGACTCTTGGGAATAATACAACAAAGATAGTTAGTAAGGCCTTTTTACTCAAGATAAGTAAGAAGAGCAAGAATGACTTCAGCTGGCTTTCATAAATTCAGGTCTCCTGATCTAGATTAATTGATCTTCAGGAATTGAAATAAACAGCAGATGTGATTGTTGAACTATCAATGAAATCTGAAATATTGTTCAAAACACAAGAGAGATCACAGGGCTGGAGAAGGGCAAATGTTGGACAAATTAAAAAGAAGGTAATTTAAGCAAACTAGGGGCAATTCTACAATTTTGGAACATATTGATAAAGGGATGGATAAGGAACATTTTTAAAAAAAGAAAAGTCATCACAGACAAGTATGGCTACATCAAGGACAAGTCATGTCTAAACTATTTTCCTTTTTTTGATAAGATTACTAAACTGACAGATCAGAGCAATTGTATTATCAGAGAAATGTATAATACAGACAGAACGTGGACTGACCATGCTGTGAAGAACCAAGGATGGCTACAGTAGCATACTGGGGATGCCAGAAATAAAATAGAGGAAGGCATCTAGCACAAAAATGAATTCTTTATGGTGAACTCATGGAAGAATATATGTAAGAGTCTCACAGAATGGGAAAGCATGGATGAAAATACATTAATACTAGCTAGAATTCACATAGCATTTTAAGGTTTGCTAAGTATTTTAGAAATAATGTTATTTGATTCTTACAACAACCCTAGGAAATAAATATATTATTATATGCATTTTACAGATAAAGATCTGAGTCAGATACAACTCTGACTTGTTCAGGATTGTAGCTAGTAAGTACTGTTAGGTAAATTCAAATTCAGATCTTCCTAAATCCAGGGCCAACACTCTAACTACTCTACCTCCTAGCTACTTTTCAATTTACATCATTAGAGAGAGCTGAATAAAAAAATCACAGATCCATTTAGATATTTGATAAAGTCTTACATTATTCTTGTGACAAAGATGGAGAAATCTTTGTGGACAATATGATAATACTAGAAGTTACATTCTGAGCCCTTGGATGACCAAAATCAAAGAAATCATTCATAGTTTGATATTAAGTTATATTGGAATCCTTACAAACTGCTAACTCATTAGAGTTGATAAATTGTTGATTTGATCTTACAAGAAGATGTTTTGGGCAGAACCTGAAACAAGGTACTAAGTAGAACTAATTAGTACAATGCTTGTGTTTACACCTTTACTCATTGGAGTTCACAAATATGCCAGATTCACAAAGTAAACTTTGTAACTTGGTGAATTCACACCTCCTTAGGGCCAGAGAGCACAATGGGAGAAAACCCATAATCCCATTCTCTCAGAAGAGTCAGATATAAGGCCAGTGATGAGAGATCTATTCCAGAATATTTTCCACTTGGCTGGCTGGTGGCAGAAGAAGAGTTTTCAGAGGACAAAGCTACGAGTCGAGAGTTCAGTGGACAACCAGATTCATCTTCATCTCACCCCACTGTAGTTGGTGGCTGGGCTCCTGCACTTCCCCCACTGAGACCAAGCTGGTCTGAAAGACTCACCAGAAAGCTAGCCGAGCCCCAAGCTAAGGAGACAAGAGATTTATTCCATCTCTGTGCTGATTGGAGGCTAAAGAAAGTAGAGGCAGAGGCTAAAGGACAGAACCTTAGGATTTGGAGATATTTGGAGGGCTTTAAGCTAAACTGGCTATGTTTTGAGAAGAACAAGAACTCCAACATTTGAACTCACCACATTTCTTTGAACTCCAACAAAGTTAGCCAAAGACCTACAGTGAACTGCCTCAAGCATTATGCTATAAGTAATATTCTATATTTTTGTAATAGTTTGGCATAAAGGATATGTTCACCACCTTACAAGATGACACAATATTATAAGAGAATGTAGATAATGGAGTCAGGATAAAAAAAAACCCAACCTGACAAGTTAGAACATTGGGTTAAATCTAATAAGACAAAATTGAATAAGCATGGTGTATAGTTTTATAATCAGTTACAAAAAAAAAAAAAGATAGCCTCACAAGTGGTAGTGGAGACATGGTTAAAGAGCAGATTGCTAGAAAAATATCTGGGTGTTTTAGTGGAGTATAGGCTTAATATGAATGAACAGTGTGATATGGCAGCCAGAAAGCCAATTCAGTTTTGAACTACATTAATAAAGACAATACTTCTAAGAAGAAGGAAACAATAGTCAGACTGTATTCTGCCCCCTTTCAGAACACTTCTAGAGTATGTTATTCAGTAACGGATAACATACTTTAGAAAGGTTATTGATAAACTAGAGAATATCCAAAGAAGGGCAATCAGAATGATAAAGGGCCTTAAATCTATATTTTATGAGAATCAATTGAAGTGACTAGAGGTGTTTGGCCTGGAGAAGAGAAGGCTTAGGAGAAACATCTTCAAGTATTCAAAAGTTCTGATGTTAAGAAGGATGAGACTGCTTATGGCTGATTCCAGAAGGTGGAACTGAATGCAACAGAGTCAAATTTAGGCCTGATATAAAAACAAAACAAAAAACCCATCAGCTTCCTCACCATTTGAGTTATATGGAAGTATATATGGAGAGAAGTAAAGGCTACAAATTGAAAAGAAAGATTATAAAGGCTGTCTCATAAGACTATGTATTCTCCGTCACTGAATATCTTTAAGTCAAGAATGGATAACTACTTACTGGGTGTATAATAGGTAGACATTCTTTTTTAGGAAATGGAATGGACTGGACAGCTGCTGAGCTTTTATTTAGTTCTAAAATTTTATCTTTTTGTGATTATTGGAAGAGATCTCAGAGATAGTCTTGTTCAATATCTGAGTCAAGATTCTTCCACAACATGCCTGATTAACAGCCACTTAGCTTCTACTTGAAGACCTCCAGTGATGGAGAAATTTCAATTTACTGAGCATTTTTAGAAACTTTGTTAGGAGGTTTTTTTTTATTGAACTTAAATATCCCCTTCTGCAACATTAATCAATACATTTTGATTACATATATTGTATAGTAGGCATGAAATAAGATACAAGGTTTAGATAAAATTTATTTCTTACCTGCAATGAGATTATAGCATAGTAAGAGACTAAGAAACCAATTTTAAAAGCCAGAATATATTTTTCTCTTAGTTATTTGAGAAGTCTCCAGTTACAAAACAAAATGCTGTTGTCCATTATTTTAGCCTCCTGACTTTATTTGTAATATCTATGCTTCCATACAAGCCCCCATTTTAGAGAAAAGTTATAGAGAAAATATCCAAGGGAATATTTTTGACAACTTCACTAGGGACTTCCTTCATCACTATAATTTGATCCAGTCATTTAGACAGTTCTCAATCTATCCAGTTTCTCTGTTTGTATTGTTGATATCTCAATCATAAAACCTTGGAGTCATTCTTGACTCTATTCCCTCTTATATGCAATTAATCACAATTCTACCTTAACAATTTACTAAACTCATTTGCTAGATGATAATGCTAAAGATCAAAGATTTTAAATGATCTATTGTTGGTGCAGACTTCCTAATTCTTTGTCTCTCTGTCTCTCTGTCTCTCTCGCTGTGTGTGTGTGTGTGTGTGTGTGTGTGTGTGTGTGTGTGTGTGTGAAGACATTTTAGGACAATATAAACCTTAAATCAATTTTCCTTTACTGAAAGAATTAATCCAATGATATGTTTATATAATGAGTAATAAATGACTAATAAATGTGATAGTCATTGAAGATTCATGAGAACAGGGAAATAATGAAATGATAGAAACTATTTTAATATGTAGCTGACTCAGAAAATCTGAATTTAGAGTTTAGCTTGAGTGTTTTTTACCATATTTTGAATGAAATTTTGGATATTGATCCTTGTAATTTCCTATTTGTCTATTCCTTCAAAGCACCAGATTTCATGTCAGACAATCTGGGATTGAATTCTTGGCATTCTTATTATGATGAGATTTTAATCAAGGTATTTAACTGCTCTAAGTCTCCATTTCTTCATATGTAAAATAAGAGGCCTGGATTCCTAAGGTTTTACTCTAATTCTAAAATATTTGAAATTGTGTTTTAATGATACATTAACAGTCTCAGGTTGTAATGGAATGAGAAATAGTACTAGAAGCTAAGCAATCTACAAGAAAGCTATCTGAGGAAATTCTGCACCATAGTCCTCTTTGAAAAGAAGTGTTAGCTGCATGTCCAGAAAGTTCGTTTATGAGATAACATTTTTCTTTATCTTGGATTGCAAGTTTTTGTTAGATCCCTGAGAACATTATCATTCTGAAACTACTGCCTGAAGATAACTATCCTTCAGTTCCTTTTTTAAAAAAATTGTTTATATGGTTTTATTTTAAATGTTTTAAAAAACTCCTTTGAGTTCTACATTTTTTTACACTTCCCCTTTAGATTACATGTTCTATTATCCTTATTTTATATAAAGAATGTGTCTAGTAGTTATATCTTTCTGCATTTGAATATTTTAATGCCCTAATGAATTACCTAGTTTTCATGATTATACCACACTATGTAGAAATAAACATGATATTTAAATATTTCATTCAATAATCATAACTCTCAAATTTAACTTTTCCAACATTTTGTTCAGATTCACAAATTTCTTCTTACTTTCTCTTATTTTTGTTAAGTTTTAATAAAGGTGAATTAAAGTCAACTACAATTTTCTTACTATCTAGATCTTTTTAAGTTTTAACAAACTTTCCTTTTACTTAATTATAGGCTATGCTATCAAGGCATCTATGTTTGTATTGAGCTTATTTTCTTCATTTATTAAAAATGCAATATTTTATTGTAGCTAGAGATTTAGTTCAAAGTGAGAAGGATCTGGGATCAAATCCTGGTTCTAACATGCAGTGGCTGTGTAACTTTGAACAAACCACTCATCTATAACTGCCCACAAAAAATTGCCTAAGATTATAAATTCAGAACAAATAATTGATTATGTGCACTGATAGAGAATTTCTTTATCAGAGAGGGCTTTATCCAGAGCCCTGCTCCAAATGATCATAATGTATTAATGCTTTTAATTGTAATGTAAGTTCTCTGTCTTTCTAGAAAGCTTCTTCTTTCCTTTCTTCTTTCCTTACTTCCTTTCTTTCTTCCTTCCTTCTTTCCTTCCTTCCTTCCCTCCTTCCTTCTGTCCTTCCTTTCTTATTGCTTTTTCCAAAATGATAATAACTACTTTGGGAGGGATTCAGCTAAAAAGTCACAAATTTTATTTTAGCCTCTCATTTTAATTCTGTGTATATGTTTATGTTTTAAATGTGTTTCTTTTATATAACAAATTGTTGAGTAGTTCTATTTTTAGTTCATTTGTAACTCCAATTTTGTGGGTGAGTTTAACTCATTAACATGGAAGATTAAATTAAGGTGTTGGATTTTTTCTGACAATTCCTATTACATTGCTTGAAGCAAACCAATTTGAGGCTTCATCCTCATTTATGGTTATTTCAGGCCTTTCCTTCTGTTTCCCATCATTGTTCAATCTAAACTAAGATTCCTTGATTCTATATTTACTAATATATAGGGTGTTCTAAAAATGTTAGTGCAGTTCTATACTATTAAAGTTTAAAAAAAACTTTTTTGAGCTTTACATTATTAAGCTATTTAAGCTTAAACTGCATTAATATATTTGGGAATCCTATACTTTAATGAATCTGAGATTTGATTAATCTGGGTATTCTGTCTAGTGATAAATAATGCACTCAATCCATGCCTTCTCACTTTATAATATTCTCATGTATGTTCTATAAATCCCCCATAAGGGGTCCAACCAATATATCATGGAAAATGCTCTAATCTCCTTGATATTGTGTAGAAAGCAATAAAGTATCTAGACTATACATTGACTAACCTTCTTTTTTTCTCATTCATCTTAATTTGCAATCACACATCTTTCCACTTCTAGCTACTTCTCTATGTAATTTTATCTGGTAATATGTTGTAGTGACTTTTCTTTCTCCCTTGATATTCCTCTATTTTAATTAATAGGAGTGTGTAGTATTTTCTCCCACTCACATAAAATCACTGGTAGAAAATGGTAAGTAAAAAAAAAAAAAAAGATGAGTTCCCCAGACAAACCTATGATCATTAAAATCATTATGTAATTTTCCAAAGTCACGTATCCCTATGGTATAGGCTAGAATAACCTTTTTATTTCATGAATAAAATTATCAATTTATGAAAAACAACATAAAATGTATCTTTGCTCGGACTCTGGATTCAGACAAAGAAGTAAGAAAGGAATGATTGTTAGAGCTTAAAGGAACCTTAGAAACTACTGAGTTTACCCACTATACAGATGAACATTCTGAGGCCCAGACAGTTATGAAGTAAGTGAATTTAAGTAACATAGCTTGAATGAAGTATAGAAAATCCAGATCCTTTGACTTTCAAGTTCAGTGCTCTTTCCATTGTATGACGATGATGGGTAATATAACATTAATTAGCCTAGATCATTATCAAAGTCAAGCTGAAAACTATTATATGCTGGAAGTTCGTTTCCATTTTAAAAGTTTTATTGATGATTTTTCTTTTTATGCCATAGTCACTATTGAACCCTCCTTTGCAAGAAAGAAAATGACCAAGTGAAACTAGCATAGAAATATATGACTGTCTAAGCAATATCATGTCACCATAGTGACTCATTTTTCTAGCAAGAGAAAGAAAGTGTGTTTTTTTTATCTATTTGACCAGAGTGAGACAGTTTGACCAAAGTGATCAGTACTGATCATCAAAATTTGGTTGCCTTGTTGTGTTTTCATTTGCATTATCAAAGACATTTTAAAATATTTTCCCCCTGTCTCTATTTATGTAATTCTGTGTCAGTTTATAAAAGTTTCTCTGAATTTCTCATATTTGTTATTTCTTGAGTTCTATTTAGCAAACAGAACTGGACAATGAATGGATTTATTGTTTATTACATGCTTACCAAATGCTAAGCATTGAGTAGGGATGGAGACAGAAGTTTAAGTCATGGTTCCTGTTTTTGAAGAGTTTTGAAGAAAGTGGCTAGAAAATTTTTATCTATGTAAATAGATAGAATAAATAAATATAGATGGATATATAGATACTGACTCAAATACACATATATATGTGTGTGTGTATATATGTATATATATATGTATATATATATTATGTATACACAAATGACACATACATACCTGCATACAAAGTATCTATACACACACACACACACACACACATACATTCACACATACACGCAAGTAGTGCAGTGGATAGAGTGCTGGGAGTGGAATCAGGAAGACTGGAATTCAAATTTGGCTTCAAACACCTACTAGCTGTATGACCCTGGACAAGACATTTAGTCTCTCTTTAATTTAGTTTCCTCATCTGTAAAATAAGCATTATAATAGCACCTGTTTCCCGATGTTCTGGACAGGATTAAATGAGATAGAAGTTTCAAACTGCTTAGCACAGCTCTTGACACAAACTAAGCATTATTTACACAAGTATTAACTTTTAGTAATTATTATTAAAGGTTCTTCTCCCCCCGTTTTTGTATGTGTTGGATTGTCCTCACACTAGTGACAAATCTCAAAAAAAAAAAAAAAAAAGGTAAGATGGGCAGAAAATGTTGATTAAAGAAATTGAATTTCTCTTGCTCCTTTGCAATCTAAAATCTATTTTCAAATTTCTAGTCTCTTTCCCAAAGTGCTAACAGACACATAAAGACCTGTGAGATTTTGTTCATTGAAGAAACAATCTGTTAGTGTTTGCCCTAAATAGATAAAGAGAGAATAAATGTGACATTTTCTTTTCTCCTCGCTTTCCTTCCTTCCTTCTCCCTTCTCCCTTCTCCCTTTTCCCTTTTCCCTCTCCCTTTTCCCTCTCCCTCTCCTTTCTTTTCTTCTCCTTTCCGCTCCTCTCCTTTCCTCTCCTTTCTTCTCCTTTTCTCTCCTTTCCTTTCCTTTCCTTTTCCATTCCTTTTTCTTCTCCTCTCCTCTCCTCTCCTCTCCTCCCCTCTCCTCTCCTCTTCTCTCCTCTCCTCTCCTTTCCTCTTCTTTCCCTTCTTTCCCTTTCCTTTCTTTTCCCTTCCTTTCCTTTTCTTACACACCCACCCACCCAAGAACTTTGTGTGCACAAGAACATAAATCTTAGAATCTAAGCCCCTGAATGATGTCTAAGGTTCTTCCTAGGTCTAAATCCTTTGTGATTAATTCTAGAAACTACCCCTGTGACTTCTAGACATGGAAGATGCCAAATGACACACCAAATGCTCCCATATCAGAGAGGGTTGATTTTATCTACAGGGAAATAGTTACAAAGACCCACAGGGACTACCAAGAGCCTACATAAAAATCTTAATAAAATGATAAGAAAGGGATAAATGTCCCCTGGAGGACTCCATCTTGAGAGTGTTTATAAAATCAACTAACAAATACATAACTAATAGAAAAAGGTAAATGGAGGGTTAATGAAAAACTCTAGGGAAAAAATTCTAATGGAAGGTAGGAAGGGTTGGAGAAGAAGGAAATTTTAACGGAAACTCTATCACTCTGGGTATTTGAAACCAACTTGAAGAAGTATCTTAGAAAAAAATCTCCAAGTGAATAACAGACAGAATTCTCCAACAGAATTACAGAGGTAATCACTTACTAGGATAGAGATTGAATTAAGAGCCAGTTTATATTTCCATAGTTCAGTGATATTTAATCTATGACAATGAGTGAAGTTTCAGACCAATATCAGGGAAAGCTAGCTATCTGGAGCTACCTCTGTTACACATAATATATTACTGGTGATATGATCAGAAAGACACTCATTGGATAGTTGAAGAAAATAAAATCCTAGCTGCTTATTAATAAAAATACCCTAATTTACAACAATAATGGGACTGAATTCAATATCTACAATGTTTCATCTGTCTTTAAATTCTATAGACTATTTGAGTAAAATAAATGATTTCCAGTAAAGAAAAAACATGGTGATATAGAAAGATGAGTTTCTTCATTCTCAGGGTGAAAAAGCATAATTTCTAGTGGGGAGGCAGTTTTTATGTTGCTACTATGAAAGGACTAAATATTAGTAACTGAATAAAAAGTAAATTTATTACTAAATAGTTGTTTTAGAAAACATTAATTAATTCACTCTGCAAACATTAAGTATCCATTGTATACAAGACACCCTAGCATTTTTTAAATTGGAAGCTACCCTTTATCTGAAAAAGACAGCATTGTATAAATGAATGAGTATTGCATTTGGAGTGAAGAAAGACCTGGATTCAAATCCTACCTTTAACATTTACTAGTGTGTGACTATGACACAAAGTACCTAACAACTTCTGAGCTTCAGTTTTCTAATCTATCAAAAGAGGATAATGATAATGCTTATCTGGACTTTATAAGGAAACAATTATAAAACCCCAAACTCAGTCAACCCAGGAACAACAAAAAGCCAGACTACAATTATAATAAATGATATAAAATGGATAAAGTTCCCCCAGAAGATGATATCTCAGAAGTATTCATTTTTTTTTCTTATTTTTTCTTTTCTTTTTAAATTTATGGAATAAAACAAGCATTTCCATAACATAGCATAATAAAAAATATGATGGTACATTTAACTATGAATCTATTATGTACACCTTGCTATTCCTTTTAAATATATAATGAAGTTATCATAAAAAAGTTTTTCTTTCCATTCCCTCAGAGCTTGCTACCATTAAACACAAATATGTGTCTATATATACATATGTAGACATACAGTATAAACAATATGTATATATAGACACATAAACATGCAAGATAAATCTATAGTTCTGAGAGGGTGAGTGATCTGTGTATAGTCACATACACAGTTTATAGTTAGTGAATGAGTTTATAGTCACATTAGACCAATGGACACAGTCATTGGTTTAATCCTGAGGCAGGATTAGAATCCAAATCCTTTTACTCTGTCTACCTTTTTTTTCCATAGTCAGCATATATTTGAATTTTGGTCCCTCAATGGTGTTTATAGTATTGTATACTGTGCAGGTCTGGAGGACAAACATAGTTCTTTAATGCTCCTTTCTTATTGGATAGGATAATATTTATCCTCCTAGGATACTATTTAAGTCTGGAAGTCTATATTGATACCTGAAAGTTAGAAGCCAGTTAAAAGTAGCTAGTGATTTATCTTGCATGTAATTGGAGAAATAATACTTGTATTATCTATCTTATAGGTTTATTCTAAGGAAAGTATTTTGTAAACCTTACAATTCTACGCAAATTAGTTATGGTTATTATTTCTTCATTATTCGATTCTTATCATAATTATCTGAAGTTGTGACAACTCCCAATTAGATTTTCTTTCCTAGAATTTGTTCCTATCTGCCCTTCATTTATCTTTTTTCCCTTTAGCACTAGATTTGGAGTCAGAGGGAGATGTTTAGTCATTTTTCAGTTTTGTCCAACGTTCTGAGACTCTTTTTTGGTTTTCTTGGCAAAGACACTGAAATAGGTACCATTTCCTTCTCCAGTTCATTTTACAGATGAAAAAACAAGACAAAAAGAGTTTTACAGCTAGCAAGTGTCTAAACTGAAATTTGAACTCAGATCTTCTCAACCCCTGACTTGGCACTCTACTGTGCTACCTAACTGCCCTTGGAATCAGACTACTTGTGTCCAAATTTCAGTTCTGTTATTTATTGCCTGGATGATGCAGAAGTTACAGAACTGTTTCCTCATCTTTAAAATGAACCATATGATCTCTAAGGTTTCTTCTACTTCTAACTCTATGGTTCTGTGGTAGTCAGAGGGGCTATTTTCAGGGCTATGCTGATAAATGTTTTAACATTTAAATATCATAAGTACAACAAACCTTTAAGTTTGATCTGCATTTTAAATATTTTTCATCCCTTTTTTAAGTTTAGAAAATCAACACAACAATAATCAAGCCCTGATTTGTCATGTTTGCTGATTTTTCAAGGTATAGTCACACCAAAAGTTTAACAATTAGTTTTTAAGAGACACTAGATGCCAAAGTTCCATCAAACAGTGTACAATATTGACTTTACATAATCAAACCTCATCATGGAGGGGGAAATGGGTAGAGAAAATCTGGAAAAAGTTGAGGGACATCAGAGAGGAAGACAAAATTGGCTTTTGAATATAGTTTGGATATCTTTGAGTACCTGAATAGGAGTTAAGGATCTTTTTCACTCTGTTGTGGAGATTTAGATATAAGATAAACTCAAATGTTCCAAGGAAAAACTCTGAGTGGGAGCATAAGTCAAAGAAAGAGACTAAGATGTCTGCAATATTAAAATTAATTCATATGTTCTCAGAATAGATCTTGTCCTATCAATAGTGCAAGGAATAATGTAGATTGGATAAGTCCAAAGGAGTAGGTAAACACCTTGTTAATGTTCTCCTTTGAGACAGCATCACCCAAGATAATGAATATAAAGGCCTGTATGGATGATCCCTGAAAATCAGAAGTACATAAAAAGGGGAATTGTATGATTTCCTATCTAACCCTAAATTATCTCTTTGGTGGGAAGCCAAGGATTAAAAAAAATTCAAGGATTTGTTATTTAATTCATATGGTTTTCACTAATATTGATCAGAATCTGTCTATTCTATGACTGAAAGGATAGATCACCTGGTAACCAGATCTCATATAATTCAATTCAAGAGAGTAAACCACAGACTACAGATACATCTTGTCTATATCTGAAGGCTTTCTGGTTTGATGGTACCTAGCAGAGATTGAACCCCATATCTGTCACCCCCAAAACTATACCTTCTAGGTCATCAATGTGGGACTTCTGTAGAAAATAGTGGGACTCATGTGCAAAAATGTTTGTGTAGTGACTAGAAACTGTAAATTGAATGGATGCCCATCAATTGGAGAATGGCTGAATAAGTTATGGTATATGAATGTTATGGAATATTATTATTCTGTAAGAAATGACCAGCAGACCAGAAAGGCCTGGAGAGACTTATATGAACTGATGCTAAGTGAAATGAGCAGAACCAGGAAATCATTATACACTTCAACAACAATACTATATGATGATCAATTTTGATGGACATGACTCTCTTCAACAATGAGATGATTCAAACCAATTCCAAATGTTCAGTAATGAAGAGAATCAGCAAACAATAACAGAGAGAGTGGAAATGCTATGTTGTGGTCCACACTCATTTCTCATAGTTCTCTTCTGGGTGTAGCTGATTCTCTTCATTATTGAACAATTGGAAAGAAAATAGTGGGATTACAGTATATGAGAAAAACAAACTAAAAAAAAAAAAAAGGCTTATCTTGGTCTCAAGTCCAATTTAACTCAGGCATAAAATTTACACAGTCATTGCTTCAGTCCATTGACCAAACAGTTCACTTTAAGTTTGAGGTAATTTTAAAAATTTTGCCAATTAGGTGCCCCTAAAAATATCATTCTAAAGGGAATGCCTTTCTGAGTCTTTTAAAGAAGAAATGTCTCTTCTTATGATATAGCCCTCACATGGAGTCCCAAGTTACTCTTGCTGCTATTTTTTTAAACAGTGTCCTGAATATACAAAGAAGCTGAAATGAATGAGAAGTCCTTTAAGAAAAAAAAAATACCAAACCCTTCCGACTAGTCAAGAACAGTTCCCTTTTCTATTTGAAAATCTTCCTGACTGCCAGCTTTGTGAAAAATTTCACAATCTCATACAGTGGAGGCCAGCCGCTGGGAAATGGCCAAAGCATATTTCTTGCAAATTAGCAAATGCTTTGGTTTTACTTCTAGGCTCCAAACAGGATTTGTAAATGCATGGAGGTGGAGAAACAAAGTGTGTATATCAGAAATCTTTATCTTTACATCTTCTCAATATTCCCCTGAATATGAGTTAGGTGTTTATTTCTATGTAAACTTAGAAATAATTTAGGATATGTAAACCAATAATTAATAATAATAACAGCAGTCCCTATTTAGATTGTGCTTTACATTTTACAAATGTTTATCCTGGGAAGTACATAATTAAGTATATTTTGCATTCAGAAAATTGATACATTGGGAGAGTTGCCCAATGTCACACAGATAATATCAGAGCATGATATCTAATCCAAGTCTCCTGTATGAATTCAGCACTGTACAAGTCTCATTGGTTCTTCTCTTCAAATGTCATTTTGAAGATTTATTAAAGTTGTGCTACAGTCCTAAAAACCCAAACCAAAACACTTGAAGCTTCAACCAAAAGCAAATAATAATGACAAAAAAAAAAATCAAAACAAAACTAGCTAATTTAAACCTATCATCTCAAATCAGAACAGTAATTCATATTTGAATAATCCTTTATACTTTATAAAGTACTTTCCCCATAACAACTTTGGGACACAAGTTGAGTGAGGATTATTAGTCCTATTTTACAAAAAAGGAAACTGAGACCTGAGAAGTTAACTATCTCCTGATCATGTATTAACTAGAGGATAATGACAGACAGAAGAGTGGTTTGGAAATTTTGCTAGTAAAAAGGAAAATGGTTAATATTAAGCAGTACCTACTCACTTTCTCTTAGTCTATTGGAATCCTACCCATTTGATAGATACCATGGACTCTTATGTGACAAATCTAGTCCACAGGGATTCCTATGATAGTATTTACTGTCTATACCACTATTTTGATCCTAGGCTGCCTTAAAATATTAGCATCTATGCAGCACAGTGAGACATGGAGACAAAAAGACAAGTTCAAATGACTCTAGACAAGACATTTTCCCCCCTCAGAACCATTTTCCTCATCTGTAAAATGGTGATAATAATAGCATCTATCTGACAGATTTGTAACAACCGCGCTTGTATCCAGGATACCCCAGAATCAGCCGGAGTCAGGATAAGTAAAAATACTCAGTCTTTATTCTTGGTATTAGACGCAGGGTTGAATAGGATGGAAGCAGATTCTCCGCAATCACCTTCTTGTCTACCTGAGAGTGTGTCTCTGGTTAGCTTTACTCCACCCCCTAGTCCCTCCTACAATCCTCTATACACCAATCATTGAGCCAGTACGGATAGTGGAAAGGACCATTTTCCAAGCATATGCCCATAGAGTATCGTCCAATCAGAAGTTAGACTCAAGCGCTCGCAATCCCGATCTCAGTGCATAATTCCAGCCCTCTACACAGATTTGTTGTGAGATTCAAATGAGAGTTTACATATATTTAAACATATATGTAGTATGTATTATAAATATATATAGATAAATTATATATGCATATATTTATTTGCATGCATATATCTATTAACTGCTTTACAAATCTTTGTAAAAGCACTATAAATATTAGTAGCTCTGTGCTAGACAAGTCACTTAACCCTGTATGTCTCAGTTCCTCATCTGTAAAATGAGCTAGAAAAGGAATGGCAAACCACTCGAATATCTTGGTCAAGAAACCCCCAAACAAGGTCATGAAATGACTGAGCAACAGCAAAAATTGTAATTTTTATGTGTACATCCTATTTCTACAATTAGTTTGCAAACTACAGGAGGCCTGAGATATCCTATGTTTCTTTGTGTAATCTGGTGCTTGGCACAATATTTGGTATATAGTAGGCGCTTAATAATTATTTGTTTATTTTTTGAAGTTGGCACTAGTCCTTTGTTTAAAGGAAACGAGTGAAGGATGGTGTTTAATAGAGCAGAAAATAAGAGAAGAGGCAAAAAAAGGCATATTAGAAAAAAAGGAATTATTAAGAGGCCACAACAGAAAGGTAGTCACCATAGGTGGCAGGAAGACTTGAGTTCAAGATCTATCTCAGGTAAATGCTAGTCAAGTGTCCCAAGAGAAATCATTTAGCTTCTCAAACCCCAAGGAAACTCTCTAAGACTCTGAATTGAAAGATTATATCCACAATAGTAGCTTGAACTTTTTCAGGAAGATTTTCCTATACCAATTAAATCAATCAACAAACATTTATTAGATGCTTATTGTATACCAAGCACTGCTCTAGCCTTGTACCATATTACTTATTCTGTTCAGGACCAAGAAAATGGCCAAGGTAAGGGTGGGGAGATATTATGGATATTAAGAGATAAGGAACAAGAAGATAATATTGGTTACCACAGACATTATGGACATAGGGAGATAGCTGAGAGTACACAGGATAAAACTAACCAATGGTTATATTTGAAGACAAAAAACCAAAAATTGTGTATACCCAAGAATTCCTGGGAGATTCCCTCTCATTCTCACACTGAGATGCAACGTCTTATTTGTTCTGTTGTGATCTCTCCAGGATCTTTTCTTTGATGGTTTTTATTCATTTCAAGTCATAGCATTAGACAGGTGGTGTTCTTCAAATGTGAGGGGTCTCCTGGACTTGCTGTCTAATGGTGAAATATGCTGGAATGTCCATCATGTAAACCAGCACACACATATTGTTTTAACTAATGCTGATTGTGTTTCTTCCCCTGACCCAGAAACAGCATTTTGATTAACTTCATTGCCTGGAAGGAAAGAAAGACCCAAGATCTAGACTCCTTTCTTTTCTCCACACCCCTGTCCTTATCTCAGAATAATTTAAACTAAATACAGAAATGACTACTTCAGACATCCATAATCTTATTATTTACATGAGAAAACAATCTAACAATAATCTCAGTTATTATCAGTTAGAAGGTAAAGGGTTTTTTAATTCTCTAGCATTTAATGGACAATGGTGTATATGACCTTTTGAGGAATATTAGAGCAAGAGCCCAGAATATCATACAACCCAAGAGAGAAATTCCTTGGGAATTCAGAGTAAGTAGTCTAGAGCCATCTCTAATCATCTTTATCTATATCTTGCCACTGGACCCAGATGGCTCTGAGGGGGAAAGTGAGGCAGGTGACCTTGCACAACCTTCCCTCACTTAAATCCAGTTCACTTGCAGATCACAGCATCAACTCCCTGATGTCATAAGTCATCTTTCACAACAAAGGACAAACAACAGTAAGTGGTCCATAAAAAGTCAATTGTAAGAATTGCTCTTTTGCATGACTTTCCAAAATACTGTTTTGTATCAAGGATTTGGGGATTTCTAGTAGAAAGAATGAAACATTAAATACCCAGACTTGAGTCAATTAAAAAAATAATTCAATTGTCTTTGGTATGATCCAGTGAGAGAAACTCAGTACTAAGAAAAAAACAAATAAATAATTATGATTTTGGGGCAGTCACACCATTGTTCATATATATACATATATATGAATATATGTATACTGGAAAATAGAAGCAATGTAAATTAAGATGTGAGCTTTGAGTTAAAAATATAAAGGTTCAAATCCTGCCTCTGACTATTTATTTGCTATATGATAAACAAGTCATTTAATCTCTATATATCTCAGCAATTCTATATTGGTGCAGGGAATTCCTTATACTAAAAAATAACTATCAGAATTTATATTATGAGGATTTATATATAGTTCAAAATCAAATGATTGTAGAGTTCACAAAATTTCAAGGATTTCGGAGACCATTGAGCTCAACCCATACCTAAATAAGTATTCCCTCTTCAAAATCTTCAGGAAGTCATTATCCATCTTGATAAGAAAGAAACTACAGTAAGTTGGACACAAAGAGCAAATTATAAGAATGCTTATTCCTAATTTCTTCAAAAGCCAACATCTGCTTGAAGATTACAGGCAATAGAGAACTCAGTACCTCTAGAGACAACTCATTCCACTAATGGATAGCTTTAATTATTAGGAAGGCTTTCCTTCTGTTGAACCAAAATATTTTGGACAATCAAATGGAATTTGGATTTAAAAAAAAAAACTATTCAATGACAAATATTATGTTTCTGAAAAATCAGTTTTTAAAATCTTTTTTATGTTCTAAAATGTTTTTACCAGCCCTTTTGTGGTGGCAAAGAACTGGAAATTGCAGGGATAACAATCAATTGGGAAATAGCTGGACAAGATGTGATACATGATTTGTGACAGGATAATTCTGTGCCATTAGAACTTATGAGCTTGGTGATCTTAGAAAAACACGGATAGACATAAACAAAACTATGAAGAACAAAATGCTCAGAACCAAGAGAATTGTTTTATATATTAAGAACAATTTTGAGTGAATAAATTATTCTATTATAAATACCCAAATTAACTACAAATGACTTGTGAAGGAAGATAATATCTGCATCTAAAGAGAAATGATAAATAGAAGTATGTATAAAATGATTTTACATATGTATACATATTTGTGTCTAATGATAGACATCACCATGGCAAGGGGGAGAGGAAGAAAAGTAAAAAAGGAAAATATTTAGATAATTTTATTATATATTTAAAAGAATAGCAATTTATATATAATCTGCTGTTTCATGAACAATTATCTTTATCATTATTATTACACAACATTATAGGAATTCTTTTTACTTTGTAAATCAAAATTTAAATAAATTAATATTTAAAAAATAAATAAGGTGGTACTCTGTATCCATGTAATGGATGAAATTGGAGAGCATTTGGAACAAGTCATTATGGTCTTCTGGCTTTCAGCTTTTAGATAAAATAATAAGTAGTTCCAGATTCTTTTCAGGTCCCCGAATATGATTAAGTTTATGGATTCTCTACGTGTTTGCTTTCCCCATTCATTTCTCCCTTTAGGAATCGAAAGAGAATTTGGAACCACCATGGATAGAGGGCTGGGCTTTGAAGTCAGAAAGATTCATCTCCCAGAGTTCAAATCTGGTCTCAGAATACTTACTGTATCTGCACCCCTGTATAACTCTTGGGTATCCCTGTTTGCCTCAGTTTCCTAATCTGTAAAATGAGTTGGAGAAGAAAATGGCAAACCATTCCAGTATCTTTCCAAGAAAACCTCAAATGGGATCACAAAGAGTTGGACATGACTGAACAACAAAGTTTCTTTATTCATTCTTATTGGGGGGGAAAAGCTCTCATATCACTTAACTTTCAGTTAATCAATAATTTTTAGCAGGCATATTTTCCATTAATTCAATCGATGAAATCTTTCCCTTTTTAACTGATATATGAGTTTGCATATTTGCAAATTATAAATTCCTTTCATAAAGTAAATAATAGAGGCATTATCTTCACCAATGAAAAAACAGACATTCACACACAGAGATTTAAGGTTATTTCACTTTGAGCAACCCATTTGCTTCTGGAAAAAATGTATATAAATCAAATAACCTTACAAAGTCGTTACAGGAGCTTGTTATATACTATGGTGATAAAATATTCTATGCTAATGGGAAATGTTCTGGTAGATTATTTTGTAGAGTAAAAAATATGTTTTGCAAAATGAATAAGTTAAATTCAATTAAAAATATATGAAGTGCTTATATCTTGCCAAACAATGATAGTACTCTATCCTGAAAGAGTTTGGAACCTACTAAGATATATAAACACACACACAACCCTCCCCCTCCCCAAACACACACACACACATTCACACACAAGAGGCAGTGTAGTATAATAGAGTTGGCTTCAAAATCAGGGTGAATTGAGTTCAAGTCTGCCTTCTCACGCATATTGGCTCTTTTAACCTAGGCAACTCACTCAATATCTCAGTGTTTCAAACAAGTTTCTGAGGCTTTAAAATTGCAGTGGCACAAGAGGCAGTCTGTATTGGTAGAGAAAGTTGCTCATTAGGAACTTCCTATATTAATGAAATCATGTCTGTGTGGTTTTTTTAAGCAAATAACTATAATTCAAGTGAGAAAATAAGTGTAAAAGAATAGTTTATACAATGTTCTAATGAGAAATTTATGGGAAAAGAGATCATTTCCTATACAAATCATTTCAGGGAGAATTGATTGTTGTCCTTTGTTCTCAAAGAGGACCAAAATGATATCACTACGTTAGAGTCGAATTGCAATGTGTCTGACTGTGGCTAATCAGACCAATACAAGCTCCAAATGCTCTGTCACAGATCCGATACAAGTAATCCATATGGCCATTCAGGGAGGAGGTGACATCTGAGTAGGTCTTGAAGAAAAGGAAGGATTTTAATGGGTGGAAATAGAGAAAGATAGGAAAGGGTAAGACTAGATAGTAAATAGTCTCATTTGGTTAGAATATGATACAGGAAAAGCAAATTGGAGTCAGGCTGTGAAGGTTTTGAATACAAGACTAAAAAGTTTATAATCATTTGGTTTACAACAGGAAGCTATGAAACGTTGTTGAATAGGGAAGTGCATGCTCAGATCTGCAAGTTAGAAAGATTATTAAGCAAAGGATGAATAGGAGGGGAATAAGACTGGAGACAAGAAGAACAATATAGATACACTGTAGATATTATGATAGCCCAGCAAAAAAGAAGTGTTAATACTAACAGTAACATTTGTTTCTATAGTACTCTAAATTTCATAAAGTGCTTTCCTCATACCTACATTATAAGATAGGTCTTTTAAATATTATTATTCCTATTTTACAGATGAGGGAAGTGAGGCTCTTAGAGTTGAGTTACCCAATATCACACAGCTAGTGAATATCAGGTATCAAAATAAGCTCTTCTGACTGTAAGCACAATGTTCTTGTCACTCCATCAAGATAACTCTTATAAAGAAGACCTGAGTTAGGATGAGAGGAGAGAGAGGCAAAAGTAGGGGGACAGCTATAAGAGTTACTGCTGGGGTTTGATGAACAGACCATACAACAAATTAGTTGTAGTGTTGTTTTTCTTTTTCTAATATAATTGTTCTCTCTGGGAGCAGGTTTCTTGGGGAGGTTTTCTGGAGGCAGCCTTAGTTTCAGTTGAGAGTAATAATCACCTCAAAATGCAGTCAGTTGATAAAATCCAAACATTTATTTTCTCCTTCCAAATCTTGTCTCTTTCCTTGGGCCCGATTAGCTTTCTTAGAGGCCTATCTCCCTCCTTGGTTCCAAGAGCTCTTGCAGTTTGTCTTTTGTCACCTCCAGCTCCCTCTGAATCTTGGTTCTGAATCTTCACAACTGTTGCCTCCACTCACTCCTGGCTCTCAATCTCCCAGAGTGCTCTTTGGCCCTGAGAGCTTCTTGCTTATATGCTGTATACACTTGAGTACACACCAATCATTATATCAATGGAAAACCATTGTTTGTTGTAGGATTAAATCAATGCTAAACTAGATTTAACCATTGTCTCCTCAATTCCATTTAGTACCTTGTTTCAAGTTCTGGCCCATAACATCTCCTTGTAGAATCAGATCAATCATACTGAACCATGCTAAATTAGATAATTATTGTCTCTATCAATTCTAATGACTTAACACTTTGTAAAGATTCCAACAATTAGTAAATAAAGAGCCAGAGATACTTTGGGTACTGAGTAGACTCATTGAGTAATGAGAAGAAAGGCAGGGGTATCAACAGAAACTAAAAAGTTGGGAAGAAAACCTCAGCGATGATTTGATTGATGGGTCCAGTTTGTTTAAAGTGAGGCACACCTGCAGTCAAGTGAATCTGATTTTTCCCTTTTTTGAGAACAAGAGGAAGGAACCTTCCTATGAGTGGGCACATTCCTTCCTATGGAGAAAATGGCTAGTGATACCTCTGCTTCCTGCCAGGTGACTAAATGTTTGCTCCTTAAGACAGTAAAAATTATAAGGGAGTGTGAACATAGAAAACTGGGTCTGGAAGGAGAAAGTTGTGTGTGTGTGTGTGTCTGTGTGTCTGTGTGTCTGTGTGTATGTGTGTATTGGGGGTGGGGAGATGAAGGGAAGTGGGCTGTAAGCTAACAGGAATCTGAATAAGGCTAGGATACCCTTAGGGATAGAAAAACCACTTGGTTCATAAAAATGGAACATCCCAGGAAGGTGGAATCCTTTGTGGTTTTCCAAGAACACATATATTAGAAGCAACTGTTCATTTGAAAACCAGAGAGGAAGCTCAGAATATGAGAACTTGAAAACTCTTCTGTTAGGAATGGATGTGATTGACTGGCATTTTAAAGACAGACAAGGCTATTTCTGCTCAAAAAGTCTCAAACTTACATGAGTTTCAAAAGCAAAACAGTATTCCAAGGACCTTCTAAAATACGTGAAATTCCACATCTATCTAGACAGTGGGATCTGCAATGTTGAGACCTCTCTGCTTTCTATATTGAGGATCCATGAATAGATTTTAGGGGAGTCCATGATTTTGGATAGGGGCAAAATTTTATCTTTATTTTGTCTAACCTCTAACAATAATTCAATGTTTCCTTTACTGCAAGGGGGAAGGGGGTCCTCTACTTGATGCAGAGAGGAGAGAGATCAGGACTTATTTTATTTCTATGTTTGGTAGCATAGAGTCTAGCTTTGCTACCAGGTGCCTCTAGCTTACAGACACAGAACAATTTTACTTTAGAAGAATGTCCACACTAATTTTTATAACATGCCATTCCAGTAAAGACCCTGCTATATTTCACAGATGGGCTTCCTGGAGAGAAGAACTGCTGCTGGTTGGCTGAACTGTGGTCTGACATGATTAGAGAAATTGAAACTGACAGCTAGTGTTTTATTCAAGGGAACAGAATGTGGCTGTTGTTACAGGAAGCAGTGGGAACTGGTTGGGCACCAATTGGGCACCAACAGAGAAACCAATGACTGGTTCTCAGCGTTGTATCCAGGTGTAAGAAAACCAACTCTGAGGCCAAGCTGAATGTGACTTTTCCAAAATAAGGTTTCTGCAGGTGTGTTTACACCAAACTTCCCCCTTTTCAAGGCTTATTATTTTGAAGTCCTGGCAGAAATACAATTGAAAGTGGAGAGGACAGGGAGTAGAAGAGATAAACAAGACACTTTCTCTTAGAGGACAACCCAAGGAGAATCCAGTGCTGGAGCAAAGAACCAGACATGAGCAATACCTCGAGGTGAGATTATCTAAGGGCCAAGCAAACAAACTCTGACTTAAATAGAGAAATGAGGAAGCTCCAAGCAGTCACGTTCAAGGCTGCAGATTAACCAGTCATTATAAACTTTTGGAACCAAATTTTAAAATACTCAGGTAAGGAAATAATTGTATACATTTGAAGATAATGCTACTGATATAGTGGACAGCAAGCCATCTTTATGATCAGAAAAACCCTGAGTGTAAATCTAACCTCTAACTTATTTTGGCTGCGTTACCTCAAACATAGCTTCTCAGTTACTCTCTAAGATTACAAATCAAGACAACTCAATAAGCATTTATCAAGCACCTACTAAGCATTAGGTGGGGTTAGCTTTGTGGCTCAGCAGATAAAAGAATGGGGCCTGGATTCAGGAAGACTTGAATTCAAATATCAGAGACACTTATTAGCTATGTGAACCTGGGCAAGTCACTTAACCTCTATTTGCCTTAATCCACTGGAGAAAGAAATGGCAAATCACATCAGAAATCTTGCCAAGAAAACCCCATGGTTAATATGGTCCACAGGGCTGTGAAGAGACTCACATAATTGAAGAACTGAACAACAAATATGCCATTCATGAGACTAAACATTATAAGCTACACTGCATGTACCAATAAAATCACAGATCTGGATTAGAAACAAAAAATGGATCTTAAAAATTAGTATTAAAATGTAAACAACAAATCCCAGAGATAGTATTGATTCCTAAAGGGCAGAAACTATGTTCTTCACACTTGCCATGGATTTTAATACAATTTCATGTACATTAAGCAAGCACCTGCTACTAATACCAGGTAGTGGGGGGCTCAGAGTTAATGACAAGGAAGCTCCAGACCTCAGTGCTCTTAGATACTAATGGAGTAAACATCTTAGGTCAATTAGTAATCCCAAATGCATCCCTCCTAAACCATAAGATTTCTAAATTTGCTTCTCATTTTCTGCTGCTTCAGCATAGATAACTAAAAATACACTCAGGCTCTCTGACTGCAGAAACTAATTTAAAACCAATGTATTTATCATAGATAGTTCTCATTGTATGGATTATATGTTTATAAGTTATTTATAATGGAATTTTCAAGATTGTTGCAAATGTGCAAGATGACAAGTGTACTATGAGGTTAATGTAGGTTTGTGAGACATTTTAGGAATTCCTTGGTTCTCTTAAAATTTTTTGAGGACCCAAAGAATTTTGACTTATACCTATCACTATTTTGTGGTTGTTGAGTCATTTCAATTGTGTCTGACTCTTTGTGATCCCTTTGTGATTTGGGGTTTTCTTGGCAAAGATATGGAAATGATTTGCCACTTCATTCTCCAGTTTATTTTATAGATGAGAAAACGGAGGTATACATGATTAAATGGTTTTCTCAGGGTCACACAGCTATGAAGTGTCTAAGGTCAGATTTGAACTCAAGAAGATGTCTCCCTAACTTCATGCTCAGTGTCTGTGCACTATGGCTGTCAAAATTAAAATGTCTTAGTATTATGAAAATAGTTTTGACCACATGGACTCCCTAAATGGCTCTTTTCACTCCCAGGGATCTCTGGGTCCAACTTTGAGTATCATTGGTCTATGTGATCTATAAATCCCCTTTCAGGCCTAAATCATATATTTCCAAATGAAATAAATTTTATTGGAAAAAAAACCCATCAGCATGTAGAATAATTTTATTTGAAACAATGACCACTTCCTTTCTGATCTTAGCTGAGTTGCTTTTTTTTGGATAAAAAGATTTTCAATTTCATGTAATCATGTTTCTATGGGAACAAATGATTTCTTATCCCATGAGGAGAGGAAGGAACTCCAGATAGCAAATCTCAAATTGGGTGACGCCTAAAGAACTATTTAGGTCAATAGTTCTTAAGCTTTTTGGTCTGTTGGCTCAGCTATTCCCCAATGGATGGAGACCTATTCTGTTTCCAGATTTTAGCTACTACAAAAAAGTGTAGCTATAAATATTCTTGATACCCTGAACGTTCCCTTCTCTTGATATAGAGGTAACAGACTTGAGATGCAGAATGAAACATGCATTTTTAAATATAGCCCATATATTAATTTGTTTTCCTGGCACACACGCACGTGCCCACACACACACACACACACACACACACACACACACGAGATAAATATCTCTATAGATACATATCTATGTATCAGTATGTTTTATATACACACATACATACACATATATATATATTTCCACATATATCTGCATAAAATATACATGTCACAGAGCTGTGACCCCCAGAAATTAGCAAACATTATAAATCAGGAATTGACTTATTTTTATTGATTTGATATTTTTTAACTTTCCAGACTTAAAAATGTGATAGAGAAAATGTTAATGATGTAGATTAAACTTAAAGTGCATCATATCTTTTCAGAAAGGCTGTCATTAAACATTTACCAATATACCCCTATGTACACATATACTTCTTAAAACAAACTATACAATATTAGAAGTTTACAGTTTCTTATTACAATTCTGATTCTTGTTCACTGTGTATCAAAATATATGTTTCTATTAATAACTGTGAACTTTTAAAAATTGCATTTTTTTGGGGGGGGAAGAAGAGCATAGTATCACAGGGACCTTCCTACCCTGAATAGCTGTTTGCATTTATGAGATGTTTATAAATGAGATATTTGAAAGTTGGAAGTACTTGGACAATTTTTGTCACTATTAGGCAATGTTGGAAATCTTTACTTTCTAAAGTAATAATAACATTTAATCTATACTAAAAAAGTGCACATTCAAATTTTCAAACCATTTTACACACACAATCTCACTTAATCCCCATAACAACTTGATGGGGGTAGGTAATGGAGACATTATTATTTCCATTTTTTTAAACAAGGAAATTGAGGTACAGAAAGGTTGCATAGGAAGAGGCATAACAGCAATTCTAATACCTTCTTCTAATTCCTAATCCTATATTCTGTCCAATACATTACATTGCCTTGTGCTTTTCTTCTTTCCTTATCTACTAATACTTTTCCCCTACAATTTGACCAACTGCTCTGTTAAAGGAATAGCATAACAGGTGAAAGGGTGTGAACTAGTCTAAAAAATATTTTTCTTGATTCTGCTGATGTACATAAAAGAACCCAAGCAGCTTTCAAAATAATTTGGCTAGTGTCATTCTCAGTCTGGAATGGGAAAGAGAGGAAGCATATGTAGACTAAACCAAATCATGAAAACTAACTCTCTGACCTTTAATAATCATTTAAATTCTCTGGGAGAAGGTGGCTCAGTGGATAGAATACTGGGTTTAGAGTAAGAAAGACTTATCTTCATGAATTCAAATTTGGTCTCAGTAGTATGAAGCAAATCACAATATGTTTCCTCATCTGTCAAATGAGCTGGGAAAAAAATAAATGGCAAGCTATTAAAATATCTTTGTCAAGAAAACCCCAAAATGGTGTAATGAAAAAGTAGACACAATTGAGACAACTGAATGACAGTTTTTTTCCTCCATAAAATGAAAGTTTAGACTAGATGACTTCAGGTTTCATCCAGTTCTATACTCCCATAACTTTTATGCTTGTGCAGGGAGGATTTTTTAGTTGTTGTATAAGAAAGCCTTAAGGAAATAGGATTGGTGGAGAAAGCTGCTAGGATTATGAGTAAATTCTGAGAAGCTCTTAAATCAAGTTGGATGTTTATAGAAGAGTGGTGCCACACTGAAATAGAAATGGGAATTAGTAAATCATACACAAGGATCCATGCAGGCTGAATATTGACTTAATTTTAAAATACAATATTATCCATGTTTCAGTGAATTTCTATTTTGTTCAATATTTCCCAGTTAGATTTTAATCTGATTTGGATCCACTTGGAGTGTGGCTGCATGAACTATAAAATGTGCCATAGAATCTGAGTAGATTGGGTGTGATGTGTTGAGAGAGCTCTTATCATGGACTTTAGGCAGAGAGAACTATGAAGACCTTCCTATAGAAACTAAAGGGAAGTCTACTGAACTAAGAGTTTCAATACTATTGAGATGCTTCTTGGAAGGAATGGCTTTCAGAAATAAGAATGTCATCATTTCTCTGTACTTTGCCCTGGTCAGGCTTCATCTAGAATGTTATATTGAGGTCTAGGTCACACAGTTTAAGAAAGGCATTGATAAGTTGAATGATATCCAGAGGAAGGTGATTAAGATGTTGAAGAGCTTCAGGTCTGTGTCATATAAAGAGTGTTAAGAAGCATTGGGTGTTTATTTAGCTGAGGAAGGAAAAGAGTCATTATGACTATATTCAATGAAAAAAAATAATTAGATGGTTTCTGTTTGACCTGATGGGTAGAATGAAGAATAATGAGAAGAAGTTACAAGGATTCATCTCTGTATTCTCTGCTCTTAGTGTAGTATCTAAAACATAAAAGACCCTTCAGGAATGTCTACAGAGCTAATCATCCTTAGTCCAGACAATACAACACAGAGCTTCTTCAGAAGTACTGATTAGCTATAATGTCAGAGAGATAAAAATATTTCTTAACAATTAGATCTAAAAGTGGGAAGAGCCATACTGGAAAGTGAGAGGTTCTCCTTTCTTGGAAGTCTTTAAGCCAGAGCAATGTGACTCCTTGTTGGATATGTTATACTGTGAAACACTTGGCATGGATAGGTTAGATTAGATCATGGCAGAAGTTCCTTCCTTTCTAACTTTAAAAATTCTTTGATTCTGTGTGACCTCACAATGGGTACTGTGAATCTGTGAATATTGATTGTCTGAGCTTGTGGTCAGGTGTGGAGGGCAACAGAGCTACTGGACAAGGTTCCCCCAACAATTGCTTTATTAGATAGGACTAGGAAGTGAGTCCTGATCTCAGTTTATGAATAGTGTGTACTGAAAACAGGACACATAAGATCAATTTGCATAGCTTCTGACCTTTTTGAGAGTAGTCTTAGAAAAATCATTCTTTTGAAGATGAAAGACCTCAAGATGCATGTGAAAGGTCTGTTAGTCAATGGTATCATCAGTGAGTTCCATAGTGTGTGGACATATAGAAGAAGCATGGGTAGGTTAGGATATATTTGGTATATTTTATCAAATCATGAGTTGTTGGCATTCTGTACTATTTCACAGGCAGCCTTATGGTGTGTGCTATCAAATATGTGCTGCAGAGGAAGAGAAGGATGTTAGAATACACTCTTGACACTGAAAATCAGATATTGAGGAAAATTTATTAAAGAAGAATCTTAAGAAATAGTTTTAACATTTATGGCCAGAAGCAGGCTCTGCTCCTCTTCAGGAAAAGGGAGTCCTGAGCACAGAAGCAAGAGAAACTTTATACTTGTTAGTTTGGCATAGTTCCTCTCTTCAGAGACCAGATTAGTCTGTTCCCTTCAAGGTTACAATCTTTCTAATATGCCCACTATATATTTCCTTCTAAATATGTATAAACATGTTTCCCCTCCCTTGTCATATATCCCATGTTTAAAAATGGCAGAAAACTCCTGCTATAGTGTATGTTGTTTAATATTCAACTAGTCTATTAAACAGACACAGTAATAATTTGGTCATCAGGTCATTGACCTCAACTAGTTTGGGCTGGATTATCTTAAGTTTGTGATTTTTCTCAAAATCAAAAGACTTTCTGATTGGCTGAACCCACCTGTGCTTTCTTAACTCCCCAATTCCTTGTTTGCTCAAGCTTTCTATCAATCACTTAATTGTACTGTGGAATCTTAACTTTCCTTAACCTCTCACATTCTGAAAACTTCTCAATCAATGGTACCCACTATCCGACACTATCTCAAAGCTTTCAATATTCTGTGGAAACCCAATTTTTCAGCATTTCTTTCACTGTCTTCTCTTATCTTACCACCTCTATATGGGCTGCACATCTATGCTAGGAGCAGAATCTTCAACTATTTTGCTACTCCACTCCCATCACCATCATCATCATCATCATCATCTACCAGACATCCTTCCCCTCCTTTAATTATGCTCATCACCACCACTTCTTTGAAGCTTTCTTGGATTCTTTCTCAACCAGAAATGATTCCCCCATTTCTTAAACCTAACATGCTATATCTTTAGTTTTTCCTACATACTTATTTAATCATTTTACAACTAGTATTATAGTTATTTGTGTTTATTCATCCCACAATTAGAGCATTAGCTCCTTGAAGACAGCTACTGCCATGTTTCATCTCTGTATTCTCTGCTCTTAGTGTAGGATCTAAAATATAAAAGACCCTTCAGGAATGTCTACAGAGCTAATTATTCTTAGTCCAGACAATATAACACAGAGCTTCTTCAGAAGTACTGATTAGCTATAAGATTAAGATAAGGCAACATGGTGTCCTGAAAAAGAACAGTAGTAGGCAATAGTCTACAGCTATAGGCTTAATTCTGACACTGGATTGGGATGGGAAGAATTGGATTCAAATCCCAATTCTGTCACTATTGTGTGACCCTCAATAAATCAGTCATTTCATGCTTCTAGATCTCAGTGTCTTTATTTGTAAAATGAAGAGGTTTACTAGATGACCTCAATCACTAATTCAAACTCTAAATCTGTATTCCCTAATAACTCTATAATTCCTTGATTCATTATATCAGATCCTTCCCCCAGTTTTATACTCTCTTATCACCTTTAGACAGGTCCTCCACCCTAAAAAAACTGTTGTGTTTACTTTCAGTCTAAAGCTTTAAATCATATAACCCATTCTCTTCTGAGGGATTGTATACTCCTCAAAGGCAGAGACAGGTGTCTTCTATCCTTTGTCTATTCCACTTTGAGCTAAGGATACAATACAGTATAATGCTTTTCTCACAACAATATTCCCATGGGGCAAATAATGTAAATATTATTATCCTCATTTTATAGATTGAGGAACTAAAACTCATATAAATTAAGAAAAAGTGCCTGCAGTCATACAACCAGGAAGTGGGACTCAAGATAGGACTCAAATTCAAATCTTTTGTCTGGTGTCTCATCACTATACCCGACTGTTTCTATCTAGAGAATATGGGAAAGCCTCAATAGTTACCTACACAGATCATAGACAGCCATTTTGGATAATGCATTTCAATGAAATGGTGCTTACCTTCTTTATTCAGGCAGGATATTAATAGCTCTCCCCTCCCCCACCAAAGGTTATTATTTATTTGGAAATAATCATATAAATTAAGAAGAAATGGAAACCTGATCAGAGTCTATGAGTATTTAATCTAAATCTTTCACTTACATAAAAATAGTTGCTTGTGGATTTTTTTCCCTGAATTGTTTGTTGGACCCTTACCCAGGGGACACAATATGCTTGTTGTTCTGGGTTTGCAGAAAACAAGTTCTGATCTTTTCCTTTTAAAGTATTCTGTTTCCAAATGCTGGCCTTATTCAACAAAAAAAATCCTGTTTAGGAGAAGAATTGAAGAATGCCTATCTCTACCAGCCATGGTCATGTATTTACTTTTGAGATGTGTAAATGAGTCCCCCAGGGGAAGAGAGCATTGAAGGGAAAATAAATGCCATGGAATGCCTCTATGGAAGGTTTTTTTTTTTTTTTTAATGATCATAAACTCATGCTTTTGGCTAATAATAGCAGGACTTTGTTGAAGGATAAGAGCATGGAATTGAATTACAAAGAATGGAAAGAGCAGTTTACTATCATAATTCTCTTTGAATTTTGAAGGTTTAATCTCTATGTCTTCACTGCTGGGGTGAAGGGGTGAGGGAGAGGAAAGATAAATAATAAGTTCTATAATAAGGAGAGTGATACAGGGCAAATGTCTTTTCTTTTGGACTTATGGCTCTAGGGGATTTTCTGGTTTGGGTTTCACAGGTCATTTCTGGGGTTCAAAAAAATATCTCCAGAGACTTTAAAAAGACAGTTCATGAAGCTGAAGAATGTGGGGCCCTCTCTGGGCTATTGATCCTTTTGATCTGGATAGGAGTCTATACTCACCTTTACATACAGGTTATCAAGGATAGTATTCAATTCCAGCTCAAGCCCAGACTAGACTGAACAAAGCTGAGGAGGTTTAAAACAGGCAGATATACTGTAATTTTCCATTCAGAATTTCTGCTTTTTTCATCCTGCTTATATAAATACAAAAACTAAAAGTAAAACTTTCAATAGCTCCCCATTACCAACCAAATAAAGACTAAGCTGCTTAGCCAGACCTTCAAAGCCCTTTACAATCCAGCTCCGATTTATTTCTTCAGTCTAACTTCCCATTTTCTTCACAGACTCAAACTAAACTGATTTGCCTGATCCTATTATGTACTTTTTTCTATTTATGCCTTTGCTTGGACTGTGTCTCATAACATGAAAGTTCTCTCCTCTATCTCATCTCCTCCTATATAAAAATAATTTGGGCTACATTGAATCTAGAAGAAGCTGGATTAATGAAGGTGAAAGTTGAGGCTTCTTGGTGAAAGTTGAAGCTTCTTCAAGAACATGCCAATTCAATTTAATCCTAACATTAATTGTCTCCTGTGTGACACAGCTAGGGGAGCAATGGATAGATTGCTAGGTATGAAGTCAGGAAGAATAATCTTCATGAGACGCTTATTAGCTATGTGACCCTGGGCATGTTATTTGACCCTGTTGCCTCTGTTTTCTCATTTGTAAAATGAACTAGAGAACAAAATAAAAAACTACTACAACATCTTTGCCAAGAAAACTCCCAAAATGGAGAGTCACAGATACCTGAAAACCACAAATATACTAGACATTGGGGGAAGATAAAAAGTTTATTTATTTATTTTTTATTTTATAATGACTTTTTATTGACAGAATCCATGCCAGGGTAATTTTTTTACAACATTATCTCTTGAACTCACTTCTGTTCTGATTTTTCCCCTCCCTCCCTCCACCCCTTCCCCTAGATGGCAAGCAGCCTATATATGTTACATATGTTGCAGTATAGAAGATAAAAAGTTTAGATAGACCTTGCCTTCCTGGAGCTTTCAGACTAGTCAAAGGGATATAATATGTGTACTTGTTAGGCCAAAACATGAAATCAAAATCAGCTGCCAACTGATAGTAAATTCTTCACATTGAAAAGGCTAGAAGCAAAAACTAAAGTGGAGGAAGCATTGATGCATGGTTTTTTGTTTGCAAGTGATTGTGCACTCAATGCAGCCTTTGAAGTTGGGAAGCAACTTATAAGTATGACACAAAGAGGAATATGATACTGGTACAAATAATGTGCTTGATGAGGAAAGAAAGATCATTTTCCTACCAAAAGGATAGGGGAGTCTTTAGTGTAAATAGAAAATGGCTCCATTTCTAGGATAGATTCTTTAGTTCTTTCACCTTCATCTCTTCTCTCTCCACTTTTATTTGTTAGTTTTCTTCACTTCAGTTACTCCTTATTATCACCATTGCAATTGATTCTCAGATCTAAACTTCTACCTTTGCCTCTATTCTTAGCTCTACACCTTCTGGGCATCTCCACTTAGATATTATACCAGCAACTCAATGCACAGTATGTCTAACATTATTTTCCCCTAATTTTAGTCCTCCTTTGGACATTACCATTTCTGTCTACAGTATTCTGTTCAATTGATGAACAAGCATTTACTAGGTACTGAGTAAACACCAGGGAAAGAAAAAATAAAAATGAAAGCAACCTCTGACCTCAAAGGCTATATATTCCAATGAGGGATCTAGTATGCACATAAAAATGTACATAATGATAATAACTAACATTTATGTAGAACTTTCAGGTTTGCAATGCCCTTTACAAATACCTAATTTTTATCTTGACAACAACTCTGAGAGGTAAATATTATTACCCCAAAGCATTTTACAGATGAGAAATGGTATTCAGTCTCATAAAGAAAGGCAAACATAAGAAGCCTCTATATTCAAATGAAAATGATAACTTCTCTATGGCCTCAGTTGCTCATCATAAAATCAAAAGTTTGGACTAAATGGACTCCAAAATCTCTTCCACACCTAAATCTATAGTCCTATGATCTATGCACCTAAATTTGAATTGACTTTATGTTGTCCCAAATTATTTTTTTTAAATAAATTCTCCCTAACTAAATAATAATCATTGTAAGCAAAGACATGATTCCCTTCCCCTCCCCCCCACTGCTCCCATTCTGCTGCTGGGTACTCAGCACTTGATAAACACATCATTCAAAAGTAAGTGAATGAATGAATGTTTATTGAATGAGTTTTTTTGGGGAAAAATAGATCATAAGGCAAAGAAAGGAGTTGGAAAAAAAAAGATTGATGAACATGTTAATATGACTTCACTTCTTGCCTAGGGTTCAGGTTCATTCCTTATCAGAACTATAAATGAAACTATTCCCAAGATTTTCAGGCAGAACTAGTCTTATTAAATCTCTTAAAAGGGATCTTTAACTTGGCACTAGTATATCTTGGTAGATAGCATCCAATAAATTACATTCGGATTTCTTCTTGGAAAATACATATGTATTAATTAACCACAGAAGGTTTTAATATACATTGATTTTTTTTAGCTCAAAATGATAATCTATCAAATAACCTTTCTCCTCCTACAGGGAATTTTTAATCTAATAGAAAAATATAACCATTTGTCACACATCAAGTACATATTTACATACAGAAAGACTCTTGATATATATGATGAGAACAGGCAGGCCTGGAAACTGGCTGTTAGTTTCAAGAATTCCACCCATATTCAGTAGGACAAGAGCAGGCACTTAAGCTAGTTCTGCATACTTTGTTGCTGGTGTACTTCAGTGAAACAAGCCCAATTGAACTGTGGTGCTCTGTAAAGGAGAGAAGAAAAACAGAGAACAGTAAATCTCCAGGAAGCTTCCGACAACAATGTTGTAGTCAGTCATTTGCCAGTTTCTCTCTACCCTTCCTTTTTCCTACACTAAACTTCATCTGGTACCTTATTGAAGCAGGAAAATAAATGCTCCTGAATTCTCCGTGTCAGGGAAGCTACTACTCTGGTAGGTTTTAGAAAGTCAAAGAGACTTTGAGTATCAATCCATATTGTAAACTGTTTTCTAACTCCTTTAGTTTGCTGCAGAGTAAAAATTCAAAGGGCTTCATTGTCTTCATTACATTTTTATTTTATTTTTTCTCAATTTTATTTAAACAAAAAGATTTATAATTATTATTTTTTAATGTTGATTTTCAAAATTTCTCCTTCTTCTCTTCTCCCCTCTCCTTGAGAAGGCAAGCAGTTTGATATAAAGTATATATGTTCAATCAAGCAAAACATTTCCATATAAACAATGTTGCAAAAGAAAATATAGTCAACTAAAAGAAGAAAGAAAGGGTTTTGTTGTTGTTGTTGTTGTTGTTGTTGTTGTTGTTGTTGTTTTGGTAAGGTATGTTTCAATTTGCATTCAAACTCCATTCATTCTTTCTCTAGAGTTTGGTAGCATTTTCCATCACAAAGCTTTCAGAACTGTCTTGGATCATTGTATTGCTAAGAACAGCTAAATCATTCACAATTGACAATTTTGCATTAGTGCTGTTACTATGTGCAATGTTCTGATTCTGCTCATTTCATTTTTCATCAACCACAGTGACTCTTGAAGACTATCTATACCAGTTTGTAGGTTTATGAGCTATCGCAAAACTTTGAATACTTTTAAGTTTGAAAGTATTTCATGGTGATGTTGGATACCTCTCAGAAAGGTATTCAGTCAGATATTAATCTAGAATCTTCAGACTTTCTGGGGGACTTTGGATGGTTTACAGTTGGGTCTAGCACCAAGTGGAGTCAAGCCATACAGGAAAAAAGGTCTGATCAGTGATGACTTCACCTATAGATTTTTTTCAATGTTATCTTGTGCCCAACTGATCCCTGGAAAAGCTTGTCCAGTCATACCTATCTCTGAAACAGACTGACAATAGAAGGGGAGTATATTTATATAGATATTACGGTAGATAAAGTTCAAGACCAGGAGTCAAAAAGGCTGCGGACACTTAGATGTGTGACAATAAGCAAAATAATGATTAAATATTATATACCTCTGTTTCCTCATCTTTAAATGAAAGTAATAATGTCTACCTCTCAAGGTTGTTGTGAGAATAACATGAGATAGTATATTGATAGAGTGCTTTGTAAACCTATATAAACAATATTAGCTGTTATTATGGTTATTGTTGTTTATTCATCTGACTCAGATGTCTCAAATCCACCATTAGCAAAGGGAACATAGGAACCTGGAAAAAATTCTCTCTGGAAACTGTCCAAAAAGACCACATACCAAATTCTACTATTTCTAAATGTCTAAAAAAGAGGATAGAGAAGCATATTTGAAAGCTTTTAGCTCCCAAAACAGCTGGCTCAAGAAAAAAAAATTATAGCTCACATAAATAAAAGCTAGCATTTATATAGCCCTTTTTAAGGTTTGCAAAGAGTTTTACAAATATTATCACAGCACTGATTCTGACCTCTAATTTTCTTCCAGACTGGCTTGTGAGGATTGTGCCTTGACTCGTCTCTTTAATATATTTGTTAATAATTTGGATGAATATATAAATGGAAGTTTTCTCAAGACTGTTGATAACTTGATCCTGGAAGAAAGGACCAACAAACTGCTTGGCAGAAAGAAGATTCAAAAAATGCTTAGCAATAGTTTGGATATTAAAAAGAGGAGATGTAATAGGAATAAATTTGAAGTTCCACACTTAGGTTAAAAAAATATCACTTGCATAACTTCAGGATGGTATACTCTCAAGGATTATGAGACCATAAATGTAGAGCTGCAAAGAACCTATAGAGTCCAATCCCTTCATTTCCTTACTAAGGAATCTGTACCCCAATAAGATTAAGTGACTTGCCCCTAGTAGTAAGCAACAGAGGAAAAATTAGAATTCATGTTCTTTAACAACAGTGACTCTGCAAAATGGGATGATTAGAAAGATACCCTTAACTAAAATAGAGGTGTTTAGTGAACCAGATGGATTTAGAAAGGGAATTGCAAATTGGGTTTTTGGACATTTGGTTTGAAATGCCAATAAGACAAACAAGTAAAGATGCCCCTTGGGTACTTGACAATGCAGGAATGGAGCTCAGAAGAAAAACATATTTTGAGAATTATCTACAGAGAAGTGATAATTAGATCCATGATAGCTGTAGCTACAATAAATGACAAATTTGGGGAGACTGGAAGACGTGTTGGCCCTTCTCATTCCTCCTCCTTTGCTCATTACTAATATCTCCCTAGACTGAATATCTGTTCCTCTAATTAGTTTTTCACTTGTTTCTCAGTTTTAGCATTCTGGCATGATGAAGATATGTTTACCTTGATGTGACCTGTTCTTCAGGTTTACTTGAACAGATTTGATTCATTCCTCATCTATTTTCCCCAAGAAGGAAATTGGTGGTGATTTACCATAATCCTTAGCACCATCAGTTACCTGTTTTCCAAGATTGGACATGATTCTCTAGGGCTCTTAATTACCTAACTAATTAATTAATTAAAGAATCTGAGATCCACAGAATTCCAAAGAGTCTGGAAAATAGATTTCAGGGAAATCTGTGAATTTCTATGAGAAGTAATTGCATAATTATTTCATTAATTTCCAATTGAAATTAAGAATATTTAATTATATATATTTTTTAAAATCTGAGAAAATCTGTAGGCTTCATCAGACTACCAAAGAGATCCAGGACACAAAAAATGTCAATTACCCTTGATCTAGAAAAAAAGAAACAGGAGCAAGGGAGAAAAGTACGAAAGCAAATTTTGATACACTCTAAAGAAAAAATTTTCTAAGAATTAGAGCTGTCAACAAATGCAATGAATTATATCAGCAGAGCAGTGAATTCTCCTACCTTCTAGTACTTGTAAAAAAGAGGCTAGATGGCCACTTGGTAAGCATGTTTTAGGCAGGTTTATGTCTTGGGTAAGGAATCGTTGAGATGGCCTCTGAGGTTCTACCTAGTGTTCTTAAGATTCCTCAAATATACAATAGATTCCTCAAATATACAATATGGCCGAGAGGAAATCTCTCCAACCACTTTCTTCAAATGTTATTTTTCTTCTTCCTTTACTTAATCATTAGTCCCTGTATGTTATTGAGATAGCCCAGGCAATAAAATTCAAGACAGCCAAGGTGTTTGTAATTTAGAAATTGTTTATTACCAGCCAGGACGGAATTCTCAGTAGAGATCCACTCTGAACAGAAGTAGAGACAGGCTTATAAGCATCCTTGTTCAGCCTTGTGGCTACAGTGACTCAACTTTCCTCTTACAAAGGGAAAAATAGGGGGCTTACAGGATGTCTGACATTGTTAGGCAAGCATTCTATCTGAACATAGTTGAACAAACACTTTGTAAAACATTTCCCTTAATTTAGTTTAAGCAACATTTTCTTATAAGCCTGAAGCCCCTTGACCCAGGGATGAGGGGGCCAGTCTTTTGTCCATTTCATTATATAACATCATCATCATCATCATCATCATCTACATTAACATAAGGGAATAAGAGAATAAATATTTCTTAGGCTCCTACCATGTGCCCAGCACTAGGCTTAATACTGCAATAGGCAATAGAGCAATAGGTTTAATCTGATCCTGAAAACAACTTTATAAAATAGATGCTATTATATACATATATTGTATTTAACATATATTTTAACATATTTAACATGTATTGGTCAACCTGCCATCTGGGGGAGAGGATGGGGGGAAGGAGGGGAAAAATTAAAACAAAAGATTTTGCAATTGTCAATGATGAAAAATTATCCATGCATATGTCTTGTAAATAAAAAGCTATAATAAAAAAACAAAAAAAATAAGATGATAAAATAAAATAAAATAGATGCTATTATTATTTCCATGTTACAGATGAGAAAACTAAGACTGAAAAAATTAAAGGGACTTCCCAAGGTAAAACAGCTAGTGGGTGTCAAAGGGAAGATTCCAATCCAAGTCTTCTGATAGATTCAGCACTCTCAAAGTACCCCCTCATAAGTGAATGCTGCATAAATATTTTTGCTTTCTTTGCTTTCAGTCATTTTTCAATAATATCAAACTCTTCATGATCCTATTTAGTGATTTTCTTGGCAAAAATATTAGAGTAGTTTGTAACTTCATTTTCTAGTTTATTTTACATCTGAGGAAACTGAGACAAACAGGTTAAGTTACTTGCCCAGGGTCACACAGCTAGCAAGTGTCTGGAACTGGATTTGAACTCATGAAGATGGGTGAATCTTCCTGATTCCAAGAGCAGTACTCTATCCCCTGTGCCATCTAGCTGCCCCTAGTATTTTTAGAATTCTCTAATGAATCTCAACTAAAATAGGGTATTTAATCACAGCCCTAACTTTGCTAGCTTTGTTCTTGATTCTTCTATAACCAATCTCCCTTGTCCACAACTGCTTATCATGAAAGTTTTCCATATTAACCATTCACCAATGAAACAGAAACCAAAACCCTTCTAATTCTCTCCATAGCATGAACTAAGGAGAAAATAAGGGATGTTCAAAAAGAGAATGGGAATAGAAGAAGAGGAGGGACAGCAGCTGTCTTCAAATTTCTGGTGGCTCTTGTTGCCAAGCATCATGCATTCTAATTTTGTTTTTTGTTTTTTAATTGCAGGTGTGCAAGCTTTCCAGAGGTGCCAGGGAAATTACCATGTTAATGGCCGGAACTGCATAGCCATCAGAAAAGCAAACTCCTATTTAGCCCAATGGTTGAGTCACAGAGAAAAAGACTTCTAAATATACTGCAAGAGGGGAAATTTAGGGGCTAGGGCAGGGATTGCGGCTGGTATAGAGAGTCTGAGGAATGGTGCCTTTTTGCAGGTCTTTGAAGGAAAAAGTAACAGATTCAGACATGGGCCAAAATATATGTGACAGACTTGTGCCCTCAGCTAAAAAGTGAAAGGACTAAACTGAAATAAAAATAGCCACAACCCAGAATTCAAGGGGACTTGTTTTTGCCAAGCCACCAGCTTCAAGTGCATAATTGTGCCAACGGTCTCTGGGTTGAAAAGCTGCATTATTAAGAGGCTAATCCTTGACAGCAGCAGGCCCCAACCCTAGCAGAATACAACTACCTCCCTCTAAGGGACCCCAGACCTTGAAATCTCATCTGGTGACATACATCTTCAGATTAAATTGTTGGAGGGAGCAAATCGTACTAAATGAAAGCCAAAGCAGATCTGTACTGAAGATTATGAGAAGGGAGTGGGCTCCTTCCAAAAAAGAAGGGGAAAAAAGTTGTTTCTATTGTAGGAAACTTAAGGGGAAAAAAGGCTGCTCATTTATGCAGGGAAACAATAAATGGTTGGCAACTTTACAAAATAAGAGAGGAAAAAAAAAACCAAATTTAAGAATTCCCATATTTCATGTATGTGAAAAACTCCAATCAGGTTACTACAGAATCAAATCATTGTCCCTTTATAAGAAATGGGGAGCCACCATATCCTGAGATTAAAGGATATTTTTATCTGGCACAATCCTCTCAAAATGCTGTACAATATGTGAAGAATGCTCTTACAGATAGTCTAGGGAAGGAAGAATGATTCCTCCATTTTTTTCCCATGGTCTATTTCCTATCTCCACTCCTCAGGGTGATACAACACATTTGGATCTGGCCCAAGAATTTGAGTCTGAACCCCACCTCTGCCAGGTACTATCTGAGTGACCTATGACAATTCTGTTCTTAATTCTGGACCTCCATTTCTTCCCCTGGACTAGTTGGCTTTCAAGGGACCTTACAACTCTAAATGGGCAGCTAGAGGCACAAAAAAGAGAGCTAAGCTTTTAATACAGAGATGGACACTCACTAGCTATGTGATTTTGGGCAAATCACTTAGCTCCTGTCTTCCCCCCAGTTTTTCCATCTGTAAAATGAGGATTATAATAGCATCTACTTCCCGGGTCATTGTGAAGATCAGATGAGATATTTTTATTTATTATTATGTCTCTGTGTAGCATATATTTACTTATATGTATAATGTCTCCCATAATAGAATGTAAACTTCTAAAGGGAAGGTATTATTTCATTTTTATCTACCCCCAGATCCTAACATATATCTATTGTATAGTAGATCAATCTATTAATAGATTGATATCATGCAAATGTAGCAGAAGTCCTCTTTTGATATTTCCTTAGCACAGTGTTTGGTACATAGTAGACACTTTGTAAATGTTGTTATTGTTATTATTATCATTTAAATTTAGGAGCCTATTTTAAGGAGAAAATAAATAGGATAATAGCTTTGTGTAATCTTTCTTTGAAACTCTGGTCAGAACTACCAGCATAGGATCAGGATAAGGGTGAAAAGTCAGGAGAGTAAGAAGCTACTTGAGTGAAAAAGATTTAGCAGATTAAAAATTCAGATCAAGCAAAAGTCCAACCTGACATCTGAAAAAGTTTAGGAGATTCTAGGCTACATTAAGAGACCAAGAATGCACAGTGAAGAAGGGGAATACTTGTCAATACTTGACAAACCCTGGCTTTGCCACAGGGCACTGCCATTGTATGCTGCAAAGCAAAGTATGCTGATGCTTCTTCTTCAAAATCAATGCTATTCTCCTACTTCACCTTATGTTTTCCTATCAGTGATCACTACTCTATTGCATCCACCTAAAGGGTCCTATTATCATGTCCTACCCAATGATGATGGGAACATGAGCTGGACTGTAAGAGAAAATGAACTGTCCCTGTTGGACTGAACTAGCCAAGAGGACTCTGAAATACTACTTCCCACTTCACCCCTACCTCTATGCCAACCTAACCAAATTCGCCCCAGAGGCAAGAATTCCTAATTAGGGTTCATGAGTACAGTTTTACTCTTGTTCTGTCTGGGGCACATTTATTGCACCATTCTTCATGTCTGGGAGCTACGTGTTACCATGGAGAACAACATGCTTAATTAAACATGTCATAAGGAAAAATGAGCTGAATTTTGAAACACCAAGTCTAGATCAAAATCAACCAAACAATAATAAATTAAATGGAAACACAGGGATTTAAAACAATGATCAAAAGAGAAAAGGAATAAAGCTACAAAGTCTTAACTAGTCTCTTCATTGAAATAGCCCTGACCTTCTATGTTTTTCATGTTCCTTTGGAAGGCCCTCCCTGGCTCCAACCTACCTTCCCAACCTTATTATGGATCAGTCCCTCCCCTTCACTCTCTAATCTAACCAAACAGGTCTTCTCTCTGGTCCTGTTATAGGATATTCCATCTCCCATCTCCAGGTCTTTTTACTGGAGGCTTCCATACCTACAGCACACTTCCAATTCCCCCTCTGCCTCTCAGAATTTTTGTTCCTTTAAGACTCAATTCAGGTGTGTTCAGCTAAAGTCTTTCCTTATGCTACCAGCAGTATGTGCCCTCTTCTCCCAACCCTCCATCAAAATTTATCTTGTATTTATTATATATGTATATAGCATGTATTTACTTACATAAGTAATGTCTCCTGTGATAGAATGTAAGCTCCTATAGAGAAGGTATTATTTTGTTTTTATTCTTATATTTCCAGATCCTAGAATATGCCCATTGTATAGCAAGTACTTAATTTAGCAATGTCAGGCAAACCATATTAGGAATTCTGTCTTGATATTTCCTTAGGTCTTCCTACTAAATGAAGTCATTTTCTTTACTTCTTTTCCATAGTGTAAGAGATCCTTGTTCAGGAGTTCTTTTTTCTTTTTTTAATTTTATCTCTTCTTTTCACAATTTCACACTTCTTTTTTCAGCAGGAAGTCAATCAAGTATGTTTCTTATCCTCATCTCTTCTGTTCTGTATCTACACGTAGCCTCCTTGAGAGAGTCAGTTTGATGTAATAGGAAAGACCTTGAACTTACAGAGAGAAGTTTTAGTTTGGAGTCCAACATTTATCACCATGTGATCTTAGGCAAGTCATGATTTCTTTGAAATTGAAGGTAGTCATTTATAAAATGAATATAATATTTGTACTCTCTGTCTCACAAGATTGTTTATGAGGTTCAAAGAACATAGTGTTCTTGAAAATTATTGTTATAATTAGTGTTATTACATCTCAGGGTAAAAGATATTTAATTGCTCCCATTGGGGAAAATAAAATTCTGGCATGGTAGATGACCTTAGAAATCAGGAAAACTTGTGGACAAGTCCCAATTCTGACACATAATGGGCAAATTTAACTTTTATGTTGTAGGTAACTGTCTGAGACTAAAAGTTGTAGAAGAGTAGCTTATCTGTATTGATAAAGTTTCCTCACTGGAAGTTTCCTATGCCATCTCTTTCTTGCTCCTCCATTCTCCAAAAAAGATTGATTTGTCTCAGAAGAATCTCTATATCTGAGTACAGGGACTGTTAACCTTTTGTCTTTGTGTTCCTAGCTCAAAGTGCAATGACAGGCACACATTAAGTGCTAAATAAATGTTTATTGAATGGATATAGCATGGAATGTGAAAAAAAACACCAGTCTTGGGGTCAGACGACCACCGTTCAGATCTCAGTGCTTCTACTTTCTAGATGTATGACCATGGATAAGCCTTGTGACATGGCCTTTCTTCTCTATACCACTATTGTTGTTTACTTCTTCAGTCTTGTCCAACTCTCCCTGATCCTGTAGAGTCCATAGGATTTCCCTGGCAAAGATATTAGAGTGGTTTGCCATTTCCTTTCTCAGTGGATTAAGGCAAACAAACTTTAAGGAACTTGTTCATCATCACACAACTAGTATCTGAAATTGGATTTTAAACTGAATTATTCCTGACTCGAGGCCCCGCACTCTAGCTACTATCTATTTAGCTGCCATTACTGGCTAAGAGCTCAGAGTCCCACTTCCTAACTTCAAGGCTGTCTCCTAGCCACTAGTCAATCCTGCCTCTCAAAAAATTCTACTTTGATGTAATGACAAATATTGACAACTTGACAAATAAAGATTTAGTGTAATTTATTTGTAAAGTACATTATGACTTCCAAAATACTTGCAGTATTTTTATTGTGTGTGGTCCTTGATGCATTCTTTGAAGTAGAAAGAACAGGTATTTTCATTTCCATTTTTTAGATGAGCAAACTAAAGCTCTGAGAAGCTGAAACAAATGTCTCAGATCCTTGACTTGTAAATAGCAGGGCTAAGGTCTATATCTTCTGGTATTTAATACCAACATCTTTACTAGTACCCATTGCTTCTGCTAAGTATCATTCCTCTTTCCTTTTCCATGCTAAATTTTGCTTAGAAAATTCATTTTAGAAGTGATTACTTCTTTCCTCTTCATATCCAGTCAGAGAAGCTATATAATCAAAGGATAACAGAAAAGGTCAGAATAGAATGAGAAAGAATCGTTTTCCATTTCCATCTCCATTTCCATTTCCAATTCTGTCCATTCCCCAATTTAATTTTATATTCTCTGGCTGGGTGATTCAGTATAGGGCTTATACATACTTTGAAAGACTACTTAAAGACATCATTAGAGTTCTTCTGCTTTACCAATGAAAAGAGGATTGGATATATAATCTTTACACCTGTCTCAAATTTTGACTCTGTCAGTTATTATCTGTGTGATTTTGGGTAAATCACTTTCCTTTTTTAAATCTCAGTTTTCTTGTAAAATGAGAGGATGCCTAGATGACTTTAAAGTCCCTTCTAGTTCTAAATTTTATAAACTAAAAAACACTTTCACCAATCCACTGCTTTCTTTCACTTTGCTTTTTTAGTATACCTCTGACAGAACTAGGAATAAGACATTTGCAAATACAGGCAAGTGCAACAATTCTTCCCACTTAAATTTATTTGTTATTTATCTTGTGTTATTTCATAATAAATGATTTGGATCTTTACTATGACATTGCAAAGTGAACATTTAGGACTTCTGGGCAGAGGATTTTTCTGTCATTAAAAACATATGCAGGTTTTTAAAATAACTTTGTTAATGTCCTTTATTACATATTCTAGAGAAGCCCACTTTAGGATCCACCTATCCTATCCATCTTTGTAAAAAGATTCCCCCAAATAGTATTAGGAGAAAGGGGAAAGCAGCAAATGTGAAGAAGGGAAAAAGGACAAAAGGAAAAATGAGAGGATTTCATTCTTTTCTCTTTCTCCCCCCACCCCTCCAAATCTATCATGTGTACAATGTTGTGTCACTAGGGGGGAGGGAGATTAAGAAACTCAGATAAATAAAGTGAGTCATTGTGGGAAGAAACATTATAGGCTTAGAAATATAGCAGCCTAATTATAGTCTTTGTAAACCATAGAATCATAGAAGAATGACAGGCTTACATTAAGTAGGGTTTTGTGTTAATCCCAATTTTGGTTAAAGATCAATGACCGGAGTTCCAAATATGGCTCTACCAGTAACTTACTGTGTGACTTTGACCATGTTTCTCCCTGAATTTCATCTGAAAATAAAAACAAGTCCAGCTTTTGATCCTTACTAATTAAATGTTATCCCTACTAAGTTATCTAATTAAGGTTCAGTTTTCTTATCTGTAAAATGGGAATAATTCCTATTAAAATCTTACAAGATTATTGTGACAATTTTTATTATTGTTGTGTGTCCTTTATTTTCAAAGAGGATCACAACATCAGAAAGGTGATCCTATGACATGCAAGTGAACTGGATTTAAGTGAGGGAGTACTGTGCAATGTCACCTGTTTCACTCTTCCCTCCAGAGCCATCTGGGTTCAGTGGCAAGATACAGATCAAGACGATTGGAAATGACCCTGGATATAGTGGGAGATCTTGTCCTTTTTAAGCTAGGATCTTCAACAAATCTCTGTTTGACTGGGGAAATGACCATTCAGTGATTAAGAATAAGTAAGAAATGAGACAGAGAATGGCCTCTTTTACCTTGTCAAAAAAAAAATCAATTTGAGAGGGAAAGACCCTAGCAAAACACAAATAATTGCTATTTTACTTTCACTCTGAACCAGTCAGGGATGAAAAATGACAAAGTGGAGCTTGATCTGGGACCTACGGTTGACCAATCAATGAAAGGCAGAGTGATTGGGATTTAGGGCATGATCCTTAAGAAAAAAATTTAGCCTGTAATTGCTAAGATAAAAGCCAAAGTCTTCTACTGCATCCAGGGCCATTTCCAGTTGTCCTGATCTGTATCTTGCCACTGGATCCAGATGGCTCAGGAGGAAAGAGGGAGGCTGATGACCTTCACAGCCCTTCCTCACTTAAATCCAATTTACTTGCAATTGTCATGCCAAGTCATGATGGCATCATCTCCCTGATATTTTGGTCCTGTTTGAGAACAAAGGACAAATAACAATCTATGAGTAATAGTAGCTTCCCCACTGAGGACCCAACTAGCCAGTTTTATTTGAGCAATGGAACTCCTTTCTTTCTTTTCTTCTTTCTTTCCTTCCTTCTTTCTTTCTTTCTTTCTTTCTTTCTTTCTTTCTTTCTTTCTTTCTTTCTTTCTTTTTTCTTTCTTTCTTTCTTTTCTTCTTTCTTTCTTTCTTTCCTTCTTCCTTCCTTCTTTCTTTTTTTCTTCTTTCTTTTTTTCTTTCTTTCTTTCTTTCTTTCTTTTCTTTCTTTCTTTCTTTCTTTCTTTCTTTCTTTTTTTCTTCCTTCCTTCCTTCCTTCCTTTTTTTAAAGGGTTATGTAAATGTCTACTATTGTTATTAATTTATGATATATCTTTCTGATTGTTTAAAAGGACGTGTTGGACAGTATACAGAGAGCCAGCCTCTAAACCATGAACATATAGGCTCAAGCCTCATCTATGTGACAAATCCCTGGGCAAATCACTTAACTTCTTAATACTACGGGCAATATGTTAAACTATAGGTTGCAAAAAGGTTCTAACTGCCATTAGAAAAGTGAGTTTTTTTCAAATGGGAATTCCCTATATCAATTAAATTATAGGTCAAGTTCATATCTCTATATTATCCACCATAACAACACTGTTAGAATTATCTATATACTTAGATTTAGAGAGAGTGATCTTGAGGGTTAAGGTAAATTTAAATTGAACAATGATTATCAATCTAAAATATTCATCTTAAGGGTGGAAATAAACAAATCATTAGACAATAATGAGGGCCCCTCATTAGAGCTATAAAGGAAATTCCCTCTATATTTATCCCATGGGCCACAGATTAGCATTTAGATTGTGATGATAAATGAGTATGATCAGGTATTTTTCCCTTTCATATAGGCAACCATTCCATGAAGAAATGACCATAGGGAAACAATTTTCTCAATTCAGCTTTCCAATTAAATTCAAGAGAGAAGCCAAAGTTCAGAATGTTATCAAAATTGGTTCCAGGCATTTACATGCACATTAGTAAGTGGAATAAAACATTAAGATTTATTAAATGTCAATATATAGTAAAAGTTACAAAAATAATCATATCCTCTGACCCAATTATTCCATTGTTAGGAACATATGTGAACAATGCTACTATGAGGTTCAACAGACACACATATAAACACAAAAGAGCTAACTACTCATAAATTTTCATAGCAACATTATATACAATTGCCAAAAATTGGAAACAGCCTAAGGATCTGACAGCATGGGAATAATTAAAAGATTATGGTAACTCAAGCAATAGGATATTATTATACAATTAAGACCAAAAAAGGATAAAGAATACAAGAAAACCTGAAAAGATCTTTATGAAATAATGATAAGCTTGAAAAGCAGGACTAGTCAAAAAATACTAATTGTAATCATATGAGGAAAAGGTAAATAATGATGAATATACAAAGGATTTTCACAGAGACTTGCAGAAAGGAATAGAAATGGTTTTATTGAGGTTTATACATTGAAACTAATTTAAATGTAAATAGTTATTAAATAAGGTTAGGTTTTTGTACAAGTGTTTATGGAAAATTTGTTTTAAAAGAAAAGTTATTGATGCTTTATTTTTAAAAAGTGATATCAATTCCCAGTGATTCCCAATTCCCATAGAACTTTCAGTTGTTACAAAGCAGTACAGTAAAACATAACAAATCAAAACATTGGCTATGTCTGGCAATGTGTTCCATATTGGTTCCATATATTTTTTATCTCTCTAACATGAAGAGACACATGCTTCATCAATCCTTTGAACTTTCCATTGGTCAGTGCATTGCTCAGAATTCTTAAACCTTTCAACATTGTTCAACATTATTGTGATCACTGTGTAAATTGTTCTTCTGGTTCTGTTTGCTTTGCTCTTTTTTTAAATTTCCTATCAAATTATTTTTTTTAAAGGATAAGACTGAGGGAAAAAAATAAAGTAAAAAAGTGTACAGCTTTCTACAAGGAAGAAAAGCTGAGTAGCTTTAAAAACAATGTGTAGTATTTGTTGTATAGGTTGAAATGGAAATTTATTGTTTTATATTAAATTCTCCTTTATGTTCTACTGTGTATGTGATAATGTTTTTTTTTTTCCTTTTCCCATTTTTTTAAAATTTTAAAAAATATGTAAATAAATAAATAAAAGAAGTACTGCTATAATTTTGGAAAATCTGGGGCCTAAGGTAAGGATATGTCCAACAGTGAGAAAGAATGCCCAAGGATTATAGGAGGATGGCATGTGCATGCACGCACACACACACACACACACACACACACACACACAGATAGCACTGGAAAAAATTTTGGAACTATACCCAGAAAACTAATATTGAGCTTGCTATACCATTACTAGCCTATGTTCCCCAAAGAAAGAAGAAAAAGATCTCTATTTTCTAAAATATTTATAGCATCTCTTTTTGTACTGAAAAATTGGAAAGTATGGGGGTATAATGCTATTAGAGAATGGTTAGACAAATTATGTTATATGGATATAATGGAATACTCTTATGCCATAAGAAACTATAAAATGGGTAATTTCAGGGGAAACTAGGAAGATCTTTATACACAGAAACAGAATTTAGTGAGCAGAACTCAGTGAACAATTTTTACAATGATAACATTATAGAGAAAAAACAACTTTGAAAGACTTAAGAATTCTGATCAATACAAGAATAAAATAGAAGTACAACAAAATGAAAATAAAACACCTCTGTTTTACTGATAGAAACATTTACCTTAAATGAAAAAAGAGACCTATTTTCAGATATAGCTAAAATGGGAATTTGTTTTGCAAAATTATGGAAATGTATATTGAGGCATTTGCTTCTCTGTTTTCTCTTCATTTATTTTGCTCAGTGGGATAGAGAGTTAGTTGGAAAGACAAATTAATTATGAAATTTGCTATTTGTTATTTGGAAATTTTAAAAACTATATTTTTAAAAAAGGATGGCACTAGGTCTGTGATTTTATTGAGAAACGTATTTGGGATTTTCTTGGCAAAGATACTGAAGTAGTTTACCATATTTCAACCCATAACATGGGCTGATTGAGAAGCTTTGATTTTAACCTTGTTATTAAAAAGTTAAATATGTTAAAAAATCTTGGATTTTAACTCATGGAATCCTTCCTCTGAAGAATCCTAGGTAAAAGCAAACAACACTATTATTAGCAGCTCTCAAGAGCTATCTGTAGAATTAGTCTTTTTATAAGCTTAAGGAAAGGGTTAACATGTTATTTTGTTCAGTTGCTTTAAAAAAAAAAAAAAAAAAAGGTTTTAAGGTTGTGATAATTTCCTCCAGAGAGCTATATTTTAGATTAAGAAAACTTTTTGAATAATTTTTCTGCCAGTTTTTCTGATTAAGATCTTGTTTCTAAAATATAAAGAGAACTGAATCACATTTATAAAAATACAAGTCATATCCCAAACTGACAAATTGTCAAAGGATATAAATAGGCAGTTTTCAAGTGAAGAAACTAAATCTATCTATACTCATATAGAAAAAAAATGCTCTGAATTACTATGGATTAGAGAAATTCAAATTAAAACAACTATGAGGGACCACCTCATATCTATCAGATTGGCTAATATGACAGAAGAGGAAAATGATAAATGTTGGAGAGGATGTGGGAAATTGGAACACCAATACATTTCTGGTGGAGTTTGTGAACTACACCAACCATTCTGGAGATCAATTTGAAACTATGTCCAAAGAGTTATAAAATTGTGCATACCCTTTTATTTAGCAATACCACTTCTAGGTCTGTATCATAATCATAAAAATGGAAAAAGACTAACATATACAAAAATCTTTATAATAGCCTGTTTTGTGATGGCAAAATATGGAGGGGATGCCCATCAATTAGGGAATGACTAAACAAATTGTGGTATGTGAATGTAATGGAATAACACTGTGCTATATAATAAATGACAAGCAGGATAGTTTCAGAAAAACCTAGAAACTTAGAAAAATCTGGAAAGACTTATATAAACTGATGATGAGTGAAGTAAGCAGAACCAGGAGAATTTTGTACACAGTAACAGCAATGTTGTGAAATGATTAACTTTGACAGACTTATTTCTTCTCAGCAATAAATTCCAAAAGACTAATGATGGAAAATGTTACATCCAGAGAAAGAATTATAAAATCTGAATGCCAACTCAAATCTTATAAAAATGAGTGTTAAAAACTGTTTGTACATGCAATTGGAAAAATAAATACTATTAAGTAATTGTGTGGGGGATGGGGTGGGGGGGAGACAACTTTCTAAGTTTAGAATGGGAAACCCATTTTCTATACCAAAGGAAACTGTATAGGGCAAGCAGAAAAAGAAATAACATCTGTGACACTGGCTATCTGAGTAACTTTCCTTCTTAACAAAAGACCTGCCTTTTCTTTTTTTCTTTCTTCTTTTTTTAAATTATAGGTAATAGTAAATTTTTATTTACAAGTTATATGCATGGGTAATTTCACAGCACTGACAATTGCCAAACCTTTTGTCCAACTTTTTCCCTCCTTCCCCCATCTCCCCCCCTCCCCAGATGGCAGGTTGACCAATACATGTTAAATATGTGAAAGTATAAATTAAATACAATATAAGTATATATGCCCAAGCAGTTATTTTGCTGTACAAAAACAATCAGACTTTGAAATAGTGTACTATTAACCTGTGAAGGAAATCAAAAGGCAGGTGGACAAAAATATAGGGATTGGGAATTCTATGTAATGGTTCATAGTCATCTCCCAGAGTTCTTTTGCTGGGTGCTGCCTTTTCTTTTGAAGCAAGGTGTTGGGTTTTTTTTTCCAATTAAAGTTCTAAAAAGCTTCTAAAACAACATACAATAAGAGTAAAGAAAAAGATAGAATATGTGTGTTCCCTCCATTAATCATAAATTATATAGATATTTACTAAGGACCTACTAGTTGCTAGGCATTTGTGGTAGGTACTGAGGATGTCAGTCAATCAACATTTATTAAGTACTTTCTATAAAAGTAGAAAAGACTTTATACTCAAGAAATTTACATTTTATTAGAAATCATCTGAAATGAGGAGAAAACAAGTGAATTTCCAGATAAGTGGAATTTATTCATTCAAGGCTGAAATGTTTTACTTTTATTTGTAAAAGTAACAAAATATACATTTTCCTACCACAGTAAACAATATTGACTATACAGACTTTTCTTTATATTCAAGGTCATTGAAGGAAGACTAAATCTTTGATCTGTACCAGAACAATAAAAGAAATATTGATGAAAGCAGCATCAATATGGGGACATTTAATGAAAGTGAAAGAATTCTTTGCCCCTTCACTAAATGTCCCCATATTGATGCTGTTTTCATCAATATTTCTTTTATCTCTTCCCTTATATAATTTCTGACTTCTGACATAGACCAACCTTTTGCATCATATCTTAGGTTTCTTGTCACCTCTTATGGTTGCTATAATACATTAATAACCATTGCCACCTCTATCTGCTCTTTTTATTTGTCTTGTTTCTATCACCTGGCTTTATACCTCTATCTTCTGCCTTTCTTTTGTACTTTTGAAGTTTGCTTTGATAGCTTCTATAATTTGGAAAGCTCTCTCTCCTCACTTCTGTCTCCTGGGTTCCCTGGCTTTCTTTAAGATCAGCTTAAATTAAACTTTCTATAAAAGAAGTTTTCCTCTCATCTATTCTCTTTCTCCCCCCCCCCATAATTCTTTTTCTCTATATTACCTTCTATTTATAAAGTATATATCTAATATGTAAAATTTTTGCATATTTTCTCCCCCTCTATAATGTGAGCTCCATCAGATCAAGCATTATATTTATCTTTATTTTTAATTTTTTTGTATACCCAGCACTTAGCACAGTGTTTGACACATAGTAAGAACATAACAAATGCATGTTTACTTTTCTGGCTATCAGAATTGACCACTCACATGACACTGTAAATCTTAAGAAAAACCTTTGGTTCTCAGTTGTTTTTAACACAACTTTCAGTTGGAATTTTGTTTTTGCTTTTTTTTTTTTCAGACTTACAGCTGAATAGCAGTTTAGGTTGGTAGAAATTGCTAGATAATATCTCATAGTTGTTGAACTAAGGCATTCATGTGTAACTTACTCATTGTGATTAAAAAGGATTTGTGCTTTCCATAAACTGTTTACAAGGAATATTTCCTTTAAAAATTGAGAAAGACTTGTAGTAATGATAATAACTAATTTTTATAGCGCTTACTAGGTTTCAGGAATTGCTTTAAGATCCATTATTTTATCATTCCAGAAAGGCTTCTATCTACTAGTAATCTACTATGTACATAAAATAATCAGTAAGAGACTATTTGTATGTTTGATTTTCCAGACCTATAAAAATTCCTGGTATGGGAATTTCCTTTTCTTATTGTGACTGACAACTTGCTTGTAGTCTTAAGAAAGGATAATTCTATAAAATTTAATCACTCCCAGCAAAGAAGGAGGGAAAGGATGTTTTATTTGTGTGCAGATCTACAACATTCCCACAAACTGTTTCTTGCTCTGGTTTACATCACGGTAAAATCTACATGCTGTCACTTCCCACATTTATTTCTTTATTTAGCCTTTTCTGTCTTGTTAAGTGGGATGAGCTGTAGTAATGCTCTGTAGGTTTATCTAAATCTACAAGCCTGCTAGCTAGCTGGGAGGGAGAAGGAGGGAAGCTGTATCCCTGTACTATCAGAAACAGATGTGCTGGAGTAGAGAAGGTTAAAAAAAAAAAAAAAAAAAAGGAAAACATCTAACCATGTTGGCAGGGTAGAATTCTTGCCTGCTAAGTAAACCCAGACTCCTCCAAGAAGGAGCTTAAGGGAGTCACGCCTCCGGGCCTATCTTCCATCAGATCAGGACACTTCTAGATTTGGCTAAACCCACAGCTAAATTCTCTTCAGCCTCGCACAATTTGCAAGTCAACCAACCATCTCATTTGCTGAATTTTCTTTTTTCCTCTAAGCCCAGTGGGGGTGGTGCAGGAAGAAAATACAGTGTCTTATCTAGAGAAGCTGTAAGCCAGACCAGAGCCCTGTCCGAAAATATTATTGCTTTTGCTCCCTCCAGGTTAAACTGGTTCAAAACTGCTTATCCTCAAAAATATCAGCCCAAAGAGCCCAGTACTTCCTGAAGTTTGATGGGAAATAGTTTTAGCTCAAATAAAAGGGAGTGTTTCTTTACACAGCATTTGTATATTAAAAATTCTTATCACTCCAGGACATATTTTAGTCTGACATTATAAATAGGTTCAAAAGAGACTTTGGCATATTTTTGGGTCATAGATCCTTAACAGGCTATTAGGTAGAAATGGGAATATTTGGGGTCCAATCTTAACTTTTTGAAGTCTGAATCACAAAGGGCAACTTTTTTGTGCTTTCCCCAAAGGGATCTTTAACTTACCCCCATGTCACAATAATTCATTCATTCAATAAAAACTGATTAAGTATATAATAGATGAAAGACTCTGGACATAAAAAAAGATGAAAAATAACCCAAATCCTGCCCTCAGGGAGCTTCAGCCTTCAAGAGCAGAGTGCACCTTAAAACACTCCTGAGTGAAGCAAAAATGTCATTTTAATGTGTTGATGTATTAAATTTTTTAAAAGAAATATATAAACATGTGTCGTTTTCTAAATTAAATTGTAGGTCAAAGGGATCCCATTTATATCTGAGTTTACATTGTACTGAGGTGTAAGATATGTATGCATGATTCCAAGTAGAAAGTTATAGGGACAAAAAAGTGATTCAGTCAAAACATTCTAGGAAAATTTCAGAAGAGAAAATTTTTTTTTTTTTAAAGTGGGAAATGGGGAAATTATCAGGGAAGACTTGATATAGGAGGAGGCACCTGAGCCATGTTGGAGAAAGAGAAAGATTTCAACAGGCAGAGATGAGAAGAAAATGTATTCCAAATACAGGGTCAGCCTGAGGGTGTGCAGGGTGGGAGGAGAATGTAGGATAACATCCAGGAACCACTACTAGTGTGGTTTGGCTGGAATATAGAAACTGTAAAAGGAAGAAATGTAATATAAGGCTGAAGGAATAAGTTGAAGTCAGGTTAAAAAGAGTCTTAACTTAGCAGTGCACCACTTAGGTTTTGGTTTTTTTTAATTTTGATAACTCTCTCCAATTGGTAAATGGCCAAAAGACATGAACAGAAAGTTTTCAAAGAACTCAAAATTATCTATAGACATGAAAAAAAAAAAAAGCTCTACATCACTATTGATTAGAAATATGCAATTTAAAACAACTCTGAAGTACTACTTCACATCTATCAGAGTGGCTAACATGGCAGAAAATAAAATGACAAATGTTGAAGGACACATGGAAAAACTGGAACACTAATGCACTGTTTGTGGAGTTGTGAATCCTTTGACCCAGTAACACCACTGCTACAACTATATACCAAAGATATGAAAGAAAATGAAAAAGGAACTATATGTACAAAAATCTGTTAGCAGCTCTTTTTGTAGTGGCAAAAAAATGGGAAATTATGGGAATGCCTTTCAATTGGGGAATAGCTGAACAAGTTGTGGTATATGATTGTGATGGAATACTATTGTGTTAAAAGAAATGACATCAGGATAGTTTCAGAAAAACTTGGTAAGAGACACATACAAACTGATGAAAAGTGAAGTAAACAGAATCTGGAGAACTTTGTACTTAGTAACAGCAATATTATACTATGACTACTTATAAAAAGCTTAATTATTCTGACCAATTCAAAGATCCAAGACAATTCTGAAGGATTTATGATGAAAAATACCATCCACTTTCAGAAAAAGAACTGATGGTTTCTGAATGCAGATTAAAGCATAATTTTCCCCCTTTATTATTCTTGCTTTTTTCAGCATGGTAATATGGAAATGTTTTACATGATTTCATATGTAGAACTGATAGCATATTTCTCATCTTCACAATGGGTGAGGAAAGAGTGGGAGAGAATGAGAGAATTTAGAACTCAAATTTTTAAAAATTGAATGTTAAAAATAAATAATACTTTCTAAAATAGATAATCATATTTCAATATAATTTATTTCCTTGTGTATTGTATTTTATAAATTTATAAATATTATTCTGAGGAGTCTATAGACTGTTCTAGATTGCCAGAGATGTCTATGATACAAAAAAAAAAAAAAAAAAGTAAAAATCTCCATTCTCGATCTTTCCCTAGTTTGCTATAGGCTAGAATTGGAGACATCCCATGAAAGTTTCCTAGGCCAGGGAACCTTCTCAACAGTGATCCACATTCTCTGCACCAACCTTTCCTCCACTAGTGACTTACATTTATGTGATCCAGTCTTTATTATGGTTATGGGGATCCAGAAACATTTCATGCTTAAGTGTCTCTTAAGATCATATCCTTTTCTTCTATCTGGCACTCTAATCCAATCCAATAAACATTTATTAAGCACCTACTGTGTGCAAGGCATTAAGCTAAGTGCTGGGGTTGCAATTAATAAAACTTGTTTCTCAAGTTAATACACAATCTTTTGAAAAGATAGTAGAAATCTATGTGGTTCCATGTTATATGTTCCCTGTCACTTCACTGATTGGTGTTTCCCTGGACCTAAGACAAAAGAGGTTGAAAATCAATCAGATATATTCAGTTTGGACTCCACAAAACAACTGACTGGTATAAGAAATGTCACAAATCAATGGACTAAGTCCTGGGGATATATCAAACCTAAGGGGTAATTGTTCATAAGAATTCCTTCTTCTTACCATGAAGACCATATCTCCAGAGGCCCTTTGAAGATAACCCTGATTGTTTCTTTTCCACTTTGAAAGTGCTTGTGAACATTAGAAGGGAAACAATAAATTGGGAAAAATTTTCACAGTCAAAGGTTCTGATAAAGGCCTCATTTCCAAAATATATAGAGAATTGACTCTAATTTATAAGAAATCAAGCCATTCTCCAATTGATAAATGGTCAAAGGATATGAACAGACAATTCTCAGATAAAGAAATTAAAACTATTTCTAGCCATATGAAAATATGCTCCAAATCATTATTAATCAGAGAAATGCAAATTAAGACAACTCTGAGATACCACTACACACCTGTCAAACTGGCTAGTATGACAGGGAAAGATAATGCGGAATGTTGGAGGGAATGTGGAAAAACAGGGACACTTGATACATTGTTGGTGGAATTGTGAACACATCCAGCCATTCTGGAGAGCAATTTGGAACTATGCTCAAAAAGTTATCAAATTGTGCATACCCTTTGATCCAGCAGTGTTTCTACTGGGCTTATACCCCAAAGAGATACTAAAGAAGGGAAAGGGACCTGTATGTGCCAAAATGTTTGTGGCAGCCCTGTTTATAGTGGCTAGAAGCTGGAAAATGAATGGATGCCCATCAATTGGAGAATAGTTGAGTAAATTGTGGTATATGAACGTTATGGAATATTATTGTTCTGTAAGAAATGACCAGCAGGATGAATACAGAGAGAACTGGTGAGACTTACATGAACTGATGCTAAGTGAAATGAACAGGGCCAGGAAATCATTATATACCTCAACAACGATACTGTTTGAGGATGTATTCTGATGGAAGTGGATCTCTTCGATAAAGAGACCTAATTCAGTTTCAATTGATCAAGGATGGACAGAAGCAGCTACAACCAGAGAAAGAACACTGGGAAATGAATGTAAACTGCTTGCATTTTTGTTTTTCTTCCTGGGTTATTTATATCTTCTGAATCCAATTCTTCCTGTGCAACAAGAGAACTGTTCGGTTCTGCACACATATATTGTATCTAGAATATACTGTAACCTATTTAACATGTATGGGACTGCTTGCCATCTGGGGGAGGAGGTGGAGGGAGGGAGGGGAAAAATCGGAACAGAAAAGAGTGCAAGGGATAATGTTGTAAAAAATTACACTGGCATAAGTTCTGTTAATAAAAAGTTATTAAAAAAACATATTTCCATATTAGTCAAAGTTTGTGTAGAAGAAACAGATCAAAATAAAAAATTCACAAGAAAGACTAAATAAAGTAAGTGGGAAAATATTAAAAAAAGAAAGAAAGAAAGAAAGAAAGTGTTTGTGATCTGCTGTCCCAATTTGGGAGAGGGGAGGTAGGAAAGTGGCTCTAAAGTCGTTTCCTTGTTACTCTTGCCTCCCCTTTGTGTTCCTTTGGGTATTTCCAGTCACTTTCTCTAAAAACTAAATAAAGAGCTACTGCTTTGCATTATTTCCCCATCTAATTTTTCTGTGACATCCACCCTCAATAACAATAATCTCAATAACAAATAATGAATAATAAATCTAATAAATGAATCTAATAAAATTTGGTGTTTCTGATTGGAAGTAAAGTAAAATAGGGGAAGGAGGTAAAATAAAGGAAGGGGACAAACCACTGAACATGAATTGCTTGAACTCTGACTTTGATTTGATCTTTGCCACAAAGACAAGAAGAGTTTCTTCCATTTTTTTCCCATTTAAAAAGGGAATAAGAATTTCATTGGCCAGCAAAGAATTGTTTCTGAGCTCCCAGTACTCTACCTACTCATTTCATTTGCATAATGGACAACAAATTGCATACAACACACAAAAATGAGGTCCATATGAACTGGACATGAAATCTCAAGGTCATTCCTCACAACATAGAAGTTGGAGAACTGTGGAAAATTAGAACTGGGAGTTTGGTAATTAAACCCAGTCTAACCTGAAGAAATGAAGAAACTTCTTTAAATCTCTAAGTTCTCTAAAATGGAACCCCAGACTTGGGATTCAATGCAAGACCTAATTTCAAATCTCTTGCACTTTCCATTGCATCACAAGGGATAGAAGCAGATTTGGGAAAGTGCTGATTGGGGAAAGGGAGAGTGGGAAGAATAGAGAATACTGTCAGATATAATGGGAGAAAAACCACAAAGAGGCTCCTTCCTTCTCAATCCCCTCTCAATTTCCCCTATCATTTTTTCAGTTAACCTTGTCTCTTTTAGTAACCTTAACTTAGTTCTGCATATTTCTGGGATATCAGAAAAGTGTTGGGAATTGATTGAGCAAAAAATAAACAAAAGCTCCCCAAAGTCAGAATGTTAGTGATATTTTGTCACATAAGCTAATGAACTTAAATAACAGTAAAATACTAAATCATTCCTTGGGATACCTATTGTAGAGTTGACCCCATTCCATCCCAAACATGTATATACAATCCCTCTTGTCAGATGCTATAGATCAAATTTGTCTTGGGTTCAAAGGTTTCTTTTAAGAGCTTTTCCCAAGGCCAAGTAGAGCAGAAGGCAGTTGGAAAGTGAAGACCGCCTATCTTTCTGTCGCTGAACAGAAAATGTAGGGATGGTAAATCCATCTGGAGATGGTAAACCCATATTTACAGACTACACTAAGTACATGCATACCTGAGATTAAGTCTTATGTCCAGGGCTGGCCCCTCATTGCTATTGATGTTCAAATGTTTGCACATGTCAGGTTCCTTTCCCACATCCCTCTCCCACAGTTAACCTTGATTCCTTTGTTGACTCAATTGCATACTTTCTGCTATGTCAGGAGAAGGTTAGGAATTTATAAAGCAAAGATAAACAAACCTCCTGACCATGTCACCAGAATGGGATTCTATTGCCTGCTGGGAATTATGAATCCAAATCAAGAGAGCAGTAATGGATGGGAAGGAGGAAGGGAGAGTGGGAATAGGGAAGGTCAGTTAGCAAGCTCACTGGGTCCCTTTGGGTAGGAACTTCAGGAAAGCAAATTTTGCAGTGGTACCTTCTGGTCTGGATCTGGATTGTAGGTAGAAAGCTAACTTAAAAGTGTTAGCTTTTTCCATGTTGAATATTTTGATGAATATATTTCCATTCTTTATGTTTCTTTTTCTAGGAACTGATTTACTAAATATTAACAAAATATTGTTACTTAAAAGTAATTATAAAGAAAATAATGTGATAATAGGAAAGGTAAACTAAAATGTAATAGTTCTCCTGAATTTTTATGTATTATATATGTGTTTAATGTTTTAAATGAGCTCTTTATAGTTGGATTTCTGACAGTAGAAAGAATCAATCATCTTACTGCTGGTGGTGAAAATTGGAACTGGGTGTAGTGGTATATGCTTATAATCTTCTTGCTAGTTGATATGGGTACTAAGCCCTTTGAGTCTTAAGAGATTGTCTTCTGAATCTTAGTGGTTACAAAACCTTATCATTTGGTTTTCCACCATTTGGTGATGAGTCTTTCCAAGTTTATGTAGGCTGGTCCTCAGCTAATTGCTAGCTCATCTATCACTGGTCATTGTTGGGACCATATTCAATACCATTACAACTTGGTAGGACTCAATCTTCATGAAAAGGACTTTCATTTAACAATTGGATCCAGGAAACCTAAGAGGCTCTGCCTTGGGAATCCATAATACGTTTCTTAGGTTCCATTTGGTTATTTTGAGCAGTCTGTTATGAAAATCATGATCTGCCTCCTCATAAAGGTCAACACTTCTGGTTATCAGTCCATTTAGGTAGGAATAACCAATTCAATAGCAATAAAGCATTTAATCACTATAAATATAAAGCACAAAGAAGAGCAAATCAAATAGTAAAATCATTTGCATATTCAATGGGTACAATTTCTAATATCATTAGAATCTAATCTAATCCATTACCTTATAAAACTCACAAGAGGATAGAGAACTTATCCCTCACTATGTGGCATGCAATTGGATATTTGCTGAATCCTCTCAGTTGGATTCCAGGCCATCCGAATTCCAATGGGACTGACTCCTGGGTTGTGGCTATCACAGCAATATCACTGCATGAAATTCCCCTTCTTTCTTCTTGTTCCTAAAATGAAATACTAAAGTTTGCTTCTCTATCTCTGTTTGCATTTTGAGACTTCCCTTTCCATGCAATCCCTGTCTCATTTCTATATTTTCCAAGTTCATATTGCTGCCTGATGTGGTCCCCTTGTTCTACAAAGACTCCTCAGGAGTCTCACGTCTGGAGTTTTGACTAGTCAATAATAATAACTCCCTTTGTGTGTGTGTGTGTGTGTGTGTTTTTTTTTTTTTTACCCTGGACACCTGCGGATCTATGTCTCTTAAATTCAAGAATCCAGGTTTAACCCTACAATATGGTGAGACACTGAAAAAGAGCTCTGCTGAAATCTGTTTAATATACAATTAAAATAAAAAAAAAACACCAGATCCTTAGGAGTTTATTTTAAGGTCTAAATATATAAAAATTTGCGTGTAAACACAACTTCATGATGAGTTATTCCATATGCCTCCTCCAGGAAAGAAAAAATTGAAATAACCAGAATAACTTTTTCTGCCCATTAGCTCTACCTTCCCCCCCTTTCCCCTGTGCTTTCTGTGAGTTGGCATGAGTATAACATAGGATGGGGTGTGTTAAAAGTAGGGGAGAATCTCTCTTGCTGAGTTTCTTAGTTTAGGACCCATCTAAGAGTTATGGGTTTCCATTTATGGAAATGTTTAGCAGTCATGTCACACATTTTTCAAATGTCAGATTCCCAGAATCCAGAAGAAGAAAATTTGACAGATGGAGAAAATTGAGTAGGAAAGTTTTTTTGTTTGCTTTGATTTTTCATCACAGCCTCAGTAGAAATAAGCAACAGGAAAGCTAGAGTGCTACTAGTCATGGGCTTTGAAACCAATATCTGGTTTGTTGTGCCAAGTAAATTATGTCTAGTAAAGTTCTTCATTCTACTACTTATGTGAATTTGGGTAAATCATAAAGATTTTCTGAGTCTTAGTTTCCCCATTTGTAAAACGAGGAGTTAGAATATATATAAGATTAAGTTATAAGAGTAAGGTTCTTTCATTTTTACTTCTATGACTTTGAATGCATGAGGATTCCCTTGGATACTGATGACCACCTGTGCAACAATAATATTAATTACTGAAGAAATCAGCCTTAACGACAGAAATGTATCTATAAACCCAAAACTAATTGGGTTTTTTAATTGGTCTTATGTTATTGTATTAATTATTAAAATCCTGTGCAGGCTAGTGGCAACCTATATGACTATGAACCAAGTATCAGTTAAAATACAGAGAGGCTTTTTATTTTAGTATTGGCCACCAGTTATAAGAAGAAATAATAAAAATGTATTGCCTTAAATCATAATTCTTTAATACATAGCACACACATCATTATCACAGATTTTCTTTCCACTCAACCTTTCTACAAGAATTTTCAAAAGAAGTGGGCCAGAAAGGTTGAGTGGAAAGAAAGACCATTGGAACTGGCCTGAATCATCTTGTTGCTGAAAAGAGCCACTTCTGTCAGAATTGATCATCATATAATCTTATTGTTGTGTACTCTGCTCACTTCACTTAGCATCAGTTAATGTTAAATTTCTCCAGATCTTTCTGAAATTATTCTGCTGATCATTTCTTACTAGAACAATAATATTCCATAAGATTCATATACCACAACGTATTTAGCCATTCCCCAACTGAGGGGCATCCACTCAGTTTCCAATTCTTTCCCATTACAAAAAGGGCTGCCACAAACATCAGTGCACTCTTGGACCCTTTTTGATCAATAATGGGAGATTCTTAAAGGGGGCTAAAGCACTTGAGTAGTTTAGAAAGTGTAGGGACTTCATGACTTCGAGAAGGAGGTTAGTGCCCCAAGAGTAGTGGAAGGGATAAGCTAATAGAAATGAAGTTCAGTAGTTGCAGATGCCCACATGAAATATTTTTATTCAATCTCATGGCAGGGGATCAATAAGGAAAAAAGTGGAAGGGGCAGGTGAGACTCCTACAGGTGATTTCAAGAACATCATCTCTCTTGGAAGAGAGATTCCTGAGGTATCTCTCATTATTGGAAACAGGTAGAGAACAGAGAAATTGTGAAGACTAAACTCTCACATGGCAATCACCTGTTCAGCAAGGAACTGATTGCCTCTAAAGTGAATAAATGAGTCTATTCTGAGCTCTTCCATCATAAGAAGAATCTAGAGTTGGATAACTCTAGGATCCACCCCTCATTAAGAGTGTATGCATTCTTAACAAATAGAGTAGATGAGTCTGGAAAATGGATAGGGAAGGTATAATTCCAGGCTTGATAATATATCCCAATTTTTTCTTAGTTTATTATCATCATGCTGTTAAATATTCTATCAAACCCTGGACAAATGAAGTATAATCCCTTGGAAATTGAATACTTAACCCTATTATAGAAAGAAGGAAGTAGGAAGGAAGTAGGAAGAACACCAGAATTTGTCTATGGTTTTAATCATCTGATAATGAGAATCAATTACTATGATTCTCCCACAGCCTAGGACAGCATTTTTTAAAAAATGTAAACATATAGGCAATTGACAAGCCTGTGTGTAACTTTCAGATTTCTTTTTTCCCCTCACCTTCATTATAGGACTTGTGAATGGTTTGAAGCAATACTACAAGCACAGGTCTGGGAGGAGGAAGGTTTTAACTGAAACCTCTCTCTCCATTCCCCCAGTCCTTCTCCCCAAGTGCTGTAGGGCTGCCTAATTCTAGACTGTACTGTATTTTAAAAACAACAAAAAAGCGGGGATGGGGTGGATGAGGGTGGAAAGAAGAGGGGTTGAGATGGGGGTGGAAGAAGAGAATTCAAGACCAGCTCCCTAAAGGGACTGCTAACAATACTCTAATTACCCAACATTGCAGGCGGAAGGTCACCTAACTCTCCTGGCAGGGAATGAAACACAGACCTCCCGTGGCATTGCTGGGGCAGCTGAAAAAAAGCCCCCATTCATGGCCGATTACATGTTCTGAACTCACTGTGGCAGTGAAGCCTACCTGTCAGCCTCGTGGCAAGCTGATTAGGTTAATTAAGGTCTTGTCTACAAGTACAGTAATTAGAGCTGTCAGCTGCTTAGGGGATATGAGGGAAGTAGCGAGGAGTTTGGAAATGCCCCTGGAGGACCAGAAGGCTCACAGACCCGAGCTTCTTTTTGTGCCCTTCCCCTCATCCCGCTATGGCAGCGTGATTCCAGAACAGCAGACTTGGGGGGAGGTTGGTAGCCAAAACTCAGCAACTCCTTGAATGTTCTGCAAAAGTTGTTTTCTACTTAAAACAATAATCCTCCCTATAGTGGGGCTGCATCATACAGATTGACAGAATGCAGGGTTGGGGAAGGGGGGGTAATAGGGGAAGGGGGAAGGAAGGGATCTCGGAAATCTTGCTTGCTCTTTTCACAGAAAATTCATTTGCCAGAAACACTGGTCTTGTTATGGGTGCTCATCTTGACAAAAAGCTACTGAAGATAAAAATGCAGGGAGAGACCCAGAAAAGACTTCCCCTTCATAGCCAGACTTATACTTTAAACAGAGTAGTAAGTAATTTATATCATGTGACTTTCAAGACAATGAGATGACCCCTCTCTTAAAAAATCACACACACACCCAACTTTGCTAAATGATGCCTGAAATTCTACCATTTAAGATTTATTCCTTTGACTTAAGACTTTTGGATCTTGTTAAATGAAAGCACAAATTAGGAGGCAAAGTGGAGTGAATCAGATAAGATGTTTTTGGTTATTTATTCCTTTAAATGATTGCTTTCAGATCTTTTCTGGAAATGTTTACCAAACTGGGGAGGGGAAAGAATACCAATTTTTTGCCTTATAGGAGATGAAAGGATAATGACTGGCTAGAAGTTAAAGTTAAAGTAAAATACAATGCTGGGAGGCAAGGGATTGCAGTGGAGAGGAGGAGAGCAATTCAAGAGTATGGCAGGTGAGAGAACAGGTTGTAATAAAAATAAAATACAAGACAGGTTGAAAAAATTGACTTAAATTGGGCAAGATACCTAGAGGGTACAGTAAATAGAGCACCGGATCTGGAATCATGAAGACCTGAATTCAAATTCAGCCTCGGGTGCTTACTATTTGTGTAACTTCAGACAAATTACTTAATCTCTCAGTTTCAGTTTTCTCATCTGTAAAATGGGGATGATAATAAAACTTGCATCTCAGGGCTGTTGTGAGGTTCAAATGAGATAATATTTATCAAATATTTTGTAAACCTTAAAGCAGTTATTATTAAGACTATCAAAATCCAAGAGCTAGACATTGGGAATGATAAAATCAAGAGCACAAGATGCTTAGTCAAACTTATTAGAGACAAGGAGTTAAATGACAGGGATAATTTTTTTATACATGAAGCCATTTTTGTATAAATTATGGAGGACATAAAAACTTTTCTTATTTTTGTTTCCTAAAGCTTCCTATGGATTTTAGAGTCTAACGCTAGAATTTAGAGATCATATAATCCAAATGCCCATTTTACAGATGAGAAGATGCATCTAGACTCTAGAGAATTTAAGAAATTTTCCCAAAGATAAACAAATAGTATCTAGATGAGCTGATATTCTAACCTTTGTCTTCTGTCTTCAGGTCACTATATTATACAACTTCTCCTTATGATCAAATGGAGGAGTGGACAGTCCTGGAAAAAGAAAAACCAATGTCATTCAGTTCACTGGGTGCTGGGCTAGAGAAATAACTTAGTTAAGATACACTTCCTATTTTCAAGGAACATGTAGTCTGTCAAGGGGTAATTATTATGCAATGGTTGGAATAAGGTTTGAATGAAGGTATGCTTTTTATTGTGATGAAGACATAGAAATGTGTACCAGAGTATGCAATAAATATGAAAGAATTTCACATCAAAGTCATTCAAAGAAGACATATATCTCAGGACACTTGTCACCTGAGAATCAAAAATAGCAGTAAACCAAGTTCCAAGATGAAATTGCACATTTTAAGTTGTCAATCACCAGGAAAGAATGGAAATATTAGACTGAAAAAAAAAAGCAAAGGGGGAAAAATAGAAAACATTAAAACCTGCTGATGCAATAGGTGAAAAATTCCATTTCCATCTTCATTTCATGAGTATAGGGAAGTGTCTCACAATCTTTGACTGGCAGCATCTCTAATAGAAGAAAGAAGAAAAGACATCAAGGGTATTGTTTATGAGAGGTCTTTACACTGACAGAACCATCATTGCTCAAACTTTTTGTGTTCTGTTAGTCCAAAATTTTAAGGAACTTGTAGAATGGCATAATATCCAAGATCTTTTCTTCCCAGTCATTAGGGACACTCAAATCCAACATAGGAAAATGCAGAGACATATAGAGAAAGACAGTAGGGACAAAATACCCTTAAGTTACACTGCACCATGACAAACTCTCTTGTTCTGCCTCCCTCAAGGTTTATCACCTCTGCCACTGTACTATGTTGGACCATCAAATAACAAAATCAGCCAAAGCATCTGGCTCTTCCTAATTTTATCTATTGTCAATAGGTAGCTTCTGATTAGGAAAAAGATTGATGTTATCCTCAAGGTTATTCCCCAAAACTGGCCCAGCAACTAAGTTCCCCTGGTTATCTTAGTCCTGAAGAATTTATTAGGAAACTACTAGAAGCTAGGCTTTAAACTGAGTGCTGGAGATACTCAATTCAATCCCCATCCTGACACCCCCCTCCTCAATAAAAAGCAAAAATATGTTCCTGCTTTTAAGAAGCACTCATTCTAATGGATGAGACAACATGTAAACAATAATATACATAGAAGATATAGAGAGAATGAATGGAAAGTAATTGGAAAGCAATGGCACTAGCAGGGGTATAAGGTGAATAGGCTGGGGAGACAGAAAAGGCCTCCTTCAGAAAAAAAAAAAAAAGATTTGAGTTGAATCTTTGGATGCTTCCCTGTCAACCAGTCACTATCTCTTATTTATCACAACTGGTCTATTTTTCTATTTATACACACTTTTTATTGACTGGGAAAAAGAAACAAATATGGTAGACTACTGGATTTATGAATACACAATGAACCTAAAGATTTACAACTCCATATTATTTTGCAAGAGTTGTTGAATGGGATAAACTGAGGGAAGACCACTCATAATAACATGGCCTCAACCTATACCTTAATTATGACTTGAGACTTTTCAATAACAAGTTGAACTTTAGCTAAAAGCTGTAGGTATTCGATTATCTTAGATAAACTTAAATTCCCCTCTTGTTCCCCTTACCCATCCAACTTTTCATTAGCATTTAAGTACTTAATAAAGTAAAGAGTATGTTATTGACTAGTCTTCTTTATCTCTGGGGTAGATTTTCCTGTCAGAAAGGGAGTCTGGAATCCCAGTCAATGGGAAGAAAGGCCAGTAAAGGGTGGGGGAGCTTCTGCTTTAGGGTCTATAAAATCTTGTGTTTTGCAGTTTGTGCTTTGCTCTCTTTTACCGATGATACCTTGTCTATTGGGAGTTGCCCTTTATCACATGATTGTAATAAATCCTTTTTTGTTTTTTACCTTGAGAATTTCTGATTTTAATTTGGGCAAGGATCACTGTCTCACACATTCTTAACTTTGAAACCACAAACTTGCTTTTTAAAAAATATTTTGACTATTGTATCTCAATATAATTGACTTCTTTTTAAAGAAATGAAAGAGGGAGTAAAAAATTTTGAACTCAAAAAATTGTTTAAATGAATGTTAAAATTTGACTTTATGCCAATTATTTGGGAAATACTATTTAATTATGGGAAAATACTATTTAAAAAAGGAATGTTTTCCCTATATATATATATTTTTTTTTAAATTCCCCTTCCATATATACAGTAATTACTAAAAGTATCTTTAGCAATTTATAAACATAAAATTATGGACATTCTTTGCATATAGGATCCTGTAATGAGTTATATTTTATGGAGTTAATAAGATAGTAAAAATAAGTTTGTCAAGTGGCTCTATTTTATTTGAAGTCTCCACTATGTGATTGAGTTGTTCTGAATGCATTGTTTCTCTATATTGCTTTTTTATAATGAGATAAGTACTTTTGTGGTCTGACTTAGCATAGGTGAGAATAAGTGTTTTATAAATGCTTGTTTACTTGACTTGGTTGGATGTTCTCCAAGATCCATAAGACTTACTCATACTCTGTATGATCTATCTTTTCCTTTCCCCCCCCTGGATTCTACTGTGCCCTGTGCAATCAGCTCAATCTTTCCAGTTTTAAAAATGTAAGCAGCCAATCAAAAAAAAAAAAAAAAAAAAAAAAAAAGCTTGCCTCCCCTCCCCCATGGTAAAGGATACAACAGACACCATGTTAAGAAGACTAGACAAGTTAAAATAAAGTCTGTGGCGAGACTTACATGAACTGATGCTAAGTGAAATGAACAAAACCAGGAGATCATTATACACTTCGACAACGATATTGTATGAGGATGTATTCTGATGGAAGTGGATTTCTTAGACAAAGAGACCTGAGTTATTGATAAATGATGGACAGAAGCAGCTACACCCAAAGAAAGAACACTGGGAAATGAATGTGAACTATCTGCATTTTTGTTTTTCTTCCTGGGTTATTTTTACCTTCTGAATCCAATTCTCCCTGTGCAACAAGAGAACTGTTCAGTTCTGAAAACATATATTGTATCTAGGATATACTGTAACATATCTAACATATATAGGACTGCTTGCCATCTAGGGGAGGGGGTAGAGGGAGGGAGGGGAAAAAATCGGAACAGAAATGAGTGCAAGGGATAATGTAAAAAAATTACCCTGGCATGGATTCTGTCAATATAAAGTTATTATTAAATAAAATAAAATAAAATATTAATAAAAAAAGAAAAGAAAAGAAAAGAAAAAATAAAATAAAGTCTGCATTACATGAAATTTAATAGGATAATAATAAAATTACTCTGTGTCTTCTTCTGAACATTTTGTTTTCTTCTGTGTTTTTTGTTTTATTGTTGTTCTTTTTTTTCTTTTTTCTTTTTACAACTCCATCATTACATTACTCCATCATTAAACACACATTTCATACCAATAAGTGAAAGTCCTCCCTTGGAATAAATCTGGATAGAGAGAAAATTTTTAGCTCAATGTTTTCTTAAACATTGAGTTTCTCACGTTCAGTTCTCATTCAACTCTTTGGGTTTGGGTTAGGTCTACCCCTTGACTTTTCCATTTTATCATCCTCACTCTAGACTCAATTTCATTCTTGATCACATCTCCTCATAGTATGTTCTTTGATAGAATTTGGGGAACCCGGAGTCTATAGATTGAATCACATCATTGAACCTATTATGGAATAATTCAAATCCACTTAAAGAGTTTAAAACCAACCCAAAACTCCCTGAGAATCAAAAAGTAAAGTCATTTGATTTGATATACTTGATTCTGTGTTGGTCACCTCTCCTCTACTTAGAAACATTGGGGGGGGGGGTTGAGGAGGAGGGGAGGAAATGAAGGAAAATAAGAAAAGAGTAAGGATAGAAGAGGGAAAAGAGAAAGAAGGGAAAGAAAAAGAGAGGTGGGGCAGGGAGAGGCAGAGAGAGAAAGAGGGAAGGTAGAGAGAGGGAGAAAAGGAGAGACAGAGAGAAGAATGAGGTAAAGAAGAAAAAGAAGAAAGGAAAGGAAGAGAGATTTTAAGGACTGCATACTTTGCCTTGATAGGCAGCTTGATGAAATGGATAAAGAGCTGACCTTGTAGTTAGGAAAAACATACAACTCAAACTGCTTTCTGAAGTTAATAGGCTTCAAAGCAGGTAATGATCCACATTCAAAAAGGAAGCTCCTCACTAGAAGCTCCCTTTATTCATGAAATCACAGATTTTGAAAATAATAATAATTTTTCTTAGGGGTGTTATAATGCACCAAGGTCTTGGCACACAAGAGGGTAAGGAAGTAGTATACCTGGAAACTGGATCACATAAACTAGCATGGTGTTGAATGGAATCGAAGATGTTTTATACATTGTTTTGAATCAGGTTTCCGTGGATGAAGCATGGGCATGGTAATGATGAAGCCAGACACTGGTGTTCTCTTAGCCCAATAATACGGAAAGATCAGGCAGAAATGGCAAACATTATTATTAGCACTGTCAATTGCTAAATTTGTAAGCCAATGGTTCAATATTAGGAAAGCCAGTAGCATAATTGATTATATCAATAACCAAACTAACAAAAATAATATGATTATCTCAATAGATGCAGAAAAAGCATTTGACAAAATCCAACACCCATTCCTATTAAAAATACTAGAGAATATAGGAGTAAATGGAGTTTTCCTTAAAATGATCAATAGCATCTATTTAAAATCATCAGCAAGCATCAGATATAATGAGGATAAACTAGAACCATTCCCAATAAGATCAGGAGTGAAACAAGGTTGCCCACTATCACCATTACTATTCAACATTGCATTAGAAATACAATTAGCTTTGGCAATAAGAGAAGAAAAAAAAGATTAAAGGAATTAGAATAGGTAAGAAGGAAACCAAATTATCACTCTTTGCAGATTATATGATAGTATACTTAGAGAAACCTAGAGAATCAACTAAAAAACTACTAGAAACATTCACAACTTTAGCAGTTGCAGGATGCAAGATCAAGAATTTCAAGGAAATTAATGAAACTAAGTGCAAATGAAGGTGACCTAGCTGTACCAGACCTAAAATTATTATAAATCAGCAACCATCAAAACCATTTGGAACTGGTAAGAAAAAAAGTAGTTGATCAGTGGAATCAGTGGTTAGGTTCACAGAACAAAATAGTCAATGACTATAGTAATCTAGTGTTTGACAAATCCAAAGACCCCAGTTTTTTGGTTAAGAGCTCACTATTTGACAAAAAGTGCTAGGAAAGTTGAAAATTATATGGCAGAAACTAGGAATTGACCCACACTTAACATACTATAGCAAGCTGAGGTAGAAATGGATTCATGATTTAGACATAAAGAATGATATTATAAGCAAATTAGAAAAACAAAGGATAGTTTATCTCTCAAATCTGTGGACAAGGAAGTAATTTGTGACCAATGAAGAACTTGAGTACATTATTGAATGCAAAATGGATATTTTTTATTATATTAAGTTAAAAAGTTTTTGTACAAACAAAATCAATGCAGACAAAATTAGAAGGGAAGCAGTAAACTGGGGAAAAATTTATACTCAAAGGTTCTGATAAAGACCTAATTTCTAAAATATATAAAGAATTGACTCAAATTTATAAGAATTCAAGCCATTCTCCAGTTGATAAATGGTCAAAGAATATGAACAGGCAATTTTCAGATGAAAAAATTAAAACCATTTCTAATCATATGAAAAGGTGCTCCAAATAATTATTGATCAGAAAAATACAAATTTTAGACAACTCTGAGGTACTACTACATACCTCTCAGATGGCTAAAATAACAGGAAAAGATAATGGCAAATATTGGAGGGAATATGGGAAAATTGGGACACTAATACATTGTTGGTGGAGTTATGAATTGATTCAACCATTCTGGAAAGCAATTTAGAACTATGCTGAAAGGGCTATCAAACTGTGCATACCCTTTGATCCATCAGTGTTTCTACTAGATTTGTATCTTAAAGAGATCATAAAGGAAGGAAAGGGACCCACGTGCACAAAAATGTTTGTGGCAACCCTTTTAGTAGTGGCATAAGACTGGAAACTGAGTGAATGTCTATCAGTTGGAGAATGCTGAATAAGTTATGGTATATGAATGTTATGGAATATTATTGTTTTTTAAGAAATGATCAGGAGGATGATTTTAGAGAGGCCTGGAGAGATTTATATGAACTGATGCTAAATGAAATGATCAGAAATCAGGAGATCATTATATATGGCAACAGCAAGATCATACAATGATCAATTCTGATAGACCACAATGAGGTGATTCAGACCAGTTCCAATGGTCTTGTGATGAAAAAAGCTGTCTATCCAGAGAGAGGATAGTGGGAACTGAAGGTGGACCACAACATAGTATTTTCACTCTTTGTTATTGTTTGCTAGCATTGTTTTTCTCATTTTTTTTCCCTTTTTGATCTGATTTTTCTGAAGCAGCATGATATTTGTGGAAATATGTATAGATGAATTGCACATGTTCAACATATATTGGATCACTTGCTAACTGGGGGTGGGGGTTGGGGAAGGGAGGGAAAAGTTTTGTAGATGTGAATGTTAAAAATTGTCCATGTATAAATTTTGAAAATAAAAAGCTTTAATTACAAAAAATAAGAGAAAAAAGAAAAAAAATCAATAAAGTGAAACCATTTGTAAAATAAATAAATAAAATTGCAAGTCAATTCCCACGTGTTTACAATGCATTTGAAGCTAATTTTAGGATTATTATATAATTGCTACCAAGTTAGGGGCTAAGAGTGAGTCATCCCTGAGGAAAAAATAAAAGACAAGGAAAGCTATTTGATACAATAAAGCACAAGGACTGGATCGACATATCTTTCCTGGAGAGTGGGAAAGACTTAATGGCCTACTTGAGAAGAAAAAATAATCAATCATCCAATACCACTAGACAGCTGAGGAAAATGAAAGTCCATCAAATAATCTCCCACTCACTTTTTGATTAAAAAAAAGATAGTTCCTACTGACCAAGGGAACTGAGAATCTGTGTTATTATTGTTCCTCCTTAGTGGAAGAGAACCAGTGACTTCATGGAGTGATATCTTGATTTGCCCTTGAATTGGATTTAAATGAAGCAGTTTCACTCTCTTCCAGAATTTAAAAGTCCGGTGGAAAGAAAGAAGTCTGAGATATATTGGATAGCCTTGATGTCTTCAATGTCTGACCAATGTCTAAGCACTCCACAGAGCCTGCTTCAATTGCTTTAGTGTCCACAGGAGCAGATTGTTCTCATCTGCCTCCAAGGGAAGTTATTACATACTTGGGGTAGACATCCCACCCTCAACCTGATTTAGCTTGTCTACCAAGAAGGTTTACTAGAGTGTTGGTGCTGCTTTTGCTCCATCCCTTTGGTCTAGAAGAGTGAGAACCTAAGGATATAGTTGGTACTCCATTGGCTTTCATTGTTAGAAAGTTTTTTCTTTCTATCAAGTCTAAATCTGCCTGTTTGTAACTGCTGAAAACTTTGTGTGACTTTGTCTTACTTAAATTTAATTTATGAACAAGTCATCACTCAATGATGTTATTGATCCTCTGTGAAAAGAAAGATGAACAACTTCTTCAGATACAAGATCAATTTTTATTATTCTATTGGATTTCACAGATTTACATCCTGCTTGAATTCTTCTCTTAAAAAAAAAGTCAGTTAAGCAAACTCAAAAGACAGTGAATCTAAGAGCCAATGAAATACTTTATGCTATAATCTCTCACACCTTTCTGATAAGAATAGGGATAAAATGGAAAGGAATCATTTTTTAAAATAACTACTTTTATGTGTGAAAACATCTCATTGGAATTCCCTAAGAATGAATCCTTAGGAACATGGATTCTGATCATCTTTAAAAATAAAAAATAGAAAGATTATACAAGTGAGACCAAAGATTTCAGAATCATGTCTTGTACATTCTCCAAATGTAGAATAAGAGACTACTAAAATACCTGAGAGATATGAAGGAAGCTTGAGAATCAGGTAGGATGATTTGATCTTTCTAGAGCAGAAAAAAAAAAATGCGCTCAGGCTTGACAAAGAGAAAGTAGGTTCTGCTTTCCAGGAGTATATTTCTAGTTTGCTATTTACAGGAATATGATTAAGAAGTAGTATAATCTCTTAAATTTCCAAGCCAAATTATATTCTGAAACAGGAAGCTAAATTATTAGAATTGTAAAATACTGAATCAATCAATTAGTCACTAAGTATTAAATTAAATGCCTGCTATCTGCTAGGCATTGTGTTAAGCATTGGGGATATAAATGGGAAAAAGAAAAGATAGTACTTGTCCTCAAGAAGCTTACAATCAAATGGGAGAAAATAACAAACAAAAGGAAACTGAAAGGGGAGATTGGATAGAGTGGGGGAAAGAGAGAATTAGGTAGCACAGAAGCATGATGAAGAATTCTGAAGTTGGAGGGAATCTCAGGAGATATAGTCCCATTTATTAATAAGAAGGATCCTCTTCTATAATATGATATAATATAGATTGCAATGTAATATGATATGATACAATACAATATCAGTGTGTGTGACAATGAATCCAAATCAAAATCAGAGACTTATAGTAAGAAAAAACAAAAATAGATTTATTATGATCTTGTGAGAAAGGACATTTATCTGACAGGGTGTCAGTTAAAGAAATGCAAAGTACAAACTGCAAATCATAAGATTAAATAGCCTGAACACAGAAGTCTACATCTGCCTGGCCTTTTCTCCTATTGTTTGGGGGAATCTAGACTTATGTTCTAAACATAGAAATCTGTCCCAGAAACAAAAAAAAAAAAATTGCCTTTAAAAGAAGTAGTTAAATGCTAATTAAGAGGCAGTAGGAAATAGAAGGAACTGAACACCCAAAGGTTTTTTTTAAGCTATTGCTCAATTTGTTATTGCAGTTTCAAGTCACAATTAGGGCAGAATTTAAAGTCATATTCCTATGAGAGGTCTTCACTCAGTTTATACCATTCAGAACCTTTTCTTTATTTATTAACCTTTGAATACTTCTCACACCATTCTTGATACATTTCCTCAACCATCTTGTTCTCAGTCCCTAGTTCCTCTGGATTTAGTTTGGCCCTATTGGGGTCCATTCTCATAGGAACCAAAGAGGCTGTTTTCAGTTTGATTCCTTGGTCTCATCCTCTAAAGGTCCAAGCCTAACTGGACCTCCCCCTCCAGGTTGTTCTTTTTTCTGTGGATATCCCAGTCATGTCCCTGAGGTTAAATTTTCCCCATAAAACCTACTTGTAGACCATCTCATGGCTACTACCTTCCTTTGGGTCAGCCCACCACAGCATTCTGCCATTGTGGTATTTTTCCCTTCCCCCATGCCATGTGATATATCTCCTAACTTCACTATGTTTTCCAATTTCACTTCTCTTTACAGCTAACTAACTCTTTTAGGGTGCTAAGAAATCCTTTTTAGGATTTAACCTGCATGCTAAGGGCATGCTCCAACCTTATGGGGTACTTCCTTTCTACTGGGAAATTTTGAGTTCTACTGAGGAACTTGTTTTTCCATTGTTAATTGTTAACTATATGCTCTCTCAAATCTATTTGTTTTGGTCATGAGGTAGGAATCTAATGAAACTATTCAGCATACAAAATGGGGTTCTGTACCCCCAACTTCCATCTGGGGGTCATCTGTAGCCGCAACCATTTGTCATCAGTAATTAAAGTTGATAACCTTTCACAAATAAAAATGCCTATCACAAAAGTCAGCAACAACAAAAATACTAAAAGAGACAGATATATACATATTGCAACAGATCGATGACTAGGCCAAATACTTACTGACTTATCTAGGATATAATGGCCACATATTTTCAGATAGGAAATTACAAGATCTTACATCTACTGAGCACTTGCCCTGATTATAAAAATTTGCTGTCAGAGGAAAAAGCAGGGGCATGATCATAATGAAAAACTAGTCCTTCAGGCCTCAGCCTGAGAGCACATACATGATAGGATAAAACATCCTTAGCTGAGTAATTGTATGCAATAACAATTCCACTTCATAGTCAGACTCAGGAATAATCAGATGGATTCTTACTCAAAGATACATCACAGAGAAACTGAATCAGAAGGATCACACCTTAAAGCGGAGGCCAAGGTTGTACTCCCAATTCTTGCCCAGATACTCAAATCTACCTGTAACAAATCACATTTCTGAGTATCTTGTGGCATAATCCTTTCAAATAGTGGGTTACTGGCCATTAGACAATCATACTTGAATTCAAAACTTCAAGTATTATCAGTTTGGTTCCCAGAGATTTAATCTTAAAAAACAAGCCTCATTAATTCAAGCTTTAGAATGAATTTAACTTCAAGGTTCATATATCATACTTCACAATACTTCACAAAGTATATTGACTATAATCTTACATTGATAACAGTAAAAGATTCATCCTAGAAAGTTTACAGCTTACCTTTGTATATAAGTAGATGGGTTTTAAATTCAACATTACACAAATCATTTTATTTTAAGATCTTCAATAGCCAATCTATATCAAAACATGTTCAGGTATTAACTAAGTTCAAAGGAACAAGCCTATAGACTACTGTTCTCAGAATCTCCCTAAAAAAAAAAAAAAAAAAAATGGAAACATCTTTAAAATGACTCAATACAACTAATTAACAGTCATATAGATTATAAAATATTCTAATTAAAAAACAAAAAACTCTGTCAGAATTAACTTCAATCATTTCTTAATCCTAAAAAATGTTAATTCAATTTCCTCCAATCACCAAGTCCCCATAAACTTTTCTGGAAATATAACTAACAGATACAACACCAATATTATTAAAATCTCCCCCCCTACCAAAACATTCCTAATTGCAAAGTCTATTTTAGAGGTTATACATTTTCCTTAACAGTATATTATTGAGGATCCTTCAAAGGTCCTTTAAACCTGGTTTTCTCAGTATCCAGATTGCAGTCTCAGTTATCAGAAATATCGGGTAAAGTTCTTTCCATTCTGCTTCTTCTAGGATTTTATATGTGCCTACTCTCTTGCAAACTCCAAAAGTGTTGTCTGGGTCAGCAATCTTTGTTTCCTAAAGGTTAAAAGGAATGAGTACATATTTTCTTAAAATCCAGTATATATTCCTTAAAAGCTTATCCTTTGTTTCTAAAGAGGATCTTTTCCTTTTTTCTCCCAAATAAAAATAAATCAAACAACATCTCATATGGGGAAAGTCCCAGATCACTTCTGGGAACACTTCTAATGTTTTTAAAATAAGCAATTGGAACATTTTGTTCAAGGTAATTTAGTCTCTAACATTAATTTAATAATCCAATTTAGTAATCCATTTCTTAAGAATCTGATTCATTTTTTCCACTTTCCCTAATGGAGGCAAATACCCAGGTGTATGGAATTGCCACTCAATTTGGAATCCTTTCTCATTATTTCTTATAAAATCTTAGAAATAAAATATGTTCCTTTATCAGAATCAATAGCCTCTACCAATCCATATTTAGGTGCAATTTGTTCCAGTGTTATTCCATTAACCCTTCTTAAAGCAGCAGAGCTCAAGGGAAAGCTTCCATCCATTCCCTATATTTCAGTTTCCCCATTGGTGTCATTTCATAAAATCTAACCTAAATATTTTGGAACCAGGCTCCCTCTCTCTGTAGGGACATCTCCTCAATTTCTTCTTAGTTATCTTTAGACATGTTACAACCTTTCAGATCCAATTTATTTGCAATTACACATATCACTGTAAGCCAAATTTTCTTGCTTTTGCTTATTTGTTAAAGGAGGAACCAACACAAACCTTAAGATTAATATTTTAAATAGCTTTAGACCAAATTTCACAAAATTTATACATTATGTCCAGCAGAGCTGACAAAATTTTAATGCATGGTTCATATAATTTTTATAAATTATCCAATATGCAATTTAAAAGCAACATAGTAGCTTAAATACATTTCATCTAATTAGGAGATATGAACATGTAGGTAAGTTACCAGAAAACAAAAATTTTTAACTTCAAATCAAATACAGATTTAAATTTTTCATAACAATACTTCAATATTAATGCACACATATTTTGAAAATCTTATACCAGAATAAACAAGTTCATAATTTTAGCATGTACTAGTTTATAGTAATTATCTCATACAATTTCAGATCAGAATTCCAATTTAAATACACACCTCCTCAAAATTTAAGGTGGCAGAAAACTGCCCTTTCAAGTCCATCTATAGGGCTTTAAGAAATTGGTGGATTTGAGGACCCTGGGGAAGAGGGTTGGAAAAATTTAGAGCTAGGTGTCCTGCTGCAGGTGTCTGGTACAATGGCTAGCCCACCTCCATTCCAGAAATACTGAGGAGGTATGAGGAAGATGTTGAGGAATCAACTCAAACCCCAGAAGAATCTAGGCCAGCCAGGGATACCAGCCTAAAAAGCTTGGAAAATCCCAAATTTTTTCTTTCTGCAGTTTTTCTGTAACCCTCAAGTTTTGGCCCTCAGAAGGCTTTTAGTCATGCAAATTAGGCCTACTTAAAAACACAATAGACTAACTCTAGTTAGCTGATAGACAGTTCCCAGTCTCAAAATCCCCAGAATCTGCTAAAATATTTTTAGCCATTCTGTAATTTTATTTCTGTAGATCCAAATTGGCCAGAAAGGTCCACAGAAAGGTCAGATTTTTTTTTTCTTCTTGGTGTGGCAGTTAAAAACTTTCCTCATCTCAGAACTAATCTTTCCTTTCTCTGGCTAAAAGCTATTTGCATAAATCCAATTATGTGCAAAACAAGTATTTTTTGTTTTGTTTAATCCCTAAACCAGATCTTTTCCTTTGCAATTCCAATAACTGAGAGAAACACAGAAGACAAACACAGGCTCACACACACACACACACACACACACACACACACACACACACACACACAAACTGTTTTTCTAAATCAGTCAAACTCCCCTTCTTAGCCCCATCTTGGAGTGGAAGTGAGGAGGGGACCTCTGGAGCTAAAAACCTTAGGAGCTGGCCATCCATGTATCGAAGGCTCCTTTGAATTTACATCCAACTCACAGGAGATGGACAATTCTTTCAACTGAGCAGGGCATCTGCCCCCAACAAAACAACAGTATTTCCTCATACATTTTGGTACTTTATTCCAATTCTTCATAAAGAGCTAAATTCCCAGGACAACTAGATAGGTTTAGAGCTACTTAGTTCAATCCCTTCCAAGGTTCACAGTTTCTTGTCTTCTGTTGTTGTGCCACAATTCCCTTTTAATGCCCTGACCTACTTTTCCCATTGTCCTATTTAGTTACTCTGCCTCGCTCTTCAATAATTTATCCCCATTAGAGTAGGAGTTCCTGAGCTGAGTCCAAGGATCACCAGAGATTCAGTATGGAAGAGACCCTCACAAACAGGAAATATCCCAGACAAGCCCCCAAGCTGTGTGGGACAATGAATCCAAATTAAAATCAGAGACTCTCAGAATAAGAAAAAGCAAAAAGGGATTTATTACAATTTCACAAAAAAAGGACATCTCCTAACCAACAGGGTATCAGTTAAAGGAGTGCAAAGTACAAACTGCAAAACTCAAGATTAAAAAGTCTGAAAGCAGAAGCCCCCACCTCTGCCTGACCTTTTCTCCCATTGTTTGGGGGAATCTAGGCTTACATTCTAAACATGGACATCTATCCCAGAAACAAAAGAATAAATTACCTTAGAGGCAGCTACTTGGTGTATGGATAGAGCACCAGCACTGAAGTCAGGAAAACCTGAGTTCAAATCTGGCCTCAGTTACTTAACACTTTCTGGGTGTTTGACCCTAGGCAAGTCACTTAATCCTAATTGCTTCAGCAAGTAAAATAAAATAAATAAATTGCCTTTAAGACAAGTACTTAAATGCTAATTAAGAGGTGATGGGAAACAGGAGGGAATGAACTCCTGTGTTTTAGCTGTAGCTCAAATTGTTATTGCAAAGTCTCAAGTCATAATTAGGGGATAGTTTAAGGCCATATTCCCATGAGAAGGTCTTCACTCAGTTTATCCCATACAATCAGAATATAATATTATATAATACCACAATATAATATAAAATTATATAATCTGTTGCCCACTTCAGTCTGAGTTTCCTTTTTGGCTTCATCTTTCCATGTATTTTTTCTCTTAATTTTTTTTCTGAACCTAATCACCAAGAAATAATATAATAGAATACAAAAAGAAATTGTATATGAAATTATAAGTCTCCATTTCATACAAGTTACTTATTAATAAAAAACAATACCACACTATATTTTACTTTCAAAATTGTTGTTTCTTCTTCTTTCTGAAGTTCTACTTCTTTCTGTGCAATTATTTCAAAATGGTTCAATGGGTCCTCCTTTTTTTGGTAGCACTGCTTCTAACTTTAGTTATAATTAAATGCTTCCTCAAAAATATGCATACCAAAAAAAAAAAAAAAATTCAAACCCAGTGTCTAAAACCAAAAAAATGCATATGTTTTTCTCACTTTGAACTCATAATAATTCTTTCAGGAGTTAAGTAACATACTTCATTATAGATAATTTGAAGTTATGACTAATCATTACATTGATCAGAATTCTAAAATTTTTCAGTTGATATTTTTACAATATTGTTGTCCTTCTAGAAATTCTTCTACTGGTATTCTATTGGTATTGGTCCAGTCCATTCTGCATCAGTACATAATACCCAAAATTCTCTGAAATTTTCAGTTTCATCATTTCTTGTGGTGTAATAATATTCCATCACATTTCAAACCACAGTTCAGCCATTCCATAACTAATAGGTTCTTGTTCCTCTTAGAAGTAAGCACTTTATAAATTTTAATTAGTTCATTAGTTATCTGAGACAAAACATTAAGCAAAATGCATTGAGTTTAACTGAATGTATTCTTAATTCTGTCTTTTCTCTACTAAAGAATATTTTTATTTGGAATTCCATTTGAAAACCACAGGCTATTGCATTTTTTGGAAGTTAAGAATAAGCAAAGCATATGTCTGGAAAACTTCTATTTGCAGGAATCCTCTTTCTATTTATAGCACATGAACTGTGTTCATGAGGATAAAATGCTAAGATATTTCTATGGCTGATGTAAACTAAAGCACTGGCCTGATGTTCTTTGTTCTTGATAATAAGCATTTATCCTATATTGAATATATATATATATAAAGCACATGGTAGGACATGTCAAGCTGTACTTTTTGAAGAATTCATTGGGAAACTATAGAATTCTGGGAAAGCACTTGAGGGAAAATAGAAACAATGTTATGTGAGTTGAGACCAATGAAGTCTACAAAAAAAAAAAATGTTGAGAGTGAGCTATATTGGACTATCAGACTGAAATAGTTGTTGCATGAACTTCTAATTGGACTCTTATTTAATCAAGAAAGAAGAGAGTTACACATTGAAGGGACTCAACTTCAAGCCTTTCTAATTCAACCTCTCCATTTCACAAATGGGAAAAATAATGACCAGATTTCCCCAAGTGATTTTCCCAAGATTATTCATACTAGGGCTGAGAGTTGAACCCAGGTACTCTGTCTCCAAATCTGGGAGGTCTCTGAACTAAAGAATGGGCAAAAGAGCAACTAAGTTTCTGAGGATTGCCGCCCTCCTAAAAAAACCAACCTTGTAATATTTGGAAACTATTGGTTTACTCTAGTCTACCAAAAACCCTATTATGTTCTCAGTATGAGGTAGAGATTTCTATTTTAGCCATGATTAAAAGACTTTATATTGTGCACATAGATTTAAAATCTAATAAAAGAATTTTTTTTCAGTATCATGTTGAAGTGCACCTCTACCATTTTATAGAAACCTTTTTTCTTAACACCTCATGTTATGGATGTTCATCAATACTTGCTCTTGGTAACACATTCTAATGCTGACTTTCTTTTCCTACCTGAATATTTCCTCTTCCATATAGTTATTGATAGTATATTTATTTATATATCCTTACACTATCATTCAAGCCAAGGTCCTTGTTTTTTTCCTGTGTTGGGATTTAGGACAGCTGGTTATCATCATCATCTGAGGCATCAGCCTTCAAATACTTAAAGATCTGAGGTAAGTAATAAGGTAGTAAGACAGATGTTAGTTGCCCTCAACAAATTCAAATCACTACAAATTCACATAAAATATATCCCGGAGTAGTGGAAGAACACAAGGCAACCATAATTTTTGAGATGCTGTCCATAAATACCTTGGTGTGAGAAGAAAAGCCTAAGGACTAAAAAAAAAAAAAAAAAAAAGAACAAATATACTCTCTCTCTCTCTCTCTTTTTTTTAATGTAAGTGAAATACAATTTATCCAATTTATAGGGGTAAACTGAAGCCTCTGATTAAACTATCTCTAAAGCATATAATACTTTCAAAATGTCAGGGAAAGCTATTTCTCCTAATAAAAGAAGAGCAATATAAGCTATAAAATCACTTGAAAAAGAGACATAAAGACAAAAAGAGAAAGAGAAAGAGAAAGACAGACAAAGAGAGAGGCAGAGAGAGAGAGAGAGAGAGAGAGAGAGAGAGAGAGAGAGAGAGAGAGGAGAGAGAGAGAGAGAGAAAAGGTGGGCAGCAAACTTGACTTGTATTCCTGGCAAAATTCTAGAGCATATTGTGGCTTTGTCAAGAATAGAGTTCAGACTTACCTAATTTCCTTTTTTTTTTTTGATAAAATAACTAGACTGAAAAATCAGGGGAATTCTATAGAAATAGTGAAATAGATTTCAGTAAAGTAGCTGACCTTCCTCTTATCATTTGAATTGCATTGATTAAATGAAATATTTGTGAAATTGTATGTTATCCTTGTGGGAAAAACAACAAGAAGTGAATTAGATGATAATATATTTAGTTTAATTCAGGAGTAAGTAACCTGACTCATCAACAGGTCAATATCAACTTGATAGAAAATACATCAAAGATATGTCCTGGCTTTTGTGCCATTTTAAAAATTGATTGTTTGTATAAAGTGAAAGAAGATATACTTGCCAAATTTATAGATAACATAAAACTGGGAAGGAAAGCTAAATTACTGAATAATAGAATCAAGGGCTAAAATAATGTCAATAGGATATAATGATGTGCTATATCAAATAAGATATTTAATAGGAAAGTTCTAAACTTGTGTTCAAAAAAGTAAACTTCAAAAGTATAGGATAAAGAGATATGACTAGACAACAGTTTCAGTGGGTAGGTGGAGGATCTATTTGAGACCCTTGAACAAATGGCCCTTTTATTGAAAAATTCATCTATCTCTGCCTTTGTGAATGTGTCGTTAACTAGTTTATTTGGCTCTATCATATATAATTTCCTCTGTCTTCAGTTCCACAGGTGCAAATTATTTGCATGCATCAAAATTATTCAAGATTCCTAGAAAGATCTAACAATAGGTAGAATGAGACAGAACATAGAAGGGAAAAGGGACTTTAGATTTAAATCTTGCCTCTGCTACTTATTTGTGGTTTAGCCACTTAACCTCTCTGGGCTTTCTTCATTTGGAAAAGAAGGAGAGAGGAGGGTTAAACTAGATGGCTTAGCTCTAGAATTATGATTCCATGAATTCTTTATCTTTTTGTCATGATTCAACTCCTATGTCACTTCTCCTATAAAGTTGTCTGTGATTCCCCTTATTTGATAATAATTAGTGCTTGTCCTCTTCTCCACTATATCTTGAATTTATTCATCTCTATTCCTGGTAGTATCTTTCCAGTAGGTTGTCAGCTCCCTGAGAGCAACGATTGTTTGGTTTATTTTTGTCTTTATGTTCCCAATACCCAGTACCATGTGTTGCATATTAGTAGGCACTTAACATTTGCTGAATTATTTCAAGATTTTATTTTAAGAGGCTGGAAAATGAACAATTCTTGGGGTGCTTTTAGTTGAAGATCCATTGGTCCATAGCAGTCTTGCCCAAGAAGCAAGAAAAGATGTATGAGGTCTCATAGGATGGGCTGAAGGGAGTTATAAAGGAAGAAAATTATTTTTCTAAAACATCATTTTCTACTTGACAACTGAAATTTTAAATTTTAACATAAGTTATGAGGCAATTGTTCAGAAGGGAAGGATCTGTTTTTGGCTGAAGGTCATCCAAAATAGCAGATTTAAGAAAGATAATGAGCAAGGAGATGATGAAGTCCAAAGTGTTTAAAAACAGAGCCATTATCACAGTCAGTGAGAAGAAAGAATACACACCCACACTCAACATCAGTATCACTATTCTAATAGAACAGCTGCAGTATGAATGGAGAAACAATACAGACTATGCTTATGGATGAGATCCCACCCTATTCATTGTTTCCTTTTCTGATGTTTCTAAGTCATCTCAACTCAGAATTGCCCTATCTCCTATGAACAACTTTTCCAGGTTTGCTGAGGAATGCGGAAAGGGGAGCTTCCAGTTAGAGTAGAACCTACATCAGACTGAGCAAACAAATTCAGAACATTTTACAGATTGCTGTTTTTTCCTTTTTCTAAAGTGAATGTTGTATTCAAGTGTTCTAAATTGTACACTGAATCTCTTCTCCATTGATTGTTATTGTTGCTGCTAGATGACACCGTGAATAAAGCACTGGGCCTGGAGTCAGGAAGACATTTTCCTTAATTCAAATTCAGCCTCAGACACTTACTAGCTGGATGACTCTGGGAAAGTCATATAACCCTGTTTGCCTTAATTTCCTCATATATAAAATGAGTTGTAGACAGAAATGCAAACCACTCCAGTATCTCTTGCAAAAAAATCCCAAATGGGGTCATGAAGAGTTGGACACAGCTGAAATGACTGAACAAAAACCCATCAAAGTGGATATAAGATCTTTTGGGGGATCACTTTTACTCTTTGAATATGTATTTTTGATCTTAATAAAATGCCTACCATATAGTGGACATTGGAAAAATCCCATTGATTAATGGATTCTCTGTTCTGTAAGCATTCCCAGAAAGATTAAGAGAGTAATTCAAATGCTACTATCTGACTAGATCAAATAAGCATTGGTTAACACATGTTGAAGGCAAATTCATGTAAAAACAGAGGCTGAAGCAGATATTAAACAAGATAATATCAAGAGAAACCCCTTATGTTAAAATAGCTAAAATGCCAAGTTCTTATTTCCTTCTACAGAGGTATCTTATGAGGGATTTTTTTTGTGATTGCCTTTAATAAAATCACATTTTTTCTCTGATAGCTGTAAGGTTGGAAGCCTGTGCTAACCCTCATTTAGTTATAGTTTATGATTCAAAGTATGGCTGATTTTGAGGCAAACATTAAAGGAAATAGTATCATTCCTATCCTCAACATCATAAAATTTTAATATTCAATTCTGGCCAATATCACTGCTATAACTCAAGGGTAGAGCTAACTCTGCCTTTGAAGAACTATCAACGAGTATTCTCTTCTTTTTTCAATTTTCTTCCAACGAATGTCTGTTTAATTTTTATGTATCTGTTTCATTTTATATCACTATTTCTGAATGTACTTTTCCTCTCTCTTCTACCCAGAAACTCATCCTTTGGGAGATGGGAGAAAAGAAATAATAATAATTTTTTTAAAAGAGTAAAATTTCAAAACATCAGTGGAGACTGACTACACTATATACTAAACCAATAGTTCTGGGGAGTTGCAAACAAAGAACTTGTATTTGTTCTGAAAGACTGCTGTGTTTTTGACAATTTGTTTTTCTTCTTTGTGTTCAACATTCTACCTAAGTGCTGTGATAATAACAAACCTCACACCAAAGATGTATTCTTGGCCAACAAGCATGCCATGTAATGAAACACCATTACACACAGTAAAATGCATATTATCCAAGCATATTTGACAATAGGGTAAATAAAATTCTTTAGGAGAAAGTTAAATTTAGCATGATTCATCTTCTCTGATGTGTGACATGTTCCACTGGTATTGGTATACATATAGTCACTAGTACAAAAGCCCCCATTATGCTCTTCAGTCTTCAGCTTTGGACTCTTATTTTCAATGCCACCTAATCATTAAAAATATGGGAAACAATTTATAGTCTAGCAAATGAATTGGTATGTGCTTCTGTGTGTAATGAAGAAGTTATGGTATCAAGATATTATATGGGCCGTGTGAGCATGTGAGCAATCAGTACCTTGGATAGAGATAACTGCCAATCAATTCAATACTTTGCTCACATTGCTGTTACCCATTCTAAATTCTTTTCTAGGGCTATAATCTATTGAACTTCTGGATTACTTCACACATACTCTTGCCATTTCTTCCCATCTCAGTATGTCTTGTCAATTAAAAATCTCTATACAAAGTAAGAGTTTAGTAAGCAGTTTAATTTAGTTTGACAAATTGGCAACAAAATCCAACTAAACAATATGTATATTTCTGATGTCAATGATGTCATTCCCTATCCAGATGGAACCTTAAACCCATAAGCTACCCCCAGAAGGTTAAAGAAACAAAAATTCAGATGTTTTACTTAAAGTTCCTGACTATCCAGAGACACAGAGGGGAAGGAAGTTGAATCTCTCACATCTATCTGTACCAGATAGAGACTGTAATTCTTCCCTTTGGCTTAACAACTGCAGAAATCTTGCCTGCTATCCCATTAGTCCTCTGAATTGTTCATCCAATAGCTTGCTGGGCAGGAACTCCTTTGATCCATTGTCCATGCCAAGGTCTAGTTCACCTTCATGCTACTCACACCTGCTACCTACTGCTCCTAGCAGAGTAGAGAGCTTTACTGACCAAAGCAGAGAGAAAAACACTTCTTGCCAAATCCATCCAGAGCTTGCATCTCAATCTCTTTCTCATCTTCACTTTTAAAGTCAATCCATTGAATGACATCTGTATTCCTTGCCCAAGCCTCTGGGAAATCACCTTCAGGACTCATAACTTTTTTGGCCTAAAGTTTTCTGAGAGAAGTAATTCATGAAGGAAAGCCCCTTAAGACCTCTGATACATGACTATTACATGAGCTAATGTAACATATGGATGCAATTTCTACTCTTTGAAAAGTATTCTTTTCATGTAGTATTTCCTTCTGATGGTGACAAAAAAAAATATTGTTTGCCAGGAAATACCATTTTCTCTTTTGCGTTATAGTACTTATTGATGGAAATATGATTGGAAATGTGCTTGATATAGCTTTATCCCTTTATGTTTTAAAATTCAACTACAAGTGATGGGGTGGTTTTGAAATTGTTGTGAACTTGGAATTTGAGGATGAAGTTTCCAATGTAAATATTTTTAAAATCCTACTTAGAATCTAAAATAAATCATTCTACTATTATATGGACAAGTAAAAAAAATAAATGATTGATTTTCAATAAGAGGCAGAAAAATCACGGTAAATAAATTTTATGCATCCTTTTAATGTCCTCTAGCATATTAGTGATAGTCTCCATCTGAGTATACATATCCAGTAAAAATGTTTGTTTTTTCTTTTCTTCCTCCCTCCTTCCCCCTCTTCCTTTTTTCTTCCTTCCTTCCTTGCTGACCATTCTTTCCTTCCTTCTTTTCTCTTTTTTCCTCCCTCTTTTTTTTCCTTTCCCCCCTTCTTTCCCACAAAGCAAAATTTTATTTCCTATATCATGTAGTCAGGTAAACTCAAAAATTTTGAAATGCATTGCTTTTCCTCAATCAATCAACAGGCATTTAGTAGGCATTGATTTTGTTCTTTGTTCTAGACATTAGAAATTCAAATTCTTGTCCACACACAAAAAAGCTGTTATAAATATTTTTTGTACAAATAGGTCCTTTTCCCTTAAAAAAAAAAAAAAAAAACTTTTTGGGATACAGACCTAGAAGTAGTATTGCTGGGTACAGGTTTTGCACATTTTAATATACCCTTGGGGCATAATTCCAAATTGTTCTCCAGAATGTTGGATCAATTCACTTCACCAACAGTACATTAGTGTCCCAGTTTTCCCACATGCCCTCTAACATTTATCATTTTTCTTTTCTGTTTTGTTAACCAATCTGAGAGGTGTGAGGTGGTATTTAAGAGTTGTTTTGTCTCCCTCTAATCAATGGTGAATTAGAGTACTTTTTCATGACTACAAATACTTTGACTTCTGAAAATTGCCTATTCCTGTCCTTTGGCTACTTTGTCATTTCCATATATATTTATGAGATGAAGTCTTTATCAGAGATACTTGTTTTAAAAAAAAAAACTCAGTTATCTGCTTTCTATCTAATTTTGGTTGCATTGGTTTTATAAAATCAAAGTGGAAAGCATTTTTAGTTTAATATAATAAAAATTATCTATTTTATATTTTACAATGCTCACTACTAATTGTTTGGTCTTAAATTCTTCTCTTCTCCATACAACTGAGAAGTAAACTATTCCATGCTCTCCTAATGCTTGTTCAATGATCAAGCATTTATTTTATCCTCCACTTTTCAACAAAGGAAAAAAAGAAAATCCTTATAATGAATAAGTATAATCAACCAAAATAAATTTCCATATTGGCCAAAGCCAAAAATATGGGTCTTCTTCTGCATTCTAATCTATACCTCTCTGTCAGGAAGTAGGCAACATTATTCATCTATGGCCCGCTAAAATTATCATTGATCATTGAGTTGATCAACATTCCTGAGTCTTTCAAAATTCTTCTATTTTTACAATATTCAACACTTTCTGACCATTCAGTTTACCTTCTGACCATTATTTTATACCTAGCTCAATCCCTTTAGTTTACCATAACACTTCTCTCTCTTTTGAAGGTCAGTTACAATTTCAAAGGCAGATTATTGACTCCAAATGGAAGAGAAGAGAAAACTGGAAATCCTGTTGGAGCCAAATCATAAAAACAGTGCTGTCGGGGATTTTTCTTTCTTTCTTTTTTCTTTTCTTTTCTTTTTTTTTTTTTTTTTGCCACCATACAAAGATGCAGGAAAGTTTTTCTCGGCTAAGATGTATCATTTGGATTCTCAGTCTTGGTATTTTATCTGCACCTTCCTTGTGCTCAAAGGATACACTTGAAAAGAATCATAAGTAATAAACAGGAAATAATCTGTTCATGAACTCCTGGTTGTAACAATAACTTGAAATGACATGTGTGGCAACATGTATTCATTGTTACTTAGAAACACAAACACAGCAAACAAAAACAAAGTTAGAAAACTGAGACCTCATTCTCAACAGCTATAAATAATTCTTTGTTTTCTCTTTTGTAGTAGAAGCTCCATTAAATACAGACAGACCAGCTAGATTCATCCCATTAGGGCCATATGAATATAAAATGTTTTCCCTTAAATCAAATCAACTCACTGTAGAAATATGGTTTGCTTACTTTCCAGAAATGATTCCCTTAAGACATTTGCCCTAGGGAGTCATCCATTAGCAAACAGAGACACTGCAGCTATATATTTTGGTTTAGATTCTGCTCTTAAGAGTATTGAAGATTGGGTTCTCCTCTCCCTCATCTGGAAAGGCCAGGATTTACTGCCTGCAACAGAGGGCCCAGTGCTCACTCAGCCAACAGGGTTCCAATGACTCGTTGAACCTGCAAAGGTCTCCTACCTCCCACACCACTGGGCTTTCAGATGGAAAATTCCAGGGCATGAAAACTTCAGTCTCCAGGCAAACAATCAGCCAACCATACTTTTCTGGGCATAGGGACCCTGGCACTAGGCCAGTCACTATCATTTAAATGATGGGACTTTTTGTAAGACTTTTTAAAAGTTGACTCTTTGGCCAGCTTCTTTTTATAATTATTATTTTTCTCCAAAGCCAGGTCTCCACCCTCACATCTTCTGTGGAATGTGTTAATAATTTGCTCCTGGGAACTAAAAGGCATTTTGATATAAGAAGAACAAACATATCACAGGAGGTTCAAAGGTCTTCGTTTCCCCACCAGCATTGAGTTTAAGTGCCATAGATGGAAGGAAATGAGACATTCCTGATTCTGTATCATTTCTCAATTGTTTTGTTCTCACTTTGTCCCTCTCTACCTTCCCTTGCTCTTCTGGCCCAGGACTGTTCCAGGATTCAGGATATTGTCCTTAATGCAGTGGGCACTCAATAAAGTCTATTGACTGAACACCTGAACAACAACCTGAGAGGAAGATGTGGCCGAAGTCTCCAGACTTTATTGACTTTTCTTGTTTTCCCAATGTCTTTTTTATGGTCTATGGAACTTTCCACATTTTACATATCAAAAGGTCAGAACAAAGACTTGCTCAGAGTGAAGGTAAATTAGTTCTCTTCTCCAGCCCTTTCTAAGTTATAGGGTGCATAGGAGAAAGCTTAAGTTTCCTGAGAATGCTCTAGGAAGAAATGGTGGTTATCTTGTTTTGTTTCAGCAACAGCTCTTTTCAAGTACTAAAGATAGAGTGCTCTTGATTGCTTGAAAAAGTTCTAATTTTTAGGACTCAAAGTCTACAGAGGTTGCCAGTAGTTTTTGTTCCACAAACTCCTTTCCACCACCACCAAAACAAATTCCGCACTAGCTGTGTGACCCTGGGCAAGTCACTTAACTCCAATTGCCTCAGCAAAAAACAACAATAAATTCCTCAAGGCAACTTAATATAATACAAATAAAATTCTTTTATTAGAGTTTTTCATTGAGTACTGACTACAATGATAATTGTTACCCCCAAAAGCTCCAAATTAAAATTTACATTATATAATTATAAAATATAAAATTTTATTCTACTGAAAGTTACAATAACTTTAAATATAAAATTATAAAACTCTAATTATAAAATAATTTTGAATATTTGATTGGGATATTCTCTAAGAATTAAAAGAAGCAATCCAGTTAGATATTATAGGCTTACCATTACCTGCTTCATAATAAATTTATTTGTTTTTCAAATTTTGTTAACTGAATAACATTTTTAATTACATAAGTTATAACTTAGAAAATATTTAACATAAAAGAATAACCATGTATAAAGAATTTTGATTTTGGATTTTTTAAAAATCTAAACAAAGATTTGCAATATTTGTCTTGATAACCATATATACACAGTTTTAATCTGAGTCTACACCATATTTATTTGTGTATTTTGATTTAAAATACAAATAAAATAAGAATGTCAATTCATACAAATATATATAGAAAATAGTAGGAGAATTTTACAAGTTCTTTTGTTTACAATAAGAAGAATCCTTATTGCTCAGACTCCAGGAATGGAACAGGATCTCAATACTAGCTTCTGGCTTAGTCTGAAGCCTCTTGAAAAATAACCAGAGCAAGAACTCCAGACCAAAAAAAGAGCCAATAAGACTTACTCTGAACTAGCAGAGTTTGCTCTCTAGCTAGCAAATAGTGGCTGAGTCCAGAAGCAAATGAGTAACTGAGACTCAAAGACATTCAAGGAATTACCCATGATCAGAGAGCAAGTTAATATCCAAGAAAGAATTGGGGTCTAGATAGTCTTCTCTCCTTTGGAACATTTTACAGTTGCAAAGATTAAGTTGACATTAACTCCATATTCTATTCTTCTAGGCAACTCTTGTCCCCATCCCCACCCCCATTGTCTATCACTTTCTTTGGTGTTTTGGCTTTCCTCATTAGATTGTAAACTCCTCAAGGGCAGGGACTGTTTTACTTCCTTCCCCTTCCTCTTCCCCCTCTACCCCCCCCCCCCACTCCCCTCCCCAATCCCTCATATTTGTACCTCTGGTACTTAGCCAGGGCATATTTGTTGTTGCCAGTCATTTCAGTCATGTATGACCCTTCAGGACACTATTTGGGGTTTTCTTGGCAAAGAAACCAATGTGATTTTCCATTTCCTTTTCCAGCTCATTTGACAAATGAGGAAACTGAAGTAAACAGGGTTAAATGACATGCCCAGGATTACACACTTAGTAAGTGTCTAAGGTTGTATTTGTCATGAGTATGGATCATGGCAGGAATATGGGTTGGTCTCCTAGTTCTCCAGAACCAAATTAGGGCGGGTTCTCAAGGAGAAATGCTACACAAAAGGCTATGATAAGAAAAGGCACTTTATTAAAGAGAGAGACACCAAGATGTTCTCTTGGTGGGCAATGTCAAAGAATTGCCAAGAGACATAATCTCAGGGCTTACTTTTATACAGAAACAAAATAATTTGGGTTTTGCATGCGAAAGGAATATGCTTGAGATAGGGTGTGGGAAAAGAGTCTTTCCCAGGGAATGTAGTTTTTGCATCCAAAAGGTGCATAATGTGTGGGAACAGAGTCTTTCCCAAGGAATGTAGATGTTCTTCTGGGCGAGGCTATATTGTCCTCATCATTTGAACTCAGGAACATGAGTTTTCCTGGCTCCAAGTCCAGCATTCTGTCTGCTATGCCACCTAGGGAGTGCAATATCTGACAATTCACCAGTTAGCATTCTCCTCAAATGCATTAGCTACTCTAGTTCTTCTCTGACAAATAGTTGGGGTAATTGCTCAGTGATTCCAAAATCCCTGTGGTCACCAGAAAGTGCACCACCTATAAATGTTTAAACTATTTTCCCTCTGCTATAAGATGAGGATTTTAATGACAGCATTAAGTAGTTTAAACCCACTCAAGTTAGATTCTTAATTTGGCAAAGGAATGACATGGAAATTTTGTTCAACATTTTAAAATATACGTAGCATTCATAATTCTTATGATTACACTCTTGATCTGAATTCTTCTCTCAATGATCATAACCTCCATATTCATAAGACTGAGATGCTCAACACATTATGTCTACATAATTTATTGAGTATGGTGAAATGTAAGGGAAAATATTGTGTTCCTATGTGAAGACATCTCCCCCAAATCTCCTGTAACTATTTCTTTGGTGGAAGGAGAAAAAGGGAGGGGAAAATTCTGGAACTACCAAGACCTGAAGATCATGGAAAAGGAATAAGGAAATATATGCATGTATTGGAATCTGAACTCTATGACACAGTTTATATAAAAGGAAGCCAGAGGAAGAGTGGTGAAAGAAAACAGTCCTCATCTTGTCCAATCATTGATAGGATTCTTAGAGCCTTGCAATTTCAGGACAGATCTATCATTGGCCAATAGATTTTCTGACTGCAGCAATTGTACTAGCAGGAGCAGTAGCAGTAGCAGTAATAATAGCAATAGCAGTAGCAGTAGCAGCTTCTAGGTCATGGTTCCCTACTGAAAGCCTCTGATCCTATTGCAATAATAACTGCCACTAACCTATAGATCTTCCCAAGTTTACTCCAGTGGAAACCACCATTTCATCCTTCATCTTGCATAGACCTCTACACTAGCACAAAGGTTTTATACCTCCCTTATTCCATCCTGCAGCTTCCAGTCCATTGAGAAGGCATGTTCCCTCAAACTTCAAATAATTTTACCATTCTTCCATATGTCATCAATGTCTTTGAGTCTAGGGATAAAGAATTATTCCCAACTAGGAGGGCATATCAATAGCACATATTTTATTGCAAAGATGCAAATTTTGGATCAATGAAAGCAACATCTTTCTAATGAGAGAAATGATTACTAATGAGGAATACCTTGGAAAGAGTCAAAGTTCTCCCCTTTTTCTAAATTCCTCATTTTAAAAAGTTCAGATTTTTTTGAAGGACATTATTGACAAGTACATTGCATTGTTCCTCTTTGATCTTGGTTGGATCTCCTACCCAATTTTGCAAGGAATTTAATCTAGGATGAGGAAGCCCGTGGTGTTCTACTGGTGCTTGGGTGTAGACAGATCATTTTGTCTAGATAGCCCAAGGTCGCAGTGGTGTGAGAAGAGATTCTTTATCTGTTCAAGGGTAATATGATGTCACTAGCAGTCCCTCATTGCTTTGAAGGGTGTATAAACTAAGTCTAAGACATCAATCTGAGACCGCCAAATGACCATCCTTTTACCAATAATCTGCTGTTCTTATTAATAAAATGATTAAGTTACCTAGAAACTTTTTTGAACATCACACTTATAAATATGAATGAACTGCCTTGGGACCTGTGAGTTTTTGTCATCCTCTACTTCTTCTGGAGGTCTTCATATAAAGGCCAAATTACTACATATGGATTATTCTTGAGAGAATTCAGGTTCAGTTTTTGGATACATTGAATAGCTTCAAAGGTCTCTTTAAACACTAAGTCTGATCAGGGAAGATCTCATTTAAGTAATATCAATGTGAGGATATTTCAAACAACAGATACAAATTAATGTAGCACCTTAAATTTTCCCCCAAAATTATGCTAAAAAATTCTATAAAGCAGAGATTTAAAAGAAGACAACAATCTCAGTATAAAGGGGAAAAACTAAAGATTGTAAATGTGTAACCAAAAACTCAGTCCCAGAAAAGTCCAGGCATTTTCCTAGTTATATTTTAAAAGATCTTTCTAATTGACCTAATTCAAGTTGTTTGTACATGTTTGGCTTAAGTCAGATACTTCTGGTTGATAATGTTAGCACACTAAAACCGCTTTGTTCCCTTCAAATAGATTTGTGCCTTAGTATCAAAGCCAGTAATTATAAATTATTTGATCATCCTTTTTCTTCTCAGGAAGGAATCTTCAAACTGCACATTAATTCTTCTGTTAATGAAGGGGGTGCTTTCCTGTGATATCCTTTGCAGAAACTTTATAATCAAAGGGAGAAATAATATAAAAGCCATAGAGATGCATTCCAGGATTTCAGATAAGGGAGTGGAATATGATATGAAAAATCATTAAAAGCTAACTAAAATGTTGTCAGATGTGCCAGAAATGATAAAGTGTGCTTCTGGCAGTCTTGGGGCAGAACAAAGGGAAGGGGAGGAAATGGATTAAGGATGAGGAAGATCCCACATGTGCCTGGGACAAGGAAAGGGAATGGGTGAAGGAAAGGTCAGGAGGGAGGGAAAATGCCAATAGTCATACCTGTGGGAAATAAGAAGGGAGAAGGTAGCCAGTTTGTAAGGGGCCTTAAATAGCAAATAGACCATCTCATATTTAATCCTGGATATAAAAATCTGGGAATCATCTGGATAGAAAAGAAATATAAAACTCTCTTTTTGGGATTTAAAGTCCTTAGCAATCAGCCCTTTATGTTTCTAAGCAGTCTTTTTTTCACTTTTCTTTCTTCTGTAATCTACTGTCAACCTGCAGTTCCTCTAACATCTTCTCCTTCTGAGTGTTTGCTCTACCTGTGCCTAATTCCTGGAATGCCTTCCCTTCTAACTCTTTGTTTCTCTGGCACAAATCTTACCTTTTTTTGGGAGGTCTTTCCATGTACTTCTTGAAACAACTTCTTGAAAACGGCTTCTAGGAGCTTAAAATTATTAATTTGAGCTATGTAAAGTTCTAAAATCAAATGTAGTCCAATCCCCTGCATTTGTAAACAGTGTGAAGAAATTTGCAGGTATTTTTTTTTCCTTTTCAGTTACTACCTTTTACTTTTGGGGAGTAGGGTTATAATCCAGAATGCCATCATTATTCTAAGAACAGCAGCACAGTCTGAGTTATTTTTAGAAGTAACAATAAAATTGTCCCACATTTTAAGCCACTTTTCCATGATCCTTTTAGGAAGATGACAATTTTTCTTAAGTTTATTCAATTCTCAAGCTAAGAATTTCATCTTGATTACTGAACTTCCAGCCATTCCTGCCCTTGGGATGTCTGAAACAGCTCTCCTGTGGCATCTAAGGAGCATAGTTGGAACCTGAATAAAACTATTGGATGAACAGTGGAAGGAATGTCTGAGCTGTAGCTCTTGTTAGTAAACTGAGGTTAAAAACTGGAGTAAGTGTAAAATATTCTCAGCCAAGTTGCATGGCAATACTTCTGGGAAAGAAACCTTCTCCCAGATTCATCTTGACCGAAGGCCTTTTTATGGTTCATTTGTAGCTTTTAAAGCTTGGGGCTACATTTGTTTATAGAAAGAGAATTGTTTCTCACATATTCTGCTGCCTACTCTGATTTTAATTCATTTTTACTGAACCCTTGCATATCTAGGACTCTGGGATTTCTTCTTGGCTTTTTAGTTGGGTGAAAGGATTTACACAAGAGAGAAGGAATATTATATAATGAATAAAGACATGGACTCAAAATCAGAAAGACCTGGGTTCAAATTCTGTCTCTGACACATATTGACTGTTTGACATTGGACAACTCAACTACTCAGTGTCATAACAACCACCTAAAACTCTAAGTAGTAGAATTACTGTTGATTTAATTTAGTAGAGAGAATTTTCTTACTGGGGTACCCCATAACCCTACAATATGAAATTATAAATCTGTGCTCTCCCAAATGGAATATTATTGTAAGGATTAAAGGATATAATTGAATTGTTTTAAGTATTTATTATGCATAAGGAAGTATACTAGATGGGGTTCAAAAATTTAAAAAATTAGCTTAGTCTCTATCTTCAAGGATCTTATACTATAGGAGTGAGATGGGAAATAATGTGACCTATACAGAAAAAGTATAGTATTGGGTGGAATGTGGTAAACACAAAGGAAATATTAAAACAAAAATATTCAAATCAATCGGTGATTCTCATCAATTTGGAAATGTCTTCCAATGATGAAATTCCATACCCATCTGTGACTTTCTACCCTGTGCTATTCTTGTTCATTTGCTACTTTTGTCATAAACCACTGCCCCAATATGCTTACGGCCTTCTTTGCTATCTCTGACATCACAAAGGTAGAGGACTCTGATCTTCCACATTTAGCCTTTCACTTCCCATTATACAATTCCTTAATGTTATGTTTTACTCCCATTCCTCTTTTGTCATACCTACCATATTTTCTCCATTGGCTTCTGTATGATAATCTTTTTCATTATTTGGAGACCATTATAGTCTATGTTTTGCTGCTATACTCTGGTAGAATATTGGTATAAAAAATGAGATCTTTGTTTTCACTGGAAGCTTAGGGTCATTAGAGGAGTTTAGCAATCTCTTGAAAAGCATTCCAGCTCACTCTTCTCCTCTTATTCAACTCTGTCCAATTCATCCATGTCATTTATACATACTTGTAATGAATAAGTTCTATAAGATGTCTGTTCAAATTTCTTTAAAAAATCTCAGCAAGAGATAATTTTACCTCCACTTGGTTTTTCCTGAATGGAAACTCCTTGAGTCAATATGGATCCCTTTTAGGAGGTTTTGCAGTGTCTTGGAGCTTAATGCAACCAACACAAAATCATGTACAGAAAAAAAAAAAAAAGACCATCTGGTGAATCTCAACATCCACAGGAAATCTTTCAGATCTGTGTTGGCTCTACCTTTATCATGATAGAAAACTCTTTGGTGAGCATACATTTCTCTGTTTTAGTTTCTGTTTGATATTTATAATTAGAGAATTATTGAATAGATTTATTTCTACTGTTACAGCTTCCAAAGATAAAGCTGATTTTAATGTATGGTTTAATTTCTTTGTTGTTAAAGAGTCTAAAATTTGGCATTTTGTCTGACCTGCAACAAAATGGTTTTTCATACTTAAAAAACAAAACAGTGCAATCTCATATTCTCTAGATCTTTCAGTCAATTGTAAAATGGTAAAGATGTGGTCCATTGTCAAATATCATTTTTTTGTTTCCTTTTAATATCTTCAGCAGAATGACCTTGATCTGTATATAAATGACACATGAATCAAAAAAAAAAAAGTAGTCATGCAGGTTAATGGTTATTAAAGTTCTCTTGGTTTTCTTTTTTATTTTAAAAGTCTGAAATTTTTCCCCATCACTTTGGCATCTTCTTTTCATTTAAATACTTGGTATATCAATCTTTCAGATCTTCACAATTGTGTCATCTCCAAAACATTACATATGTGTACATGCATATTTATGTAAATATATCTATGTATATATATGTATACATACATATGTATTCCAGCTGCATCACTTCCCTTTGTTTTCTTTAGTGCCATTTAAATCTTCCTGAAAGCAATTCAGAATTATATAGTCATAATTCAAGTGTTCTAGTTAAATTGTCCTTGATGGAGAAAACAAGTTGTTAAAACTTTTACAAATCTTTCCTCTTTTCTTGCGTATGTTGTCTTCTTTCCATTTTTTGTCCTCTGTTTTTGTCCTCAAATACCCTTGAGTTGACTGTTCTAATTGAATGTTTTGCCAAATTTTCTTTGAACTAAGTTTGTCCTCCCCTGCTTTTCTGTGCTTTATGAGATGATACTACTCAGAATTGTTCATCAACTTTGTAAGTGAGAGTTTACAAATGAGATTATATCCTAATATGGTATCACTTTGGCAGCCAACTCTTTCAATAGTAAAATAAGCAAAATATTTACTGATGAAAACATTTTCAGATTTGTTTTAGTTTCCTCAATGTTACAATTAACTTATATTAGTTTTAAGTTCTTTAGAAAAGCATTATAATTGGTCTCTGTCATTTTTGTTGTCCTTACCTCATTATTGATTGTCAATTACTTTAAAAATATTTTTACTTTGTATTGTTTCAATTATATACCACATCTTTGTCCCCCATTGTTTTTCTTTCTTGCCTTTCACATAAGTCTCAACTCTAATGAGAATAATTTTAAAAGTATGTAAAATGATTCTTTAAAAGTCTAAGAAGGAATAATTAATTCAGCTAAGGAGATCAAGTAAAACTTCCTAGAGGAAGTGACATCAGAGCTAAAACCTAAAGAGAGGAAGATGAAAAGCAGAAATGAAACAGGAGTTGGCCTGCAAAAATGTATGGAGGTGGCATTCAGCAAGTAGAAGTGGGGGGATCTGCTAATGGTCTAATTTTGCCAGAATATAAGACTAGCTAACATTTATGTAGCACTTTAAGGTTTACAAAGCACTTTACAAATGTCATCTCACATTATTCTCTCAACAATACTCCTAGGTAAGTGCTATTCTTACCCCCATTTTGCAGATAAAGAAATGAAGACAAATAAATGGTAAGTGATTGGTTGTCACACATCTACTAAGTGTCTAGGGTTGGATTTCAACTTAGCTCTTCTTGACTCTAGACTCCATTTCTACTTACTGTACTACTTACATTTAGATTGTGTCAAGAAAATTTAATGTGAATTAAGGCTGGGCAGTTAAGCTGGAGATATCCTTTAGAGAGCTGAAAAGGTCAGTCTGGGGAGTTTTTAGTGTATCCTAGAGACAATATGCATTCAGAGAAGTTTCTCAACATAATGGATTAATTTCAAGCTACATTGGAGGAGGAAAAAATCACAGGATTACATGAAAGTAGAGAGAACTCAAAAGTTGGAATTGGGTGGGGTTGCGTGAGGGTTTAAGACTTCAGAGCTCAAGAAACTTCATTGAACTATCCTGTGCCCCAAATGGGAAAGCTGGTGTGATTGTGAGGACATGGAGCTTCTTAGAGATTGAAATCTTCCCAATCTTGAAGCAGGGCTCTGTCAATTTTTCCTTTGGTGACCCAGACAGGGAGAGGATCATGTCAGGGTTAGCAGCTGGGCAGCTCTCACTTTAGGGAGTTGCTTTGCTTTTGGAGTCCTCCTCACGCTCACCCCCCTCTCCTGGGTGTTGAAAAATGGATGAAATGGCAACAAAATGAAAAGACACAAAACTTTCCATAGGAGGTCATGGAAGAGGGGATTTAAAAAATATCAACTATTTGATACTAACTTCTCGGAAAGACTTTGTGATGTTACTTTCCCACACTTTTGGACTGGACTGAAGTGTGTGAATATCAGCTATCCCTCAGGGAGGGAACCCTAGTGAATCAGTCACCTTGCCTGGCCTGAAATGTTTAGGATTCTCACAACTGAACTCCACCCCAGCCGAACCCCAGTAGATCCAGGTATGCCCTATGCCCCAAATTTTTGAACATCTGTGCTCAGGGAAAGCTGCATTTGTTCCTTTAAGAAAGAACCCAAACTCTTCCCCCTCCCATCCTAGCCCAGGATCCTTGAAATGACCAAGGAAAAAAATTGGATTAAAACAAACAAGGAAATGTGGGAACCACCTGAAATCATTCTGGAAGCAGTCCAGGAGGCCTTTTCTGCTAGTTTTCATAATGTTCCCTTTTCACATTTACTCACCTTCTGCTTCAGCAGTACCAGGCTAATCATTCCTCTGGCACTTCAAAGAGCTGTGGTCAGAAGTGCCCTCCCCAATGTCTGATCAGCCAAACTGGAGGCATTTGGGCCTTTGATCTTTCCCAACAAATTAGTTTCTCTGTTCTTAACATTTTTATTGCTCTACACTGGACTCTATCCAATATGTGTCCTTCTGGTAACTGTTGAGCTCCAAATGCAACATGAACTTCTGGGACCCATCTTCCTGGAGTCAGACAGAGAGGAATGCTAGCATCCCTCTCCCACCTGCCTTGTTTCAGAACATTCCTCACCACAGGCACTGCTTGGAGTCAGGAGAGCCTAGTTTCAAATCCTGACTCAAATACTAATTTATGTGATCATGGCTAAGTGCTTTAATTTCTCTGTATTTAAGTTTCCTCATCTGCTAATTAAGGGGATTGAATGGACTTGGTAGTCTCTATGTTCTCTTTCAGTACTAAATCTGTGATCCTGTGATGCTAAGAGATGATTGATAAATCATACTAGAATTGTAAATTCACTGTTTATCCTGCCCCACTTCATTAGAGATCTCTTAGTAACAAGATCTCTTGTTTTCTTTTCTACTCTTCCATTTATTGAATCCTAGAATACTCAGTGTACCTGTATATAAATGTTTTTTGTTTCAAAGTGAATTTTTTTTTCTCTCTGATGCATTTTCCTCTTAATTTGGACTTCATTTTTCTTACTTCCTGTCCATGTTTTTCCTACAGGAGACATTCATATGTTTTTGCTGTTCTCAGCATAACTTGAGTGAACTATTTTCCCTACCCCCATCTTTCACATTTTGGCCTCTAGTTTAAAAGCATGTGCAAATTCCATTTGTTGGTTACTGAACCCCATCATGCAGAGCATAAAGTCAAATATTCAATGGGGAAAGACCTTGTGTTGACACAGGCTATTCTTCTGCTAAACCTTCCCACCAAAATTGTAAAAGATATATAATCGGTATGAAGACTATGAATTATGATTTGTAAATAGCTTTGCAGGAAAAGTAGACATGTCCTTGGCAGTTTTTCTGTGAATAACAAAATCTTATCACAGTGAAGGTAAGAGTCTACAAGAACAATCAATAAAATTCTTCAATGCAATCTTGTATGTTCCTTCTTCTTGTTTGTCATTAATTTTCAAAGAAGATCATGAATCAGGGAGGTAATAGTATAACATGCAAGTAAATTGCATTTGAGTGAGAGAGGGCTGTGCAAGATCATCAACCTCACTTCATCCTCCAGAACCATCTGGATCCAGTGTCAAGAGATAGATCAGAACAATTAGAGACAGACTTGGCTGCAGATATATTGGTTAAAGTTTTGAAATTCAACAAATTCAACAAATGTTCTGTGACCACTCATATCCTTTTCCTTTATAATTTCCTTTATACTGCTTATAGCACATAATTAATGCTTGATAATATGCCACAGCACTGTCATGCCTGCCATGAGTATTTCTATTGTCTTTTCTTTATCATTTGTATTCTATTAAAACCATGGTGTTCCATGACTCACAGTCATATAACACCATTATAAGAGTACTGGTTACTTATAAAAAGAAAGTTTTTTTTTTTTTTGGTAGCACAAAGCAATGTGAAATCACTGAATTCATAGTACAATTTCCCAAATTATTCTCCCTCTGATCTCCTCCTACTCAGTTCTTGGAATAGGTTATGATTCCTCTTTAGTGACTGACCAAGATCCAAATATTGGTGGGCCACCCACCTATCTGAGCACTATAATCAGAATAATATATATTTTTGAAGATATTTCATTATTTCTTATAGAGACAATAAAGCCAAACTCTCTTGTATTCCTAGGAATTATACCTAGAAGGCTTTATAGTGTTCTAGAACTTGATGCAATGAGTACAATTTAACCTATGAAAAGAATCACTTGGAAAACCTTATAATCAAAAGAAATTCATCTTTCATTTAAATTCTCTACAGGACAGATGCAGACAACATCTTAGATATATGTGGGTTGTCCTGCTTTACATAGCCCTAGATGTAATGCTCAGTGCATCATTGAATAAATAAAGTTATCTCAATGCATTTTTCACAGAATCTTGTACAATTTTAATGTACATATAAAAGATACTTCATCTTGGAAAGTCTTCAGGGTGGTATTTGTTTCTACCAAGTCACATTTGAAAAAAAATTAATATGTTCTTCAGATACTTTAGTCACTTGTGTGACTGAAAAGCTTGGTATGCTATAGAAAATCTTCTGCAAAAAGCTTACCTCTCATGGAGGCATATAAAAAATCTATTTTTTTTTAGTTTCTTTAGAAAATATTAATAAATATTTTTTTCCCTTTAACACCTTTTTGAAAATCTTTTGTTCTTGGACCAAAAAAAAGTTTTCCTAGCAAAATGGATTCAGTGGTACCAAACTCTTAGATAACCTTCTCCATTCTTGAAGTAATTTGATTATTGGCCATTCATGCATAAGCACTTTACCAGAGAAAGTGATTAACTTTGGGACCTACCCTTCTCTGCTGAAAAATGATTAAGATATCTAAGGAAGGAAGTTTGTTTAACTCAGAGTGAAGGAAACAGCTCAGAAAAAATAGAATAATAGGGAAGCTGTCCAGAAGAAATAGGATAGTGACTTGTTGCTCAATTCTGGTCTTTTAAACCAGACTGCATTTTAAGATAGCCTTTCCTTACTCAAAATACCTCTAAAAGTCCACCAGAAAGAATCTTGGGACAGAGTCACATTGAAGAGAATGCTAGTTTGGACACCTAACCAAGTTAGAATTGATTTGGCTATAAGTTAATGTTGTTAAAATAGTTTCTAGCAGATGAGTCTAAATTTCAAAGTATACCATTAGCTTTAATATTTTCCTATTACATTGTTCCTTTCTCTTGTTTTCATCTACTTTTCAAGAATATATAGACTATTCTCCAAAAATCTTAGGACTTAAAAAGCAGATAAATGGTTTTCTATTTGCTAATATCTTCTCAAGCATCTTTTTCTTATTTTTATTTTTACCAAAAAAAAAGTAGTCTTTTAAAATATTATGCTCTCCAAATTTGAAATATATTAAAATCAATCCATGGTGGCTATAAAAATTTACCACTTATAATACATTTTCTCCTGTACATATTGGGTCATATCAAAGCTACTCTTCTCAATTTTATTACCTTACGCCTTTTGTCTCTTCCTCTCATAATTCATTGGAATTGGCATGGGAGAATTCAAATGTAGTAGTTCCATTTTCATTATCAAGAAATTAGTATCATTATAATTACATTAGAAGATTCTTTCCCATTCACATGTTTAGTATCCTTGTTCAGATTGCATCTCCAAATTTTCTTGAAATTTAAAGTCCTTCAGAATTGTTTAGGTGGCACAATGGATAGATAGTTGAAAGTCACGAAAAACCTTTGTTCCTACCAACCTAAGATATTTACTAGCTGTGTGATTCAGGACAAATCACTTCTTTGCCTCAGTGTCTTCATTAATAAAATGAGTTGGAGAAGTAAATAGCAAACAACTCCAGTATCTTTGCCGAGAAAACTTCAAATGGAATCATTGAACCATCATACCCAGTTGAATAACAGTAAAGTAAGATCTTTCCTGATCTACAGTGTTCCCCTATAACTTGTTGCTTCCCCTCTCAAAATTATTTTGTATTCACTTTGCATATATTTCCATTCAATTTTATGTGTACATTTTTTTCTCTTGATAGAATGTAGCCTCCTTCCACACAAAAACTGTTTCACTTTTGTCTATATGTTCAGAGAACATTTCATGTTGAGTGTGCTTAATACTGTTTATTGATTGATAGAAGAGTAGATTAAAGTGGAATCTGAACTGATCTGATCATGTCAATCTCTCTGCCAATGTCTTTTTCTCTACTACTTTTTCCTATTTTGTGAAGCAATATTGCTTGAAGTCAAATGTTCTTCTCTAATATGTTTTATAGATTAGTTTGTACTCAAAACAGGTGTTATTTTTGGCTTTCATTTATCTCTACTTGCCAAGGAGATTAAGATTTTGCTGGCAGAAGTAGTTTTTTTGACCCTTTTGGCCTTTTTTTAATGGTAACTGTTTTGCATTGGTTAAAATTCTCTAAGAAGCTGTAATAGTAAATTATTTACTTTTGTCTATTTCTCATTTTTAAAATTGATTTCATTTTCCATTTTTCAAAGTTGATTAATTAATCAGAACAAATTAAAATCACTGCAATCATCTTTAACTTTATCTGTTCTTCTGACTTTATAATTACTTTTTAAAGTTAGAATTTTAATGAAGGATCTCTCCAAAGCTGATTTTGTTGAAGTAACTACTATAACTATAATCAGATGTTTCCTACTTGTTAAGATATACTCAATTTCTTTTCATTTCATTTCATTTTCTTCTTTTTTGTTATGTCTTTTGTTGTTATTTACAGTGGTTTACACCTCCCTTTTTGAAGAACATACTAGTGATGTACAGGAATGAGGTTTCTCAAGAACCTATAAGCCTTTTTATTTTTTGATTTCTTGATTCCAAACCATATTCAACAACACTGTTTTTGCTATTTGATGTTATACCTACTTGCACATTGGAATCACTCAGTTGGTTTCATTTAGAGAACCTGCTCAACTTTTCTATTTGAAGTACCTTTTCATCTAAGATCACCTAGTACCTACTTTGTATATATAATGGATGTAGTATGTGTATGTGTGTGTGTGTATATATATATATAGTCTCCCCTATTTGAACATAAACTCCTCCTTAAGATCAAGGATTGTTTTGATTTTTTTTCTTTGTCCTTCCAGCATTTACACAATACTACATAGTACATACTTTACAGATGATAAAATAATAGAGTGTTAAACCTGTAAGGGACCCTAAAATTCATCTACATTAACTCTTTTAAAATTATAAATAAGAAAACTGAAAAACAAAGAGATAAATTGACTTATCCAACATTTCATTTTTAGCAAATTACAGAACGGATACTAGAACCCAGATTTTTTGTGATCCTGTGGATTTCATTCATATGATACTGCCCCTTTAACTGATACTTAACCTGTAATTAAATTTACTTTTTTTTTTTTTTTTTTACTTATGCTCATAGTGAGTAGTTTAAGGAAAGATGACTAGATTGTCTTAAAAAGGTACTTCTTATTGCCTTGGACTACACTAATGCATCATATCTTTTATTTATTTCTGTGAGTAAGGTCTGTGAATGGTCCTTTCCTTTAGCTACAATGTCTTTAAATCTTCTAATTTCCTTTAAAGCAAAAATGCAGATCAGTTGCTCCAAAATTTGTTGGTCATTTGACAAAGATTTGAATTTAACTGTGGCAATAGTTAAACTAATGTTTACATAACACAAGGATTGTAGTCACTTAAACCAACTTTTAAGTTGGTAATAGAATTATGAATAGAGATACAACCTTCTAATTCTAAATGTTATTGAACATAAGCTTAGAATTCTCTCTTCATTTTTATTCTGCTCTCTCATAAATCATTGCAAAAGAGGAAAAAGGATACCAAAAATATAAGATTTTTGTGTACTCTTGTCCATATCAGTAACATTGAGAATAAAAAATCCATCACTTGCTAGTGATCCTTCTTTTCATTTTTAGCTAAGCTGGTTCTCAGATAACAGGTGTGTAGTTTGTGGTAGGAAATGTACTCAACATTTTTCCACCTTTCCTTCCAGGCGGAGCTGGGGTTAGGTTGGCACTGATTTTTAGAGCTCAGAGTCACCTCTAACCACAGAAAGGAATCAGGGTAGAACTTGTGTGGGAGATACTTTGTTTTTCTATGCTAACTATTCCTGGGAAACAGCTCATTTTCAATAACATTTAGCAAGTTATAAGGTTGTACCTCTATTCATAGTTCTATTACCAACTTAATAGTTGGTTTGTTCAACTGAAAACTATAGTCCAGAAAAAGGTTCTTCCTTCCTTCCTTTCTTTTTCTTCCCTTTCTCCTTTTCTCTCTCTCTCTCTTTCTTTCTTTCTTTCTTTCTTTCTTTCTTCCTTTCTTTCAAAGATTACTGTCAACTCACTCTGAGGACAAAAAATAGCTAAGATGATAGGCCAACAAATATAATTTCTCATATGTTAATAGTCCTCAATGAAGTAACTAGAAAGCATTATAAACTCTATAATTGTATTTGCCTTGATTTTATTGGTTAACCTTTTTGCAAATTAAATTGTGATAATTTCAAAAGTATAAATAAAGTTTAAAATTGAAAGATATAAACTGAACAAAAAACATTTGAAAATTTAATTAAATTTCTTGTCTTATATTTGTATTTTTTGAATTTTGAATGATTTTTAAATTTAACACAACAAAGCACTCATTATTTATTCTCTGTGTGAAAATTCTTTATAATAGTTACTCAGATTCTCTTATTCAGCCATTTTAGTCATCTCAACTATTTACATTAGACTTTTCCTTATGGTATCATATCAAAGCTGTTGTATATTGCATCAAAGCAAACTTACTTCCAATCTTTTTGGGTGATCTTAAACTAGAATTTTTAAAAATTAAATTTTATTTGTACAATAGGTAAAAATCTACTTTCTCTCCCTTCTATTCCAAACACTTCTCCTATTTAGAATGAAACAAAAACAAAACTCCTATTACAAATATGTATAGTCAAACAAACCAAATTTCCACAAGAATATATGAGTGTATACTGTATGTGTATTTGTGTATGTGTGTGTACACATCCATGTCTCATTCTGAACTCCAAGTCTTTACCTCTTAATTGGGAGATGGGCAACATGTTTTTATCACAAGTCCTCCAGCATCATAATCTGTCACTATGTTGATCAGAGTTATGAAACTTTCAAAGTTCCTTGTTTTTACAATATTGTTTACAGTATTTACATTGTTTTCTTAGTTTTTTTTTTTTGGTTCCATCTGTATCAGTTCATCTACGTCTTCCCAGTTTTCTCTTAAACAACCCTCTTCTTCATTTGCTATAGTACAATAGAATTCTATTATGTTTTTATGCCATAGGTGTGATGACTATCCCCTCAGATTCCTGTATTTTGCTTCCCCAAAAGGAATTATGTTTTTGAACATTCTTAGAGTTTGTTTTGCTTAGGACTAATTCCTCTTTTAATCTATCCTTCTGCTAATTCTCCTATCTTCCTCATCCCTCTGATTTTCTTTTTTACCATATTCCTCTTAGTACCCAATTGAGTATATGTATATATTTTCTCTCCTTTAATCAGTATAAATATAAGATAGATTTAGGTGTTACCTGCTCCATCTTTTCCTCTTTGTTTGTTTGCATGGACTTCTACTTGCATATCTCAGTTATTTAAAATAATTTTCCCGAATGTTCCCTCTACCCTAACTCACACTCAGTGTATTTCTCCTCCTTTTTCTTTCCATTCTTCTTTTAAGAACATCAAGACATAACATGACTCCTAAGTTTTTCTCTAATTAGACTCTTTATATGAATCTTAATGATAATAGAGTTTGTAGGGGATATATGTATCTCCATATATTGGAATGTAACCATTTATCCTTTTGTTTAGTGCTATATGATCATGCATTTATATTCATTTTTTTATCTTAGCTCCTATGTTTTCTATTCAAAATTTCTATGAATTTTGAGTCTTTTCATCAAAAAAATTAGAAATCCTCTTTTAAATTTTTTTTATTTTAATGGTATTTTATTTTTCCAATTACAATTAAAGATGATTAACAACATTCATTTTTGTAAGATTTTGCATTCCATTTTTTTCTTCCTTCCTTCCTTAACTCCCCTTCCTGAAGACAGTATGCAATGTGATATAGGTTATATATGTACAATAAGTTTTTAATATATTTCCATATGAGTCATGTTGGAAAAGAAAAATCAGAACAAAAGGGAAAAACTATGAAAGCAACAACAACAAAATTAAAAATAATATGCTTCAATCGACATTCAGTCTTCATGGTTTTTTCTTTAAATGCAGATGGAATTTTCCATCTGAAGTCTATTGAAGTTGTTTTGGATCACTGTATTGCTGAGAAGAATTATCTATCATAGTTAAACATCACATAATCTTGCTGTTACCGTGTACAATCTTTTCCATTTTTCCATTCCATTTCCATTTCCATTGGAAACATTCCAATGTTTCCAAACATTTTACAAATGTTTGATCATTTTATTTAGCATCAGTTCATGTAAGTCTTTCCAGGCTTTTCTGAAATCAACTTGTTCTTCTTTTCTTACAGAATATATAACATATAATTTATTCAGCCATTCCCAAATTAATGGGTATCCCCTCAATTTCCAAGAGTTGCTACAAACATTTTTGCACATATGAATTCTTTTCCTTCTTTTATGATCTCTTTGGGATATAAATCCACTAGTGGCACTACTGGATCAAAGGGTATGAACAGTTTTACAACCCTTTGAATGAACATAGTTCCAAATTACTCTCCAGATGGCTAGATCAGTTCACAATTCCACCAACATTTGTGTCCCCATTTCCCCACATTGCCTTCCACATTTTTCATTATCTTTTTCTGTCATTTTAGCCAATCTGATAGGTGTGAGGTGGTACCTCAGATGATTTTAATTTTAATTTATCCAATCAGCAATAAAATCAATGAAAGATTCATTTTTCCCCTCTGAAAGATTACAATAAAGTTTGTTAGGTAATTTATTCTTCACTCTAAATCTGTAGCCTTTTCCAAGCTCTCCTCTCTGTTATAGTGGTGGCTACTAACTTACGTGTGATCCTCACTGTGACTCCCTGATCCTTGAATCTTTCTGGCTGCTTCCAGTTCTTTCTCTTTTACCTAGAAGCACCATATTTTGGCTATTATATGTCTGGCTATTGTAATTTGAGGATTTTTTTTAAAGACTTAATTTATGGATTTATAATATTTTTTCCACGTTGTCTCCACATTTAGATCATGAGCTTCTTGTGAACAAAGATTGTTTTTAATCTTTCTTTGCTTCCCCAGCACTTAGCAAATTATCAGGAACATAGTAGATACTTAATGTATGTTTGTTAACTTGTTGATCTAATAACACTTTCTTTGAAAAAAATATAGTCTTTCTTGCTTTACTCTTGTATTTATTAGGAAAGCTAATGCAAATAATGCTAGTTCTTGATTGTTTTCATTAAATTTTTAAATGGCCACTCTATGCTTATTTTGGGGGTTTTAGCATAAATTAATATTGTACTTCGTCAAAGTTTTTTTTTCCCAAGAAAATATTGATACAATCATAGAGACTGAGGTGTTTTTATTTTTATATTAATTATTTTCCTAGAATTGAATCAGTATGCCTGGAAGTAAAGCTGACTCAGTAAAAAATGATTTTTAAAAATTATGCTGTAAGTTCTTTGGCTAAGATTTTGTTTCAAAAATTTGAATTAATTTTTCTTAATGTTGTCAGTCTATAGTGGTTGGGTTTGTTTGTGGGTTTTTTTCTTTATTCTTTTCTATTTTAGATAGTAAGACTATATTCATTTTATAAAAAGAAGTGTGGTAGAATGTCTTCTTTTTCAAATTTTAAGAATGCTTTCTGATTTAATTGCTATTTACACATCTAATAAAATTTACCTGTGAGTCCATCTAATCCAGTTTTTTAAACTCATTTTTAATAGTTAATTTACAACTGTTTGATATTATTTTATGAGATTTAATAATTGAAGATCTCTATTTCCTATTCTGTTAATTTGAGTATTTCATATCCTTGTATAAAATCTTCTATTTTTTCTAAATTATCAAGTTTCCCCCCCAGACATATGATTAAATAAAATAGATTCTGATAACACTTTTTACTCTGTTTCTGTAATGGTTTCATAACTAGCCATTTGATTTTCTTCTTTTTTCTTTTTGATAAGGTTTTTTCTTAAATTTTCTTAAAAGGGGCTAATTCTCCATATTAATTTAATAATCTTTTTGGCTACTATTTTTATTGATTTATTGATCAGAGGTATGTGGAGCCAGCTTAAATCAGATTTTGAGAATCAATTTATAATGTGAGCATTTATATCTCAGATATCAGCTTAAGAGACTTAAGAAAGTGATAAAGGTTAATAATACATATAAAACATAAAGTATGTCATATATACATTTTCTCCCCTGGAGAGCTGGTTGTAAAACACTTACTGACATTCTACTAAGGTTAACCAAAATTTTGTCAGTAATCTTTTTTGGAGAATTTTCTTAATCAATCCATCAATCAATGAATTCTTTGTGCTAATTCTATAGTCTTCTTGACTTCTATTTTTGTGTTGTTTTATTTTTTGTGTTTGTGTGTTTGCTTATTTTAGCCTTTTATTTGATAATTTTCTAATTTTAATTGCATAGTCAGTTCATTAATTTTCTTTTATGCTGTTGGTTTATGTCTTCATAGATACAATTTTTCCTGGAAGATATTTTATTGAGTTCTAGAAATTCTATTGTGTTGGTACCCCATTATGATTATCTTTTGCATAGTTTTATTATAGCTATGATTTGTTCTTTTGTTCATTTACTATTCAGAATTTCATTACTGAGTCTACATTTAGTCTATTTCTTTCTTGCTTGTTTGCCTATAAATTATGTGTTAAATATCTCTCACTTTAAAGATATAATTATTATTTCTCTAGAACTCAGAAAACTTTTTATTGTAAAGGCAGTACTAAATAATATGCAGTACTAAGCAATAGTCTTTATTGTTTCCATTCAGAAGATGTAATGAGTCTTTTATATTTAAATAGTCCAACAATTTTTTCAGTTCTAAATTTTTCTTTCTGTTTATCTTTGTTAGATTGGCCAAATTCTGAAAGAGGAATATCAATATCTTCTACAATTATTGCATTACTGTCTATATTCTTTTGCAGCTCAGTCAATTTTTATTTGATGAATTTAGGTGTTCTGCTACCTGATGCTACATGATAACAAAATCTTTAGTTTTAGTATTGGTTTATCATCCATGGGTTTTTAAACATAATTCATTTTCCCTATTTATTTCTCTTGATATTATATATGTATGTATACATATAATACATATTATATGTATACATACATATAGGTATTATATTATCATATTATATTAGTATATATTATATATAACATATTATACACATAAGATATAATTATATATTTTATATAATATACATAATAACATATATTGTATTATTATATAGGTATTATATAACTATATGTATTATATGTATATGTATATATAAGTGGTATTGTATGTTTCTGGTAAACTCTCTATGTCCTAAATTACAAAACGCAATTCCATACCTTACTTCTTACCATGATCAGACTCAATTCTTATCTTTGGGTGATTACTGCCCTTGACAATCTACATTACCCCTTCACTGAGGTAGTATACCAACATGCTTTCAAGTGTAGATACACAGTTAGCATATGAGTCTGTCCAAGTAAGAAGTTTTTCCACATTTTAGCATGGGATTTATAAGTAAAATAATCTGTCCATGATAAGCATGACATCCCCTAAAATTAACCTGCTTCCTTCATGCCACTGGTATCTCTAATACCAATCTCAAAGAAGTAGTAAATTACTAGGCTTGGTTTCCCAGAACAAATAATTTTTTATTCCCAACAAAGGATAGAAAGAATTTTTTAAAGGAAAAAAATAGAAGTGTGAATTTTTTTAAAGAAAAAGAAAGTATAAAGTGTTTAAGAGGGAAAAATTGTCCTGTTCTTTATTTATATTCCAATAACTTTAAAGTTATAATGCTACAAATGTAGGTGAAAGAAAAAGAGTAATTGGAGGAGGGGGGAAATGAGGATAGATAATATGTTTTGATTAACCCTGACAAGCCTTAGAAGCCTAAGTGGATAAAAACCAGAAATGAGTTTGAAATGTAACATTGTTGTTCAAGAGAATATGATGCAGAGTCATAAATCGGGGCAGTGTGTTGGATTACTGAGCATCCTCCTCCTATTTTATTCAGCATGAGTCAGCCTTTTGCTAGAATGTTGTGTTCAGTTCTGGGTCCACAGATTACAAAGAATGCGTAGGACTTGGAGCAGGTTCAGAGGAGAACCGCAAAGTTGATTAAAGGGTTAGAAAAAGGCCTGTCCTAAAAGGCTCAGTGAAGTACGATTAGTCATCTAGATGAGTGAAGCCTAAGAAGGGACTAAATAATGCTTTGTAAGTAGAGGATGAGCTCTTACATGGAGAGTAATGACAGCCACTTTCTATCTTTCCTCAACTTTAGCTTTTAGTATCCCCAGTGCCCTTCAAAGCTCGGTTACCTGCTGCAAGAGGATTTTCTTACTTTCCCCAAAAGCTACTGCCTTGCCCCATCTCCTGTCTCCTCTATCTTCCCCCAAAAATAACTTGGATTTTTAAAAATATTTTGAGTTATCTACTTCTAAAGATTGTAAGCTCTTCTAAGGGCAGAAACTTTGTTTTTGTCATTATATTTCAAGTATCTAGGATAGTGCCTGTCACATGATAGACACCAAATCAATGATATTAATCAATTAATTAATTTTCATTGGAGAATACAAGAAGAGATAGACACGAACTGCCCAATAAAGACACGGACTTTTGACTAAACTATATTTCTTACATCTTAACTCTCTTCCAGCTCTAAAGCTATGATCTTTTTATACTCTCATTTTCTCTGACTGTCTATATGAATTATCAAGAATCTCCAAATCTCTAGTTAGACATGGAAAAATCTTAAAGAGGGAACTATAATTAATCAAGAAGCAAGCACTTATTTATCACTATGTGCTTAAATACTCCTGCTGAGAATTGTGACTTCCATTCTTCGTAAGAGAATTCTTAATCCAAGCTTTCCATATCTTAGAGTCTAGTATACAGTGTACTTATGCAAAATAAAGCTAGCCCAATGCAAAAAAATTCCATTTTTTTTACAAGTTCAGGCACTGTTATTTAATAAGATGGTAGGATCAGAGAATAATTCATCTAGTCCCCTCATTTTACATGTAATTGGGCTTACTGGGGCAGCTAGGTGATACAGTAGATACACTACTGAGCTTGTATTCAACCAGACCTGAATTAAAACTTGACTTCGGATACTTATTAGCTTTATGACTCTGAGTATGTCATTTAATCTTTGTTTGCCTCAGTTTTCTTAATGATAAAATGTAGATAATAATAATATTTATCTCCCAGGGCTGTTGTGAGGATCAAATGAGATAAGAATTATTAAGTATTTAGCACAGTGCTTGGCACATGGCAGGCACTCTACAAATGTTATTATTATTATTATTATTATTTTATTTGAGAAGATTTATATTGTATAAAACTATCTTTAGGATTGATTCCAAGAATGGAAAGAAGGAAGAAAGGAAAGAAAGGAGGAAGAAAAAGAGGAAGGGAAGAAGGAAAGGAAGAAGGAAGGAAGGAATCAAGGAAGGAAGGAAGGAGGGAGGGAAGAAAGCAAGGAAGGAAAAAAGGAGGAATTAAGGGAGGGAAGGAAAGAGGAGGGAGAGAAGGAAGAAGAAAGAAAGGCAGAAACGAAGAAAGGAAGGAAGGAAAGTAGGAAAGAAGGAAGAAAGGGAGAAAGGGAAAGAGGAATAAAGAAGAGAAGAAGGGAGGAAGAGAGGAAAAGAGAGAGAGGAAGAAAAATTTTGGAGGCTACAGACTTGTAAAGGAATCCGGTTCCTCAACATCTCCCTGATTTCTAGTTTGCCTCTCCAGAGGCTTTGTGGATTTCTTCTTGATTTTGTAAAAAGCAAGGTTTCTCCTTTAGTTTGAACTGATAAAGTTCATTCCCACAAAGAGAGTTCATTCACCTTATGTATTTTCTGGTATATCCTAATTTGTATAACTTCTCTAATTTATATTTGCTATTTGATTGGATAAAAGAGTTAACTTGTTATTTATTATTTGTGATGGTCTTTTATGTAAAGATTATTTGATGAGAAAGGGTTAAGCCCTAAGTGTAAACTTGGGGCAACCCTTCTCCCTTAAGAATGACCAGAGAAGCAAAATGGATAATTTTGATTGTATTAAGTTTAAAGTTTTTGTGCAAACAAAATCAATGCAGACAAAATAAGAATGGAAGCAGCGAACTGGGAAAAAAAATTTATATGCAAGAGTTCTGATAAAGGCTTCATTTCTTTTTTAAAAAATTTTTATTAAAGCTTTTTATTTACAAAACATATGCATGGGTAATTTTTCAACACTGACCCTTGTAAATCTTTTGTTCCAAATTTTCCTCTCCTTCCTCCCACCCCCTCTCCTACCTGGTAGTCCAATACATGTTAGATATGTTAAAATATATGTTAAATCCAATATATGTATACATATTTATACAATTATCTTGTTGCACAAGAAAAATCAGATTAAGAAGGAAGGAAAAAACTGAGAAAGAAAACAAAATGCAAGCAAACAACAGAGAGAGTGAAAATGCTATGTTGGGGTACACACTCAATTCCTCTGATCCTCTCTCTGGATGTAGATGGCTCTCTTCATCACTGAACAAGTGGCACTGGTTTGAATCATCTCATTGTTGAAGAGAGCCACATCCATCAGAATTGATGTGATCTCCTGGTTCTGCTTATTTCACTTAGTATCAGTTCATGTAAGTATCTAAAGGTCTCATTTCTAAAATATATAGAGAATTGACCCACATTTATAAGAATACAAGTCATTCTCCAAAAGGCCAAGGAATATGATCAGACAATTTTTAAATGAAGAAATTAAAACCATTTCTACTCATATGGAAAAATGCTCTAAATCACTATTGATCAGAGAAATGCTAATTAAGAAAACTCTGAGATACCATTACACACTCCTCAGATTAGTTAAGATGACAGGAAAAGATAATGATGAATGTTGGAAGAGCTGTGGGAAACTACATTGTTGGGGGAGTTATGACCTGATCCAATCATTCTGGAGAGCAATATGGAACTATGTCCAAAAGATTATCAAACTGTGCATACCTTTTGACCCAGCAGTGTTTCTACTAGGCTTGTATCCCAAAGAGATCATAAAAAGGGAAAAGGATCCACATGTGCAAAAATATTTGAGCATCCTCCCCACCTTTTTCACTGAGGCAGTTGGGGTTAAGTGACTTGCCCAGGGTCACACAGCTAAAAAGTGTTAAGTGTCTGAGGCCAGATTTGGTCCTCCTGACTTCAGGGCTGGTTTTCTCTCCACTGCCCCATGTAGCTGCCCCGTGTAGCAACCGTTTTTGTAGTGACAAGGAATGGGAACCCGAGTGGATGCTAGTCAGTTGGAGAATGGCTGAGCAAGTTATGGTATATTCATATTATGGAATACTATTGTTCTATAAGATAAGCAGGATGATTCCCAAAAGGCCTAGAGAGACTTACATGAACTGATGCTAAGTGAAGTGTGTAGAACCAAGAGAACATTGTACATAGCAACAAGAGTATGTGATGAAATTCTCATGGATATGGCTCTTTTTAACAGTGAGGTGATTCAGCCAGTTCTAATGGTCTTGTGATGAAGAGAATTAAGCTAGAGAGGACTGTGGAGGACTGAGTGAGAATCATAGCATAGTACTTTTACTTTTTTTGTTATTGCTTGCTTGCATTTTGTTTTCTTTCTCATTTTTCCTCTTCTGATCAGATTTTTGTTGTCTAGCATGATAATTGTAGAAATACAACAAGAAAAATTGTACATGTTTAACATATATTGGATTACTTGCCATCTAGAAGAGGGATTGGAGAGAAAGGGAAAGAGAAAAAAATTGAAACACAAAGTTTTGCAAGGGTGAATGTTGAAAACTATCTATTCATGTGTTTTGAAAATAAAAAACTCCATAAAAAAGATATCATGAATTATCATGACAGTTTTCTTGACATTGTATTTCTGGAATTAGCTGTCAAGATTTTACTAAAGTTTCCTGGTGGTGTTAACTTCCATTTGTGTTCCCAAGTAGTCTGTTCTTCCTTAAGGAAATATAATTCATGTGGAGAATAAGAAGTCATATTTTGAAAATTTCCACAAAAATTATAAAGTTTCTTAGTTAAAGACATCAAGGAATCATTATGGCCAATATGACAATCAAATCAGATTATAGGAAGTAAGTAATTTTGCAAAGTATCCTGGGCTTTTAAAAGATTTCAAGTTCATAGTCATGTGATTCCATGAGGACTACAGCATTAGAGCCACAAAATAAAAAAATAAAAAAAACATTCAAGCCCAAATTTTAAACTACAGTCTAAAAGAAATAAATTTAGATCTCAGCAAAAATATAGAGAAAGAGCGAGAGAATGATCAGGGAAGTGGCTTTTGTTTAAAGTATAAAATTATGACCCAGGACCAGCAATATTTAGAGTTGTACACAGAGGTTTCTAGGCATTATATCTCTGTCAAAAAATGGAAAACATTAAGCAACATCAGGAACCTTCTCTTGCTTTCCTCAAGGCAGGAATCAGTTTCTTCTGTGAAAGAGAAGGAAATATTGCAGTTATTTATCTGTAATGAGGGAAGTCCCCCACATTTATCAAGAGGATGTTGTACAGTTCAGAGGAAAATAGAATTGACATTTGAAACTTCTTATCCCTCTATTCTTTCTCCCTACCCTTCTCCACAGGAGACTTTAATTCCTGACAGGAGTTAAAAGAGCATTGGAACCAGAAGCTTTGCCATTCTGTTCTCCTCAGATAAAGGGGGGTATCGAGTTAGAATTATATCTATCTGCTTCCTTAAATATTATTAAGTCTACTAGATGTGGTTTTCAGTTTCAATTTTATTACTGATCACTATTTCATGATTTGGGGGAGAAAAATCCCAAGCTTTATATCTCAAGCTTAACTCTTTTTTCATCAAACACTCCTTCCATCATGAACACACATAACAAGTAGTAAATTCATTTATCAAATCAGAGGAAGTATACATAGGAGAAATATATGTATGTATACAAATACATATATACACTGATATATATATATACATATATGTATATATATATATGTATGTGTATATACATACATGTATGTATAGGGGAGTAGTGTGTGGGTGTGACTGTGGAGATGTGGGGGGTGGGGATAGAGGTGGGGTGTGGAAGGAGGTGGGGAATGAGGATTTTCAAAAACAATATAGAGTGAAGGTGTTCTCCCACTGAGAATGAAGCAATCAAGACAGAGAGCCGTAGGTCTCACCCAAAAGTTCCCCAAAATTCCTAATGTAGTAGGCTTGGAGTAGGATCATGATGGAGATTACCAGATCTTCTCATACAGACTTTCCTCCACAGTATTATTTTCCCTTCAGCAACCTAAAATAGAGTTGGCATTTTCCATCTTCTCTCTTGAAGTTGGAGCATCTGAAAGACTGCAGAACTCAGAGAGACTGAAGAGACTTGAAATATTCTCCTCTCCCCCACTTTCACCAACACAGAGATATTTCTAGGCATGCTAAATATACTTATATATTTAAATGTATTTATAATATATGGACAAATACACCTTTTATGTGGATGTGGAAACTAAGATAAGCAGACATGTCTTGCATATGGATGAAATTCAATCTAGAGAGATTAAATAGTCACATAAATAATTAGAGCAGAGCTTGGGGTATGAACTCAGGTCCTGTGACCCCAAGACAGCATTCTTTCTATTATACCACATCTTATCCCCAAACTTACAAAAAGTAACTTATAAAACTGAATCATCTGACTTTAGAAAGGATTTGTAAAGCTTCTTATCTATAACCAAATGATGGGCTCAAATCCAAGTTGCCATTTAGGATTATTTGCTTGAAGAGCTAAGGAATAACTCCCCTTATTCAGTCAGTATTTCTAGCACTAAAGTTATTCATTATAAACAGCTGAAACTTCCCCAACTTCATCCAAGTGATTAGTCTTACCTTTGATGTCATTGATTTGTTGAAGGTAAGTCACATCATTCTCCTAATAAATATATGTAAAGCAAATTCTTTCCTAAATAAGTCATTTAAGGTCTATATAATTCATGTGTCTCCACCCTTCTACTCTCACCCCAATATTTCACAATCCCTAAACAATGCACAGGTAAGTCTGCTCAAAGAACATTTAATACACAAAACAGATAGGATGGTGAGGTTACTCAAAATGTGCAGAATTCTTCACTTTGCAAAAATGAAAGATTCACCACAAATGTCTATAAACCTGCAAACTAGGTCTTATAAAGAATGTCTGAGACATGTAGGTGTGGTGCAGCTGGAAAATATGATTAAAGGAACAGGGGTTGGATTTAAAATTTCATGACTATAGGGATCTGCTATATGAGAAAACTCTCATTCCCACTAAAGGTCAGTACCTTCTCTGCAACTCATAGTCTTGGCTGTCTAGAACAGTGACAGATTAAGTGACTTGCCTAAGGTCACATCATCAGTCTGTGTCAGAAAAGAGACTAATCTACTTAATCTTCCTGATTTTGAGGTTAACTCTCTATACACTAGACCATTCTATTTCTCCAAAGGGAGACATGATTTTTTCTTTAAATATCTGAAAAGTTGTTATGAGATGAGTGTGTGTATGTGTGTGTGTGTGTTTGTGTTTGTGTATGTGCTGCTCCCAAAGCAGAATAGTCTTTTTTTAAAATTATTTTTTCAATTAATAAATACCTAAAAATTAATCTATTTCTCCACGTACTCCTTGCCCCCCAGAACAGATAAGAAAACAAAAATCTCAAAATATAACTGTATAGTAAAGTCTAGTAAAACAAATCCTCATATTAGTCATGTCCCCCCCCAAAAAAAAAAATCTTTCTGCATTTTAAGTCTGTTAGAAACTAAATGGAATGTTTTTTCCTTATTCTTTTGGAACTTTTTTCCAGTATTTTATCATTATGTTCATCAATTCTAAAGTCTTTCAAGCTTATTTTTCTCTATAATGTACTTAGAATTATATACATTTTCCTACTTGTACCCACTTTTTCTGCATCAGTTTATAGAGCTCTTCTTAGTTTCTTCTGAAATTATCCATTTCATGATTTCTTATGACCCAGCAACTTTCCATTACATTGAGATACAACAGTTCTTTGGTCACTTACCAATAGGAGGGCATCTCTTTAGTTTTCAGTTTTTGAGTCTGTAAATAAAGGTTCTGTAAATATTTTTGCACCTTTAGATCTTTTTCATTTTATTTATTTCTTCTTTAGTTTCTTTGTATATAGATCTAATAGTGGTATAGTTGGGTCAAAAGGTGTGCTGATAATTAGTTGATCAACAGGTATTAGTTAAATGTCTATTATGTTCTAGACACTGTGCTAAGTGCTAGGGAAACGACAACAACACACAGCAACAAAAGCTAAAGACAGTCCCTAAAGACAGATCTTAAGGAATTCATATCTAATGTGGGAGACTATATGCACATGACCATTTATAAACAAGATATATACAAGATAAATTGGAAAAAATCAACAGAGAGAAAGCATTATAATTAAGGGTAATTGACAAAAATTTCTTATTAATATAATTTGAGTTAAAGTTGATGAAGTCAAGAGAGAAGTATTTCTTACAATGGCAAAAACCTAAAAAGAATATTAAAAGTGTTAGAGAAGATTGATTTATTTCTCAGTTTTTATCATTAGAAAAATTATTGTCACCATATTGACTAGTAAGAGAAGATTTAAAATGGAAACAGAAAGCAATCTGGCATAAAATTAGAAAATTGTTCTGGACCAATTACCCTTAAAATCATTGATTTTTCTTTCCCCTCATCAGAATTGTACTTTTAACTGAAGGTTGTTTTACTTTTAAAGTGAGCATAAGAAAAGAAAAAATGCTTATTTTAATATTTGAAACTTTTTATTATATATTTTATATATCTTAAATCTATATGTGTATATATTAAATCTCATATTATTATATGTGGTTCTTCTAATAAATGCCAGCAATCTGATTGCCAAAAAGTCCTGGTAACTAACCTCTCTGGACTTAATTTGCCCAATGCTCTTGAGACAGACATATAATCTATACACAAACATACATACAAAACCTTTTCTACTCAGCAGCATCTAACAGAGTTTATGACCCAATAGTATAGCCTTTGGGAAGGGACAGGAGGAGCCTGGGGTCATTTGCCCATAATCAGCTCTAAGAAGGAAGAAAAAAAAATTGAAAATGCTACTAGAGTTGACTCAATGAATCATACTAATGGAGTAGAAGCAAAGCAAAGCTAATTTTTAGCAGTGAAAAATTACTTTAGGATTCAACTTTTTTTTAAAATGGTAAACAAATTAGCCTTGTCAAAAAATGATTCTGGGATTTATTGATATTCATTTATAGCTGAAGAACACACCCCAAAAGTCTGTTCAATATTATAAATTTGCCATAGGTACTCAAATTGAATAATTCATTCTAAGACTTACAAGTAGTCATGGGTTGATAACTTATTTAGGCCTTTTCTTCTCTCCTCCATCCCCATCAATGAGTGGTTCATTTTCTGGCTACATTCTTATATATTATCTGACTGCTGTCTCAGGAACCATCTTGAAGGTAGGAAGTTATCTAGTTATTTTTAAACTGAGGAGAGAAAGGTGGAGAATAAGGACAGAAAGAGAAAAGTCAAGAAATTATTAAATAAAATTTCTCCTTTATTGCTATGTATTTATTTTTACATATGTCCCGTTATTATTCATTGAAACCTTCCAGGAGAATGTAAGCTATTTGCAAGCTAAATCTGTTTCTCTTTTGTCTTTGCATCCCTGGTACTCTGACAGCACAGTCCGTGGTACATAATAGCCTCTTAACAAATGCTTGCTGATTGGTAGAATTTTCTCCTAAAAGAGAAGGCCTGTGCCATTATAATGAAATATTAGTCATAAGTTACTTTTAGGTCTGCTCCAAAGAAGAACCAAACTTTATGGTATTCTGGACTTAGGACTTGGAATTTGGGCAGAAGACACTTAGAATTGCTAGGAACAAATGGATTTAATGGGTTTCCCAGAAATGATTTGGGTTCTACCCCTGAAATTTTTGGTGATAGAAGAAAGATATTAAATCAATAGTCAATTTTAAATGTTCTGATGGGAAGGAGGGGGGCATTGGAGAGGGAGTGGGGAAGAGAAGCCAAGTCTGACAGGGTTCAGGGAAGATGGAGCCTTTTGGACTTAGCCTTGTGTGAAGATCACAGGCTTTGTTGATTCATTTAGCTCTTTTCTCTGTGTGAAAAATGTCCTGCCATGTTATATAAACAATCTGTTGTGGAGCTACTTTTAAAATTGTCCATCTATCTTTCATCATATTTTATAATAGCTACATTTTATTGTAAACATTATGAACAGCATGGTTTACAAGAGAAAAAGTGCAGAGGAAGAGAGCTTCCTTCATTCACTAGGGAAACATAAGAAATGGTCCTGCACAAATTTGTCTAAATGTTTCCACTTTTCTAGTCCCCATCTGCATACTTTACATTTATAGGCATTCTGTGATTGCATGATTATTTTTCCCACTCTGCCTCTAAAATAGAGAACTTTAAAGGTGATTTTTTTCATTGAAACAACTGCACATGTTACCCTTGGGTACAATCAGCTACAAGCTATCCACATGTGCACAATCTTTACCATGTTGCATTTCTACCAAACTGCCTGTATTTTCAATCTTTATTTACTTTACTCTGACAGACAGTCTCTGGGGGAAGCTGAAGATACAGGTATTTCCCATTGCCATTTCCTGAGTAATTATGATATTAGAGTAATTACTTAATTATTTGCAAAATGTTGCACAAATTAAGGGAAATCTACCTTAGGGTTTGGATTCATGCTCCTTAGGTCCCTAGTATAGACTATAAAATTCAATACTACTATGCATTTCTGGGTCTAGATTTTTCATAGATATATAAAATCATTTCTAATTCAAGTTTTGTTTAAAAATTCAAAGATTAACCAGCAAATTAGTGGCAACACTCAATTGCCATTGTGTTTTCTGCTTGGGATTGTCCTCAATTTTACCTTGAGATTGATCTGTGCACATAAAAAATAAACACAGTCAATGGTCTGTATGTCTTTTAGATCAGTCATATTTTACAATACCCAAAGCTTTAGGGGAGTCAAATTCAAATGGCAACAAAGTTTGATCTAGAACTGCCTCCACAATCTGAATGGTCTGCCTCTGAGAAAGTGTGGGTATTCCAATCTTCGGGGCAGTCTAATGAAGCCAGATTCTAGGAAACAGACCCTTGGCAGAAGGAGGGATAGCAATGTCATGAGAGGGGAGGAGGAGAAGGGAACAGAACAGATGCTTACAAAAAAACAGAAGGCTCCAAAGGGGTAGTTGTGGTTTTAAGTAGCAGCTCCCAAAAATGACAACGTACCACCCAATTCTTTTATTTGGCAGGTTTCATATACATTACCTAAATGTCTCAGTGCCAGCGAGGACTAAAAAGCAGTAAAGAATACTGCTTTGGCAAACATAACAGGGATATTTTAGATCTCTGCTTGTCAATTACCAAATTTTCAGAGATGCATATCTCTAGCCTATACAATGCCCCATGTGGAAAAAAAATTAAAAAGCCTTTCACAGCTATTTCCATAGAGTCCACCATTGCCTAACTTTGGCCCAAAGCATGTTACACGGGTGTGAGCACTTACAAGAAAGCTTACTTTATCAGTTTGGAGCATCTGAAAACTTGGATAAAGATGTGAGAAAAGAAAAAGGAAGGAAAACAAGGCAAGTCCTACCTTGTAGAGGTCTATAGGGGAGAGACACCCCTAGCTCATAATCCTCATTCCTACCACATTCTATTTAAGGTTTTATGCTTAATTTCATAAACCTTGTTCTTGAGCAGCAACCTCTACTTACTCCTTAGTAATGTTCTGGCTCTTGGTTTTAAAAAGTGTGACTTTTCTGACTTGAGGCTGGAAAGTTGTTGAACATCTATCTTTGGCTAGCCCTGCCACTGAGTCAGTGTCAGACTCAGAAGAAAGAGATGTAAATTCATTACTTTACACTAACTACACTTCAAGAATTGTTGTCTGCCATTACTTAGGATGAGGATGGGAGAGGTTCAGATCAGACTTTCATTGACCCTTTCCAATGTCTAGCTTTCTTTCATTGCCTCTTTTCTTCTAGCTCCTTTCTTTCTTGATTAAGATATCACATCATTAAAGCTTAAGTTTCAAACAAATGAGAACATTCTTTTCCCCTTGTTTGGTTTTTAATAATCTGTCCTGTGGTGGTGTTGAAATTTTAATCAGATTGGAGGAGGAAAGAGAAAAGGGTATAGGGATTCAGAGAGAGAGAAAGAGACTGAGAGAGATGAAGGGGAAAAAGAAAAAGGTATGGGGATTTAGAGAGAGACAAAGACAGAGAGAGATGAGGGAGAGCAGTGGAGAGAAGAGAGAGAAGGAGGAGAAGAAATGAAAGGAGAGATAGAAAGGAGAGGAGAAAGGAGAAGAAAGACACATACATACATATATATATACATATAAATGCATATACACATATACATATATATTTAGTAGACTCTATGTCCATTAAGGAAACTAATGGAAAGTAGAAGTACAGGAAAATAAGAATTTTGATGGACAATACAAATACTACTGGGGAAAAGGGACAAATGGCAGTAAAAATTAATAGCTGATTAAGTATTTTTTGGAGTTAGTTATGCTAAAGTTGACCATGAACTTCTTGGGAACAGGGACTATTTTTTCCCTTACTATCTCTAGTGGTTCCAGTACATGAAACATAGTAGGTGTTTAATAAAGGCTTTCCCAATTTCCTACATGTCTTTTTCTTTATTCCAGCTTTGTTCAGTTACCTCAAAGGACATTTTTTCTTATCTCTGTCCCTTCTTATCACTGTTTACATCTTTATTCCAAGGCTTGGAGATGGAACTCAGCCTTGGATTGAACTTTCTTTGTCCCTGCTGAGTGTTTCTATTGTATATAACATGTTGGGGAAACACACTAAATGAGTAGCTTAGCCTGAGAATTGACTTTTCATTCTTTTTTACTTGTTAAGTGGCCTACATGAAATAAATATGCAATCTCAGTACAACTCCTAATGAACAGGTGACAATATCATAAAAGACTCCCTACAATTAATACTAATTATCACCTTTCTGTGCCATCTCTAGAAATCTGGAATGAGAGCTCATGAATTGTATGTTTCCTGGGGTGATCTCTTCTTCATGTTAAGCAGGAAGGCAAGAAATGAAAGGAAATGATCTTTTCCATTGTCCATTTCAGGTGCCTCTTAGGAATGATGATGACAATAATGATTGTGCGGATTTTTATGGTGATGATGATGTGGTGATTCTTATGGTAATGATGATGGTTATGATTTTGATGGTGATAGTGATGATGATGATGATGATGATTGAAACAACCACAACAACATGATGGTTCATATCTCTATAGTGCTTTAGAGTTTATAGCAGGATTTTTTTATGCAACAAAACTCTTCTCATATCCATATTCCATAAAAATGAAATAATCTAGAAAAAGATAACACATCTTGGACCCAGAGAGAGTAAATGAACTATCCAATGTCACACAATGTCATGTGTGTCAAAACCAAGATTTGAAGCTACTTCTGTTGACTTCAAAATGAATGACTCAACTCTTGCCACCCCTCCCCCCAACCTGTGGCTTTAGAGATGTAAAGGAACTTAAATACATTGAGATGTAACTTTCTTATCATTTATTTTGCATGTATACATACTGTGTCTCTCTCAGTAGAATATAAACTTTTGGAGATAGGGATTATTTTATTCTTTGTCTTTAAAAATATTTACTGGATTGCACAGAGTAGGTATTTAATATAAATGAGTTGAACAATCCTGTGGGAAAAATAGTGGGACATTATTATCCTTGTAATTTTACAGAGGAAAGATGGAAACAAGTTCAATGACTCCCAAAATAATGTTAGTGTTTTCTTCATTATATATCTACATTATATATCCTGGTTCAGAGTGAAACAATACTAAGTTCATGTTATGAGGGCATTTTTATGCCTCCCTCAAACTCTTCATCCCAGGTTTGAAACTGTGCTTATAATGTATATGTGTCATCTTTCCCTAGCTAGTGATAGTGTTTGACCTTGGACAGGAGCAGAGCTCAATTCTAAGTTATACCTTCTGTACTAACTGTTGTTTGTAGAATGGTAAAAGGGATGGATAAAGGACCTCTTCCCAGAAACTTGTACCCCAGATTTCCAGATTGAAACTAATCTAAGCTTCTCATCTTTTATGATTCATGCCCATGAATTATGATTCATCTCCCCCATGAATCTTCCATAGAGAAGCATAAGTCCAAATGTAATTTTAAAATTAACTTGGCAGTTTTATTAAGGTTTGTTGCTTGTTTTTCATTCATTTCTGTTGTATCCAACTCTTCATAATCCTATTTGGATTATTTGCAAAAATATTGGAGGGGGTTGCCATATTCTTCTCCAGCTCATTTTACAGATGAAGAAATTGAGGCAAACAGGGTTAAGTGACTTGACCAGGGTCACATAGCTAGTAAGTACCTGAGGTCACATTTGAACTCAGGAAAAAGTCTTCCTGACTTCAGGCTGGCACTCTAGCCACTGGGACACCTCAAACTAGCCAGTCATGGAGAAATACCATTGTTTTAAGTTCATGCATTTGTCCTTATTTCTTGATGTGCTTTTTATGGAAGGCTTAGGTTTTGGAGTTCATTATGCAGCCATACATTATGCCTAGCTTAAAAAAAACTTGGAGAGAAAAAGTCAAAAATCCCATAAATAAAAGATTAATTTTCACTTAAATATTCATAGCAGCATTTTTTGTCTTGGTAAAGAATTAGAAACAAGGCAGAAATTGACCATTTTGGGGACAACTACATGAATGTAACAGAACTATGGAGATATAAGCAGGAAAAAAAATGATATGACAATATTGAATTCTTATAATTACATTGACCAGTTTAGCCCTGAAGAAGAGGTGAAAAATGCATCTCCTTCCTTTGATTTCTTAAATAAGAGACTATGACTGTAGAAATATTGAATATGCTGTCAGACACAGTGGATATGTTAGTGAGTTTTGCTGAATTGCCTTCTTTCTCTTTCTTTTTAAATCTTTGTTTCAAAAATAATAATTAAAACAGTTGACATTTATATAATGCCTATTTTGTGTCAAGCACTTTAAAATTATTATAATAATTGAGCCTTGTTTTCATTGATCAGGGTCACAAAACTAGTATCTGGAACTTAGGTCTTCTTGACACTAAACTAGATACTCTACTCTCTGCATTACCTAGCTCTCAAGAGAAGACTCTGTGAATAGAAGAGAAGGTCAATATCCAGAGATGAACCCAATATGAAAACAAAAGAAGGCAATAAAATTTAGAATAATTGGGTTTTTTAAGAGAAAAAAATTTCTGGAAAAGCTCATAAATTCCTCTAAGTCTAGGCATATAAATTCCTATAGAATAAAATACTTTTAGCCAAAAGTGAAGTTATAAAATTAATAAGTGATTCAGTCAGGGAAAAGAGTACTCAGAGGGTATAAACTTTTTGTTAAAATATTTTAATAACTATATTTCTATATGATTAGTTTACTTTGTAATCCTACATAATTTTATTTTATTCATGAAAACATTGTTCTGAGAAGGAATCAGTAGGCTCTGCCAGACTGCCAAAGATAAAAGAGATGAAGAATCCCTGCTCTGGGGTAATCCTAATTTTTCCCCCAGGTTAATCTTTAGATCAAATCAACCAATGGAATCACTAAAATAGGTATGATGCCTGGGTTTTCATTCCCAGAAATTAGAGTGTTATCCATATTATTCTTTTTTTCTGTCTTCATTCTTTCTGGATTTTTTTTTTGCTTTTATGTTCTTCCTATGCCTTGTCTTCTCTAAAAGTTGTACCTCATTGACTTTATTTTTCTCCCAGTCAGTATCCACAGTCACTATGAGGAAAGAGCCTTTTTAATCTTCTAGCATTATACAAATGTCAACTTTTAGAACTATTCTTCTCCTTCTATTCTTATCCTTTCCACAAAATCTCAAACTGAGGCTGTCAGCTCTTCCTGAAAGATTCTAGAAGCTAATAGAAAAGAGTTAAGAGTTGTGACCCAAGTCAATTCAAGTCCATTCAACAAAACAATCTGAAGTGCCTACTACTTGCTGATCCCTATGCTAAATGTTGAAGAAGTTGCATGAATGCCATGGAATACAATTGTGCTGAGAAAAAAAGAATATCAAAGAGAGACTGACACAAAATGAAATGAGCAAGGTCAGAAGAACATTTTATAAGTTTAACATAAATTCTTTAAAATAAACATTCCTGAAAGTCTTGAGAACTCTGATCAACACAATGAGCAATCATGATGCTGGAAGCTTTATGATGACGAATGTCACATATCTTATGACAGAACAGTCAATGATGGTGAAGGAAATGATAAACTATTCTAGTAGTTTTGTCAAGAAGATCCTAAATGGGATCGTGTAGAGTCACGTAATTGAAATGATGCAATAACAACATGTATCAGGTCCGATGCTAAATGCAGGGGACATAAATATAAAAATATAACCAATCCTTGTTTTGAGGAGCTTACATTCTAATGGGGGAGAAAACCCACATGGGGAGCAGAAGCTAGGGAGGAGGCAGGAATATACAGGAACCAGTTTGGATTTGATGGCTAAATTTTCAGTGTCAGTATTTTCACTTTGGAAATTGGCACTGGTAGATCCAGATTTAGATTTGATTGTTCGGTCTTAAGAAATTGATGAGGACAGCAAGCATCAAATGTAATGGGAATAAACTGGAACCATTCCCAATAAGATCAGGGGTGAAACAAGATTACCCTCAATCCCCATTACTATTCAATATTGTATTAGAAATGTTACCTTTGGCACTTAGTGAAGAAAACAGATGATAGGAATTAGAGTAGGTAATGAGGAAACCAAATTATCACTCTTTGCAGATGATATGCTGGTATACTTTGAGAGCTCTAAAAAATAACCAAAAAAACTACACAAAATAATCTACAACTTTAGCAAAGTTGCAATATACAAAATAAATCCACATAAATCATTAGCATTTTTATACACCACTAACAAAATCCAACAGAGATACAAATCCAAGAGATACAAAAAGAAATTCCATTTAAAATAACTGTTGATAGGATAAAATATTTAGGAATCTATCTGCCAAGGAAAAGTCAGGGACTATTTGAGCGAAACTACAAAATACTTTCCACACAAATAAGTCAGATCTAAACAATTGGAAAAATATCAAATGTTCTTAGATAGGTCCAGCAAATACAATAAAGATGACAATACTATGTAAACTAATCTATCTATTTAGTGCTATACCAATCAAATGCCCAAGAAACTATTTTACTGACCAAGAAAAAATAACAACAAAATTCATCTGGAAGAACAAAAGGTCAAGAATTTCAAGGGGATTAATGAAAAAAAAAAAAAAAAAGGAAATGAAGGTAGCCTAGCTGTACCAGATCTAAAACTATATTATAATGTAGTAGTCATCAAAATCATTTGGTACTGGATAAGAAACAGAAAAGTTGATCAGAGGAATAGATTAGCACAGGACAAAATAGTCAATGACTATAGTAATCTAGTGTTTGACAAACCCAAAGACCCAAGCTTTTGGAATAAGAACTCACTATTTGACAAAACTGTTGGGAAAATTGGAAACCAGTATGGCAGAAACTAGGCATTGATCCACACCTAACACTGTATACCAAGATAAGATTGCAATGGGTTCATGATCTAGACATAAGGAATGATATTATAAACAAATTAGAAGAACATAGGATAGTTTACCTCTCAGACATGTGGAGAAAGAAGGAATTTGTAACCAAATAACTATAGATCATTATTGATCACAAAATAGATAACTGATTATATTAAGTTAAAAAGGTTTTGTACAAATAAAACTAATGCAGACAAGATTAGAAGAGAAGCAATAAACTGGGAAAACATTTTTACATCCAAAGTATCTGATAAAGACCTCATTTCTAAAATATATAAAAAATTGACTCAAATTTATAATAATTCAAGCCATTCTCGAATGGATAAATGGTCAAAGGATATAAACAGACAATTTCCAGATGAAAAAATTGAAACTATTTGTAGTCACGTTAAAAGGTGCTCCAAATCATTATTGAGCAGAGAAATACAAATGAAAACTACTCTGAGATACCACTACACACCTGTCAGATTGGCTAAGATGACAGGAAATGATAATTACCAATGTTGGAGGGGATGTGGGAAAACTGGGACACTGATACATTGTTGGTGGAAGTGTGAACGAATCCAACCATTCTGGAGAGCAATTTGGAACTATGCTCAAAAAGTTATCAAACTGGGCATACTCTTTGATCCAGCAGTGTTACTACTGGGCTTATATCCCAAAGAGATCTTAAAGGAGGGAAAGGGATCCACATGTGCAAAAAATGTTTGTGGCAACACTTTTTGTAGTGGCTAGAAACTGGAAACTGAGTGGATGCTCATCAATGGGAGAATGGTTGAATAAATTATGGTATATGAATGTTATGGAATATTATTGTTCTGTAAGAAATGACTAATAGGATGATTTCAGAGAGGGCTGAAGAGACTTACATGAATTGATGCTAAATGAAATGAGCAGAACCAGGAGATTATTATACATAGCAATAACAAGACTATACAATGATCAATCCTGATGAATGTGGCTCTCTTCAAAAATGAGATGATTCAAACCAGTTCCGATTGTTCAGTAATGAAGAGAGCCATCTACACCCAGAGAAAGGACTATAGGAACAGATTGTGGATCACAACATAGTATTTTCACTCTTTCTGTTATTGTTTGCTTACATTTTTGTTTTCCTCCTCAGGTTTTTTTTTTTCTTTCAAGATCCAACTTTTCTCGTGCAGTAAGACAACTGCATAAATAATTGTATAAATATGTATACATATATTGGATTTAAGATATATTTTAACATATATTGAACTACCTGCCATATAGAGGAGGGGGTGGGAGGAAGGAGGGGAAAATTTGGAACAGAAGGTTTTGCAAGGATCAATGTTGAAAGATTACCCATGTATAAGTTTTGTAAATAAAAAGCTATAATAAAATAAATTTTTTTTAAAAAAGTGTATGTTGCATACAAGTGTATGGGGGAAGCTAAACATTTACCAGTAGTTTTTTTACCAGTGATATTTTGGTTTGGAAAGCTATAGAGATGGTAAATGGAGCCATAGGGAAGTAGAATGACATATCTTTTCCAATAGCCATGTCTGTATTGATTAGTAAATGGCATAGGTGAAGAGATAAGAGAACACACAAGAGATAGCAGGGTGGTTATCAGGTAGATGGCCAGAGATTAAAGTGAAACTTAACTGAGACTATGTGGTTAATATGAGCCATATAATGCGCACACCAATGACGAGAGAGAAGGCAGGGATTCCAGAGCTGAAAGGGTTAAGTCTTCTAAAGCAGGAATTTTTGTTCTAAAGGTGAGACCACTAGCATCAAAAAATTGTTCCCAAAGAACAAAGTGGTTTATGGCTTGAATGGACTAGATATAGATATTCAGTAAACAAGAGCAAAGACAAAGGCAGAAGGAAATGTGGCCCTGGAAGATATACTGTCCTGTCCTCAGGAGAGGGTTGCAGAGTTTAGCAGTAAGTAGGCAGCAGCTTAACTAGTAGGTAGGCAGGAAGCCCATAGAATAAAAATCTAGTGTCTAATCAAGACAGGAATGTAGTTAGGATTTCTAGGTCTCCAAACTGCTCTGTGATATCTCAGGGACTTAAAATTCATGGAAGCACCAAGAGCTATAGTTAATGTTTTACTTAGTTATTTAAAAACCAGAATTGTTAGATATTTCTTTTAATCTAAAGATACTATGAAAAAGAATTTACTGAAACACTAAAGACTCTGTGAACAGAGAACATTTGGAAAATGTTGGGGTAGGAGACTTGTAAACTTGTCCTAGTTATTCTGTTTTTTAGTTCTATGGTCGTGGACAGGCTCTATAGCCCTCTGCTTCCTGTCTGTAAAAAAATAAATAAATAAATAAATAAATAAATAAATAAATAAATAAATAAATAAAAGATGGACTCTTGATGATCCCTGAATTCCCTTCTAATTCTCAATTTTTTTTTTTTTGCTTGTTAGGTAAGAATTTTTGTTGTTTAGTCATGTCTGACTCTTCAGAACCCCTTTTAGGGTTTATTTGTTTTTGGCAAAGATGATGGAGTTGTTTGCCATTTCTTTTTCCAACTAATTTTACAGTGGAGGAAAATGAGGCAAACGTGATTTTCCCAGGGTCACACAGCTAGTTAAGTGTCTAATTTGAAGTTAGGAAGATGAGTCTTATTGACTTCAGGCTCAGCACTTTATCTATTGCACCACAGTCTTTCTAGGTCAACTTCTTCTCCATTCCCACTTTTCCTTTTAGCTGCAACTGCAGATTGAAAAATTGTCTAAGTCAAATGCATGATTGTATTTGAAAGTAAGTTCTAGTACAGAACTGAATGCTCTCCCCTACTTCCACTCCCATGGGATACCTACCTCCAGTGCTTTTCAGTCAATGAGTCTGAAATACTTCATAAATAAATTTAGCAATCCTCCCTACATTCTTAGGAACTGTAGTAGTGGAGACAGGAAGGTTATTCCAAGGTCATAATCAATGGACACCATTGATTGATCACCAAATTAATGATGAACATGGTTCTGGAAATTATGTTAAGTTACATAAAATTATTCCTTCCTGGAATCTAGAGAGATGGTATAGTATGTTGAAGAAACATATTAGCTTTGTATTCAGAAGAACCTACATTCAAATACTGCCTCTTACCTTATTTGGGTACCCATGGCAAGACTCTTGAGGTTCAGTTTCCTTATTTAGAAAGTGTTGCTAATAACCTCATAGGGCCGTTGTGAAGGTGAAATAAGATAATATATGTAAAGCACTAAGTAAATGTCAGTTATTTAGCTTTGATAATTTAGTTTGGGACCTAGGATGCAAAAGCCCATGAGTGGGAATAAGAAAACTTGGATGCATTGTGACTCTCAATTTCCTCTCATGTAAAATGAGATTTGAACAACATAATTCTGAAGGCCCCTTCCTGCTCTAAAATTTTATAAGCCATTAAGGCAGATAATTATAGACAAATATTATAATAATTATAAGCCATTATAGCAGAATGGAAAGAATATTGTACTTTGCATCAGGAAGACAAGTTCAAAATCTGCATTTGGCACTAGCTATATGACCCAAAACAAGGCTGAGTATCTTCATCTCTAAAATGAAGGAAAAAATTTCACTTAGGATCTGTCTCATGGGACAATTATAGGATGCATGAAATAATTGACACTGTAAATTTAGAGATAGTGATACAGATGGGATTGAAATTTTATTGTCATGGCGATCCTCCTAAAAAAGAAACCTCTTCCTTCTACCAATGTAGATCAGGAAACTTTTCTATAATATCCTTTATAGTGCATAATTTATATAATTTTCTATAATTATAGAATCATATTCTATAATTTATTAAAATTAATCTATATTAAAGTATTACCTTTAACACTAAGTGTTTAACTGACTTACCCAGAGTCACATAGCCAGTACATGTCCCAGTGGAGACTTTTTCCTAGGTCATACTGATTCTGAAGGCTCCTTTCTATCCATTATACTGTACTGCCTCCAAAACTTTAAAATTGTATGTGCAGTTCCAATGATCTTGTGATGAAGAGAGCCATCTACACTCTGAGAGAGGACTGTGGGAACTGTGTGGCTCACAACATAGCATTTTCACTCTTTTTGTTGTTGTTTGCTTGTATTTTATTTTCTTTCTCATTTTTTTTCTTGTTTGATCTGTTTTCCCTATGCAACAAGATAATTGTATAAATATGTATGCATATATTGGATTTAACATACATTTCTATCATTTTTAACATATATTGGATTAGTTGCCAAATAGAGGAGGGGGTGGAGAAAGGGAGGAAATTGGAACACAAAGTTTTTCAAGGTTCATATTGAAGAATTATCCATGCATATGTTTTGAAAAATAAAAAGCTTTAATAAAAACAAACAAATAAATAAATAAATAAAACTGTGTGTATGTATACATTTGTATAATATGTATATATAAAACTTTCATTTATTATAATGTTTGTTATTATGTATACACAGATGAAAGACCAAAAGAAAAAGAATATTTCCAACACAATCTAAAAAAACACAGATGATTTTGTTTTTGTTTAATCAATTTTGTGACACAATTGCTTTCTTGGCAAAAATACTCTGAGGCAAACAGGTTTATGTGACTTGCACAGAGTCACACAACTAGTAAGTATCTAAGGTCACATTTGAATTCAAGTCTTTTTGACTCAATTTCTTCATCTACAAAATGAGATGGAGAAGGAAATGGTAAACTACTCCAATCAATATGTTTGCCAAGAAAACCTCAAATGGGGTTCAGACACAATTGAAAAATGGCTGAATAGTAACAATCTCCTGACTCCAGGGCCAATACTAATTGCCCAGTCCAGGTGATAACTAGTAATAACTCCACCCAATGAAATAAATGGAGAAACAACAATAAAAGGATGGTTAATATGACATGGGCTATCTGGAGGAGATTAATCTTGAAAGTAAGGGCCAGGGAGTAAAGGCAAGAGAGAACAAGGGGACAATGGTGGACAAGGAAGAGAACATGTAGAAAGATCCATAAATGGAAACAAACACAACTGGGTGCTAGAGGCGAAGCCTGTTTCTTTGGCTGGAGTGTCAGAGAGTAATGAGGAGTGAAACTGGTGAAAAGCATGGGAATAAGTTGGGGATCAGGCTGGTGGAGCAGGCAAAGAGACTGAGAGCTCTGCAAATTAATGAGTTGCTTTCGAAGAGAACTCAGAGATCCTCACATGCACAATTTGACTCTGTTCCCTGAAAGATTTCCCATTATGCTCTGGATCACTCTCTTATTTTAGTTTTTTAAAACACCCTCTTAAGAATTCTCCTTATTTCAGCTCTCATTTGAAAATAGTTAAATTAGTAACATTTTTTAATGGGGCTTTGGATCATACCATTGCCATGCTGGAGTTATAAGAATATATTTCTCCAAAACATATCACCGAGGTGAAGAGTAGTACTGTGTCTCCTGAGACCAAGGGAGAAGAGACACAAAACTTCATACATCAGGAATTTTCTTGACTGTCTTTCCTAGGCTGAAGTCCAAGATGAAGCTGAGAAAATGAAAAGAGATTTGGCTGACAGAGCAGATGACAGGCAGAGAGAGCAAGTGGAACAGAGGCAGCCAATGGTGAGAGGAGACTTGGCAAGTGCCTGCGAGACACCCCTTGTTCAAAAACCATAAAACTCAAATTGTCTGTCTTGAACATGAGCCCTCACGTGCAAATCATTTCAGCCCATGGAAAGCAACTTGCCAGGAAGGCTCACTCCAGGGGGCTGGATTCATTCTCCTCCAGCATCACCATCTGGCTCTGAGCCGAAACAGAGTGGATAGGGATGAGAAGAAAACTTAACAATGAAAATTCTAATGGCTGTGAGATGAGCAGCTATTCTGCTGACGGATTCTGGGCTATGGGAAAAAAAGTCAGGCAACAACAGAAGGACTGGGAGAGGACACTGGATCTTCATAAAGAGAAGGGAAAGGGAGGAACTTTGTTTCTCTGGTCTGAATGTGAGCAGAAAGCCAGGTTCAACACAGTGGCAGAACCTTTGGATTTCAGTGGTGTTCCTTTAAAAACTGGTAGACATCTCATTTCTCCCAAGTTCCCAATGATATGTAAAAACTTCTTGGATTATTTCTTACCATCCTATTTCTCTATGTAAGTGTCCTTTACAATAAGTCTAGATTTAGAGCTTAATTCTCCAACTTGAAAGCATTATTATTTTACTTTCTGTAGGTATGGGGGTATGTACTAGTGTGCAAGGATTTGGAAGTATGAATAATCTTCTCCTTGAACTTCTGGGGGCAAAGTCCAAGATGGTGGAGAGGACACACATTTCTTTCTGACCTTATTCTACAACCCTCAGACTAATTACCCAATCCAGCCTCTAAATTAGCTCTGGACCAGGAGAATCCACAAATGTTGGGAGTGTAAGAAATTACCAACAGAAGATAATTTCAAAGATCAAAGCAGAAGATAAATTCAAACATTCAAAGATCTTAGAAAAGGTCTGTTTCAATTGGAAATGGGAGGTGGGGGGCAGCCAAGCACAAGCAGTTGAGCACAGACACCAGCGCAGACAGCACAGAGTCCTGGAGTGATGCGGACTCTGCATGGTCGTGCAGACTCTGCATGGCAGTGCAGATTCCATGTGGCAGAGCATCTACAGAGAGGAATCTACAGGACTCAACAGCAATGTTGACCACTCTACCCTGGTTACAAGCCAATAGATCAGCAGAAAAATTATAAAACATCCAACACAAAGATGGCGGAGAGGAGGCTCACAGCTGCATAAGCTCCACGCTTTCTCTCACTATCCATTTCATTACAAGCCTCTGAATTAATGCTTGACTGAAAAAAAACCCACAAATAGTTACCAAGAGAAGCCATCCTTGAGATTCACCAAGAAAGGTCTGTCTTTCCTGGAGGGCTGGGATGGTTTTAGATTGGGCGCAGGCGGCAGGCAGCGGCAGTGAGAGCACGGGAGCAGACTGGAGAGGGGGTGGGGAGTGATCGCAGCCGTCTCTGCGGGGAGAGCTTCGCTACAGGTTTGGATACTTTGCTCCGGCAGCAAGTCAGCAGCCCAGCAGAGAAGCTAAAAACACCGGGGCTGAAGAATACAACCCCAAACAGCTGGAGTCTCCCGGGACCTGGCCGCCCTTCCCCTTCCCCCCCCACAGTGACTCAGCATGCTCTGGCAACACAGTCCTGCTAGTGCCTCACTGCTGCCCCCCACAGTCTGTAGAGGAAGCTCGATAACATACCCAGCCCCTCCCCCAAAGAAAGCCTCCGGTTTTTTCTGTTTTTCTTTGCTAGTTTGTCTCTGATTATTAGACAGAATGAGCAAGAAGCTGAAGAGGACTTTAACCCTTGACAGCTTCTATACAGATAGAGAGCAGACTCTAAATCCTGAGGAGACTAAAAACAGACAGTCCCCAGGTGAATCCCCAAAGGAGGAGATCATCTGTTCCTCAGCACAGATGAACCTCATAGAAGTAATTAAAAAGGCTCTCACAAGGGAGCTAGAAGAAAAATGGGAAAAGCAGAGTGAGGCTTGGCAAAAGGAGAGGGAGGCTTGGGAAAAGGAGAAGGAGGCTTGGCAAAAGAGCCTGGAGAAAGTTAAATAGAGAGTGGATAAAGAAGTAAAATCCTTGAAAAATAGGATTAGTGTACTGGAAACAGAAAACAGCTCTCTAAAAAACAAAATTGGCGAAATGGAAAAAAATTCCACAGAACAAAAGAACTCAATTGGACAATTAGAAAAAGATTTTAAAAAGTGAGTGAAGAAAATACTTCACTGAAAATCAGAATTGAACAAGTGGAATTGAATGACTCGAGGAGACAAGAAGAATCAGTCAAGCAAATCCAAAAAAATCAAACAATGGAGAAAAATGTGAAATACCTTCTGGGGAAGACAACAGACCTGGAAAACAGATCCAGGAGAGACAACCTGAGAATCATTGGACTTCCAAAAAAACATGATTGAAAAAAAGAGCCTGGACACTATTTTCCAGGAAATTATCAAAGAGAACTGCCCAGAAGTCATAGGAACAGAGGAAAAAATAAACATTGAAAGGATTCATCGATCACCCACTGAAAGGGATCCTAAAATCAAAACACCAAGGAATATAGTAGCCAAATGCCAGAACCCTCAGATGAAGGAAAAAATACTGCAAGCGGCTAGAAAAACCCAATTCAAGTATCAAGGAGCCACAATAAGGATCCCCCAGGATCTGGCAGCATCCACATTAAAAGATCGAAGGGCCTGGAATATGATATTCCGAAAGGCTAAGGAACTTGGTATGCAACCAAAAATAACTTACCCAGCGAGAATGAGCATCTTTTTCCAGGGAAGAAGATGGACATTCAACGAAGTAAGAGAATTTCATCTATTTCTGATGAAAAAACCAGAATTTAACAAAAAGTTTGATCTACAAATATAGAACTCAAGAGAAATCTAAAAAGGTAAAGATTAATCTTGGGAACTATATTTTGACTATATAGATGTATAAAGAATACATGTATACCTTGTTCTAGAAATTGATGTGGAAAGGACATTGTATCAGAAAAAGGGTAAAGTGGGGGTAGTACATCTCATGAAGAGGCATAGGAAACCTATTATATCTGAGAGAAAGAATGGAGGGGGATGAATATAGTGGGTATCTTACTGCCTTCAGAATTGGCTTTAAGTGAAAAATCTTAAGACATATTCAATCTATGGTGAAACTTCTCCCACCTCATTGAAAAGTGAGAAGGGAAAAGTGAAAAGGGAAGGAATAAGCTAAGCGGAAGGGAATACAGGAACTGGGAGGGAAAGGGGTAAGATAGGGGGAGGAACTCTAAGGCGGGGGGAGGGATACTAAAAAGGGAGGGCTGTGAGAAGCAAGTGGTGCTCACAAGCTTAATACTGGGAAGGGGGGGAAAGGGGAAAGAAGGGAGAAAAGCACAAACCTGGGTTAACAAGATGGCAAGTAATACAGAATTGGTCATTCTAACCATAAACGTGAACGGGGTAAACTCCCCCATAAAGAGGAAGCGGTTAGCAGAATGGATTAAAAGCCAGAATCCTACAATATGTTGTTTACAGGAAACACACCTGAAGCGGGGAGATACATGCAGGTTAAAGGTAAAAGGTTGGAGCAAAATCTACTATGCTTCAGGTGAAGTCAAAAAAGCAGGGGTAGCCATCCTGATCTCAGATCAAGCTAAAGCAAAAATTGATCTAATTAAAAGAGATAAGGAAGGGCACTATATCTTGCTAAAGGGTAGCATGGATAATGAAGCACTATCTATATTAAACATATATGCACCAAGTGGGGTAGCATCTAAATTCTTAAAAGAGAAACTAAGAGAGCTGCAAGAAGAAATAGACAGTAAAACTAAAATAGTGGGAGATCTTAACCTTGTACTCTCAGAATTAGATAAATCAAACCACAAAATAAATAAGAAAGAAGTCAAAGAGGTAAATAGAATACTAGAAAAGTTAGATATGATAGATCTCTAGAGAAAATGTAATGGAGACAGAAAGGAATACACTTTCTTTTCAGCAGTTCATGGAACCTATACAAAAATTGATCATATATTAGGACATAAAAACCTCAAACTCAAATGCAGTAAGGCAGAAATAGTAAATGCATCCTTTTCAGACCACGATGCAATGAAAATTACATTCAACAAAAAACCAGGGGGAAGTAGACCAAAAAATAATTGGAAACTAAATAATCTCATACTAAAGAATGATTGGGTGAAACAGCAAATCATAGACATAATTAATAACTTCACCCAAGAAAACGATAATAATGAGACATCATACCAAAATGTATGGGATGCAGCCAAAGCGGTAATAAGGGGAAATTTCATATCTCTAGAGGCCTATTTGTATAAAATAGAGAAAGAGAAGGTCAATGAATTGGGTTTGCAACTAAAAATGCTAGAAAAGGAACAAATTAAAAACCCCCAGTCAAACACTAAACTTGAAATTCTAAAAATAAAAGGTGAGATCAATAAAATTGAAAGTAAAAAAACTATTGAATTGATTAATAAAACTAAGAGTTGATTCTATGCAAAAACCAACAAAATAGACAAACCCTTAGTAAATCTGATTAAAAAAAGGAAAGAGGAAAATCAAATTGTTAGTCTTAAAAATGAAAAGGGAGAACTCACCACTAACGAAGAGGAAATTAGAGCAATAATTAGGAGTTACTTTGCCCAACTTTATGCCAATAAATTCGACAACTTAAATGAAATAGAAAAATACCTCCAAAAATATAGCTTGCCCAAACTAACAGAGGAAGAAGTAAATATCCTAAACAGTCCCATCTCAGAAAAAGAAATAGAACAAACTATCAATCAACTCCCTAAGAAAAAATCCCCAGGACCAGATGGATTTACATGTGAATTCTACCAAACATTTAAAGAACAATTAACTCCAATGTTATATAAACTATTTGAAAAAATAGGGATTGAAGGAGTCCTACCAAACTCCTTTTATGACACAGACATGGTACTGATACCTAAACCAGGTAGGCTGAAAACAGAGAAAGAAAATTATAGACCAATCTCCCTAATGAATATTGATGCTAAAATCTTAAATAAAATATTAGCAAAAAGATTACAGAAAATCGTCACCAGGATAATACACTATGACCAAGTAGGATTTATACCAGGAATGCAAGGCTGGTTCAATATTAGGAAAACTATTAGCATAATTGACTATATCAATAACCAAACAAACAAAAACCATATAATCATCTCAATAGATGCAGAAAAAGCATTTGATAAAATCCAACATCCATTCCTAATAAAAACACTTGAGAGCATAGGAATAAATGGACCTTTCCTTAAAATAGTCAGGAGCATATATTTAAAACCATCAGTAAGCATCATATGCAATGGGGAAAAACTGGAACCTTTCCCAGTAAGATCTGGAGTGAAGCAAGGTTGCCCACTATCACCATTATTATTTAATATCGTATTAGAAACACTAGCCTCGGCAATAAGAGTCGAGAAAGATATTAAAGGAATTAGAATAGGCAATGAGGAAATCAAACTATCACTCTTTGCAGATGATATGATGGTATACCTAGAGAACCCCTTTCTACTAAAAAGCTATTGGAAATAATTCATAATTTTAGCAAAGTAGCTGGCTACAAAATAAATCCCCATAAATCCTCAGCATTTTTATACATCACCAACAAAACCCAACAGCAAGAGATACAAAGAGAAATTCCATTCAGAATAACTGTCGATACCATAAAATATTTGGGAATCTATCTACCAAAGGAAAGTCAGGAATTATATGAGCAAAATTATAAAAAAGTCTCCACACAAATAAAGTCAGACTTAAATAATTGGAAAAACATTAAGTGCTCTTGGATCGGCCAAGCGAACATAATAAAGATGACAATACTCCCTAAACTAATCTATTTATTTAGTGCTATACCAATCAGACTTCCAAGAAAATATTTTATTGATCTAGAAAAAATAACAACAAAATTCATATGGAACAATAAAAAGTCGAGAATCTCAAGGGAATTAATGAAAAAAAAATCAAATGAAGGTAGCCTAGCTGTACCTGATCTAAAATTATATTATAAAGCAGCAGTCACCAAAACCATTTGGTATTGGCTAAGAAATAGATTAGTGGATCAGTGGAAAAGGCTAGGTTCACAAGACAGAATAGTCAACTATAGCAATCTAGTGTTTGACAAACCCAAAGCCCCTAACTTCTGGGAAAAGAATTCATTATTTGATAAAAACTGCTGGGATAATTGGAAATTAGTATGGCAGAAATTAGGCATGGACCCACACTTAACACCATATACCAAGAAAAAATCAAAATGGGTCTATGACCTAGGCATAAAGAACGAGATTATAAATAAATTAGAGGAACATAGAATAGTTTATCTCTCAGACTTGTGGAGGAGAAAGAAATTTGTGACCAAAGATGAACTAGAGACCATTACTGATCACAAAATAGAAAATTTTGATTACATCAAATTAAAAAGCCTTTGTACAAATAAAACTAATGCAAACAAGATTAGAAGGGAAGCAACAAACTGGGAAAACATCTTCACAGTTAAAGGTTCTGATAAAGGCCTCATTTCCAAAATATATAGAGAACTGACTCAAATTTATAAGAAATCAAGCCATTCTCCAATTGATAAATGGTCAAAGGATATGAACAGACAATTTTCAGAGGATGAAATTGAAACTATTACCACTCATATGAAAGAGTGTTCCAAATCATTATTGATCAGAGAAATGCAAATTAAGACAACTCTGAGATACCACTACACACCTGTCAGATTGGCTAAGATGACAGGAAAAAATAATGATGAATGTTGGAGGGGATGCGGGAAAACTGGGACACTGATGCATTGTTGATGGAGTTGTGAACGAATCCAACCATTCTGGAGAGCAATCTGGAATTATGCCCAAAAAATTATCAAATTGTGCATATCCTTTGATCCAGCAGTGTTTCTATTGGGCTTATATCCCAAAGAAATACTAAAGAAGGGAAAGGGACCTGTATGTGCCAAAATGTTTGTAGCAGCCCTGTTTGTAGTGGCTAGAAACTGGAAAATGAATGGATGCCCATCAATTGGAGAATGGCTGGGTAAATTGTGGTATATGAATGTTATGGAATATTATTGTTCTGTAAGAAATGACCAGCAGGATGAATACAGAGAGGACTGGCGAGACTTACATGAACTGATGCTAAGTGAAATGAGCAGAACCAGGAGATCATTATATACTTCAACAACGATACTGTATGAGGATGTATTCTTATGGAAGTGGATTTCTTTGACAAAGAGACCTGAGTTTCAATTGATAAATGACGGACAAAAGCAGCTACACCCAAAGAAAGAACACTGGGAAACGAATGTGAACTATCTGCATTTTTGTTTTTCTTCCCGGGTTATTTATACCTTCTGAATCCAATTCTCCCTATGCAACAAGAGAACTGTTCGGTTCTGCAAACATATATTGTATCTAGGATATACTGCAACATATCCAACATATAAAGGACTGCTTGCCATCTAGGGGAGGGGGTGGAGGGAGGGAAGGAAAAAAAAATCGGAACAGAAACAAGTGTCAATATAAAGTAATTATTAAATAAAAATTAAAAAAAAAAAAAAAATCCAACACAAAAGGTGAATAGTGATCCCTGAAACACCAGAATCTCACGGGATCTGGCCACGCACAGCTAGCACCGGGAATGAGTCAGCATTGACCCAGCTCAGTCCCAACTGTTTGTAGAGGAAGCCATTGCTTGTAGAGGAAGCTTGGAAAACCTCCCCTGCCCTAACTTTTTTTTTAAATGAGTAAAAAAGTAAAGACAACTCTGACCATAAAGAGTATTTATAGTGAAAGAGAAGAACAGATTTCAAAACCTGAGGAGACTAAAGGCAGATTGTCTCCAGATGAAGCCCCCAAAGGTGATAGACCTAGTCTCCATCACACAAGGCTCTCCTAGAAGAAATTTAAAAGGATCTTAAAAGAGAACTAGAAAAAGAATGGGGAAAGGAAACAAAAACTTTGCAAGAGGGTTTGGAAAAGGCATATAACTCATTAAAAGATAGATTTGATAAAATGGAAAAAGAAAACAACTCCCAGAAAAACAGAATTTGTGAAATCGAAAAAAAAAAAAAAAACATTCCATAGAACAAAACAACTCATTTAAAATTTCAATTGGACAAATACAAAAAGAAGCTTAAAAAAAGTAAATGAAAAAAATAATTCACTAAAATTCAGAACGGAACAAATAGAAATGAATGACTCAATGAGACAAGAACCAGTCAAGCAAAACCAAAAAAAAAAAAAAAAAAAAAAAAAAAGGAAAAAATAGGAAAAAAATGTAAAAATACCTAATTGGGAAAACAACTAACATGGAAAAAGATTTAGGAGAGATGATCTAAGGATAATTGGACTCCCTGAAAGACATGATGAAAAAAAGAGCCTAGACACTATTTTTCAGGAAATCATCAAAAAGAACTGCCTGGATGTCATAGAGTCAGAAGATAGAAATGACAATTGAAAGAATTCACCAAATACCTCCTGAAAGAGACCCCAAAATTAAAACCCTAAGGAATATCATGGCTAAATTTCAGAACCATTGGATCAAGGAAAAAATATTATAAGGCGACAGGAAGAAACAATCAAATACTAAGGAGCCACAACAAGGATTATCTAGGATCTACCAGCTTCCACTTTAAAAGATCAAAGGGCCTGGAATCTGATATTCTGAACGGTTAAGGAATTTGGAATGTAGCCAAGAATAAATTACCCTGCTAAACTGAACATTTTCTTTCAGGAAGAAAATGGACATTCAGTGAAATTGGTGAATTCCATTTATTTCTGATGAAAAGATCAGAGCTAAACAAAAAATTTGACCTTCCTCAAGAGAAGCATAGAAAGGCAAAAAGAAAAAAACTCTTGAAAACTATGTTTCTGTTATGGGTATACATAGAGAGTTCATGTATAATTACTGTTTTAATATAAAAAAAGAAACTAGAGGTGGAAAGGAAATTGTAATAGAAAAAAAAGGGGGAAGTAGAGGCAAAATGAGGGAAATTACATCTCAGGAAGAGGCAAAGAAAATCTATTATAAGTGAGGGAAAGAAAGGAGGGTGATGAATCTTGTGTGAATCCTACTCTTATCAGATTTGGCTCAAAGAAAGAATTTTAGATACATTTAGTTTCATGGAGAAACTTCTCTCACCTATAGAAAAGTGGAAGGAGAGAGGGGAAAAGAGAAGGGGTAGGCTAAGTATAAGGGGAAACAAATAGTAGGGGAAAGGTATAAAAAAAGGGAAGGAATTGTAAAGGGGGAAGACTGCTTGGAGGCAAGTAGTGCTCATAAGTAAAATACTGAGGAAAAAGGAAAGCATAAAAGGAAAGAGAAAAGTATAATTTGAGGCTAATAAGATGGTAGGAAATATAGAATTAGTAATTTTAACTGTAAATATGAATGAAGTGAACTCTCCCAAAGTGTAAGTGGATAGCAGACTGCATTAAAGGCCACAATCCTACAATTTGTTATTTATAAGAAACACATTTAAAACAGAATGATATATAAAGAGTAAAGGTAAAAGGATAGAGCAGGATCTATTATGCTTCAGGTGAAGTAAAAAAAGCAGGGGTAGCCATACTGATCTCAGATCAAACAAAAGCAAAAACTGATCTAGTTAAAAGAGATAAGGAAGGAAACTATATCTTAATAAAGGGTACCATAGAAAATGAAGCAATATCAATACTAAATATATGCCCTAAGTAGGATATCATTTAAATTCCTAAAGGAGAAGTTGAGAGTTGCAAGAAGAAATAGCCAGCAAAACTCTAATAAAGGATGAATTCAATCTTACTCTCTTAGAACTAGATAAATCAAACTACAAAATAAATAAGAAAGAAATTAAAGAGGTAAATAAAATACTAGAAAAGCTAGCTATGCTAAATCTTTGGAGAAAATTGAATGGAGACAGAAAGGAGTATACTTGCTTTTTAGCAGTTCATGGAATCTATACAAAAACTGACCATATATTAAGACACAAAGACCTTAAAATCAAATGCAGAAAAGCAGAAATAGTAAATGCATTTTTTTCAGATCACAATGCAATAAAAATGACATTCAATAAAAGGCTGGGGGAAAATAGACCAAAAAGTAATTGGAAACTAAATAATCTCCTCCTAAAGAATGAATGGGTAAAACAGTAAATCATAGATATAATCAATAATTTCAACCAGGAGAATGGCAATAATGAGATAACATTCCAAAATCTGTGGGGTGCAGCCAAAGTGGTAATAAGGGGAAATTTTTTTTATCTCTGGATGCTTACTTGCATAAAATAGAAAAGAGATCAATGAATTGGGCTTGCAACTAAAAAAGCGAGAAAAAGAACAAATTAAAAAACCCCAATCAAATACCAACCTTGAAATTCTAAAAATAAAAGGAGAGATCAATAAAATTGAAAGTATATATATATATATATATACATATATATATATATATGTTGAATTAATAAATAAAACTAAGAGTGGGTCCTATGAAAAAACCAACAAAATAGATAAACTTTTAATTAATTTGATTAGAAAAAGGAAAAAGAAAACCAAATTGTTAGTCTCAAAAATGAAAAAGGAGTACTATCCACCAATGAAAAGGAAATTAAAGCAATAATTAGGAGTTGCTTTAACTAACTTTATGCCAAAAAATTTGACAATCTAAGTGAAATGGAGGAATATCTACAAAAATATAGATTGCCCAGATTAACAGAAGAGGAAATAAATTGCTTAAATAGTCTCATTTTAGAAAAAGAAATAGAACAAGCTATTAATCAACTCTCTAAGAAAAAATCCCCAGGACTGGATGGATTTATATATGAATTCTACCATACTTTTAAAGAACAATTAACTCCAATACTATATAAACTATTTTTAAAAATAGGGAATAAAGGGCTCCTACAAAATTCCTTTTATGACACAGATATGGTACTGATACCTAAACCAGGTAGGGCAAAAACAGAGAAAGAAAATTATAAACCAATCTCTCTATTAAATATTGATGCAAAAACTTAAATAAAATATTAGCAGAGAGACTATAAAAAATCATCCCAAGTATAATACACCACAACCAAGTAGGATTTATACCAGGAATGCCAGGCTGGTTCAATATTAGGAAAACTCTTAGCATAATTAGCTATATCAATAACCAAATTAACAAAAACCATACGATTATCTCAATAGATGCAGAAAAAGCATTTCATAAAATTCAACACTCATTCCTATTAAAAACACTAAAGAGTATAGGAATAAATTGGCTTTTCCTTAAAACAGTCAGTAGCATCTATTTAAAACTATCAGCAAGCAGCATATATAATGGGGATAAACCGGAACCATTCCCAATAAGATCAGGGGTGAAATAAGATTGCCCACTATTGCCATTGCTATTTAATATCTTATTAGAAGTGCTAGCTTTGGCAAAAAGAGAAGAAAAAGAGATTATAGGAATTAGAGTGGGTAATGAGGAAACTAAATTATCACATTTTGCAGATGATATGATGGTATACTTAGAGAACCCTAGAGAATCAACTTAAAAAAAAAAAAAACTATTAGAAGCAATCCACAACTTTACAAATTTGCAGGATACAAAATAAACCCACATAAATCAACAGCATTCTTATACAACACTAACAAAATCCAACAGCAAGAGATATAAAGAGAAATTCTATTTAAAATAACTGTCAATAGGATAAAATATTTGGGAATATATTTGCCAAAGGAAAGTCAGGAACTATATAAGCAAAACTACAAGACACTTTCCACACAAATAAAGTCAGATCTAAGCAATTGGAAAAATATCAAGTGCTCTTGGATTAGTCAGGCTAATATAATAAAGTTGACAATACTACCTAAACTAATCTATTTATTTAGTGCTATACTAATCAAACTCCCAAGAAACTATTTTACTGAATTAGAAAAAATAACAACAAAATTCATCTGGAAGAACAAAAGGTCAAGAATTTCAAAGGAATTAATGAAGAGAAAAGCAAAAGAAGGTAGCCTAGATGTACCAGATATAAAACTATATTATAAAGTAGCAGTCATCAAAACCATTTGGTACTGGCTAAGAAATAGAGAAGCTGATCAGTGAAATAGATTAGGTTCTTAGAACAAAATAGTCAATGATGATAGCAATAGTATTTGACAAACCCAAAGACCCCAGCTTTTGGGACAAGAATTCACTATTTGACAAAAATTGCTGGCAAAATTGGAAACCAGTATTCCAGAAAGTAGGCATAGACCCATATCTAACACCATATACCAACATCAAGTCGAAATGGATTCGTGTTCTAGAATAAAGAATGATATTATAAACAAATTAGAAGAACATAGAATAGTTTACCTCTCAGATTTGTGGAGGAGGAAGGAATTTGTGACCAAAGAAGATTAGAGATCATTATTGATCACAAAATAGATAATTTTGATTATATTAAGTTAAAATTTTTTGTACAAACAAACCTAATGCAGACAGATTAGAAGGTAAGCAATAAACTGGGAAAACATTTTTACATCTAAAGGATCTGATAAAGGCCTCATTTCTAAAATATATAGAGAATTGACTCAAATTTATAATAATTCAAGCAATTCTCAAATTGATAAACGGTCAAAGGATATGAACAATTTTCACGTGAAGAAATTGAAACGATTTGTAGTCATGTGAAAAGGTGCTCCAAATCACTATTGATTAGAGAAATGCAAATTAAGACAACTCTGAGATACTACTACACACCTGCCAGATTGGCTAACATGACAGGAAATGATAATGACCAATGTTGGAAAGAGATGTGAAAAAACTGGGACACTGATACATTGTTGGTGGACCTGTGAATGGATCCAGCCATTCTGGAGAGCAGTTTGTAATTATGCTCAAAAAGTTATCAAACTGTGCATACCCTTTGATCCAGCAGTGTTACTATTGGGCTTATTTCCCAAAGAGATTTTAAAGGAAGGAAAGGGATCCACATGTGTAAAAATCTTTGTGGCAGCCCATTTTGTAGTGGCAAGAAATTGGAAACTGAGTGGATGCCTATCAATTGGAGAATAGCTGATTAAAGTATGGGATATGAGTGTTATGGGATATTATTATTCTGTAAGAAATGACCAGCAAGATAATTTCAGAGAGACCTGGAGAGACTTACATGAATTGATGCTAAGCAAAAGCAGGAGACCATTATACAAGGCAACAACTAGACTGTCCGACATTCTGATGGATGTGGCTCTCTTCAACACTGAGACAATTCAAACCAGTGCCGCTTGTTCAGTGATAAAGAGAGCCATCTGCACCCAGAGAAAGGACTGTGGGAACAGAGTGTGGAATACAAGAAAGCATTCTCACTCTCGTTTTTATTTGCATTTTTTGTTCTTTCTCAGTTTTTCTTTTTCTTCCTTCTTGATCTGATTTTTCTTGTGCAGCAAAATAACTGTATACATATGAATACATATATTGGATTTAACGTGTATTTTAACATATTTAACATGTATTGGACTACCTGCCAGCAAGGAGAGGAAGTGAGGGGAAGGAGAGGAAAACATGAAACAAAAGGTTTTGCAAGTGTCAATGTTGGGAAAATTAGCCATGTATATGTTTTGTAAATAAAAAGCTTTAATTTTAAAAAAAGCATTTGGTGGTATTTTCCTACTTAATAATGTTTTATTTTTTCCAATTACATGGAAATATATACTTTAATATTTTATATATTTCTTACTTTTATAAGATTTTGATTTTCATTTTTTCCCTCTTCCTTACTCTCTCCAGAGACAGTAAGCAATGTAATATAGGTTATACACGTACAATCATATTAACATGTAGTAGGCTTATCAGAAAGACTGTAATCTAGATAAACAAACCAATCTGTTCTCTGAAGGGAGGAGGTGCATCACAGGAGCGAGTATAAAGTTTCCCCCATTTTTGTACTCAGTGCTCCCTCTTCCCAATAAATAGTGGGGCCTGCTTCTGGCCAGAAATGTTAAGATGATTCCTTAAGATTCTTCTTTAATAAATTTTCCTTAATAACTGATTTTCAGTGTCAAGAGTGTTATTTTTAACAATCTCCCTAGTTGTTAGGATATTTTTCTGGATTGTAATTTTTCAGTTGAAAGTATATTCTTTGGAAAAGATGAATTGTTGGAATCTTTACAAACTGCTAACTCATTAGAGTTGCTCTAATCTTACAAAAAGATGTTTTGGGCCAGAACCTGAAACAAGGTTCTAAGTAGAGCTAATTAGTACAATGCTTGTGTTTGCACCTTTACTCATTGGAGTTCACAAGTATGCCAGCTTCACAAGAACTATTCTATGATTATGAGACATATAAAATTTGTCAAACCTAGAATAACACATTCCACTTCCTCAACAGCCACCTTGCCCCCTTGAAATTTCTTTCTTCTACCTATCCTCCTTTACCTACTTTCCAATTTCTCTGTATACTTTCTTTTCCTTTGTTAGATGAAGAGATCATTTTAGGAATAGGAACCATTTTGTTTTCTTATATTTGTATCAGAATGCTTATTACAGTTCCTGGCATATAGTAAGAGCTTATTAAAACATCTATCATCTGTGCATGTATCTATGTATCTATCTATCATCTATTTATGTTAATCTGATTAAACACAAAAGGTGAGTTTGATTACTATACATAAACTATTGAGTTGTTCACAATCAGGACGTAGGGTCTAAGTCCAAAAAGATGAGAGGATAGAGAAGAATCAGAGTACAGATTTCAGAAATGCATCAGCTAAATTTGAAACTGGAGATGATGGATACCATAATTGCTTTAAGGATTAAATCTAAGATAAATAGCTTGGAGGTAGAGAATCAAAGAAGTCATTCAACTAATTGACTAGTTTGACTGAGGTGTCACCTTGGGATCTTAATCAAGCATATCTTATATCAACTCAACTTAGCAGTAAAATGCACAAAACTTACATTCCAGAAGGAATCATATAAACTGAAAAAGAGGATGCCAAAGTTCACAGTTCCAGAACTGTGAATTTTCCTGATTTCATGGATTTTCCTTATTCTTGTATGTATGTCCATTATCTCTTACTGATAGTGAGGGCATTGGTGGGAGTATGATAGTTTACTATATAAAGTATGATGTACTTATTTTTTCTCTTTTTGTTTTAATATGGTACTTATATTTTTTCTTCTGCCTTATTGATAAGTCGTTACATTTAAAATCTACAAGTGTCATAATCATGCAAACTCATTTTATGTAAATAGAAGCATATTGTGAGCTAAAGTGGTGAATAGGGGAAATATATTCTCCTACTAAGGATTACCTCTAGAACCCTGAGAGAATTTAACTGAGGCCAAATAATAGTGTTTCTCCAGTTAGCTAGACTTGACAGTTTGAGGACAGGTCCAAGTGAGTGAGCCAGCCCAGAGAGTGAGTAGATGTCCACATAACCATAAGAGAGGTATAAGAAATTATAGGTAAGTGGTGATCCTCCATGCACCCATTATACCAGGGTTTGAAAACAGTTTTACTCAGTAAAATAAAGCAAAATTCTCATTTTATTTCCCTTTGTATTACATTATGATATATACTTATGGTTTTCAGAACTCCCTCATACCTATGAGACCAAAGTTATTAAAAATAAAGTCTATCCATTTACTCATTGAACAAAGATTTATTAAGTGCCCAAATTATTCTAAATACTAGAAATACAAGAACAAAAAAATTGTTCTTACCTTAGAGGAACTTAGATTTTCCTGGGACTACTGGTTTTAAGCTAGAATGTTTTCATGAGATGGAGGTGTATGAGTTTTGGTGGAAGCTGAGACTGGCAATTACTTAAGGTGGAGAGATTATTATACAGAGTAGAAACAGCATTTAACTAAGAACAAAAATGGAAGGGAATATGGGTAAGGAGAAAAACCAAAACACAGTAAGGTAGTATACAGGGGCACTTTTCTCTTGGTGATGTTTGCGGGAAATTATAGAGAGGAATAGCACTCACAGATGCCTACTAGGTCTGTATTTGGGAATAGGCTGCTTCAATCTCCCCAGGCTGAATGCACCAAAATGGAGAAGCAAGCTATAATTAAGTTGTGTGATAACAGATGCCCATCAATCACTGCTTCACTGAAGCATATCCACTGGATTTTGTCCAGGTTTTAAAGTCACTTGGGAAATATATTGACACTTCCACAATTACACCATCATAGTCATGGAGAAAATTCCCTAGCTCCATTTGCATTTTTATTGAAAGTGAGTCTATCTAATCCTCTAAGATATTAAGACTTCTTATAATAATAATAGAAAGTAGCACATACACAGAGCGCTTTTGACAGTGTCTTCCCATAAGAAGGAGTCTAGGGAGCCCACTTTCATTAAAGTTGTGATGACATGTTATTATTATTGATGTTGTTCATGAAGTGCCTTGGAGAGATTCAAGAATGCAATAGATATTCTGTCACTAATTCTGGTCTGCTAAGTACATAATGAGGCAAAGCCTTTTCAATTGGCTAGGCTACCAGAGTAAGTTACCTTCAAAAAAGCACTATACACTAGAGCTTCCATCACTCTTGTTTTTCAATTTCTGTTTTCACTCTCTCTTGGTTTGACTTCTTTTCTGAAGGCATTCAGTTGCTATGGGAGAGAGATCTTAGGCTGTCCCCATCAAGATCAACATTTGGCTTCTCAGATATGACCTTCCATTCTTTTGCCTGACCATTTTCTCTTTTTCATTTTAGATGAAAGAAATTAATACAGTCTCAAGAATTGTGAGTTTTTAATAGTCAGGGAAACAGTTATCCTGATGTCGCAACATCTCAACATACAGTTTTTATAACTAGTTCAATGTTGAGTCCCTAAGGAGCAAGAAAATGGGAACCTGACCCAGTAATGCCATATTTGGACATAAACTTGATGAGACCAGTACTTTGGAAGAGTTATGCTAAAAGTGAGCCCATTTTCCCCACAGATGGAAATGGGATAAAGTAAAGTGTGTGTCTGAGGTGTTGAAGGGAAATATGTATACTTTTTTATGTTATGTTTTTAAAGTAAAAGCTAATTGATATTAAACGATTAAATTAACTAAAATGCTATTCACTAACACCTTATAGTGCACACGATCAGGTTATTGTGAAGAACATTTATTAAGTGCCTCCAGAGAAGACAGAGTGCTAAGTGCTAGAGGATAAAATTAATAAAAAGAAAGTTTCTGCCCTCAGTGAGTTTACAATTTAAAGGTAAGGGATTAAACACATAAAAGGGAGACAGGAAAGTGGAGGAAATGGGGAACACCAGGCAGTACCCAGTGCAGGGTCATCTCATTCTATACATTTGAAGCCAAACAGGAAAACAGATACAAAATCAAGTCATCCAAGAATTCAATAATCAAAGACATTGGGGTAGAGGGAGGGCGTGGTACTCTACCTTCCAGCCCTCCAAACAAGGGAGAAGTGTCAGTCAAGATTTGAGTTAGCAGAGTGATGGATGGTTTGGAAGTCAAGAGCTGACCCAGGGAGGGACATCTTGTTTTGTGGAGTTGAAATCAGGCAGAGAAGCAGATGGAAAGTGGATGCAGCTAGTGAGGTATTAAATTAGTGACATTAAAGAAGAAACAACCTCAATATCCTTGAACTATGAGAAGCAGATGTGGTAGTATGGCCCTAGGATAATGAGTCAAAGTATACTTGCTACATCACTGTGTTACTTCATCTTTTATTTGTTCATTTAAACTTCTTTATTTCTTTATAGCTTCCAGAAGTAAAAAGACAGGGTTTTTCCTTGTTTTATAAATAATAGGAGTAAAAAACAATTGGAAACCTTCAGCTTCTTCTGTGCAAGATTTAAGTGTAAGAATACCAAAAAGAAAAAAGGAAAGGACAATGAAGACCAAAAAAAGAGCAATCTTGACTCCAAAAATAGAAGAAGTTGGCACAGGGAGCCTGCCTAGAATGGAAAGCTATCACTAGGGAGATGCTCACCCCAAACCTCCTTGGCACAACATATGGCCCGAGTGTCAAGTAAGGTATCTAAACTCTTCTTCTCTTGGTTTTATTGGTTAGGTTTCAATAAAGACTACTCCCATGGACTTTGCCATAACCCAGAGGATCTGGGGGAAATTATCACAATCTGATTCATTTCTAAGCTATGTTAGACAGTTCATCTGCTAATAACTGAGTCAATGATAGGATTTTAGCATAAAACATATGCATAATAAAATAAACAAGGACATAGGATCATGGATTAGAGCTAGATAAGACTTTAGAGATAATTTACTTAGTCTCGCATTATGCAGATGAGAAAACTGAGACCCACAGAAATTAACCCAAAGACACTTAGGCAATAGATGGTAAAGTAAGGATTCTTGTCTAATTCTTCAGATTTAAATCCTGCTTTCTTTTAATTGTACCACAATGAGTCTGTTATCAAAGAATAAATACGTTCTCAACATCAATAGGGAAATAACAAGATAATAAAATTGAATTTCAAAATTGTAATTGAAAAAAATCACAAAAACCCGAATGTTCAGTAATTATTGCCCCTCCCACAATAAGTATAACTCTGTGCCAGTAACAATTAATTATAACATCTATTTGCTACTACCTACCATCTCCACCAATGTTATATGCTGCTGCTGCTTCTGATACCACCTGCCATTCTATAAGCTTCCACTATCCCACCTTTAGTGAGAATTCTTCACTCATTAGCCAATGATATAATATGGAAGCTCTCCTCAATTCTTATTATGATTCTACTTTTCCATTTTCCTTCCTTTCTATTGTCTTTTCTCTCTTTTAGATAGGGAGTCACTATAGTTCAGGGAATGGGGAAGAGAAGGAGATTATATTTAAGAAAAAATATTAATTCCATTTCATTTTATTAATTAAAAATGGATTAATGAAGATACTCGGTGCCTAGAGCACTAGGATTGGAATCAGGAAAAGTCACCTTCCTGAGTAAATTTTTTCTACTCCAGACTCTCTTCCTTCTCCTTCCTTCCATTAATCTTTAGGCCAGAAAATTCTAAAACATTAAGTTTTTCCTACTAATGAAGTTCCTACTACATCATGTTTGACCTGTGACTCCTACTTCCCTCTCTTTTCCTTTGCCCCTTTCAAAGATATAGAAAAAAAAAGAATAAAAAGTAAGGAAAGATTCCTCTGTGTGTGTGTGTATGTGTGTGTGTATGATTTTAACATAAATTGTCACCAAGTTACCTAGAAGCATCATGATATGGGCAGGAGAACACTCACTAGATTTAAACACAGAGAACTTGAATCTATTCTTGTCTCAACTACTTACTTTGTGTGTTCTCTCAAACAAATAACCACTTTATTGAAACTCAGCTTCCTCATTTGTTAAATGAGAATGTTGGGTAAGATGGCCTCTGTTGTCCTTTAGATATCTCATAATATATGAGTTAATTCCTCACACAAAAACACATAAAATCTTCAATAAAAATATGAAAGAATTAGACCATTTTCATGGCCCTTTAGCCATAGGGAGAAGATCTGTGATTTCACTAGTGAAAGGAACATTAAATATGGAAATTCCTTCTATCAATGAAGGTTGACATCCTGTACCTTATAGTTTCAAGAACTAGAACTTGTGCAAGGTCACAGGACTTGAAACCAGGTCTTTCTAGATTTGAGGTCAATTCTCTATCTATTTTGTGGCACTGCCTCTCTTTGGACTGTTGCTTTATATTAATACAATATCTCTATGTTAGAAGATCCTTTTTGTGGAGATATACCATGGTTCCTATGCCTAAACGTGCTATTAAAATAATTTTTTATTAGCCAGTCAGTCAACAAATATTTATAAAGTACATACTATGTGTTAGTTACTGTATTAAGTGCTGGGAATACTTAAAAAATGGTAAAAGACAGTTGTTGCCTTTGAGAAACTCAGTCTAATGCAATCATCTACGAAAAAAGAAACTAAATAAATAGGAAATCAATAGAAGAAGGTCACTAAAATTCAAGGGTTTGGGGTGAGGGTGAGATTTTAATTGTCTCTGGAAGAAAGCCAGAGAATTCAGGAGGCAGAAAGAAGTAAGGAAGTAGACCATTCTAGGCATGGGAATGATCAGCGAATATGTCCAGAGTCTGGAGAAAGTATATATGTGCAGGGATGAGATGTAAGGAGATTTAAAAAGTGATAGGCAGGTTATTAAGGGCTTTGAAAATCAAACAGGATTTATATTTGATCCTAGAAATGAAAGGGAGTCACTGGAGTTTATTGGAAGGGAGAATAAGAAAGTAACAAAAAAAATTTTTTAAACTAACTCTTGGTTTTATTTTTTTTTTAATGAGATAGTACAGTGGATAAAAAACAGGGCTTGGAATCAGGACCACTCTTCTAGTTCAAATCTAGCCTCAGATACTTGCTAATTATATGACTCTGAGCAAATTCCTTAACCCTGTCTACCTAAATTTCGTCATCTGTAAAATGAGCTGAAGAAGGAAATGACAAATGACTAATATTTTTTTTTTGCCAAAATGGGACTGAAAATGAATTAAATGATAATGTCATTAGTGTAAGGAATTTCCAATGATGAAATTCCATCTATCAATCTGTACTGGTACCTACTCTATCTACTATTTATAATCTTGCAGAGTTCCGCGAGATATTGAGGTTACAAAGCCAATCTATATATATATTGGTCTTTCTAATCCAGGATCAGCACCATTAATCCCTGTTGTGTCTCTTAGCAGGTAAGAACAATTTCTTCAAGCGTTTTTATTCTATTAAAATCAATAAACAAAAAGCTTCAGTTTAGGTTTTTGAATAAGGCTTCAGCTGAGTTCCCTTTTACCCAAAGCAGTTCTCCCAACTCCACTACTAGGACGGAGTTATTGGGCAGAGGCACATTTCCATTCAAGCTTACATTGTATTTTTCCAGTTGGCTCTGATTGAGCCTCTCTTCCTTGCTTGGCCTCCTGCCTCCTGAAATGAAACCCAACTGAATCTGCAGATGGCTCAGACAATGCCCATGCCAGGGTCTTTACTCATGCTTGGTTATCTTTGCAAAATCCTAGGCACTCAGCAATCATTTCATCCACTTCCTGTGAAGCCACCGACATTTTAATTGCCATCTTAAGCCCTTCTAGAAGGAAAGCTTCAATTTAGGGATTTTTTTTTCCCTCTCCTTTCAGATGGAAGCTATATTTACCAGCCAGAAAAAAAGAACAAAGGAATCAGATTCACCAGTTAATGGAGTAAAAAGGAAGGAGGAAATCTACACATGTTGTATACAGAGTAGGCTGGATGTGGGATTAGGAGACAGGTTCAGGTATTGGGCCCTGTACACCAATTAGCTAATGGTCTTAACCCTGGGGAGTTCACCTCATCTTTCTCATTTGCTATTTCCTCATCTGTAAAATGGGGATTAAAATATGCCTGCATCACAAGGTTGTTGGGAAAATCAAATAGAATAATATATGTAAAGCCCTTTTCATACCTTAAATCAGGAATGAAGAATCTTTTTTCTGCCAAGGGCATTTGGATATTTATAACATCATTTGAGGACCATGCATAATAATCAACTTATGGAAATTAAGCAATGGAAGGTTATTATACCTAGCTTTCAGCTCATCATTGCCTGTGGTTACCTTAGCAAATGATTTTGCAAGCCCTATATCGGGGCCAGATGTTCCCCACCCCTACCTTAAATGAAAAATGAAATCCTAAAGGACACTTGAATCAATGCTGATTGGTTTCTGTTATCAGCAAAGTCTCCCATTACCCAATTTGAAGCCATTGTTCCAGTGTAAAAGGGTATGATAGTACTAGTTTTTGTACTCTGATTTATTACTATTACTGTCACTATAATGATGATTAGGCATGTTACACTAAAAATAAATAACTATGGCATTTGAAGATGTTGCAGCTTACAGTATTCATATAGTAGAGAAAACTAGCTTTTTGGCAGGGCTATGCAGATAAATGTTTAATAACAGTCACTTTGGAAAAAAATATGTTTATAGGAAACATTCCTAAGTTTAAAGTGTACTATTAAAATTCCCTCTATCACTTACTTACGTCTAGACAATCAATGAAACAATAAATGAATCCCTGATTTGTAGTATTTACCTATTTCCATGGTTCCAAATTTAACAATTTGCTCTTTCAGGTGGTTTGAGCAGACTCTAGCATACTTTTTAGTAGCATTGGTTGGATTAGAACATATATACATTCAGCAGTCTAATAAAATTTATGGTATCTTTTCAGAATTATATTATTTCAGAATTACAATTATATTATAATATAAAATAATGGAAATAGGAGCTGAATTCAAGATGGCAGAGTGAGAGTCAGTATTTTTATCCCTATCCCCCAAAATATCTCTCCTATGAAAAATTAAAATATTATACCAGAACAAACTCTGATCAGGAAAAGCAAGAAAAAGTCATAGCAAATAATTTTTCCAACCCAAGAAAGTGCAGGAATATAGATAGAGAAGTCTGTGGAGAGGCATGCAGCAGTGGAAGTAGCAAGGGCAGCAACAGTGGGGAGCATTCTACTACTCAAGGATAATAAGGGGCTTAGATGAATATCAGGACTAAAAACATTAGGAAAGAATGTAATCCCAGAGAACACTTGAATCAGTCCTGGAAAGAGGAATAGGTTACAATTGTCAGCTATGTTTGCCATTACTTAATTTGAGACCACAGTTCTAACTGCTGAGGGGGGTGGTTATATCCCAAACATAAACATAAGAGGTCCTAGCTGTGTACACAATAAGGAACAATTTTTCTTTTTCTTTCTTTTGTTTTGTTTTTGTTCAAAAATGTATCTTTTTTTTATTTTTTAGCTTATTTTCAAAATATATTCATAGATAGTTTTCAAGATTCACATTTGCAAAACTTTGTGTTACAAATATTTTCTCCCTACCTTCTCCCTAATCCCTCTCTTAGACAGCAAATAATCCAATTTATTTTAAACATGTACAATTCTAAGGAACAATTCTTCAAAGCTTAGCTGTAACCAACCCAAGGGCAGAGAATGGACTCAGTTCTTATCTTATTCCCGACATATAAGCAGTAAATGGAATAACCAGGGCAGGAAATCAAGCCTAAAGGCAAATCAAGCAGTTTAATCTTTCTGAGTCTGTAGAACTTCTTAGCAGGCTAACAGTAACTGAGTCCATCATCAATTCAACAGACCCAAATCTTGTCCAGGACATGTAGAGCTTAAACCAGGAGGGCAAGAAACAACTTTTCCCCCAGATTACACCATACTGAAAGTTCTAAGAATTTGTAGGCCCTCAAACTGAGCTATGAAAGCAACAGAAAGACATACAAAGACAAGCTCAGACCAGACAACCTCCCCAGAAGTGAGCAGAGTCCAACACTATCATAAAGCTCAAAATTAAGAAATAGGATGAAAGGATAAATAAACAAACACAAAAAGCTACTATGGTAACAAGGAAGCTCAAGACATAAACACAGAAGAAAACAATGATTTGAAGACATCCTCAAACAAAGTCTTAAAGGGAAAAAATGCAGATTATAAACAAGCCCAATAAAAATTCTTAGAAATGATTTTTAAAGAAAAATATTTTGAAAAAATTAAAGTGGAAGAGGAAACAATGACAAAGAAATTAGAGCTTTATGGAAAGAAAATTAATAGCTTTTCAAAAGAGGTACAAAAAACATAATGAAGAAAAAAACTCCTTAAAAATTAGAATTGGCCAAATGGAAGCTAATGAATCCATGAAACATAAACAATAAAAATAAGGTCAAGAGACTGAAAAAATAGAAGATAGTAGAAATACTTCATAGGAAAAACATTTGAAATGGAAAATAGATCAAGGAGTACTACCTGAACACTAAGTTCAAAAAATAAAGACCCTTAGATGTTATATTTCAAAAAATTATAAAGGAAAAACTGCCCAGATATTTTAGATAAGGTAGAAATTGAAAAAATTCACTGGTCATCTTTTTAAAGAAAATTTAATATGGAAACACCTACGAATGCTATACCTAAGTTTCATGTCAAGGAGAATATGCTGCAAATAGCAATCTAGAAAGAGTTCAAGTACAATAGAATTATAATAAGGATCAAACAACATTTAACAGATACTACTAAATAGAAATAAAAATAGGAATATGCTATTCTAGAAGGAAAAAAGAAGATAATAACCAAGAATCATCTATCCAAGAAGAAATGAATATTTAATGAAATAGAGGATTTACAAGCATCCATGATGAAAAGACTAAAGTTAAATGAAAAATTTGCTGTTCAGACACAGGGCTCAAAATAACAACCAATAACTTCATTAAGGATAATGACAACAATGAGATAAGATACTACAATTTGTGAGATGTTGTCAAAGCAATACATAGGGCAAGTTTATATTTCTAAACACATCAATAAAAGAAAGAAAGATAAATTTAAAAATTGCACCTGAAACTTAAAAATTAAAAAATCAAAATTTATATCTCTAATTAAACACCAGAATTAAAATCCAATTAATAAAATTGGAAAAAAAATAAACTAATAAATAAAACTGTAAGCTAGTTTCATGGGGGAAATTAATAAAAATAATAAACTATGGACTAATTTAATTTTTTAAGAAAAAAACAAATTACTAGTATCAAAATGAAAAAAGTGAAGTCACAACCAATAAAGAGAAAATTACAGCAATTATTAGGAGCTACATTGCCCATTTATATGCCAATAAAAGTGTTAATCTAAATATAATGAATAATTTTTTTTTACTTAAAGTTTTTTATTTTCATGAGAAATAAAGGAAATTCACCTGTATCATTGAAAGATAATGCTTAGTTTAGCTGGATAGTTTATTCTTGACTATAATCCAAGTTCGTTTGCCTTTCAGAATATCAGATTCCAGGCCCTTTGATCCTTTAAAGCAGAAGCTACTAGGAACTGGGTAATCCTGATTGTGGCTCCTCAGTATTAGAATTTTTTCTTTCTGGTTGCCTGCAATATTTTTTCCTTGATTAGATAATTCTGAAATTTAGCTACTCTATTCCTTGGAGTTTTCAGTTGGGAGTCTCAGGAGGTGATGAGTGAATTATTTCAATGGCTACTTTACCTTCTGGTTTTAGGACATCAGGGCAGTTTTCCTTGATGATTCCCTAAAAGATAATGTCTAGGCTCTTATTTTTATCATGACTTTCAGGAAGTCCAATAAACCTTAGACTGTCTCTTCTAGATCTATTTTCCAGATAGGTCAGTTGTTTTTTCCTATGAAGTATTTCATATTTTCTTCTATCTTTTTCTTTTTTTAATTTTGTTTGATTCTTGAAGTCTTATTGACTCATTCACTTCCATTTGTTCAATTCTAATTTTTAGTGTATTATTTTCTTCAGTTACCTTTTTTAACTCTTTTTGTGTTTGGCCAATTGAATTGTTTTGTTCATTGCATTTTGTTTTTTCCATTTCACAAATTCTGGTTTTCAACAAATTGGTATCTTTTTCATATTTATTTTGTAAGGAGTTTTATGCTTTTTCCATTTCATCAAATCTATTTTGTAGGGAGCTATATGCTTTTCTCATTTCATCAAATCAATTTTTAAGGAGTTTTCTTCAGATAATTTCTATTTGTCCTTTTCTATACCCTCTTGAAAAGATCTGATTTCCTTTCCCCATTTTTCTTCTAACTCTCTATTAAGATCCTTTTTGAGATCTTCCAAAAAGGCTTTGTGAAATGGGGACCAGCTCATATCTCCCTCTGGGATTTCATCTGGAGTTGATTTCCCTTTGCAGAGTTTGGGGTCTGTTCTCTCTCTCCATAAAAGTTGTCTGTCAAAGTTCTTTCTGCTTTTTTGCTCATTTTTAAAAGGTTGAGATCTGCTCTTAAGGGAAAGAGACAACAGACACTTTACTTTTCTCTGGGGCTGGTGTTTCTGACTGACTTCTAGTGCTGAATAATCACAGCCAGGTTCGGAGGGGCTCATTGGCTTTCAAATTGCCCTTTGTATTTACTTTTGAGTTTTTTATAGCAAATCTGCTAAACTATTTGCTTGCAACCAAGACAGAATAGCCTAAGAACCTCACAGAAGATTCCCTGGGAGTGGAAGCCGCAATGCTCTGGCTCCCCACCCCAGCTCTTTGCCCAGGCTCCAAATGCTGAAGTCTGGGCTCAGCAGACTGTCATCCTGCCCAATAGAAACAGACTTGTTCTGAAGTTCTTCCAAAGTATCTTCTTCTTGGAGGGGGAGGGAAACTGTGTTCCCTTTAAAATTATCACTCTAAAACTGTATTCCCTTTTGGAGTCTCCCCCCAGATAAGTTATCTTTTGGGAATGACAGACCCTTTAATTCAATTAGAAATCTTACTCAAAAAGCACCCCTTTGAAGTGTCATTAATTCCAAATGGAGATATGGGCCAGATACTGATAAGCATCTAGGCCTGGGAATTTTGGCTTCCCTTTCAACTTGAAACCTGAGCCTCGGGTCAGTTTCTGAACTCATTCTTTGCAGAAGGTCCAAAGCAGTTTGCTCTGCTTTTAGATGCTGAAAAAGCAGTCTCTTCTCAATGTCAGCCTCCATTTCCCTAATAGGACTTTACCACTAAAGAAATCAGTCTCTTAGCACAGCTGGCTTTCTATTGAACAATAAACTTTCATTTTTGCCAATTAATATTTTGAGTCTCATGAATTCTTTCATGAAGAACCTGTGTGCCAACCAAAAGGGGATTTTAACAACTCTCTGACTGCCACTAACCTCATCACCACTAACCTCATCAAATATTTGTGGGTTCTATCACTCCAAAACCAGTTCAGAAGCTTAACCTGCTATTGGTTTAAGAGAAGTGAGAGGAGGTCATAGAAAGCTATGTCTGCTCTCTGCCACGTTGCCTCTGCTCCCTCCCCCCAAGCTTTTTATTTTCAAACTATATTCATGGATATTCACCCTTTTAAAACCTTATGTTCTAATTTTTCCCTCTCTCCTCTCCAGGGCCCCTCCTAGATGGCAAGTGATCCAAAATATGTTAAACAAGTGCAATTCCTCTATACATATTTCCACAAATATCTTGCTGCACAAGAAAAATCAGATAAAAAGAAATAAAAAATGAGAAAGAAAACAAAAGGCAAGCAAACAATAACAACAACAACAACAACAACAACAACAAAAGAATGAAAATACTGCATTGTGGTCCACATTTAGTTTCCATTGCCTTCTCTCTGGGTTCAGATGTCTTTTTTCATCACAAGACCTAAATCTTTGGAACTGACCTAAATCATTTCACTGTTGATGAAAGCCATGTCTATCAGAATTGATCATCATATAATCTTGCTGTTGCTATGTATAATGATCTCCTGATACTGCTTATTTCACTTAGCATCAGTAATGAATAAATATTTATAAAAATATAAATTGCTCAGAATAACAGCATAACACCCCTTAAATTATCTCACTAATTAAAAAAACACCAGGACCAGATGGATTTACAAACAAATGCTACAAAACATTTTAAAAAATTAATTACAGTACTACATGAATTTTGAAAAAAATAGGAAAAGGAATCTTCCCAAAGTTCTCCCATGGCACAAATATTGTCTTGATACCTAAGCCAGGAGGAATCAAATATAGAAATAAAAGTACAAATCAATTTCCTTAATAAATATTTATACCAAAAAAAAAAACCTTCAAATGAAATGCTAACAAGATTATAGCAATATATTACAAAAATTATACACTTTGGCAATACTGGATTTATACCACAAGTAAATGTAGGATTTGTCCAATATTAGGAAAACCATAAGCACAATTAACTATATTAATAAAAATAACAACAAAAATCAAAAGAGTATTTCAATGAATACTATAAAAAAACTTTTTGACAAAATAGTGTCTTCATATTACAACTAAGAAGCATAGCAATATAGAACTTTCCTTAAAATGATAAATGGTATCTATCTTTAACCAAGAGCAAGATCATCTTTTTTTAAAATAATTTTTTATTGACAAAACATATGCATGGGTAATTTTTTTTTACAACATTACCCCTTGTACTCACTTCTGTTCTGACTTTTCCCTTTCTTCCCTCTACCCCTTCCCATAGATAGCAGGCAGTCTTATACATGTGAAATATGTTATAATATATCCTAGATACAATATATGTGTGCAGAACCATGCAATTCTCTTGTAGCACAAGAAGAGTTGGATTCAGAAGGTAAAAATAACCTGGGAAGAAAAACAAAAATGCAAAGTACTCCACATTCATTTCCCAGCATTCTTTCTCTGGATGTAACTGGTTCTGTTTATCATTGATCAATTGGAACTGAATTAGATCTTCTCTTTGTAGAAGATAACCACTTCCATCAGAATACATCCTCATACATTATTATTGTTGCCATGTATAATGATCTTCTGGTTCTGCTCATTTCACTTAGCATCAGTTTATGTAAATATCTCTAAGCCTCTCTCTATTCATCCTGCTGGTCATTTCTTAAAGAATAATAATATTCCATAACATTCCTATATAACAATTTACCTAATTATTCTCCAATTGATGGGCATCCATTCATTTTCCAGTTTCTGGCCACTAGCAAAAGGGGAGCAAGATCATCTTATTGAGGATAAACTATAAGCCAATATGTACAAAAATATTTTTAGCAGTTCTTTCCATGATGCAAGGAATTGGAAACTGAGGGAATCCCAGAAACTGAGAAGATCCCATCCATTGGGGAATGACTAAAAAAAAAAACTATGATATTTGAATGTGATGGAATATTATATTGAACTATAAGAATTGATGAAGAGGATAGTTTCAGAAAAAGCCAGAAGACCTGTATGAAGACAATGCAAAAGGAAGTGATCAAAACCAGAAGGACAATCTATGCAATAGTAATATTGTAAAAATAATCAACTTTGAAAGGTTTAAGTACCTCGGATCAATAATACAATGATTCACAACAATTCTAAAGGATTTATGATTAAATATGCTATCAATTTTCAGGGATAAATGGAGAGAATGGATTGAAGCATATGCTTTTCCTTTCTTTTTCTTGTGATTTATTTTCTGCACATTTGTTTTTTGGAACATGGCTAATGCATAAATTTGTTTTGCATAGCTATGCATATTTGTAATAGGTTTCATTTTTCTTGCTTTCTCATTGGATGGGAAGGGAGAAAGAGAATGAAGAGAATTTGGAACTGAAAAACCTTGAATGAGAGTGGAAGAGCTCTTTTATGTATGCTTTAAAAATAAAGTGAAAAAACATAAAATAAGATATAATAATGGAAAGAAACACTAAATTTCAGTAAGCAATTAATGGAAATTAAGATTTTTTTTCCTCCACCCAAATTTACAGATCTCTTGAAATCTAATTATGGACTTCTTGAGAATCCATGGAATTTAGATTAAGAAGTCTAGATTGTTTTTCCCAGTCTTTAATCTTTGTGCTTTCTCTATGAGACTACTCCCAATTTATCCAGTATATATCTTATTTGTGTATAATTATTTGTTTATTGTTTGCCCCGCTTAGATTATGAGTTCTTTAGGAACTCTCTTTTGCCATTCTCTGAATCTCCAGTGTTAGCACACATAATAGGCAGTTAATAAATGCAAGTTCACCTACTGACTGACTAAAAATAAGTTGAAAGCATCACACTATCAGTAAAAAATAAATAAAAATAAGTGGGTTGTGAAAGTGACCTTCACCACTTCTCTGCAGTTTGTCTCATGAACTGATGCTTTTCTGCAGTTTGTCTCATAGAATTGTAGGATTTGGGCTAGAAGGAACATTCTAGGGTCTCTGCCCAAAATTTATTGAGCAATATCAGCCTTGGCAATTATCACCAAAGGATGACTTTGTCATCTTTTGGTATTATATAATGAATCATTCATATAGTGCAGATCTGATGAGCTGATGTTTGTTCAGTAGTTTCAAAGAGTATTTGTCTTAAGTAAGAGTGGGTTAGCAGAGGGAGGCTAAACCACTGAATACTACAACAAATCTAGCAGGGAGTATGTTTTGTTTGCTAGAGGAGAGACCAATGTACCAGAATGTCAAAGAGTTGCTTTAATGGCACTCCAAGTTCATTTTCTTCTAGAAGAAATTTTCTGGAGGAGCTAAGACATGCAGTGGGTAGAGCACTACCAAGGAGTCAGGACTTGAGTTCAAATTTAACCTCAGACACTTGACATTTACTACCTATGTGACCTTAGGCAAATCACTTTACCCTAATTGCCTCAGAAAAGAGAGGGAGGGGAAGAGGAAGAGGGAGATAAAGGGGTGAAAGGGAAAGAGAGAAGGAGGGGGGAAGAAGAGGAGAGGAGGGGAGAAAGACAGTGACAAAGAGACACACAGAGAGACCAGAGAGAGACACACAGAGCTAGAGAGAGGAAGGGACACACATAAACACACACACACACACACACACACACACACACACACATACACACACAGAAACAAATAGAGATAGAGACAGAGAGACATACAGGGAAAGAATTATTGTAAATAATGTGTTTTTAACATATTTGTATTTTCTCTGAGTCTTTTGAGTACTTCATGTATTTTCTGTTATATGAACTTCTACAAGTTCTTCATTTCTTCATTTTCTGTGGGATAAAAATAAAGCCTGGAGTCTTTCAGCATGCATTTGTTCAGTTAAATACTTGTATAGGAGTGGAGGACCCCTTTTATCTATATCTTTGGAAACCTAACAACTAGCTATAATTGGAGATTTTCCCAGAGTAGATTCTAAGTAGGAGGAATAACAAGACAAAAAAGAGAGAAAATAACTTTGTCATCCATTTCCCACTCCAGACCTGATGGAACCCTTGGAGGGGACCTAAGTAATACCCTTTATAAATGAAGGATTTTAGCTAAAGTCTAGAAACATAATAATTGGCCTCTATTTATGTTTGAGTCTGGAATTAAAAAGTAGGTGCATGTACATAATGTATCATATTTTAAGTTTCATCCCTTGATGGTTTGGGGCCATCTATATCAATTAGAGTCAAACATGATTGACATCTGTCAGCAGTGCAATCACTCAGGGAACCCTCCCAATTAGATAAAGTGTACTCTAGTCTCCTTACAATGTGGAGCAGCTAAAGGCCTTTATAGCATCCTAGGTCTTTGCTGTCTTGAGGTCTCCAGGAAGGAAAAGGATTAGCAAAAGAATGAATGGAGACAATGTGGTAAAAGGGTAAGAGCTCTCTGGCCTAGCTGTCCAGAAATCCCTATGCTATTTTCAACCTCTAGTGATATGACATCAGACAGGTTATTTTACTTCTCTGGAAATTAGTTTTCACATTTGCAAAATGAGGAAATTAGGATAGATAATAATAATATATTACTTTAAGGCTTGTAGGGTGCTTTATAGTTGATTCTCACAATCCTGTGAAGGAGGTGTTAACTCCAATTTAGCAACTGAGCAAAGTCCCAACTAAAAATCCTATCTTCTATAGGAAGCCTTCTCCAACCCCTCTCAATTCTAGTGCCTTCCCTCTGTTAATTATATCCTATTTATCCAGTATATCACTCACTTTGTATATATTTGTTTGCATCTTGTCTCCCATTAGATTGTAAACTCATTGAGGGCAAGGACTATCTTTTATCTCTTTGTATTCCCACTGCTTATAACAGTGTCCAGTCCAGCACATAGTAGGCAATTAATAAATGTTGATTGACTGATTGATTGATTAAAGTGAAGTCATTTACTTGATATCTTACAGCTAGTATGTATCTGAGTTGGGATTTCAAGCCAAGCATTCTTCATTTGAACACCAATGCTCTAAACTGCTCCCATGTACAGAATAATCTCCAAGGGCCCTTCCCGAACAAACATTCTCTTCCACCTAATTAACAAGCTAACCATCCTTATCAAATGCTACCTGTCTAGTTCCTAAGCTGCTTCCTATGCATACATTCTCCCCATCCATGAGATAATATAGACAACAATGACTAATAATAACAAACATTAATAGAGCACTTACCAAGTGCCAAGCACTGTACTAAGGATTTTACAATTATTGTCTCACTTGATCCTCACAAAAAACCTGGGAGATTTATGCTATTATTACAGATTGGGGAACTGAGGCAAACAGCTTTTTTTTTTCCCCAGCTAGATAGTGTCTGAGGATGGATTAGAATTCAGATCTTGCTGAATACTCTCTATCCACGGTGCAAATCCTCAGTTTTCCCAGGCTGTCCAGACCAAGCTTGTAAGACCCAAGTCCATAGTGCTTTCTGATACATTCAGAATGGACCTAGAAATATAATTATTGCAAAGGAAATGGTCAGGCAGGATCTCAGGTATGATCTACAGAATTTCTCCTAGGATTATTATATCCCCAAGGCCATTTTCTCCTAATGCTTATACAAGACAGCCCTGGACTTTCAACTGACAACAAAATCCTTATCAGTCATATTCTCTATCTGCCTGTATTTGCAATAGGCTATAGATTAAAAATCATATGAAATGGACTTTTATCTGAAGGATTGCAGCTGTTTTTTGTCAAAAATCAGATGACTTTATATCTTTAATCTTGCAACTGGGGCAGTTGGGCCAGGACTTTTAATGACTCACTGTAGACAGAGTAAAGTCTGTCTCTGAGAAAGGAGGGGGTGGGGGGGGTCATTAATCTATTTCTAAATAAACAGAGAGTTGTAATGGCTCTTTAATCTGAAGAGGGGAGATCCTGAGCTGGAATGAAGCACCTAAATACCCGCCAAGTTCTGTGAAGAGTGAATAGTGCCTGGATAATAATTTATTGTGGGATCACTTTTCCTGTGATCCCCAAGGAGACTTTCTCAGTGTTGCTAACATTTAAAGGGGATTTTAAGAAAAAGTAATTGTTCATACCATGAGTGGGAGAACAGTCATTTGGCACCTTCCCTTGACTTTCTTAATAAAGACCACTTCAAAATTTTGAGGTGGCTGCTTCTTCATATTGCCCTCTCTTAGTTGCCTTGTCTTTTATGGCATCCATGAGCTAGAAGGAAAATATACAATGTGAAAGCCATTGATATACAGGGGTTCTTCTCTCCTGCTCCTTCTAACCTTTCCTAGAAAGAAGGGAAATGGAAATTTATGTAAAATCACAAGTGTTAGGCCCCAGATATTGAGCTGTACAATAATCAGAAATAGCTCTGAAGTCCAAGTCCAAGTCTAAGTAACATATGGTAATATACATAATGTACGTAATGTAAAGCTAACATTGATATAACACTTACTATGTGCCAAGCACTATGCTAAGTGCTTTACAATTATTATCTCAAATGACAAATACTCATGGAAAAAAAATCACAAATTGGCTATGCCCCAAAATATGTCATACTTGTATTTTAAGTCTATTATTTCAAAATAACCATGGGGGATAGGTACTATTATAATCCCCATTTCACAAATGAGGAAACTGAGATAAACAGGTTAAATGACGACTCAAAAATCCTCTGGGAAGTAAGTCAGGAAAGTATATATTGAAGGATTTTCATGGGACCAATGCTAAGTTGTATATCGTTGGCTTTGTAAGGCAGCCTAATCTTCTGAGAAAGCCTAATGGTTAGGAAATTCTTTCCTCAATTAAGCTAAAACTTGCTCCAAGCAACATGAGACTTCATGTATCATACCTAGGCAGCTAAGTTGCATTATTAACATGGAACTAGCCTTGGAGTCAGGAAGAACTAAATTCAAATCCTGCCTCAGATATTTAGTAGTATGCAAGTATGGTTTTGCATGACCTTGAGAAAGCAATTTAATTTCTCTGTGCTTGAATGTGTCCACCTGTAAGAAAAGAAAGCAAATTTTATGGCCTCAGTTACCTTTGAACTCTCAAAACTTGTGAGTCTACAATTCCATGAAAAGGTGCTCATTGATCCTCATTCTGGTCTCTGATACAACATAGAGCAAGTCTAATTCTCTCATAAGTTATTCTTTTCTTCTTTCTTTCTTAATTACTTTTTTCTTTCTTCTAATTTGTCCTCCCTCCCTCTGTCTCTCTGTCTCTGTCTCTGTCTCTGTCTCTGTCTCTCTCTCTCTCTCTCTCTCTCTGTCTCTTCCCCTCTCTGTCTCTCTTGTCTCTCTCTGTGTCTCTCTGTGTCTGTCTCTCTCTCTTTATCTTTCTCTCTCTCTCTCTTTCTCCATCTCTTCTTTTTAAAGAGTCAGGATTAAGTAACTTGCCCAAGTGACATAGCTAGTAAATATTTAAGGGAGGATTTGAACTCCTGTTCTGACTCCAGGGCCCATGCAAGTTAGATACCCCATGTGGCATTCTTTCCAATATTTAAAACCAGCTTTCATAAACTTAGGCTCAACCCATGTTTGATATGGTTTGACCAGGGAAGGATAAATCACCATTCTTATCTCCCTTCATCTAGATAACCACCTCAATTAGTGTAGTTTAAGCCCCCATTAGTCTTTTTAGACATCTCATTTATCTCTGTGCTGACCTACCTTGAGTTTATAGTCTACTCTACTGCTAAGTCTCTTTCTATATCATCAGAAGTCAACTCATCTCTCTTTGATCTGTATTTATGTATCTAAATTTTTAAAAAATCTAGATACAGAATTTTTTATAATACAAATTTAACCATGCTAGCCTAGGTCCATCATTCCAGCTTATTCTGATTTTCACAACTGGTATTTTAGCTTCTTTCTGGATTCTGCATCATCTAAAGATTTGAAAATTATGTCATTTTGTCATCTAAGTCATTGATTTGTTTTTAAATGCTTAGTACAGTTAAAGAATTGTTGAATTTGGTGTCCAAAGATTTTGCTTTGGACCCCAATTCTTTCTTCTTACTACCTGTATAGCTCTGGGCTGATGACTTAATCATTCTAGACCTACTTTCTCATCTGTTTAAAGAAAAAAAGTTTGTGCCAGACTACTTCTGTGGTCCCTTCTAGTACTAAATATATGTTAAAGAGGACAGACAAAGAGGGAAAAAATCCCATGAGAGACCTTTCTCTAAGTTGATATTGATCTATTAGTAGTCTAGTGATAGACTTTTTTGTTTATTTGGTTTAAGCAAATATAAAGTCATGTGGTGGTTCCCCCTCTCATCTGCAAGGATGCCATATGGAAACCAAAGCAAACTATATAATGAGAATATTCCTCTGATCTACCAAACTAGTTATAATTTTAAAGAAAATGAAATTAGTTTGATATGATTTGTTCCTAATAGATTCATGTTGCTTTTGTATAATCATGAAGTTTCTTTCCTAAGGGTTCATAAACATTTTAACTAGTAATTTGTCATTTGAAGATTGTGTTCTTGGTAGAGAAGATAAAAAGAAACCAGGAGAAGTTCTATTTTTGTTCTTCCATTCATCCACATTATATCATTGTTACTAAACAGTGGCCCTAGACCTTCCTGAATTGTCTCTAAACATAATTAAAAACAAACAAAAAACAGGTATCTATTGGTTGGGGATGGCCAGACAAATTGTGGCACAGAAATGGAATTGGAATGAATATGACATTGACAGAGAAAGAGGAAAAGCCTTAGATGAACAGATGTAAAGTGAAGCAAGTGAAACATGACAATAATATGCACAATGATCACAATAGAGTAAACTGAAAGAGAAACAACAACAAAAAATTGAAAGTGACTACTGTGAAATTATAATGACTAAGATTTGACTCAAAGAATAGGTTTGAAAATGAACCTTCCTCCCTTTCTATGAATGTTTGAGGGATTATAGAAATAAAGCATCAAAAATGAAGTCTAACTCAGGGTTGGTTAATTATATTGAATTGATTTTTTCCCTTTTAAAAAATTATTTGTTATAAGGGATGATTCTTGGGGAGAAGGAGATGAGAGGGATATACTCAAGGCATAGACATCCTGTAAATACTGGATATATTGAAGTATGTAGATGATATAAATGATATATTGGAAAATGTAGATGATGTCAAAATTAAAGATATCAATAAATTTTTAAAAAAAACTATTATTTTAAACATTCCACAAGTCTCAGTTCATCCAGGACTTTAGCCTCCATAGTACCATTCTTTTAAATTTGTGGAGCTCTTGTAGCCTTTCCTACTTAAATGACCTTCCTTCCATTTTTAGAACATAGTCTGTTGAAATAGGAACTCATCATGAACTATTGGATTAGAATCAACTCCAACTCTGTCCCAGAAGTTCAGAAATATTAGAGGTCAAGGTCCTAACTAGTGATTCTTGTACCTCTGAAAGGTGGTGGTTGTTGTTATTGTTTGGAAAAACAATATCATGGAGAGAGAGAACAGCTTGGATGTGGCTAAGGAGAGGAAGCCTATCCAGAATCACTGGAAATTTTTCAAACTGCTAAAATGTTGATTATAGTTGTGCAAAAGGGTATAGTGTAACAGCTAAGAGGTAGAAGAGAGTAGAATGTTGGACCCAGTGGTTACCAGAGGAGAAAGTGTACTCTGGAACATTGGGAGATTCTTTTTTTTTAATAATAGCTTTTCATTTTCAAAATATTCACCCTTGCAAAATCTTATATTCCAAATTTTTCTCCCTTCTTTCTCCCCACCCCTTTCCTTAGACAGCAAATAATCCAATTCATGTTAACATGTGCAATTCTTATACACACATACACACACAGTCACTTCATTTAGCATTAGTTGATGTCTCTCCAGACCTTTTTGAAATCATCCTGTTGATCGTTTCTTATAAAACAATAGTATTTCATAACATTTCTATACCGTAACTTATTCAGCCATTTTCCAACTGATAGGTATCCACTCAACTTCCAGTTCCTTGCCACATCAAAAAAGGGCTGTTTTTTGGTTATACACAGTTTGATAGTCCTTTCGGCATAGCTCCAAATTGCTCTCCAGAATGGCTGGATCAATTCATAACTCCACCAACAATGAATTGGTATCCTATCTCACATCCCCACAGTGGGAGACCTTCCTGCCAATACAATTGGGCTAGGAAAAAAAGAAAAACTTGTAAAAAAGATAGTCCTGTCACCACTCTCTAAATTTTCCATCTTGAGACAAAAACCCAAAAGTCCCAGACTAGTTATGGCTTGGGATCATGACTCACTAGACAAGGGTTGCAGTCATTGTTATTCCATGTTTAATTCAGTCAGTTAATAAGTATTTCTTATGAGAATATAAAAGAAATGTGAAACACAATGATTTCTTTCTCTATTAAATGTACAGCTAAAGCAGAAACATTAAATTTCCAAATTCATTTGTCTCCTCTGAGTTCAGAGGAAATACCTAGAGGAAAGGAAGGAAGAAGAAAGAAGAGTAGAAAGAACCTCTTATTCAGACTTTGGGAATGGTAATGAGGTGAGAATAATAACTCCCAAAAGAATTGTCCTCAAATCTACCCAATGTTCTTTCTACGATTACACATACTCCCCATTAGCCTTTACTTGACAATTTAAAAAAAAGTTTTACATGTATACCGATAGAAAGGAGACCAAGAAAACATGTTACCATCCTATTTCTCCTAAACACTGTCTGCATGTCACAGATACACATCTGTAAATTCAGGGGTTTGGACTAAATGGCTCCTAAGGTCTCTTTCAGCTCTAAATCTATGATCCTTCCAAGAAATTTTTAAAAATAATTTATAGCTCAGTCATTACCACCAGAAGACAGTCACATGGGAAAGCTATACATTCATTCTCCCAAAGCTATCATTGCTCAGTTCCCTTTAAATGCCCTGAGAATTGACTTAAAAACCAACAAGAAAATATCTCATATTTTAGTTTTGTTTTGTTTCATTTTATTTTTATCCAAAACAGTGTCATCACACCCTATCTTAATCATGCCTTAAAAATACAAAGACTAACTTCTGACATACTGAAATTAAAATGTACAATCAAAATATATTTTGCTCCACCCCCACTTAAAAAAAATGTCTTACATGTATAGCAATGGAAAGGAACCCAAGAAAACATGAATTAGCATCCTGCTTCTCACAAATACTGTCTGCATACCACAGGAGTAAATTCAGGAGTTTGGAGTAAATGGTTTCTAAGGTCTCTTTTAGTTCTAAATATATGGTCCTTCCAACAAATCTTTTTAAATAGTTTATAGCTCAGTGTCATTACTACCAGAAGATAGGAAGTCACATGGGAAAGGTATACATTCATTCTCCCAAAGCTATAATTGCTCAAAATCCTTTAAATGCCCTGAGAATTGACTTTAAACCAAACAAGAAAATATCTCATAATTTGAGGGGGGGTTGTTTCATTTTATTTTTACCCAATATAGTGTTATCACACTCCCACCTTAATCATGCCTTAAAAATACAAAGGACCAACTCCTGCTACACTGAAATCATAATGTACCATCAGAATACATTTTCTTTCACCCCCATTTTTTTTCCAAAAAAGAAAGAATTATATGATATTGGGAAAAACAGATTTCCTGGATTAGACACAGCAGGCACTCACTCCAGGGCCACATTAAAAGTTTTAGCATCATGTTTCTTTTCCTCAGATTTATTGTACCTTCTCTCTTTACTATGACCATTATCACTCCAGATGTGAAAAGCTTTCCATTATTTCACCAGGTAGCTTATCTGATGGGAACCCAGACTAACCCAGACATTTGTGGATTTGGATAGAAGAGAGATTTGGCTTGGATTAAATCTCCTCCTGCTTTGTTTTCTTCTTTAACTGATCCAATCTCTTTTGAGTTGCCTCCAGCAATTAGACATTCAGATTCACTAAGGAGGAATCAGCCAATTTGTACCCAGAATGGGACAGATGCCTTGGAAACATGTCCTGTTCTCCTAACCTTTCATCCCTTCATTTTGCCAGTTGGGGAGATGACTTGGCTTTTGTTGATGCTGATAGTTCCCCTTTTCCTGGGGGATACCAGGGATGTGCTGCTGGATACTGCACATAGCCAGTCGTGTATATGAAAGATGTGCCTATTCTTTGATTATTCTTCATAATGTCTCATCTGTCTAGATAAGATGGCTCTGAATTCTCTCTTTTTTATCTTTTTTTTTTCAAAAGATAGAGGGAATTTTTTCCATAGCCCAGATAGGAAATATAGGGATGGACAGATCTTGCTAAATAGGGAAAACTACATGTAACTTATGATATTTTAAAAGAATTAGGGGAAACTTGGAGGCAAGGAAAAAGAGGGTTATCTTCAAATTCAGAGAGAACCTGGATTCAAATGCTGTCTCTTACATGTGTGCTCTTAAATAAGTTTCCAAATCTCCTGGTCCTCAATTCTTTTGTCAATGTCTTTTGTGTGGATAAGATGACTTCTGAGGTGCATGAATCAAGTGATTGAGTTGCTGATGCTAGCACTTTCTTCCTTGAACTTTTGGTTTCTCGTTTTAAGATGTAGAGATAATACTCATGAATGCCAACTCAAATTCTCTCATGAGCTCCATATCAACAATACTATATCTATAGTACTCCAGGCTGAGTATAGAATCAATCAATCAACATTTATTAAGTGCCTACTGTGCCAGGTACAGACTGTGCTAGACATGGGACTTACATTCCATGCTTGTGGCACTTTGCCTATGAAGCTTTGTTCAGTGGAATTGGAAAGGTTTGGGGAGTTAGTGTTAAGTTAGTGTCAAACTCAGATAAAAAAATCAGTGATTTTTTTTTTTTAATATTGAGAACTACCCATTTGGACATTTCCTGCACCTGTACAGTAGACAAAAGTGAAGTAGGATGTATGCCTAGGTCCTGGGGAGTTACCAGAGGCTCATGGTCACATATATTGTCAGAGACCTGAACTCAAGTCCTGCCACTCCAAGTCCTACAATTATCCACCATACCAAGCTGAATCTTATCATTATTACTAGTATTTAAAATAAAGACTTGGAGAAGAAAAACCCAGTGAGCAGTCTTAAATGCTGTTCTTTTCCCATAATTGACAGAAAATATGTCTATCCAAAATCCCTCTACTAAAAAAAAATTTTTAAACTAATAAGATTCAAAATGATGTCAGTTATAACAAGGATTTGCATCAGGTATTGAGAGTGATTGTACCATCTGCATTCATCTGACACCAGCCCAAAAAATTTCCCTGGTGATTGAGAGAGGATTGAATAGAATCTACTTAGAGGCAAAGGAAGGAAATCATGGTGTTTTTGGCACAAATGTGAAATCTGCCTCATATTGGTCAGAGGAGAGTGTGTGGGAGTAGCTGCCATTTTGTGCACAGACTTAGCAATTCCCACCTGCATATTTGCCAAGCATCACAAATCTGGTGATCGTGAGACATCTGGCCAGAAAATGCAAAATGAGGTACTTCCATAGCCATGGCCCATGGACCATATGCAGCTTCCATGCAGCTACCTAGGTCCCACCCATGCCAGACCTTTTGGCTAGGACAGGGTGTGAGCTAGTACAGTCCAAAATACAAATGAGGTAACAGATGGAACTACTAAGTCTATGTCCAGTCATGACACCTGGTTTGCCTTCTGTTCCCACCATAACCACTGGGCTGAGGATATGGATAGGAGCTTCCAAATTCATGCCCCACTTTCCAGACAAGCATAACATTGGCAGCCCTCCAGAACAGACAATGGAGTCTGGCACCCATCTTGTTCCTCAGCCATTTTGGCAGCACATGGAAGGGAATCCATTTACTTAAATTTTTGCTTTAACTGCAAAAGTGATCCATCTGCCAGTACTTCCTTTTTTCTTTTCTTATCTATTTAAAAATTTCATACTTGAATGTACATAGAAGGAATTAATGGAGATTTATAAGAAAACTTCCCTGACTCAGAACAAAGTTTCCTCATCATTGTAAGTCATCTTTTATCTGAAAGACATGCAATAATACTTATGTAAGGAGCTTCTGTAAAGGAGTAAATAACATTGAGTTTGAGTTCCTGTATCTTTGGATTTGCCCAAAGAAATAGATCGATTGATCAATAAATAGATAGATAGATAGAGATAAATGAGAGAGATATATGTGTATTTACACTCATGTTTTGGCAGTTAGATGTATTTACATGAAATCATGTGTGTATGATCTATATGACAGCTGCTGTTTTATTATATGAATGATATTTTATATGATATATTCTTCAATTTTTCATTAGATCTGTGATTTCATTCATTTGGATACTCCTTGTCATTCCCATAAATCCTCCACAGAGATTACCACTCAACACACTTCCTCTAAGACTTTTAAGTGGCTATGAATACAGCAATAGCTCACTTTTGAAATATGACCAGCCCAATATTCTTTATCTTATAAAACATTTTAGATGATTTTTTCTTTCTTTTTTTTATTAAAGGGTTTTTAATTTTCAAAATATATGCAGTTATTTTTTTCAACATTAACCCTTGCAAACCTTGTGTTCTAATTTCCCCCCTTTCCCCACCCCCTTCCTCCTTATTATATAGCAAGTAAATCCAATATATGCATATATGCATATATATTTATACAATTATCTTGCTGCACTAGACAAATCAAATCAAAAAGGAAATCATAAAGAAAACAAAATGCAAGCAAACAGCAACAAAAACAGTGAAAATACTATGTTGTGATCCATATTCAGTTCCCACAGTCCTCTCCTTGGGTGTAGATGGCTTTTTTTCAGGTGATATTTTTAAACCATTCCTTATGTGACAAATGTTAAATATGCTCTTGGGACTCGAGAGCTTGGGCTCTTTGTCCTCTGCCTCTCCACAAGGGAGGCTCTTTCAGATCCTGCCTGCACTACCTGCATAGGTACTAAAGGTCTCCTAAAACAAGGGTCAGGTTCCCTGTTTCATAGTTTCATCACACTCCAACCATGGAGCCTCAGGAGAAATCACTCCAAGTTTAGGTTTGGCCTCTGTCTATCATCTCCCCAAAGCAAAAAGTAGAAAAGCATAAGACACAATGTTGCTTCCATATAGGACAACTAGTTATTTCTTCTACACAAAAGAAAAGCTTACCACACTTAAGATTAAAAATTATGAATTGAAAGAAAAATGTAAACAACTAGCCAATAGAATAATTACTATCATACTCTTCCAGAAATTTGATGTTTGAAATATGAAGACTTGATGCAGTTTGAAGGAATATTGAATAGGCATTTTACATTTCATTCAGTTTTGTACTGTTCAAACAATTCCTTACAGTTCCCTGTCTTTTGGCAACCTTGCTAAATGACTAAATGATTCCCTTATCTGTGTTCATTCTTTTCAAAGTGGAGAGTTCCCCATCCAAAGGAACCAAGATTCCTACATTTCTCACTCGCAAGATTGCTTCCAAGACAGGATACCCCCATGTCAGGATCACTGCTTGCTCATCTAGATCCAATAAATATATAAAGCCAAAGTGGCAGCTAGGGACCCACGGTCACGTATGTACTCTGTCAGATGATCATGGTTCACCATTTGTATACATGTAGGGGAAGATCATTGCCTGACACATCTAGGGAGAGAGTCAAAGATTTTTATTATGTTTAGCAAACAAAAAGAGAAAACATACAGCGGAACAAGTCCCTCCTTTTTAAAGATCCTCTTAATCAATGGCTCTTTCTGCTCAGGGACCAATAAGAAAATTACATTGTCATCACAAAATACTCATATCCTTAGAACTGAGCTATTTCTCTAGAAATTGACAAGGATATAGGCTCAACTTCATGGGATATATTTCAATTCAAAGTCTGTTTTATTTGCAACCAAATCATTGTTTGTAATATGTAACATATTTTATATATACTTATATGTACCATATATATATTCTCATTACTTTTTTGGTTGTCCACAATTTTGTGGACTCACTGAAAGAATAGTGGTGTTTTTGAAAAATGAATGGCTGGAATCAAGAGGGCAAAGTAAAATTCATAACTCAATTTTCCCAACATTCTCTCCAAATAACATTGAAATAATGCCTCAAATCAAATTCTGGAACAGAAAGGACAACTTTTTAAAGATCAGATTGAGACTTTTTTTCAGCCTAAAAACAAGTTAAGGGTTGGAAAGATAGTTCTCAAATATTGGGGTAGGAACCAACCCAAACCCCCCACCCCAACCTCAGCACCAGCAGTGAGCCTTGGAGGCAGCTGCAATAGCAATAGCAGCAATAACAGATTTGGGATCATTCAGCCTTTGGAATGGTAAAGAGATCAAATAACTGATTAGAAAGAGAACACAGCAGGTACTGGGGGCATTTGGTACTGAATGGCAACTCTATTGACCATATACAGTTCTGGGTCAGAAGTACAGGACAAAGAAGAATGTTTGTGGGTTGGTCACAAAAGGTACATACTTGATCAGATAGGTAGAGAGGAGTACTTGTGGTAATGGCTGCAGAAGAGCAGAAGATTTGGTCATAGACCAAGGGTCAAGAGGAGCACTAATACTTGAGGCTACAGGGGCCCCTGCCGGGTAGATTTACCAGAGGACAGACCAGGATAGCAGTGACTACAGGAGTCACACCACCTTGAAAGCATCAAAAACTTGCAGACTACCTCTTAAAATAGCAGCATGGAAAAAATCCTAAAAATTGGAACCGTGCCTACCAACTCCAAGGTGACCAGAGCCCAACTTTCACATGAAGTTTAAAGTCAAGAAATAGATTGTAAAGTGAGTAAATTACAAGAAAAGAACTAATAATAAAAAGTTACCTCTTGGGGGGAATACCCAAATAAATACTCAGAAAAAAACAATGTGAGAAGAATTACAAGCAAAGTCTCAAAGAAAAATGCTAATTGGACGCAATCTCAACAAAAATTCCTGAAAAAGTTAGAAATGAGTGGTAGAGGGAAAATTGGGAAAACAGGAAGTAATGCAAGAAAATTATAAGAGAATGACTAGCTTCAAAAATGATACACAAAGAGATGCTGAAGAAAATAATATCTTAAAAAATAGAATTGACTTAATGGTAAAAGGAGCACAAAAATATAGTAAAGAAAAGTATTACTTAAAAACAAAATAGGCCAAATGGAAAAAGAAGTATAAAATTCATTGAAGGAAATAATTCCTTAACAAGTAGAATTGACCAAATGGAAATAGAGATAGAAAAACCTCACTGAAGAAAAGAATTTCCCCAAAAATTAGGATTGGGCAAGTGAGATAATGCCCCATCAACTGGAGAATGGCTGAACAAGTCATGGAATATGATTGTGATGGCATGCTACTGTGCTGTGGGAAATAATAAGGATTAGTTTCAGAGTTTATGAATTAGTATGGCAAGACTTTGTGAATTTGTACAAAGTAAAGTTAAAAGAACCAGGAAGAATTCATTGCACATGATAGCAGCAATGTTGTAAAGATAATTAACTGTGAAATTATTGACTACTCTGATTAATGCAGTTATCCAAGACAATTGCAAAGGCTCATGATGAAAAATGCTATCCAGAGCACTAAAAAAACTCTGAGTACAAATTGAAGTGTAATTTTCTCACTTTTTTATGTGATTCTTCCCTTTTTTGCAATATGGCTAATGTGGAAATGTTGTACATGATTTCACTTGTATAATTTTGCTTGCCTACTCAGTAGATGGGAGGGAGAGACAGAATTTGGAACTCAAAAGAAAATAATAAAAAATAAATAATACTTTTTGGAGAGAAAAAATGCTTGTTTCTTTTTTAGGGAAAAGCTTGTATTGGTTTTAAGCACTATACATTTTCTCAAATGCAATCAGATCTACTCCTTTCTTCTTATTCAACTCTAAACCATGATCATCATTCATTAGTATTATTTAAAACATGTACTGTTGGGCCAGTGGTCATTGGTCGATCTGATTGAAAATTATAGAACAAATAATAGGTATTTTTATCCATTTGTTGTTTTTGCTGTTTATTGGCAAATCAAACTCTTTTTGAGTTGCATATCTTATTCAGGTAGTATTTCAGTGTTTCAGGACTTGATGCAGTCAGCACAATGCCATCTTCAAATATGAGAATCTAGAAGATTTATCTACAGGATATCTCTAAGATATTCTTATCTATAGGAAATTCAAATTTCATATATTGATTATTTTTAATGAAGATTTTTTTCTTCTTCCTCTTTTCAAAAAGGTAATCTGGGAGAAGAAAAAGAGAAGGATATTGGGTACATTAAGATCATGTAAAAACAAAAGATATCAAAATCTAAAATAATCAGAGGGTCTTCAAAACAAAATTATATCTGTTGTTATCTATTGAGAAATTTTGTATGATTTTGGCATGTATGCATTAGGAACATCTTTTTGAAGGAGCATCTCTAAGGAGTCATTTTGTTTTACCAAATCAAATGTTTTTTATATACACAATAAATATAATGAGATCTTAGCTTTCACATAATTTTGTCACTGGAAAAGGCAGCATGATAACAACAAATAGAGCTGACTAAGGATTAAGGAAGGCCTAGGTTAAAGTATTGCTTCTGACCCATGCTGATTAAAGAACCTTAGGGAAAATACTTAGGTTTTTAATATCACCAAGGCATTCTCTAAGACTGCACATTGTTAAATAGATCCTGTCCTTCACTGTTATACCAGTGGGATCATAAGTCTGATTTTTTTTTTAAATGACAGTGATGATGTGATTTGTTGTAGAATATTGTTGTGAAAGCTTGGCTATTCCCTTTTCTTATTTCCACCAAGGACATCTTCAATATAATATTCTCATGAAGATTTTATGGAGAAATGAAAGTAGACACATAGATTAGCAGTTTTTGATGTCTTCCTAACCACTTCTTGGTAACTTTCTCCAATCATTCAGTATCTGTTCCTTTTTCAGTTAACTTGAAAATTGATTCCTTCATAACCTCAAAATTGTATCACTTTCCATAGTGAGTTCTTCTATGAAAAATTAACAATTTGTTCCAACAGCTATGAAGGCAACTGAATCAGGTGCTGTGAAGTGCTTACAGTTAGGTTAAATATCAAACATACCAAGGTCATCCTCTTCAGCCAGCAATCTTGACTTTTGTTCTGCCGCTGAACTTTGGTGATTTAGAATGAGAGTAAAGCTCTGCAGCTCTGCCTCACTTAAATCCAATTCTTGTGCAAGTCAAAATATTGCCCATGATGTCATTGGTCCTCTTTGAAAAGAAAAGAAAACAACTTCTTATATGTAGATTTATTTTGGGGATCCTCTTCTTTAGTTTCATTTAGACTTTCCCAAATAACACATCAGATAGTGAATGTAATGCTCTCCCTAAAAAATAATTTGTTATAGAAATAATGAAAGTTCTATTTCATTGGGTTGCTGTCTTCCGTCCAATTTTATGTTTAAGACTTCTTGGGATGATCTAAGTCGGGATGCCAAACTTTTTGCAAGCATGCATTTTCCTCTGCCATTCTTCTACGTTTTATAAAGCAATATTGTTCATAACCTTCCACCATCCTCCTCCACAATTGTTTTATAAATGAGCTTATATTCTAATTCATTGTTTTCCTTGGCTGCCATATCTCTACCACTGGCAAAGAGATCAAGTGTTTGCTGGTTAAGCAAACTAGTCACTATTACATATCCAACTCCCTGCTAGACATCTCCACCTGGATGTCTCATAGGCATCTCAAAAACAGGCTCATTCTGTTCCCAATGACATATTCTAAGCCTTTCTATCACGGTAGAACCTGCCAAAGCTTATATTCTGCTGGCATAGTCTTTGAGAACCCAGGGTCACCTCCATACCATGATGAGACAGTGTGATTCAACATGTTGGAAGCAGAACTCATAATCTTTCCTTTTAAATCCCTCTTAATTTTCTTTTTTATTATTATTATAGCTTTTTATTTATAAGATATATGCATAGGTAATTTTTCAGCACTGACAATTGCAATATCTTTTGTTCCAATTTTTCCCTTTTTTCTTCCATTCCCTCCCCCAGATAACAGGTAGATCAATATATGCATGTTAAATATGTTAAAGTATATGTTAAATATAATATATGTATACATATCCATACAGTTATTTTGCTGCACAAGAAGAATCAGACTTTGAAATAACATACAATTAACCTGTGAAGGAAATAAAAAATGCAGGTGGACAAAAATAGATTGATTCAGCATTATCTTTTCCTGTCATCCTAGTCAATCTGACAGGTATGTAATGATATCTCAGAGTTGTCTTAATTTGCATTTCTCTGATTAATAATGACTTGGAGCATCTTTTCATATGGCTAGAAGTAGTTTCAAGTTCTTCGTCTGAAAATTGTCTGTTCATATCCTTTGACCATTTATCAATTGGAGAATGACTTGATTTCTTATAAATTACAATCAATTCTCTATATATTTTGGAAATGAGAACTTTATCAGAACCTTTGACTGTAAAAATGTTTTCCCAGTTTATTGATTCCCTTCTAATCTTGTCTGCATTAGTTTTGTTTGTACAAAAGCTTTTCAATTTGATATAATCAAAATTTTCTATTTTGTGATCAATAATGATCTCTAGTTCTTCTTTGGTCACAAATTCCTTCCTCCTCCACAGGTATGTCGTAATTTTCTTATTTCTCGAGGGAGTACCTATTTCTTCAGTCACTCAGGTTCATGCATAGGAGTCACTGTCACCACTTTACTTTCATTCAACCCCCCCCCAATACTCAGCCATTTACCAAGTTTCATCAGTCCTATCCCCACAATATTTCTTGCATCTGTCCTCTTATATTTACATATGCAGTCACCACCCTTGTTTGCTTCCACTATTAAAATAGCCTCTCAATTGATTTTTCAGCCTTCTACTTCTTTCCTCTGCAAGCTACCTAATCTGCTTTGTTTTTAATAGGGAGGAAACAGGGAGACTCTTAAGTGTTGGTACTTATAATAAGTGGCACAGTTACCTAACATATAGTAGATGTTTATTAAATGATTGTCGAATAGAATTCATTGAAATCAAAGATCAGATCTGGAGTCAAAATCTGAACTAGATTTCCTTAGAGTCAGATTAACATTCTTCAATCTTAGAAATAGTCCAAAGGATGAAGGGAATGTATATAAATGGTTTCCCCCCCCCCCATTCTTTCCACTTATTGGGCAAGAATATTATGAGTTCACAATGGTAATAATAATGATGATAGCTTATGTAATGGGTCAGGTAATTAAGCATCAAACATTTATTAAGCATCTACTATGATACCAAGCATTATACTAAGTATTGTGTTAACAAAGAAAGGCAAAAGACAATAGTTCTTGTGCTCAAGGAGTTAACAATCTAATGGGGGAGAGAATATAGAAACAACTATTTACAAACAATATGTGTATGTTTGTTAAGTAAATTTTTAAAGTAAATATCCCTTTGTAAAAGCAAAAAACAAACAAGCAAACAAAACTAATAGCAACCTATTTTCAGATATCTCATTTCATCTTGACAATCACCCCATGATGTTGATAAGGCAATAAACAAAGAAAATTAAGCTGAGAGATTGATTAGCCCAGGATCACACAGTAAGCAAGTAAAGGGAATGGGCCTGGTTTACTTGGATAAAAGGTGATTCTGCAAATCACTCTAAAATAGTAGCTACCATCTTCCTTATACTTTGTGACTTTAAGCTCAAGAGTCTTTAGCAACTTATGGTTAACAACTGACAATCATTCTGTACCCCCAACTTACTATAGAAATCCATTATGGATAATAGGATTGCAGGATTTAGACTTGGAAAGATGCTTAGAGATCATTTAATCCAACTATCTTCATTTCACAGGGAAGGAAATGGGAACCCATTTCCTTTCTTGTTGTATGTATGTAGCAAGTAGTATGGTCAGGATTTGAATCCAGGTACTCTGACCCAAGATCCACTGCTCTTTCTTCTATAGCACAAAGGGACATCTTAAAGTGTTCAATACATTGTTTGAGGAAGATTATTCAAATTTAAAATATTGGGGTAAAGAGGCTTTCTTCAGAGAAAGGAGATATTGGAGTAAAGAGGCTTCAGAGAAAGGAGACATGAGGCAAATTATACTGTTAGAGACCCTTGTCTTCTATCCTAATATTTTACTGAGGTGATTTAAAGAATATGTGAACATCAAGGATAGCCTTTATTAACAGGAATCAAGAGTATATAAGTGTAGAGGAAAGAACAAGGGACTTGCAATAAAAAAGCATGGAAGCAAATTCTGATTTAGCCACTTACTAGTTGTGCCAATTTAAACAAGTTACTGTACCTCTTGGGCCTTCAATCTCTTCATCTATAAAAATGTGGTTAGACTAGATAATCATGATCTCTTTCATCTCCTACATTTATAGATTGTGAAAACATAGCAAATAGAAATGTTGCAGGGAAAACCAGGCCTAAAAGGATAATATGCATCCTGTAGAAAACTAATTTGGTCATTAGAAAAAAAAAAGGATACATCATGTCACCAGCTACTCATCTTCCTAAAGTTGCTGTAGAGACCCTAAAACTCTGAGCATCAACCTAATGAACTAAATTTTCCATATCCAGGGGATAGCTCTGACAAAAGCATTCATGTCATTATCCTCTCATAAGTCAATGATTAAGCATTGGCTTTGCTGGCTTAGACATGTGATCAGGTGCTTGATTATAGGTTCAAAAAAACAGATGTTATTCTCCCAGTTAAGTCCCTGGAGTAGAGGAGCAAAGAAAAGCCTTAAAAGATGTTTTTGGCAGTATACCAAGGTCAATACTATTCCCTCTTTTAATCTGTTCTGATTTAGAATAAAAATTATGACATACAGTGGGGGAGCAGTGAAAATACAAATTTTAATTGTATTGCATATCAAAGAATACAATATTGGAAAGAAATGCTAGACTAGTTAGCATGCAGATTTTCAATATTGCAAAGTAGATTACTTTGTATATAAATTGTCAATGAAATGAAATGGTAAATATAAAAAGGATAATAAAATAAATATAGAAAAGGATGAACTGAAATCTCTCTTGAAAATTACAAATCAAGATGAACCCCATTTGGAAAATTATGAAGTAATTTTAGGGGAAGGAAAATAATTGTAGTGTAGTAGAAATAAAAAAAAAAAAACCACTGGAGTCAAGATAAGAACATCTAATAACTCAGGGTTAAGCCCCTCTCCCTCTCCTACTTTTGTGTTTGCATGTTATTCATGTCTGCAACTATCAATAAAAATGTGAAGAGAAAGAACCAAGGATAGAACTTGTAGAATTTCCCTAGATACCTCCATCCAAGCTGATATAGAAAACAACTTCAAGGAACCTTAAAGATTGCCTAATCCATTCCCCTTTTTTTATATATGAGAGAAATGGCGCCTGAAGAGATTAAGTGGCCCAATTATCAAAGGTGGGTTCTGGGATTTCTAAGCTCATCCTCTTTTGTATCATACTGCACTGCCTCCCAATTAAATTTGCATCCTAAAACACCCTTAGGATGTATGTACACAGTAGGCATTCAATAAATGTGTGTTTAATGAAATGACTTGGCCAAGATTATATTGGCCAACAGTCATTAACCAAGTTGGAATCTGCCTCCAAGTTCAGCAGATTTCTTTTGACTACCTAAGATCACTCTCCCTATGCTGCTTCAGATTCCATTCATCAACGAGATCTGAGACCTCAAGGTGCAGGATGGAAAAATCATCTTGTCTGCATCCAATCATTCTGTCCTACAAGCTGTCTGTACTTTTGACATATCTTTGTCTAATTATACTTTCTTTTAACCTAGATCCTCCTCTGGAAGACTTTGTCAAATGCCTTGCTGAAATCAGTTGTACTATGTTCATGGCAATCTCCTGATCTAGTTTAATAATCCTGTCCAAAAGGGAAATAAGATTAGTCTGGTGTGACTTATTCTTCCTGAACACATGTTGGTTTGTAGTTAATAGCTCTCCTCTTTCTATAAACTCATAAATTGTCCCTTTCATAATTTGCTTTAGAATTCTTCCAGGAATTCACATTAGATTAATTGGTCTGAATATCTCATTTCTTCTCCATTTTGAAAAATGGAAACAAAAATACTAGGAAAATCTACACATCACCAAGTACTTCAATGATCAATAAAAGTGCTTCTTTCCTCACAACTATGAGATGAAAAATTGATTTTCCACATCAGAATGGCCTTTCCAGGTCATCTGCAAATAGCTTGGTCTTCTTGCCTTACATATTTTGGTTCTCATCTATGACAATTACTCACTTACTTCTATCTTTCCTAATCTGGCAATCATTCTTCTTGGTAGGATTTTAAAAAACACCTCCTTGAAAGAAAAACAGATTAAATAGTACCACTTTTTCATATATTTCCAGTGAAATATATGAAAGTGAAAGGTACTTTCTAATTTCTATTTTCTAATTATCTAGAAAGGATAATTAGGGCTTGTATTTAAAATAGTGGGAGTAGGAATAAAATGATTGAGATGCCTATAAAAAACAGTACCCTCTCTAGAGACATAACCTCTTTTTTTTTTTTAACTTTTAAAGTCAATATTTAGTTTTATTTTTTTTTAAATTTTTTATTTAATAATTACATTATATTGACACTCGTTTCTGTTCCGATTTTTTTCCCCTTCCCTCCCTCCACCCCCTCCCCTAGATGGCAAGCAGTCCTTTATATGTTGGATATGTTGCAGTATATCCTAGATACAATATATGTTTGCAGAACCGAACAGTTCTCTTGTTGCATAGGGAGAATTGGATTCATAAGGTATAAATAATCCGGGAAGAAAAACAAAAATGCAGATAGTTTACATTCGTTTCCCAGTGTTCTTTCTTTGGGTGTAGCTGCTTTTGAGACATAACCTCTTAAAGTGTCCATCTAATTAATCTAATAATACCAATAAAATCAATCTTATAGTCCAATGGATAGAGGGCTAGCCTTGGAGACAAGAAAACATGGCTTTAAGCCACATCCACATAATGTCTGTATAGCACTGGGTAAGTGACTTAACTTTGGGGTCCTTATACAACTTCTAGAACTATAAACTATAGTTTTGTGCCCAAAGATCCTCTGCTGATGAAATCACACACTCAGCACATCAACAACAATCTCAAAAAATTGATCTTGCCTCATGGTTGCAAGATCTGTTGAGAATGAAGTGATTTCCCAATTCTATGAATGTGAACTCTTACTGCTTCTCTACATTTCCTTGGATGCTTCCTATCAAGTCACATGTCATTCACCAAATAAAAGAGCCTATATTACCGTCAGCATTGAATGGCATCCACATAAGTCGATTTCAGCAACAAACTCCAGGAATGTCTACTATGCTACCATCTAAATGATATTTTTCTATCTAGTCCACAAGGATATCACAAAACTTTGTGAAGCGCTCTGCTAAAATCCAGTTATACTATCTTCGTGGCAATCCCTGATCTTGCCCCCACAGAGCTTTGAAGAGCCACTTCTGTATTTTCTTTAACCCTTCTTACCAGCAGAGCTTTAGCCTTACTTACAGGCTTACAGAACAACTCATTTGTATTCATCCTCAGTTGTTCATCCTGTTCCTGTCCTTTAAACAAGCCATTCTCAAATCTTTAAGGTCCCTGATGAGTTCTATTGAGGACACATTGGTCTCTTTAGACACTTCCCTCTTTTCTTTACCACCGGAATCAATGGCCACTTCATTAGAAGAATCTCATTCTAGAGAGCTTCCCCCTCTCTCTTGAGCCAGCTTCCGTTTTGGAGCTGTGAGCCAGAGGATGCTGCTTGTCCTATCTATGAACTCCTTTCAGCCCTCTCCTCTAAAGTATAGGAGAAGTGTCAGACTGCGAGTTCTCAACCACAGACTCTAAGGTGGTACAGTCATTGCTGCTAAAGGTTCCTGTTTCCTCTTTACTGAATAGTTCCTCCTTATTGGCCAGAATCAAGCCCCAAATAGTAGTTCCCTCCTCATTACTTCCTCCATCATCTACAAGATGAATTCATCAATAAGACAAGGCAGGAATTTGTCAGCTACTCTGTTTTTAACCATCTCCCCCACCCCCAAACACATGCAGTAACTGTATCTTGCTTGTACATCACACCCTTTTGATTTGCTTTAGAGATTCAACTTCCAGTTCTTCTAGCTGGTCTCTTTCTTCAACTGTGATTCTGTCCTTCTTTCCCTTTCTTTGCCTTACCCAAATTCTGTTCACTGTGCTCTCTGGCCACCATCACTCTCAGGTCTGTTAATTTCCACACAGGTCTTCATAGATCTAGAATAAAAAGGAATTTAAGGAGTTATCAAGTCCAACAAGAGACAGAGAGGCAGAGATAGAGAGAGGATAGACAGACGGAAGGAAGGAAGGAAGGAAGGAAGGAAGGAAGGAAGGAAGGAAGGAAGGAAGGAAGGAAAGAAGGAAGGAAGGAAGAGAAAGAGGGAGGGAAGGAGGGGGAGAGAAAAGGGAGGAGGGAGGGAAAGAAAAAGAGAGGGAAGGAGGGAAGAAAGGAGGAAGGGAAAGAGGAATAAGGAGGGAGGAAGGAAGGGAAGAAGAAAGGAGCAAGGGAGGGGAAGAGAAAGGAAAAGAGGGAGAGTAGAAGGGAAAGAGGAAGGGACGAAGGAAGGAGGGAGGAAGGAAAAGCATTAATAAATCATTTATTATGTGTCAGGCATTGCACAAAATGCTGGACATACAAAAACAAGCAAAAAGAAACACAGCCCCTATTCTCGTTATATACTAATGAGAACTGAAAGGTATGGGAAAGGTAGGATCAAACGTCCAATTGGAACCTAAGGAATTGTGAGTTAAATAAATACTGGAGGGGCAACTAGGTAGAGTAGTAGACAGAGCACCAGCCTGGAAGTCAGGAGGACCCGAGTTCAAATCTGACCTCAGACACTTAACCCGTCCTAGCTGTGTGATCCTGGGCAAGTCACTTAACCTCAATTACCTCAACTAAAAAAAAGAAAAAGAAAAAGACTGGAATAATCATGGTTGGCATGAATGCTTCCTTGAATGGAAGTAGAGAATGAATTTACCAATCTTCAGAGGGGTATAGTACTGTCAACATGAAGATGGCTCCTGGCGCAGAGGTCCAGAAGGTCCAGGGATTTAGAGTAAGTATAGCTTTGGATGAAAACAAAGAAGTATAGAAGGTCCTTGGCACGGTCACAGAACCAGTGCCCAAGAAGACACTCTCTGCTCCCCAAGAAGGGATCTCTAACTTCGGTCTTCTCGACTCTGGGTGCAGAGCCCTATCCACTACCCCACACCACCTCCCCTCCTGGTGTACCCTTCCATCCCTCTTCCATCAAATCTGTTCCTTCCAAATGTTGTGCCCCACCATCCATTTCCCAGTCATGTCCCACGAAATCCCAAAGACACTTGTAAGGACATGCTAAGTTAAGGGTTTCTAGTACAACTTTATTAGTCTAAAGTCTTTGGGTCATAAATCTCAGAAAGTCATTTCTGCCCCACTTCCCTCCTGAGTTCCTGTGAGCTCACTTCCTACCCTGGTAAAGTGGAGGCGAGAGAGCTTCCTTGTCACCCTTTTGCCTGCACCTCCAGCTTGGAGACCAATGGACATTTGATGTACACAGATTTGTTAAGTAGCTGGGACAAAAACATAACCTCCATAGATCATTAGAACAGCTGTTTCTGTGTCTGCACTAAATGACATTGAGATCCCAATCCTTCTCCTTTTTGTTTGGGGGAGTTGCTTCTTCTAATGACCCCCAAGTTTACTTCCCAGACAAACCTCCTGTCTGTCATCCCTGCT